>NW_027202493.1:25414369-26614369 GCF_024711535.1 Dipodomys merriami | reverse complement strand
CCACTTGAGCCACAGCACCACTTCCAGTTTTCTAGTGGTTTGTTAGAGATAGGAATCTCACAGTCCTTTCTGTCCAGGCTGGCTTTTAACTACAATACTCACTCCTGAGTAGCTAGGATTACAGGCATGAGCCATCAGAGCCCGGCTAAGTTAACTAAGATTTAATTATGCACCAAATTTGAATGCTTGCAATATATGCTGTTTTAAAATCTAATCTTGAAAAATCACAAAGCTAAAGAAAAAGTTGATGACACAAGAAACATAATGAACATATTGGGATCTTAAATTGTGCATTATAATTCAACTTTGCATTTATAAAAATCAATATAAAAGCAGTAAGTTTTATAAGATTTCATATTTTGAGTCTCAAAGTTTATACTGCTACATATTCTAAATATAGTGACATTTCCAAATATTATAATAATTAGCTTTCGGGACAATAGGTACTCTTTCCTAATCTTTTTTTTTTTTTTTTTTGCGTGAAGTAGGAAGAAAGGTAAATATCTGCACATGAAGAAATACAAATAGAAAATATAGTAAAGAGTAAAATGGTCTCACAAAATAACACAAATGTAAGAAATATTACAGACATATCATGCTCCATTCACATGACATTTAGAAGTAATGCAAATATAATAGAAATAATATTTTAAAAATTTAAGCTGGGCCCCAGTAGCTCATGCCTGTAATCCTAGCTATTCAGGAGGCTGAGATCTGAGAATCACAGTTCAAAGCCAGCCCAGGCAGGAAAGGCCATGAAACTCTTTATCTCCAATATCTACTAAGAAAACCAGAAGTGGCATTGTGGCTCATGGGTAGAGCGCTCTCCTTGAGCTAAAGAGTGCAGGGACAGCGTCCAAGCCCAGAGTTCAAGCCCCACAACCGACTAAAATAAGTAAAATATATATTTTTTAATGGAAGACTAGCTCCCATATGATTAATTTAAAAAAAAGAAACAAAAGACTTCATTCAACTTAATTCCCTATAACATAATAATAATAATGCAATATTCAAGTATTTTATCTAATATAGATAGTTATAAGAAAATATTTCATTACTGTATATACAGTATTTTGGATATAGATATTTGGCAAAGGTCAGACGTCCCCAGTGAACTACCATGATTCTTTGACAGCATTCTCTGCAAGACCACAGATAAAGTTTCCACCTGAATAATTAAATATACTATAATAATCAAATAATGTTTGATGATATAATATGCAAATAAATATCCAATCACTATATTAGGCTTGTGAATCCAGCTTATCTCAGAGACAAAGCATGAATTCTGCTTTACTAAGAGTAACAATTTGCTTCTTAATTCATTTTGAATAAATGTGATTTATAGATTTTTGTCATACCTAAATATTTAGCATGACTTTTGTCACTTAACTGTTAAGATATTGTTTAAAGAATTTTATGAATGCTCATGTGGCAAAGCAATTAATTAAATTCAAAATTTGAAATCTAGTATCCTACACTTTTTGGCTTATCAATCCTTATACAATTCAAATTTAAGAATATAAAAATCCAATGAAGCGAATGCAGTATTACTATGAGACACATATGTAGAAATGAATGATTTAGGACCTGAACTGTCGTATACTTTATTCACATTTAATATGTGCTGGTTGCTTAGCAATAAGATGTTTTTTTTAATGATCTGTCACTGAAATGGATAAAAAACTTAAAGTGTTCTAGTTTTAATTCTTCCAATTAAAAATAAAAATTTAAAACTTTACAGATAAAACCAGTATAAATAATCTTAGCTAAGAACATGATTAGAAAACCATAAAGAAAGATGGCTCTTTGATAAAAATGTCAAAGAATAATGTTTTGTTTTGTTTTTATCTTAGTGTTAGAGGACAAAGCAAATTATTGCAACTCAGGTTAAATGGTCTATAATAATTTTTGCTTAAGATTTCTCACCTAAGTACATTCATTCCAATTAAGTATGATTCATAATCTTCATTTGTTTCTTCTTAAAAAACTATGAACAATGCACCCTATTTTAACATTTTTTCTGCCATTAGATTTTATTGAACAAAAATGTTCTTGTAGAAATCTTAGAATAGCTAATGAATTATGTAAATAAACAAGTAATTTGTTCATTTGAGAATATCTAAACAGAATCTTGACAATGTGATAAAATGCATAATTTTAGTTAAACTGTACTGTACATAAAAAATTTAATATATAAAATGTATTTATTTAGTGTTTGTTTTACTTGATGTATAAAAATTCAAATAATTAAGAATTACTGTGGATGTAAATATCTACAACAATAAAAGCTTAAAATATGATATATCATAGTCTCATTCCATTACTATATTTCTCATAATCAAGTGGAAAAATCGATAGTGTATCTTTTTTATAGGTAATATTATTTATACTCTCATCCTGATACATATTTCTTTTTTTTGTAAAGAAGATAATTTTCCAAGTAGAAATACTAAACTAGGAAAAAATATCAGTCACATAAATCAATAATACATTATGAAAAAGAATCTATAACAAACTAACATATAAACAAAAACAAAACAGTAAACAACTATCGAAGAATAGACAAAATGCATATGAAAACATTTCATAGAAAAAGCAGCACAGACAGAAAATAAATGGACTCATCAACATTTTTAGTGACCAGCAAAATGTGAAACATTATGTGGCGCTGATACATATTTCTTTAATTAAATTGACAAACCTAATTGTCCATCCTGACTTCCATTTTTTATGAGTAAATATGTGCCCCAAAAAACTGAAAAAAAATAATTAATTGATTGATTGATTGATTGATTTTTTTGTTTGTCATGCGGCTTGAACTCTGGGCTGGGCGCTGTCCCTCAGCTTTTCAGCTCAAGGCGAGCATGCTACCACTTGAGCCACAGCACCACTTCCTGAAAAATTCTTTAAATCAAATATCTTTTAACTTAAAAACACAGAGTTTTTTCCTGATGTTAATCTATCAATTATTTTTTGTTAACTTATGGTTCTCTTAAAGTATATATTTGATACTATTCAAATGCTCAGTGTAAAAAGAAAGCAAAGTGAAAAGATACTTTTAAGTCTTTCAGGCAGCTATAAATATGTTCATATCCATTAAACACAATCAAATCAGTTGTTAATTGAAATTTTATAGACAGGAAAGCTGAATGATGTAGGAAAACAGTACTGTTTCTATATGAAAATTTACATTTTTATGGATTATTTACTGGCCGCTGTTAATGATATTATGCTAGATAATTTATTGATTTTACTCATAAGCATACGGTCAAGTGCTTAGAAGTTTAACAGGCTCACAGTGAAATTTCAATATGTGTTTTATGAATAAGAATAAATTTTAGTTTATATCAGTGTAATTGCTCAGGAATTCAATATCCCTCACAGAGTATTACTGGCATTAATTCCTAAGCTTCTTCTAACATTGAACTCTTTTCTGCTTCATCACAATTTTAACTTCTAGTAAAATGACGATTTGTTAATAAAAAAGGCTATCATTATATAATATCTCCACTACCTTCTAATTCAAATTGAAAAATATTTTCTTTTTTTCTGGACCATGCTAAGCATTATACAATATGGTAGACCCACATGGCAAAAAAAGCATGGAGCCTGAAGATGAACCGTGGTTTGGGATTGAATTGTGTCCTTTCTAAAATTTATGTGTAGAAGTCAACCCCTCATAACTCACCATGAGATGTCATTTTGTGATAGAAATGCAAAAAAGGAAAGTTAATTTAAAATGAGATAATGCGGGACATCCTGTATAATTCCACAGGTATCACTGTAGAAGAAGATATTTGAACGCAGAGAGAAACACTAGTGATGGGCACACAGAATAAAGTCCGTGTAAGGATGTGGTATAGAGATAGTCCATTTGAGAAGAAAACAAACCAAAAATTGGCTGACACTTTGTTGTGAAATTTCTAAATCTCAGATCCAGGAGAAAATAAATTTATATGTTGCAAGCCAGCTAATCTATGGTATTTCCTATATCAGCATCAATAAATTAATATTTTTGTCAAAGTAAAAGTTCTTAACTAAAAGGAATGTTATAAATAAGGACCACTACACAATATTTAATACATGTTAAAATAAGTAAATCCTGTTCAACCAATTGTCTTGTCTTCCATGACAGAAACAATACAGTGTAGTCTGCACAATTAAATAAGAAACAACCTGTGTTTAGTCTCCATCAATTTTGATTAGTTAGTCAGTCTCAGTTAGAATGACTGACCAGCTTGAGCTGTAAAATTATTACCATTAAAAATAAGAGCACAAACTAAGAAAAAATATTTTTAAAATCCTCATCATGTTTGAATGATAGCAAGATCCTCAAATAGAAGATTCTATCCCCTCCCCCATCCTCACAAGACCCTGACTCAAAATCATCAACACTGGCAACTCCCTATGAATTAGATTAGCTTTGTGAGTCCTGGATCTAGATGTGAGCTTTCAACAAAGCAGTGAGGACATACTCCCAAAGGCACATAGTGAAGAAAGGGAGACGATAGCTGTATTGTTGCATCTCCTCCTCTATCTCAACTTAACAACAGCTCAAGACCAAAGAGAGTCTTACTCAACAGAACACTTCTCACTTAAAAAAAAATAGAAGGAAAAAAAAAAAAAACAGCTAAGAATAAAGTGAGCACTTGGCTTCCAGACTGTAGGAGACTGCCATGGAGGCCTTCTCCTATGTTATTTTACTACATGAGTTTAAAGATCCATTAAGCTGAATCTTCCGTGGCAGATAAGAATAGTCAGAAGGTGTAGGCATGCAAAAAACAAGACTAACAAAAACAAACAAACAACAACAGCTGAAAATTATTGATAACCAGCCACACAGATCCTCCTAATAGTCTGTAGATTAAAAACTATAGATCAATCATAGCTACTGATAAGGCTGAGATCTGAGCATTGTGGTTCAACTCCAGATGAGGCAGGAAAGTCCATGAGAATCGTATGTCCAATTAACCACAAGAAAACTGGAAGTAGCACTGAGGCTCAAGTGGTAGAACACTTGCCTTGATCTGAAGAGCACAGCAACAGGGCCGAGGCCCAGAATTCACCCCCCCCAAAAAAAAATCAATTACAACTAGGCCCATCCATACACTGTGCAGAATGAGTTGCCTGTGGACTCTACCACTTCACGGGTAGACATGTGCCTCCAGAACTGAATAGCTCCCTCTAAAATATTGATGTATGCTTGTCCAGGCTGAGATTCTGAAGACAGCAGATGGATCTCAACAAATGCAGTTTGTGAGTCTAGATGGGCTCCATTGGTTTGAATGAGAAATGGGACCCTGATCACTTTAGGACATTCTCTGAGCACAAGTCAGCAGGCAGGGGCTCTCCACTCTAGCTTGGACTGTAGCTTTAAGAGAAAACACACAATCTTAAAACTTCTTCCCTCAGAGGGAAGAAGAGTGGGACATGTATATCTACGCATATCTGAGATTTGATAGAATCCCAACATCTCTAGCTGGGCTCATGGATGATTGACTTTCTCTCCTGAATCTTGTTGGCAAAGGTTGAGGACTGCTTTACACCTGAACACCACAGTACATAGCTTTGCAGAGGAGTAAGAATTAGAGAACTATGACAGAACCTCAAAGAAATGAAGAGCCAAAAGTTTGAAAAAGCCTAATCTTTGAAAAAAGATTTAAAAGATCATTTCAGAGCAGGTTAATAAACTATAAGAAGACAGACAAACTAAACAGAATCAGGAAAACAAACCAAATGTACAAAATGAAATGTTTAACAAGAAAATTGAAACCATAAAACAACCAAACATAAATTCTAGGGTGTAGGAAGTAATGTATGAAATGAAAAATTCAATTCAGATTTTAACAGAAGCAGCAATTGAGCAGAAGAAAAAATAACAGTAAACTCAAAGACATTTTAAAGTATCCAGTTAAAGGAACATATAGGGCAAGAAAGTTTAGAATTAGTCAAAATGTTGAAAGGAAAGAGAATAACAAAGTCAGCTGAGATTATGTCAGAAAAAAGCTTTATCTGTAAAGGAGAGTATATAAACCTTCCTTAATAAGAGTAGTGAGAAGTTATCATCACAGCACCTATTTTTAATGATTTGCTGCAAGAACAGTATCAAGTTGCAATGAAAGGATGTTAATTAGAAACATAAAAAAAAAATACAAAAAGGAGCAGAGTGCCAGTTGCTCATACCTGTAATCCTACCTCCTCAGGAGGCCGAGATCAGAGGATTATGGTTGGAAGTCAGACAGGACAGAAGAGATTGTCGAACTCTTATCTCTAGTTAACCAGCCAAAATTCTGAAGTGTAGCTGTGGCTCAAGTTATAGAGCCCTTACCTATCAAGTGTGAGGCCCTGAATGGAATTGTCAGTCACTACTGACAAGGAAAGGGGGGAAGAAAAGTAAAGAAAAGGAAACAAAGGAAAGAAAAAAATTATACACACACATGAAGGTATAAAACTCATGCTTACAGTTAAATATACACTGAAACCAGAATGCTATGATATTGGAATGATAGTACATACTTACATTTAAATCTAGACTAAAATTTAAAAACAATACGAAAAATAGATGTAAGAATTTGTTAATAGATAATATAAAAGGATCATAATTATGGTATCATAAAACAAGGGTGAAAGGAGCAAGGGGAAGTCCAGAGCTTTTTGTTCAATCAAAATTAAATTATCCACATAAAACAGACATAGTTAGGGGATGGTTTATGTAAGGCTTATAGCAATCAGAACACAGAAACCTGTAATTAGATAACAAAATACAAAATGCTAGTAAAAAAATGCAAATACTGGTGTAAAACCAAAATAACAATAAGTCAGGTATGGTGGCTCAATCCTTGTATATTCTAAAGTGAGCGGGGTGAGGTCATCTCCAGCAAAAGTTTCAGGTCACCTCCCCTGCCCCAACCAAGAAACAACTAGGTTTGATGATTTGTGTCATCTCTGACATACGGGTAGCATAAAAAGGGCTCATACACAGGATGTCTTGGGCCTAAATGAAGGATATTATTTGAAAAATAAGTAAAGCCAAATAATTGGACATGTGACAAACAGGAGAACACCTCTGTAGTCAATAAACAGTATTTCAACCTAAATATAATTTTGGCTACGTATTCTGTCAAAGTCCTTCAACAGACTTTCTTACCTCTAATATCAATAGATGACCCAAATAAGAGCAATTCATTATGCAAAGGGATATTGCAGCCACTGGGATCCAGAAATCTCTTGGTTTCACAAGGAAAGTAATTTAGGAGTCAACATACATAGAGGAGCTTCACACAGGAAGATTTCTTCCAGCAAAGCACAATGAAGGGAAGTGCACCTTGAGAGGAAATTGACCTGGGTAGCATATCCCAAGCAGCAAAGAGCACTCATGTCAGAGGAGGGGTGAAATCAGGGAATTTGTGATCATTGCTTAATGAATATGCTAATAGGCTCCATATAATTGTGGAGTTTACTACAAACTGGACGGCTTTCCCTGGAAATCATTGCTGCAAGGAAGACAACCTCACAATGTTCACTGGGAGCCAACATGGTGATTTGTAAGGCAATGTGTTTAATGTGTTTGTGAAGAAACCACAACTTTAGTTAGGTGCTAATGAGGTCTTTGTTCCATCTCTGTACAGACTTTATATGGGATTTCTGTAGAAATAGACCAAAGCATTACAATACAGGGGACTCACAGAACTAACAAAGTGACAGAATGTTTTGCAAAGGTGTTAAAAAGAATGAGAATATTGGAAGGGCACTCGCAGCTTATGGTCTGTCACTTGGTATTTTATCTGTCTCTTCGGGGTGGCTGATACTTCAACTCATTCTATCCCTTGCCTAATACCCTCTCAACACTGGAGTTTCCCAGTGTTTTATTCCAAGATAATTAAAATTGCCTCATTTCTTATCTTCTCTTCATACCCCACTCCACATGAAATTCTCTGTCTGTAAATCAAAGTAGCATTTCTAAATAAATAAATAAATAAACCCAAACCATGATATTCCTAATTACTGCAGGATATAGCATTCTATTCATCTCATGACCTCAGTTGACTCAACTGGTTTTGGCTATTGTGGATTAATTATCAAAGTACCTTCCATGCTTTGTTCTCTTTTGGCAAATCTTCCTAACCTGTGTTCATGTCTATTTCCCTAACTGCCCCTCCTATAATTAAAATTGGCCTTTTGACTTATTTCAAACCAAAGGATACAGAATATGTGAATATATTATTCTCTTTATTGTATTACTAACTCTATTATAAGCAAAGTTCTGATCAGATATCACAATATGATATACCATATGTAGTATAAGTGAGTCATCTTATTGGAGGATATCTTGAAGTAATTAGACTTCTGTTGATGTATTAGCAGATGTGTAATAAACCTTACTAGAAATTCATCCATTGTTGGCTTATAATCTCAAATGAAATAATATGGTAATTTTTTAAGAGGCTAAAATTGTGATTTGTAATTCAGTGAGACCCAACTGGTACACATAAAATTTTTTTCCAAGGCTATCAATATTTTAGATCTTTTTCTAGTATTAATAACTTTTCTTGAAGCCATGCATTGAGTCCCTATCAGGGATTTGTATTTTCTCTTTCTGTTCTCAACTGTGGTATTACATGTTAGTTTTCCATGAAGTTTTAGCTCACTTTCAACTTCTCTCTTCTCACATAATTTCCAGCCCTTTCAGGAGAAGACCATTAGAACTTCCTCTCATCATGCTAATGTATTCAATTAACTATGATCTCTATCTATATCGTATGCTCATTTTCCCCCTCTTCTCTACACTAGGGTGCAAAAATCAATAAACAAAATAAATGGCCTACATTCTTAATAACACAAGTTTAAAACACATGAAAATAAGTTATACTTTCACTGATATACCTATATCTACTTATATCTATCTGACTCTATCTATATCTAGATATAAATAGGTAAAAGATAGAAAGATAGATAAATAGACAGATAGATAGATAGTAGTCATGAATGAGAGAACCAGTGTTTGAACTCAGGGCCATGTGTTCTAACGCATGGACTTATTCTTACTCACAGGTGGCATTCTAACACATGAGTTATATTTCTAGTCTTTATGGTTTCATATTTAAGATCTATTAAGTCTAATATATCATAAAAATAATGTTATTTCTATCCAAAATACACACACATATTCACATATCATATTAATCAAAATGCAAACTACAAAGAAAAGTCAACTACCCCAAAAGCTTCTTTGTCAGATTAAAATAATATAAAGGTGTTATACTTTCTCAGAAAGTTTATATTTAGAAGAATAAGTTGGGCACAGTGAGAGATTTCATTTCCTGAATTTCTGAAGTTTTGGGATCAATCTGCAGCATCACAAAATATAATTACAAACAAGTAATGAATGAATGAAAAATACAAAAATACATTGCAATTTTTTGACACCACAGTTGATAGAGAATAAGAAGAAAATTGTGCTTCAGAAAGCATATGAACAAAGATATAACTGAAAGTATATGGTATTTTTAAACCTACAGCATTAAGGTAAGTTACAACATAAACTAGTGATGCCACATTGATGACTTTTCTGTTATTAATAAAATTGATGTACAGCACACCAAAGTCATTTACTCAACAATTCTCAGAGATCACCTTGAATGTAGTGTCTCAAATAAACCAGGATTACCGTACTTGTATTAAGCTTTATGAAGCAGCAACTCTTCATTTGCTCCTACTTTATATTAAAAGGGCAGAAGTGATGAGAGAGCAGTACATCTTCAGTACGCCACTCAAGGCTCATATGGAGGCTCATTGATGCTGCAATAGCCACAATATTAAAGCACTGAAAATACCACTCACTGTCTTTTCATTATATAATTGCTAAAATCTCATTGTTTTGCCCTACATAAGGATAGATGCAGAGGCTCAGGTAAAACAAACCAACCAACAAAAATAATGAGGGTTTGAGATTTTAGCAAATCCAATCTTTCCCTTTTCAAAATTGTGTAGATTCATCAAAAAGATTGGCAATGAATTTAGCCTCACATTTAAGACTAAGAAGCCAGAAATATAGTTTTTATTTCACAGTGACAATAATAACAAGTATTTTCAAAAGAAATATATAGGTTTCTTTCACCTTCTGCATTGAACCCAGTGTCAATAATGAATATAAATAGGAGTAAAGAAAACTTGGCCACTCCTGCTACATTTTATACTTCATTCTCTTTCCAAGTATTTGGGAAACCCAGAATGGCAAAATAAATCATATCTATTTCAAAATTGTCTTGGTAAAATTAGCTTTGGTTTGAGCATTTCACTAATAAAAACTCACGAACATTTTTTTTTGTGAAATTACTAACATAAAAATTCAAACAAGGGTTAAAAATTGCAGCACTATGTTGAAAGCGAACTATACAGGTACTGGGCAGGGACAGGTGGGAAAATCTAGGAGAGAGCAAGAGGAGGGGTGGTTTGACATTGTCCAAATAGAAATGTACTCTTTACCAAGCATACGAAATCACCTTTATAATAACAATAAAAACAATAAACATCTTGTCAAAAAGTTACCGTATTTAAATATCAGGCCAGGGAGTATGACAATTTTAGAAATTAAATTTTTAATTGCGTTAACTCTTAATAATTTTTGAGCTAATTATATTCCAGTTATTAGAATCCTTAATTTCTTTCTTAGTTCAGAAATTGTGGTTTTTGAGTTAAAAACTTTCAAGAAATGGTGGAATTTAAAAATGATTCAAAAAGATCTCTCTTAAATGACTGTTTAGATACTATTAGTCAAGATGAAAAGACATGAATAAAAATGCAGGTTTGTGGGAAAAGCATTGATTGTGATTATTTGAATCAAAATAATAATAATGCACTGTTCTAACAATGTTATTAAATTATATAATAATTATATTACATACCTAGAATTAAAGATACATAGATTGAAAATGGGTAAGTCTCAGGAACAATTTTTAAATTAGAGATAAAAGATGGCGAATAAACCCAGTTTACACTTGAAACTGTCAGGTTTGTCCTCTGGGAAAGCAGAAAGCTTGATGTTGATGTTGGGGCTGAATTCTTAGTCAGTATTGTAAAATGAAGAAGAGGAGTTAGAAGCAGGAAGTGTAGATTTTCAAAGATGCTTGCAGTTACCAGAGATGAAGTATTTTGTACATTTTATGAGAGAGAAAAAAAAGATGAAGTATACTTTGTTTTCATTGGTTTGTTTAATATGAAAGAATTTTGTGCATGAATAAACTGAGTTAAGTGGGCTTTTACTAATAAAATGGTAAGATGCGGAAAAGAAGGGAACAATTTCTCCTTCTATGATCATAGCTCTATTTAAGCCTATTCCCATGAAAGGGAAGTATACTATTATTACTCAGTTTTCTAATGGTTACATAGGATAGGGTAACTAAAGAGGCTAAGGATAGTGAACTACCTATTCCCTAGGTAGTTTAAACTCTGATAAAATACCAGCATGGTAAAATGATTTCTGTGCGGATAAAATAATTTCTTCTGGAGAGCCTGTCTTGTTAAGAAGAACAGAAATGCACTCTTACTTCCTTTTCCTTTCTCTATTAGAAATGTGAACAGATTTTGCTCCAATATTCATTGTGAGCAAGTGGTAAAACTCCCGGAGGTAAAATCCACAAAATGATCAAGTCCTCTAGATGACTAGATGACTTGTCTCCTTGGAGATTTAATTCTGAGCCTGTCCACAAAGAGCCTCTAGCTACTCATCAATTGCGTTTTAGGTTTTGCTACCCCAGTTGTTTCCTGTATAAGTTTCTGTTCCAGTAACTCTACTAAGTGGTGATCTTCTCCATTTCTCATCTATCCCTCCAATTTTAATGGCCAGAATTGACCATGTGACTGTACTTCTCTAAAGATGGGGGAAGGGAATTTTCCATTCAATCAGCTTTTTATTTGTTTTCAAGAGAAAGTGACAAATTCTGGGCTCCTATTTAATGTCTTACATAATAATGAAGATTATTTTCTTTTATTTTTACTATACATTTATTCATATTCACACTTTCTACATCTTCTGGATCATTCTGCTTTCTAGAAGCAAATATTTCAGTGAACTATGTATCAGGAATTGCTTAATGGATTATAGATACCAACAATTTTCCTGATATACCTCCTTTTAAGGTGAAAAACCTATTCACTATTTTCTCCACTGTGAAATGAACTGGGACTGTGTCTACAGAGAACATAATATGGAAATAACATTAGGGTGAGTTCTGGGAATACAACTTCATGGGACCAAGGCTTTTGCCTTGTTCTCCCAGAGCATAATACTGAGCAGCTTTTGTGAAATAGATCAGAAGGGAAAAAATATCAGAGATGCTTGGCTTTTCAGCTATCCAAAAAAAAGGGGAGGGGGAATTGCCTAGGACAGATTCTATATTGTATCTTGCAAAACTATCTTAATATAGTAAACTTTGGGGGAGCTTTTCTATGAAGTATTGTACAACATGAATAATTATCTCCTTGGCTTTTCCCTATGATTGACAAACTTTCTGTAAGTGATCACATAGAAAATAATGTGTAGGTTTTCAGGGAGTTCATTCTTTTTTTTTTTTTTTTTGAGTTCATTCTTTATTTCAACACATCATCACCCTTAATACCATGTATGCTATTAAGAATGGCGATGCTTCTAGGAACTCAATTTACAAAAAGATAATACAAACAAAACTTGTTCCAGTCATACTAGACAATAGGTCTACACTAAACCATTATCTGAAGCTAAAAAATTGAACATTTTCAACAAGAACACTAGCTACATATAAAGTCAGACATGAGAAAATGGACATCTATCCAAATTAACCCAACTGAATTTATTCAGCCTGAAAAGTGAATTCTCATAGAGTTTCTAATTTTGAGATACATTTTTTTCTCTGAACAGTGTTTACAATTTTTTTTGTTCATTAGAATTATATGGTATCAAATTAAAGCATAAGAAGAAATAGTACTCTTAAAATGATTGAAATTGAATTCAAATACTGGAAACACCATTTAAATATTAGCTTTATATTATAATTTATATTGTTTATATTATGTGTAAAGACCTACTTACATTATGAATCCCAAGGCTCAGTCTGATTTTTTCCAACTGTCAGTATATATATATATATATATATATATATATATATATATATATATGTCATATCATATTTTGTTATGATTTATTTCACATTGATAGGGCTACCTATTTGCTACACTTTATTTCATGTTCTATACTCTAGAAATGAACACATATTAAGAAAAATCTTTCAGGATTGAAAATTTTTCACAGGGAAAATTTAAAATATGAATTTGTCTTCCTTTAAAAAAAACGATTTCACTTTATTAATGTGGTTAACTTTTTTTTTTAAATTGTGAAAATAGCGTACAGAGGGGTTACAATTACATGGGCAAGATAATGAGTACATTTCTTATCAAGCATTGATGCCTCCTCCTTTGTTTCCCCTTCCCATCTCCCCCCCCACCCCCCACCCCCCCACTCCCCCCATCCCTGCCAAAGTTGTAAAGTTTGTTTTTCGATGTAACGACTTGTACATCTCATTGTTACAATGGGTCCACCTGTATCCCTATTTAAACGATTTGTTTTTGCCCTTCCCCTCCACTAATTATACCAACATCCACTAATTATACCAACATCAAATACAGTGAAAACAGGGGTTATACTGTGGGGGAGGGATATACAAAGCAACAAAGAAATCATCTTATAAATATATTAGAAACAATCGCATGAAAGAAAAAAATATTTGAATACTTATCATGGGGTTCATTTCACCTAACATCAACTTATCTGACCTTTTCTACTTGACTCAGACATGTACTAGTTATTGCAAATAAGGGAAACCATGGGAACTATGTAACTTTGGGCCTGGCTTACTTCACTTAATATAATGTTTTCCAAGTCTTTTTATTTCCTAACAAATGGAGCAATGTCATTCTTTCTGATGGAGGCATAGATTTCCATTGTGTATACAGACCACTTTTTTTTTGATCCATTCATCTACTGAGGGGCATCTGGGTTAGTTCCATATCTTAGCTATGGTAAATAATGCTGCAATAAACAAACTTGTGCTGGTCTTCCTTCAGTGATAGGACATTTTCTTTGTAGATACTTACCGTTATGGATTTATGTTACTTTTTTTTTTTACATTTTAATTGTTATTTCTGTGACTTGCTTTTTGAAACAATCTGTTTTACACCTAGAGAATAACTGTAGTATGTGCTTTGTAGTTTGAAAGAATTTGTCCAAAACACCTAGCCATTGTACAGGAAAAATGCCTGCTATCTTTTTGGATGACAATATGATCTTGAGTAATATTTGATATCATTCTAATATTTATAACTTGTTTCTTCTGTCCCTTTTCTTCATGCTCAGGATTTGCTCCACAATTTTAATTTGTTATTGTTTTTTGTTATAAAGGTTCCATACAGAGGGGTTAGAATTACATAAGTAAGGTAACGAATACATTTCTTTTGATCATTGTTACCTATTCCTTTATTTTTTGCCCCTCAATTTTAATGTCTTCCTTTTTAGTTTTCATTCAGTTAGGCATATTTTTTTCTTTTCCTTGAGGCTTCCTTATTGAGATGTGGATTATTTAAGACTGTTTCATTTTACTTCAATTTTTAGAGAATTGTTTGCTTTCCTATCTGTTGCTAATTTCTACATTGATAATATTCTGATAAGAGAAAACATTGCATAATTTATTTCAAATTTAAACTGTTCACTTTATAGTTTTGTGAATGGTATGCCTTGATGTAGGTTCTCCTAGAATTTGAAAAATAACAATTGAACTATATTTGGAGATGAAGATTGATATTCTCTAAACATTGATAAATGATGATGGTTGATGATATTGCTGTTGTTCTACTTGATTTTCTGTCTAATTGTTCAATTGGTTGACAAGAGAGAAAGAAAACCTGTCCAACTATAATTGTGTTTTTATTTAGTTCTTTCAATATACCAGTTTTCTTTGCATATTTTATTGCTGTCTTATTTGATGCAAACATATTTACAATAATGCATTCATGGAAGATATAGTCTTTTGTTATACAATACCCATTTGTGTCACTGGTAACTTTCTTTGCTGAGAAACTGACTTCATTTGGTATTAGTATAGAGACTTTTGCATTCTTTTTATCCATGTTTCATAATGTATAATCTTCTATATTTTTATTTTTAACTTGCCATGGATAGAATTTACTCAGAATCCTTATCTATCTATTCTGCCCTACTTCTTTTTGAAATGATATACTTAGACTATGAAATTTAAATCAATTACAAATGTGTTAGACTGAAATCAGCAATATATTTCTTTTGTTGTCTTTCTTTTTTGTTATTATTATTTTGTTTCTCTTTCACATATTTTCTACTGGGTTACTTGACCATTTTTAGAATTCAGTTTTGATTTATTTATAGTGTCTTTATTGTATTTATTAACATACCCATTTTTAGACATTTTTTATATCACCTTATGTAACAAAAACCATTAATTTACCAATATGAATGTTACAAAACTTTCCATTATGTCACTTCACCTTCAATTTTAAAATAGAATTATTTTAAACATTTCTGCAATATTAAGTTAGAACTAAATCAACGTTAAAATTTTGTCTTAATATTAAATGAAAAACTCAAAGAAATACTTCTATTTCTTCATACTATGTTTAGTCTGATTTCTTTCCTTATGCATTTCAACATTTCTTCTTGTGTAATTTTACTATTCTTTATATAGTATATATCAGCTATTACATAAACATTTTACTGAGCATACAATTCTTCAGTTTTCTTCATATTTCAATGTCTTGAGTTCCTTTTGCTTCTGAAAGATATTAGACATAATTAGAGGATTCATGTTGACAGTAATTTTCTTTTTACTCTTGAAAAATATCATGTCTATTATTCTTGAACTTTGGTTTTTTGGGGAGATAATTTCTGGCCATTTAAATTGTTATTTTTAATTTATCCTGAAAATACTGTACAGGGGGGTTATAATTACATGGGCAAGGTAATGAGTGATTTCTTATCAAACATTGTTGCCTCCTCCTTTGTTTCTCCTTCCCATCCTTTCCCATCACCCCCCCTCCCTCCCCCCTTCTTCCCCTCCCCCCCCCCAAGTTGTAAAGTTCATTTTCAACATAACATCTTGTACATCTCATTGGTGCAATGGGTCCACCCCTATTTAAACAATTTGTTTTTTCCCTTCTCCTCCCTAATTATACCAACATCAAATACAGTGAAAACAGGGGTTATACCGTGAGGAAGGGACATACAAAGCAACAAAGAAATATCTTATAAATAAGTTAGAAACAATAACAAGAAAGAAAAAAACATTTGAGTCCTTAACTTGGGGTTTATTTCGCTTAACATCAACTTATCTGACCTTTCTGCTTGTCTCAGAAATATACTAGCTATTGCAAATAAGGGAAACCATGGGACCTATGTTTCTTTGGGCCTGGCTTACTTCACTTAATATAATGTTTTCCAAGTCTTTCCATTTCCTAACAAATGGGGCAACCTCATTCTTTCTGATGGAGGCATAGAATTCCATTCTATATATATATCACATTTTCTTGATTCATTCATCTACTGAGGGGCATCTGGGTTGGTTCCATATCTTAGCTATGGCAAATAATGCTGCAATAAACATGGTTGTGCTGGTAGCTTTACTATGGTCTTGTTTGTGATCCTTTGGGTAAATGTCCAACAGTGGGATTGCTGGGTCATAGAGGAGCTCTATGTAGAGTCTTTTGAGAAACCTACATACTGCCTTCCAAAGTCGTTGAACAAGCTTACACTCCCAATGCAGTAGGGTTCCCTTCTGTCCACATCCCCTAAAGCATCTGTTGTTATTAAAGATCTTGATTATAGCCATTCTAACTGGGGTGAGGTCGTATCTCAATGTTGTTTTAATTTGCATTTCTTTTATGGCTAGGGAGGTTGAGCATTTCTTCATGTGTCTATTGGCCATCCTTCTTTCCTCTTCAGAGAAGTTTCTCTTTAAGTCTTTAGCCCACTTATTTATTGGGCAATTGTTTCTTTGAGGATTTGTTGTTGGGGGATTTAATTTTTTGAGTTCCAGGTAAATTTTATATATGAGACCCTTGTCCGTTGTATTGCTAGTGAAGATATTCTCCCAATCCATGGGCTTTCTATTGAGCTTGCTAGTTATGTGCTTTGCTATGCAAAAGCTCTGCAATTTCATGCAATCCCATTTGTCCAACCTTTCTTTTAAAAAAATTGTGAAAATACTGTACAGAAGGGTTACAATTACATGGGCAAGATAATGAGTACATTTCTTATCAAGCATTGTAGCCTCCTCCTTTGTTTCCCCTTCCCATCCTATCTTCCCCCTGCCCCCCCAACCATCCCCCCCACCAAAGTTGTAAAGTTCGTTTTCGACACAACGACTTGTACATCTCATTGTGCTTCTGAGTCTCTTTTAAGAAAATTTTGGCCTGTGCCAAGGAGACCTAGGTTTTCTCCTATTCCATCCTGTAATATTTATTATACCTTTTTATAGTTATTTGTTTTTCCATTTCTTTGCTTTTGTATGTACCTTCCCTCAGAATATTCTGTGTTTTTCAGTCACTCCAACACACTCAATTCTTTCCAAACACATCCACTAGCTGAGTTACTGGAGTTTTAGCCAGTTGTTTCCCTGCTCCTTTTGTAGTTCTACTCTGAAGTTCCACCTTGGGTGAAAGGTCTCACACACACAGACACACACACACACACACAGACACACACACACAGACACACAGACACACACATACACAGAAACACACAAAATAAACCCAGCTTTATTTTTTTTATTTATTTTTGAAAACTATTTAGGTAACTGTTCTTTGTATTTCAGCCAGAGTTTGAAGCCATCCTTAGGAATGATCCCCTATGTTTATTTAACTTTGTCAAGTAGAGCAGAACATTCTGGGACTTGTAATTTCTGATAAATCAAGAAGTTTTAAATTTGTATTTGGTCCATTGAGAAAATTTTCACAAAGTAGAGTAATGATTAATAGGAAGATGACTATGCAACAAAAGTATTGAATGAGTTAAATAATTGTAATTATTAACATTTTTATTATTGTATTTCAGAGGAAAGAACACTTAGTATGTTTCAGTGAAAACTAGCTTATAAATAAAAAGAGCTTATGCTATTTTTAAAGAAATGTTTTCTCCTATTTAACCATAAGAGTGATGAAAATATAAGTCATATTGATGAAAAGTCATGGAATACTGAAGAAACAGATATTAAACCCATAAATCCATTGCTAACATTGAAGATACATATTTCATTAAATTCTGAGACTTTTGTTAACAGGGATTATCATGGTCTTTCTTTAGATTCTGCATGTACATAAAAATTAAATATGTGTTCTCATCCATTCTTTGCTTACAATCCAAACAGAAATAGCTGTATAATGTATTAAAGTGGTTATTACAGAATCAAGGTATAACCTCTAAACAGATTTACATAGCGTATCTATTATTAATCCTGATGTTACCAAGCATATTAAATGTTGATTTACCTGCTACAGATAATTGAACTTGGATAAACTCTGCATGTGCAAATACTGAGAATTAGGTACCTTGTTGATTAATGTCACTGATGGTTTGAGACCTCATGGCTTTAAGGCAGAGCTATCAATCTCTTATATATTAATATGTAAAATAATGTTACATAGCCTTTGAAACCTTAAATATATTTTATCTTTCTGTGTGGTTAATGTTCTCCAAAAGGACTTAAGCAATGGTCTAAAACTGTAATTCATCATCATGTTGTAAAGAAATCATTAATCATCTGTATTTAACAATTGATCAAATTTTATTGAAGCTAAAAATCTCTTCATTGGTTCACTTAAACCGTGAGGTCAGAAATCCAATTTCTAGACTTTAAGAAATAAAATTAGTGTCTGTGAAGGTAGCTCAGTAGTAGAGTGCTTTCCTTGCATGCATGAAGCCCTGGGTTCGAGTCCTCAGCACCATATAAGCAGAAAAGCAGGAAGTGGTTCTGTGACTCACATGGTAGAAGGATAACCTTGAGCTGAAATGCTGAGGGATAGCACCCAGGCCCAGAGTTCAGGCCCCACAAATAACAAAAAGGAAAGAAAAGAAAAAAGAAAAAGAAAAAGAAAGAAATATAATTAGGATGAAAAGCCATACAATGAAGAAATACCCTATCACTAGATCAGGCAGTACATGTTAAATGACCTTGAGCAATGAAAATTCTGCCATGCAAGTTTTTACTCATCCATGAAATAAATGTGACAGTACACTTTTTTAAACTTCAAAAGCAGCTGTCAAATTAGTATTTGAGATGTAAGTTCTGTTCTTTGAGGAATGATTGAATTTAGTATATCATATATTAATAGAGAACGAAACATATAAAAAAGGCAAAATCACACACAAAATAAGAAAATAACTTTTGTTTTTTTACTTAAGATACAAAGTAGAAAGGTCTAGTAATGTAGTAGATGCTAAGGAAGAGATAAAAGGAAGAGTTCAATGAATAGATTCCTACACCAAGAGAAGAAAGATCTAAATGAACCCCAAGAAATGGAAAGAAGAGTTTTTGCTATTTTTTATTTTACTGCTGGCATTTCTTTTTACTTTCTTTTTTTCTCCTGAAGTTTATTCCCTGGTGTCCCTGTTATAACGGGAAAGGATGTAATTTCCCACCTGGGCTCAATGATTCTTCTCAGTTTCATTCCATAGGTTCCATTTATGAGAGTCTGTTTAGAAATGTTTCCTAAACTACTGAGAATTAATATTATTGTGTACTGAGAAAAGGGTGTAGTTTTAATCTTTGCAAAGTAATATTACCTTTTCACAGTACCATTATGAGATGAATGCTTTTTCTCAGACATGTTTATGTCATTTTTGCAAAAAAAATATATATCATATGCAGTATATAGAATATGTATTATAAATACTCATATACTCTCCCCATACACAGTTACAGTAAGCTGTATATATATACATATATATGTATACATATATACATATACATATATATACATATACATATATACACATATACATATATACACACACATGCACACACACACACATGCACACACACACACACACACACACACATATATATATGTATACAGCTTACTGTAACTGTGTGGGTTTATTTTTCTGGGTCTTCTATTCTATTGTTCCTTTGATTTACACTTTTGTTTTGGCCCTGGTACTATGATATTGTTGTTACTTGTCTCTGGAATATGAAGTCAAATACTGTAATACCTCCCTCACTGCTGTATTTTCAACCAGGATTTGATTATTGAAGATTTTTTTTTAAAAAAAATTTGTTTCTTTCTGGACTTTAGAATTGATTTTTCCACCTCTATGAATAATTTCTCAAGAGTTTTGAAGGACAATGAATTGAATGTATAATTACTTTGGCAAGTTAGCCATTTTAATAATATTTATTCTGAATTTCTGTGAGAATGGATCATTCTTTTTTCTTTCTTTCATTCTCTCTTTCTTTCTTTCTTTTTGTTAGTTGTGGGGCTTGAATGCAGGGTTGGGGCACTGTCCCTAAGCTCCTTTGCTCAATGCTAGCACTCTACTAGTTTGAGCCATTGCTCAACTTCTAGTTTTCTGGAGATAAGAGTGTCTTGGGTGGGCTGGCTTTGAACCATGATCCTAAGATCTCACCCTCCTGAGTACTTAGGATTATAGGCATGAGTACCAATATCTGGCAATAATGGATATTTCTTCCCATCTCCTGGTTTCTTTACTTCTTTCTTCTGTGATTTATAGTCTTCATTTCGGTGATCTTTGACTTTCTTAGTCATATTAATTCTTAGGTATTGATTTTGGGAAGATATTATGAAGACGCTTGTTTGCCTGATTCACGTGTTAAGCAGATTTACAGTCTGCTGATAGTTTGTGCAAACTGTAGCTACTAATTTTTGTATATTGAATTTGTATCCTGCTACATTACTGAAAATGTTGATTATGTCTATATAGCGAATTTGTTAATAGCAGAGTTGCTTGGATGAAAATTGCTTCAAAATAAAGGTATTGAAGTTAGAAGAAAATTGAAAGATGAATAACAATTTAGTAGTCAGGAGGAAATAAACAGTGAGTTATCTCTGAAGGAGCATGCAATATAAAGGATAATTTAAGTTAAAAAATTTAAAAACATGAAAGGTGAGAAGAGTTTAATTATTGCATTGAGAAGCAAATTATTTTCTCATTAATTATAATAGTGAGCATTTTCACTTTCTCCATTGTCTTTAAACTAAAAGGAATATAATATTTTCAGTGGAAAACAAAGTTATTTTTAATGAGATAAAGAATCACTGGACGTAATTTATTGATAAAGATACAGCAGTGATTCAAAAATAGACTTAATTCTCACATGAAGATTATTCTCCTGCACAGATTCAAAATTAATATATTTCAACAATTTTTAACACTTTTTGATAAACTTGAGTGGTGATATCAAAGTTTACTTTGCTTATAATTACTTCTTATGCTGTTCCCAGAAATATTTAGTGACTATGTCCAAATAGTTCATCTGAATTTTCTAAAACCAATGTGAAACACTAAGTTATAGTCTAGATGACACTATGCATGATTTATGTAAAGATAACCCTGGTATATATCACCTCTAAAATAACAATACATAAATTAGAAAAAAAGATTCCTTTAAATGAGTAGGTAGTAATTAACCAGTGAATTACCAACACATTTATCCTTGTATGGTATGAAAAATGGATGAGACAATGAGACTTTTATGGAATAATGGAACTAGATCTATGAATAGTAGAATGAAAATAGTTATTAGGACATTTTAAAATGCTCTCGAAGCTGGGCGCCGGTGGTTCATGCCTGTATAACTAGCTACTCAGGAGACTGAGATCTGAAGATGGTGGTTCAAAGCCAGCAGAAAAAGTCCATGAGACTCTTCTCTCCAGTAAACCACCAGAAAACTGGAAGTGGCACTGTGGCTCAAATGGTAGAGTGCTCACCTTGAGCTGAGGAGCTGAGGGACAGTGACCAGGCCCAAAGTTCCAGCCCCATGACTAACAATAAATAAATAAATAAATAAATAAATAAATAAAATAAATGCTCTTAAATACATTTTTTACTCATAGATTTTCTTTCTCAGATTAGGAATACTAAAAAATACTTTCTAATGTTTATGTAACAGTGAAAAATAATTATCTATTAGTTGAATATTATATTTTATTTGCATACTATAACAGTGCTTTGGGAGATAACTATCAAACATCTGAATATAAACGTAGTCTTTTTATATTCTTACTCCTTATCCTACTAAAAAGTATTGGGACTCTAAATGCTGATATTCTGAATGGCTTCACCAAGGTATATGTATAGACACATTGGGAAATATATATACATATATATATTTATATTCATATAAGATTTAGGAATAAGTTTTATAGCAATTAAGAAAACTTTATGTAACAAAATAAATATTATTAATATTCTTAGAATTACAAGGTAGTTGTCTCTTTCATTACTTGTGCAGACAAGAGAGCTCAAGTGCAAAGCTGATGATCTCTTTGAACAGAGAATCTTAGTAATAGCAATGTAAGAAAATGTCTAGAGAATGGGGGAGAAAAAAAAAACATTTATTTTGACAGAGTGCTACACATACAAGGAAAAGCACTCTGATCTCAATTGTCAGTATGGATTTTTCATTTCAATTTATAAAGACTAAATTCACATTTTTCAAGTGAGTTATTATTGCATTGCTTCATTTAAGGTCAGGCAAAATTTGGAACATGTTAATCAAAGAGAATCCTTATTGTCATATCTCACATCTGACATTTAAGAAAAACACTTCATGCAAATTAAGTATGTGACTGAACTGCAAAACTGTATATCAAATACTTAACACAGAAATACAATGAACCACTCTATATTGACTAAAGTCCTTCATGTGTCTCTTCTCAAGTGCAAATTAGACTTAGATTTTTCTTCTTTGAAGTAGAGTTACCCTTGTACATAGGCTGCTTAAAGCATACTGATGTCTATCATGTGTCAAAATTAAAGTATCACTTTAAAATATTTCCAGTCTCAGGGCTTTTATTTCTTAGAAAAATATTCTCAATCCAGAAGGAATGTTAAATTCATCAAGCTATTTATTTTTACAACTTATAATTGGCTTTTTAAAACTTGAAATATCAGTTCATTTTCTCCCTAAGATAATTTCCTTCAAATACTTGACTTTGTCATTACATTTGATTCTTAATGATTAACGGCCTATTTTGCTGTAATTTACAGGGTCTATTTATTATACAAATTGTACTTCATCAAATGGGGAACTTAATTGGGCATAATTGGATTGGAGGTTTTTTCTCACTGGTGTTTTTCACATTTTACAGGCAAGAAAAAGTGGGAAACACACTAAATCCTTTTTTCCTTTGCAGTGCCTGGTCCTAAGATACTCTGACAGGCAGATGGAGGGATGGCTCACTCTTATTAGAGTTTCCTTACTAGGGTGACCACTTCATGTCTAAGACTCTAATTTATCTGTGTCTACTGGCAATCATGCATAATTGTTGTGGAGGGGGGTAGCGGATACTAGTGTAATCATGAGGTTTTTTTTTTTTCCAACAACTCAAATAAATAAATGGAAGACGGATGCGAGCCAAGGATAGAGAGACACACAGCAAAGAAGGGCTGTCTTTCTTCTGATTTAATAAGTATTTGTTTAGCTTCTACAATATCCCATCACAATGTTTAGCTATTGCTTCAAAAGTGAACAGAATGTAGTATTTGCCCTTGAATATCCCAAATTCTACCCTATGTTATGTCAAGGATTTACCCCGGGTGTCTCTCTGTCTCTCTGTCTCTCTCTATCTCTCTCTGTCTCTCTGTCTCTCTGTCTCTCTCTCTCTCTCTCTCTCTGTGTCAAGTTTTAGTCTAGAGTTGAACGTCTCTTTACATATGCTAAAGACTAACACCCAATGTCAAGACCAAAATGTTATCACTAATTTTTGTGGGATTACATCATTAATCTCTTTCCTAATTTGTATCAAATATAATTTTCTCCTATCTCTAGTATACAACACAGTGAAACCTCACTTAATGTTTTAAATCTTACTTTAATTTCTACAAACTGGCTTAATTGATCATAATTATTTTGACATCTGAATAAATCTGCCTATTATTATTTATGCAACATAAGCCTCTAAGACATCTGCCAGCATTCATATGGCAAAACCAATATTCATTAAAATTCCATTACATTTCTGTAAAGTCATACATGGGCTGTGATAAGATCAATTCCCTGAAACAAACAGTCTCTGAGATGGAGACCTGTTCATTGGAGAAGTATTAAAAAGTACAGTCAGGATCAACTCATTAATGGGCAAGCACAGACAGGGTTGTGCAAGTAGAGATAAAATGAATTCTTGTATAGTCACAACAAAGTAGTTCCAGAGCCTGAGTGGCCTACTAAGTTGTGTGTAAGTAAGGAATGGTGACTAGATCTTTCTTCACCATTTTATCTATGTATGGGACACAAGGAAGCTATGGAAACCATGGTCTCCTTTTGGGAAGTCAAATAACTTTAGTAATGGACAATCACAAAGACAGAGGATCACACTGTACTACTATTTGCAAAGCTCCTAGCATTTGGAGAATGTAGGAGCTACTTCTGAAAGCTGGTAGCTGTCTCTGGGTCCCCATCACTACATTTGAATTGCGGAATATTATGTAGGTATTGAAAATCCAAGTAATTCTTGAATATTCCAAAAATCCAGTCTCCTAAGAAAAATTATAATTACTCAAAATTTGTATTCTGGCCTGGTAGCTGTATATAACATCTATAACCCTAGCTACTAAGGAGGCTGCAATCTGAAGATTGTGTTTTGAAGACAGCCCAGGTAGGAAAGTCTATAAGACTGGTCTCCAAATAACTATGAACAAATGCTTAAAGTGGAGCTGTGGCTAAAGTGGTAGAGTACTAGCCTTGAGAACTAGCACAAAAACAAACAAATCAATCAATAAATTAATGATTCATATTCTATACTTTTCATTTACCTTCTGTATTTGATTATTGTTTTAGATCTTTTTATTGATCAGCTTTATTTGAAACAGATCTCTAGTTAAAACTCAAAAAGTAATTATTTAGTCCTGAATCTCTTTTTAACGAAAATATCATCTTAACAATATAATGGAGATAACCAATGTGAGCAGCTACTAAAATCTTGGTGAGGAAAGAATTAAAAGTAAACACGTAAAATTGTAAGCTCTGGTAGCCCATCATAATGTCTGGAGACATTCAGATACAATTATTTTAGTCTTCCAATTATTCCACTTTTAGTCCAACAATTTGGAAGATATAATATCATAGTGACATTCATTTTCATCCATAGTAATTTCTTTTAATCACACAACATGAAATGCCATAAAAGAGCATCTGTATGGATGTTAGTATTAGTAAAATCAAAAACTGAATTTTGAAAAATTGACTGTATGAGAAATATTGCATAAAAGAAAGGGAAAGGAAAGAAGGAAAATCACAGATTAAGTTACTGGCTCCTATAGAAATGTTCCTTCTTAGTGAGTGCCACAGAACTATTCACAGACAGAAGCAGGTTAGTAACAATAGAGCTCAGGGTCAAAAATATTGAGCCAGAATTATGGAATACATCACATGTTCACTGAAAACATTGAAAGATTTAGAAACAAATAAGAGAAAAATAAGAAAAAGACACACATTTCCAATGCTTGAGATTAAATAAGTAAGCAGAAACTTTTACAAATGTGAAAAGGGCATATATAAAAAAGGGCATAGTACAAGGAATAATTCTATGAGAAGAATAAATGATGCGACACAACATAAGACCTAAAATGGTTATGGAAATATTATTTCATGTTTGAAACTATTTTAATGCCTAAAATACTGAAGTGCAAAACTATGTGGTATTTTTCCTCCTCAGTAACTGTTTTTCATTAACTTTTAGAGGAAATATTTGTTAGTATATAAGTGAAAGAGAAAAGTAGAAAATTATTTCTATAGCATACAACTATGGCATGCATTTGCTAAGCATGCAACACAATTATCTTCTAATCTTGTAAAAATGAGATAAGGCAAAATCAGGGTAATTTCATATTTGAGGATTGATTGGGAAATGTTTAGTAATTTACCCATGTGAAAAAAGTGAAAAGTGATTTTATCCACGTCAGTGGAGCACTAAACTTGTTCCTTCTTGACTTAATCAAAAAATTGGGCAAATCTGTTTTAACATAATGATGCTTATGCCTAAAGGTAAGTCTTAAAAGATACCATTAATGCCATTGATGATGTATCAGCATATTAGATGGTAATCCTGAAGACCTGAATATTCCTTTCATCAGTATTGACTCACAGTTCTATTAAGAATTTAGGGGTTCTGTGCCTACAGGAGAAAACATAGTCTCTTAAGCAGAGGCACTGATATTGATGGACATTCATTGAACACATGAGTGATAAAGACATCTGGGGTCATATTTTTCATTCATGTAGCAAAAGTAGATGCAGGCGACCACAACACATGATTTCTGTCTGAACTCTGAGGAAAAGTGAAAAGGTTTAAAAACCTTTGCTTAGGAAAGAAAAGAATCATGGTTTTTAATGCATCAATTGCAATTTTTTGGCCATATTTATGAAATCTACTTTTCTTATCAAGACCCTCAAGTCAACATCACACATAGTGATGAAAGAACCAGTTGGACTTTTCCATACTGCTATTGTGGAAAAAGAAATGGAGAGTTCAATTATGCAAATGTTGGTAAGCTGGTGAGAAGACTTCAAGATAGAACTGGTAACTATAAGATCAATTACCTTATGGACAGAAATCTCCAGATACCTGAAAATAACGGACATTTAAAAATATTTTCTTCATATACATTGGAATTGATGTGCATACTTCATACCTTCATTCATACTAGAAACAATGTATATATTGGAGCCCCTAACAAAACTGACACTGTGCCAAGGATATGGGAACAAAGAAATAGTGTGTTATTTACTTAATTAAAAATTAGTCATGAAGAATTCTTGCATTATTTGACAGAATTCTAACTTTATGGGATAAAAATAAGTAGGAAATTTGTGAAAACACTTGAAACTATTTTGAAAGCCATATATGGTTTTATGTTTCTAAAACCATAAAACATGCATGACTTTAATACTTATATTTATTCTTTTCAAGTTTCAATACTGAAGAAAATTATCACCAAAAAAATTTGTCTCAAGATGATAATTCAATTGTGTGCTATTTATAATATGCAATTGTGTATTATTTTATCAATTTCTGACCTCCACATTTTACAAATGAAAAATAATTAAACCAGGAAACATATTTCTGTAAAAATTAGAAAGCAAGAAAGAATATTTCTTCAAAATGGAACTGATAGGTATAAAGTCTTGTTGAATCCTCTGGAAATCTGGAGATAGAGTGTGAAAATATTGACCAAGAATTTGACCAAGTGTCTTCTTAATATAAAGCATATGCTATGCTGCAAAAAATAAACTCTCAGATGTCCTTTACAGCAGATTTGAAAAAGACTTAGTATTGGAGCTGATAGGAAGCAAAAACAGAACTTATTTAACAAGTAAAAGTTGCCCAATTAATATGGCAAAAGAAAAATGACACTAAAAGGTAGATTGTAAAGAAAATAACTGAGTCACCACATACAGCTCTTTATATGAGATTTTAAATAATTAATAAAAAAATGGGAAAAGAAAAAGCAGACATCGGCCTCAGCTGAGAAATTTCCTACAGCATGTATAATAACAAAGTTAATCTGGATAAAACTAAGATTAGAAACAAGATGACTTATATTTATGTTTTAGATAACTTTGGTTTATGAGGTACTATGAATCCAAGAAAACATAATACAAGACAAATGTTAATATCCTCCCATGATTAGAGTGCCTTGTGAACTGATGAGCTGATAATGATGAATCCTTATTTTCTCCAAGTTGAGTATACAGCAAACATTAATGAGAACCCCACTGGCATTCAGTCCTGCTCCCTTGCCTGAAAAGATTCTGTTTTTCATGTTTTCTTTTCTCCCTTAGATTCAGAGACACATTCTTATTTGTGCTACCTTGTCATTTAGGTGTCTTACATTCAAATATTTCTTTATGCATAAATATTTATGGAAAGTTTGATCAAAACCAGAAGAAGCAAATTGGTACAACTAACATGACAAAGAAGTGTTATCAGCATGTGGATTCAGGTGAGGGAGATTGTTGTTTGGACTTAATCCTTCCAGACTGCATAATGGTTGCTTACTCTCAGGGACTGTATCCTCAGAGTGGGATAATACAGAACATGAGCTTTCATAGAAAATGATGAGGCTTTATAAATCCTTCAGAGTAACAGTAAAAGGAACTTTGAATGGATCAGTTCTACATGTGTAGCCTTCGGGGAAGCAATTGGATCAACTACTTTGAATAGAAAGGAGAGAAGGCAGGTAGGCAGGAAGGAAGGAAAGAAGCAAGCAAGAAAAGGAGAAAAAGAAAGGAAGGGATTAAGGAAGAAAGAGAAAGAAGAAAGGGAGCAAAGGAAGAAAGGAAGATGAAGAGCTAAAGTGACTCCATTTTGAGATTAACCCCACCATCTTGAGCTAGGCTTCCCTCAGAGTAACTCCAAGAGAGAGGAAAAAAAAATTCTCGGTTGCCATCAACCCTGCTCACCCTTAAGAAACAGAACAATTGCCCAAGGGTTCCAGGAACAGAACATAATGGTTTTGCAACCATGGAGCTGTCAAACGTGGACCAGTAGTTCAGAAAAAGGGCAGTGCAGTTAAGGTAGACTCAAACCAATTATGTAACTGTTTGTGTGGGCATTCCCTAAACTTGTTTGTGCAATACTATAAAAGCTGTGCTGATTTTGTGTTCCAGGCCTCTTAGCATCACCGGTTACCTACTGCGTGGAGGACAAAGCTCGAGCTTTCAGATAAATCACTTTTTTCCTGTTGGTATTGGTCGTGGTTTCTGGTGGTCTTTTGTGGGTTCCGAGTCCGTGCACTACAGGAAGAAAGGCAGAGAGGGAAGAAAGAAAGGGGGGAAGGAGGGAGGAAGAGAAAGTGAAAGAAAGAAAAAGAAAGGAAGAAAGGAAGAAAGACAGAAAGGAAGAAAAAAGGAAGAAAGGAAGGAAGAAAGAAAGGCAGAAAGAAAGAAAGAAAGAAAGAAAGAAAGAAAGAAAGAAAGAAAGAAAGAAAGAAAGAAAGAAAGAAAGAAAGAAAGAAAAGAGGGAGGGAGGGAGGGAGGGAGGGAGGAAGAGTAGGTCAGGCAACAACTCCAGGATTTCATGAGCATTGAAATTACTATCATGAGTCTTTTACATGTGTTATAACATTTAGTAACTTTTCCAGAAATAATTGTAAAACAAATTATGAAATTTGCCAATTGTCTTAAAAATTGAATAGTCCCTCTACAAAAAGATTCACACAAAGTCATATTGTATTACTCTTCCCCAAAATATTATCAATTTCCTAACGAAAAAATGAAAAATAAAATGATCTCCATTAAAACATTCAAGAATAAACCAAGGGTTAGTGGAATTGGGTTTATAGGTTAATGGTATGATATACATTTATATGGAATGTCAAAAATATCATGTGATTGAAGAAAGCAAAAGAAGAAAAAAGAAAAAGAAAGAAGGGAGTACCATTCTCAGTAACAATTTCCAATCTTTTTCTCTAAGAACATAATAAATCTAGACATACATAGATTTATATAACCAATAGAATTAAGACACACAAGTAAATTAAAAGCATACTCTTGCAAAAAGACAAGGGAAGTAAAACTTGTGCTTTCACTCAAAATCTGCAATATTAATTATAGTTTTAAAAATATATGTCTCGAAATAGAAAATTGAGCTAGGATAGGAAGTTAATGTGAATAGGGTTAAAAATAAGCACTCAATATGACAAATATAATTATCTCATTTAAAAATAACCTACTGAAGGTTTAATTGGTTTTCCTGAACATATGTCCTTTGTGTAACTATAAAACATTTGGGGATTTTTCGAGATGTAGTTGCTTAAATTCAATTTGAAAGAAGAAAGGACAGGACAAGGAGAAGTGACACATATCTTTCCAAATGTTGAGCTGGAAGTGACATACATCTCTCCCATCCACACTGCATTTGCCCAAATTTTTCACCCAACTGTACCTGATTGAAAGTAGCCAGAGATATCCAGTGATAAGATTTGAAATATTTGGTGAATATAACTCTCAATCCCATTCCTAGGCAAGGTTAAACTTATTCATGAACTTGCACAAAAGTCATCCTGAATTTCTTCCTCCAGGAATTACTAATGACCTTAGCCAGGGCTAGAGATCCTGAAGGATCTTTGAAAAAGAGGAAGGTAAACTTGACAGGACAAATGCAATTCTGTGAAGCATATGCTGAGTGTTTCACATACATTATCTCATTCAATACTCTAAGCAAACCAGTAAGATAAGACCAGCCTAATTATTTACTGTTACAGATAAGGAAATTCAGCCTCAGAGATTTTTTTTTTAATAAGTACTTGCTACAAGTGACTTAGGACAGGAAAGCACTTTAACATGGTTTGTTTGAAGATACTACCTCTATTACCTTGAGATTGAAGTCTGGTCCAGTACTTTCTCATTTTGTAACCTGGATAAATAACTGTTTTGAGACTCAATGTCCTCCCTTGTAAGTGGAAATAGGCATACTAACAAAATGATTTTTTGTGTTTATTATTTTAGGATTATATGCAATAAAAGTGGAGGATTAACTCCATATAAAATGTGCTACTCTGAGTCTAGCATATAGTGAAAAAAATTAAATGTCATTTATTAATGCATTATTAATGTGCAGCTTTTTATTATGTATCCTCAAAACTGTAAAAGTGTACTTTTTAAAGAAATCAAATATATTTGTGCAAGAATGTTTATCTACAGTGAATAAATAGATCATCGCATAATATAGATTTCAGAGTTTTCCTGGAGGGATAATAAACTAAGCCAAGCTATCTACCACTCAGCAAATACTGGGCAATTTGTGATCTTATTAACATCATATAGATTATGTTTATAGTCTTTTTTCAAAGTTTCTTATTTTAAGTAATTCCTTCTATATGTAGAAAATTGCAATTGTTATTTTTTATACAAAAACCTCAGGAAAAACAAGATACTGTGAGATTGTCATGATCCTGGACTCAACCTGAACTCATTATTCTTTCAATTAGGTGAGTTTCATGCATGCTACTGTGACATTGAAGGTAAATATTTTTCTTTTCAAAGAATCTAGTGTTTGTGCAAGGAGTTGTACAACAGAGAGAATGGCTTCAATGTTACAAATCACATGTATGATTTGCTTCATCAAAGGGGAGCTTAAAGACACAAAATGGGATAAAAATTGTATTTTTTATTTTTATTTTATTCTTTAATTTTTTTTAGTTTCTGGAAACCATTTTCACTTATGAAAACCTGTGATTACATTCAAATGTCTATATTAAAGAAATATCCATGTAGGCAAGTAAAAATACCCACCATTTTGCAGATACATTTTTTGGGAATTTTTTCATGTTCTTAAGCATTCTGCTAGATTTTATCCAAATTATATCTAACACAACTGCTTTACTGGACGTCATCTTCTAGGAAATACCCTTGATCATCTTCATAATGAAGAGCTGGTTTTAGAGAATAAAATGAGATTATAGCAATGTGAGGAATTAGCGCTTAAAAAATACATCAACATGAACATGATAGTGGCTCATCTCATTCATGTTTTGCTTGCTATTCATGATCTAAACCACCGCTACGGTAATTATTTATGCTGTGAATTATTGTCGTATGGTTAAATACAGCTTTGAAAATGATGAGACCAATCTCTGTTATTTACCATCAACCAATCATCCTGCCCAGAACAACAAAAGTAAAATTACATTTCTCATAAGTATTTATTGAAAACATTGCATGTTATTACTCAACTTCTTAGGAGAGGGAAGCTAGCTGGGAATCTAAACAAATTCATAAAATACCCATGATTCTCTCTTTTCAAATACCTTTTAAATATGTATGAAGTGGCCTTAAACCAATATTTTATTCCTCCACAACAAGAAATGAGAAAATAATTTCTGGCCTTCATTTCCAGACCTGCCTATTTCTCTTACAGTTGCCCATCTCTATTTCTCTTGTTTTCTAAAACTGAGCTTTTTTTTTTTTAATCAAATATATCTGACCTCTGACCATGGAACTTGATGGCCAATATTACCATTGTGGTGCAAATCAACATTGTCTATGGTGAGAGTCTTGCAGTATGCCCGTAACTCAGGCTTGCTATCCTTGCTACACTCCCAACCATTCTGAACTGTATAGAAAGTGAAGTATTAATGCAAATCACTTCCTGCTCTAAACCCTACAGAGGCTTCTAGTTCTAAACTGAGACCACTGTCAAGCTTCAAAAGATCAAGTTTTCAGCCTTTGAATATCTCTCAAGCTTCATTTTGTTGACTCTTTTCCTCAGAAGCTTTGCTTTTCCTTCATAGCATTTTTTCTCAAATCCTTCTCAAAGAATTCCTCCACCTAAAGACTTATCCATTGCACTCTTACAATATATTCAGAGTGTGTGAGAGAGAACAGAGAAAGAGAGAGAGAAAACAGAGAGAAAACAGAGAGAGAACACAGAGAGAGAACAGAGAGACAGAGAGAGAGAGAGAGAGAGAGAGAGAGAGAGAGAGAGAAGAGAGAGAGAGAGAGAGAGAGATGGTTGGACAGACAGACCATTCCCTTTAGTCTCTTCACATAGTAGTTTATTTTGTGAAAGCATTCATCATTGTCTAATTCAAAGACAAGTATTCAAGTATGTTTTATTCACAAATGAATTTCCAGTACCCAGCATGTCCCTGATGCATATTAACTACTTAGCCCTTGTGAATAAATGAACAAATGAATTTGCATGTGTGGCTGACATATGGAGCGGTTCCCTCAACAACATCTTCATTAGTTTGAGTTGATCATTAGTTTCATTAGTTTGAGCTGATCACTTTCCTCTATGAACTTACAAACATAGCCATGACTGGTCTCCCCTCACCTCCTATCCTATTTTAACTTTGCTGCCCTTGCCACAATCATATACTCAGTGTTTGTTCATGTAAGTAGGAACTTGAATCTTTCAACTTTATGTTTTAGCTTTGCTTGTGTGATTCCAGGGATCAGACCCCAATCTTTTCACTTTTAAGTACTTTTCAACTTACAAAACTTCTTTTAGTCTGCTGCAAACCTTGATCCAGTCTGGATTACATACTCCTACTTTATTTATTTTTTGACTCAAATCCTAACCATCCTCCCTCTGACTTTTATTATACTCATGTAGCTGTACAGAAACTAGATGAACCAATTATACACTAGCTTTCCTCTATAATAAAACTGGATGTATTCAAAAATTAAAGCACTCAGTTTTAATGATATCTCCACTGCATGACTTAGGTTAAATCTGATCAGTTTTGAATTAGATTAATTTTTAATCTTATGGGCTTAAAACAATAACACAAATAATAGCACAACAATTATTTAGGAAAGACTTAAGATGTTTCTAATAAAGACCAGTAATGGATTCAAAACTAATTAAATGTAACAATGGAAGAAAGTCTAACTTAATGACACCTAGCATATAATCAAACTCTGAATTGTCCCGAGTGGCTTTTTTTCATACCTCCTAAGATTTTGCCTGCTTTGGGAACTAAAACTTCATAATTGTCATTCTATAAATAATTATTCCAAGTTACAAATTTGTGAAACAAATTTCAAGCTAATGTATGTAAGAAGTGACCTATGATACACTAATGATATAATCAACACCGGTTCATCATCAAATCAGACAATGATGACAACAAGGATTTTATTGGAAGTAACTTATACTTTAGATATTTGACCATCCAAAAGCTAACTTTTCTCTTCCCCTGTGAGATCTTTTATGTTTAATAACTCACCAGTCTTCCTCAGTGCCAGATCACAGAGACTTAACCCCCAAACACAGGCAATCTCATAAAAATTAAAGGCCAAGAGCACACTGAACTCCAATTGGAGGTCACATCCCTCAGGCATCTATGGTTTATTTTTCCAACCTGATGCCCACTTTGTTTTTATTATCACATCCTATACTCAAAGGGAAAAGCATATTTGATCAATAAAATAAGAAACTATAATAAATGAAGTACTCCATCACTGTTTAGCAAATTGCACAGAAATAATATTAAACAGAAATTTAGAGTTAGATGAAGTATAACATTAAATCTGAACAAAACAACTGGATTCATGTCAATTGATACATAACTAAGGCTGAAACATCTATTGTTCTATTCTAAAATGGTTTCAAGTCTATGTTTTCTAAATTATATTAAAAGAGCCAAGGCTCCTGGAGCTCTTTATGCCAATTAAAAATTTGATCATTTCTGCTGAGTAAATTGCCATTAGACATCTTTATCTTCCCATTACATAGACATATTTTTAGTAATATTTGTCAGACCACCCTAACATAAATAGAAAATAAGATGTTAATTCTGTCTAAGCTTCTTTAATCAACTACAATATACTGGGTGATTTATAAACAAGAGACACTTCTCATAGTGTAAAAGGGTGAATATCTATAAATAGATATGGACATATTAATTTTATAGTGTATGTCCATGCCCTGGTTCTCCAAATAACCTCACATAATAGAAAAGTTGAAACTTTTCTGTCTTACACATTCCGTAAGGGTACAATCCAGCATTAACTTCTGAGTCTAAAGTTTAAAGTTTTGCCTATCATCTAAACCAGGTGTGGGTAATATCCAATATTTCATTCTGATAGATCCATGCTCTTGATATAATCAGTTCTCAAAAGCCATACCTCCATGGAGGCTTATGGTTCCAGTGTATAAATTTGGGTCTCATAATAATTTACCCATTGCATCTTATGTCCATTCATTCTGCCCCAATATTCACAAAAAAGTCTGAACATATTCCCACATCTCCTTCTCAGTCTAAAGTCTAAAGTTCTACTTACATATCATCTGAATCATTTATGGGTATTACAAAAAACACAAACATGAGGCAAATTTCTCTCCAACTGCAAACCTGTTATCTAATAAGTTAGATATGATGGTAACACAAACACAAGAGAGAAATTCTCATTCTGAAGAGACATGCTTATTATATTCTTTGCTTCTTCTAGAAGTTTTCTTAGGCTCCCAATGTGTGTGGGAGCTTATGGTGCATAATATGGTGAATCATTGTTCATTGTATTTGAAGAGGAGAAATAACTTTCTCTCAGAGCAGTCTAATACTAAGCAAGAGGATGGGCTATAGATTGACATCACTAACAAACAGAAGGAAAAAAAACCCATCAATGCTGGTAGAATTCTGATGAAATGAATTAGAAACAGCAGGACGCTGTTGGCTCATGCATGTAATCCTAACTACTCAGGAGGCTAAGATCTGAGGATTGCATTTCAAAGCCAGCCCAGGCAGGATAGTCCATGAGATTCTTATCTCCAATAAACCATAAGAAAACCTGAAATGGTGCTGTGGCTCAAGTAGTAGAGCACTTGCCTTGAGCTGAAGAGCTGAGAGACAGTGTCCAAGTCCAGAGTTCAAGCCCCATGACCACCACCACCAACAACAACAAATTAGAAGCCAAGTCATCTGTCATCCAACTATGTGGTTTAGCATAGATGATATGGATTCTAATTCATGTACCAGAAATATCTGGATTACTTCATAGGATGAAAGAATGCTCTTAAACCACCAGCCTACTAGCCCAACTTGCTATACATCCACAATAGCAAGACCTATCACTCTCCAGCAGATAGAATGATGTTCTTCCTACTATGAGTGATAGCTAGCAGAATTGGGCTAGGTCAAAGTTCTGGTTTTGCTACATTTTATCACTGATGAATCCCAAACACTGACTACTAATTGCCTGCTTAGTGTTGCAAAATGTCATATTTCCCTCCCTCCCAGAGTCTGACATCTGTCCACCCTATAACCCTTACACTGAATCAAAAGGAACTGTGGAATAAGAGATCTCTTTCTCCTCTTTTCATAATAGTATGTTAGTATACATTGTTCCAGCAGGTTCAGTGTCTATATCGTTAAGTAACTTGTATGTTTATTAATTAAACGGCAGACCATGAAGAAACATTTCTATGTTCCGATAAGAAGTTTATACATTGTTCAAATGAAACAGATATGGATGTTGCAAGGGGAGAAAAACAAAAAATTCACAGACACACACCACACACACACACACACACACACACACACACACACACACACACACACACACACACACACCTCCATCTGGCTAATCATGGTGGCCCATACTAGTGATCCCAGGTATGCAGGAGGCAGTGATTTGGAGGATCCCCATTCAAGGCCAATTAAACCAAAAAGTGACAGGGATAACTTCAGAATCAATACCAGAACATGTTGAGATACACCTGTCTTCTCAACAGTAGGGAAAGTTAAGAGGAGGATTGCAGTTTATTCTTGCCTGGGGGGAAGCACATAAGATCCTATTACAAACACAAAGCATAAAAGGCTGGACACAAGGCTCAAAGTAATAGAATATTTATCCAGCAAGCATGCGATCTTAATTTCTACCACTGGTACTACAAAAAGCAATACAAACAAAATAAAGATTTGGGGCCTTAACCTTTTTCCTGTTAAAAGGTATTTTGAACTGACTTGTCAGAAAGCACTAGGTTAGGCCATAAAGCCAGAATGGTTATAGACCAGAAACTTCTTATTTCTAGACCAAATTAAATCAAGTGAGGTAATGTAATACTATAAAAATAACAAACAAAAACAAAGTTTTTTTTGGGGGGGGAGTTAGTAATGTTTCCCAATCCCTCACTCTGCTTTTTTTGCAGCACAAACAAATACAGTCCCTCAGGCTTGTACTGTAAGGCTAGGGCATTCATTCAAAAGGATAAGTAACTCAGCTTTCCTAAAGTTAAGTCACTGTCTATTAGTGTACAAACATGAGGCCAGAATGCTCATGCACCAGAAGGAACAGGAGTCTTGAAATTGTGCAACAGCGATACTCACAAGAAACTATGTTGGAAATGATCTGTACAACTTGGGAGGAGGGGATGGGGGGTGGGAAGGGAAAGAGGGAAAAAATGAGGGAAGGGGTAACAAGTTAGGCAAGAAATGTAATCACTATCTTACTTCTGTAACGGTAACCTCTCTGCACATCACCTTGACAATAAAAAAAACTTGAAAAAATTTAGAAGATATATAAACAACACAGAGTAAAAAAAATTGCGTTCATAAGAAATAGACAATTCATAATCGATAGCCTACTCCAGAAAGCCAATAAGAACTTGCTAGCTATGTTGTTGTTGTTGTTGTTCAGGGAACAGCAACTGAAATCCCATTTCAATCACAGTTGCATCCCTTCAGTTTGATCTGAAGTGGGACACCTCAGGCTAAAGTATCAATAAAGAGCTTTGCCTGTCTCTACCTTTTCCATGCCTTAAGGACCTGCCATGCATTATTAGAGATGGTCTGAGCTTTGAACAAAGTGCCTAGCTAGGGCTTTGGGTTGTGCCCTTGCAGAAGAGAGTGAATGCATCCTGTGAATAGGAATAAGGGAACATGCTGGCTTTTGAGGTCCCGAAGAATGACCTCAACTATCAGCTGGTTCACCAAACTGAGTCCTTGCCTTTTATCCTGAAGATTAGTAGCTGGAAGGAGGCTGTCCACCAAAGAGCCACACATCCCATATACCCTTTGACTTCCTTTTTGTTGTGCAACTAATTCTTTTCAAATAAATGAGAGCAAAAGTTTTATCTTCCCTCAAACAAAGGGATTAAGATGCAGAAGTGCCTGTCCATAGTGTTTTGTTTTTTCTCTTTGCCGCTTGGGAAGCTCTAGGAGATGATGAGTTCATAAAATGAAGAACCTGGGTCACTGAAAGAGCATTTGGAGAAGATCCAACCCTTGAATGTGAATAATCTCCTAGGGCTGTTATGTGAACATAAAATACATTTCTAGGGCATTGTGCTTTTATAAATTTGTGTCTATTTGTTACAGCCTAGGTAACAGGCTGTTCAAGTTAACTGACAGACCCTCTGTTTGCTTTTTTAAATGCACAGATATCAGACTATCTTAGTGTCTGATGAAAGACTGTATAACCTAAATTCATCAATATCAGAAAAATAGTCTGAAATTGAATAAAATAAAGAAAGGCATGATGTGCCCAATTCTATAAATCATAGAAAAAGTAAATAAAGATTGTTAATATTAGTACAAAAAGAAATAATTCTACAAAGGTAACTTCTCTTCACTGATACTGCAATTTTCCAAAACATTAATTACTAACAATGTCTAATGATCAGCTAATGTAGCTAATTTCAGTATTAGGTATACTTGAATATGTGTGCTATTACAAGTGACCAGCTCATTAGTTCTCATTAATGTGCCAAACTTTAAACTCTTCAATTAGACTATAGTCTGTGACAGCTGATCTCATCTTCTCTCTCTCTCTCTCTGTCACACATGCACACACACACACACACACACACACACAATTATATGATGATTGTATTTTCATTTGAGTATGTATGAGATCTTTGCTACAATTAATTAAACATATTCCAAAAGTTGGAGCTCTCACTGTGTTCTCATTGCACTTCGGTCTTTTCTTGGTTCCTTTTCCAGTCTCAAGCATCACCATCACTAATCCCAGCTCTGCAGCCTCTACAATTTATTTTCCTTTTGTTCTTCGATGGCTGTCACTCTTCAGCCCTCTGGTGGCAGCTAGAAAAACCACCTGTGACATGGCTTCTATGCCCCAGAACTTCATTCTTCCCTACAACCACAGATGGCTACTGATGTCAGCGCTATCCTGCACAGATTAACCACATCTGAAAGTCATCTCATCTTTACTAGCCAGTACAAAAAAAATTGTCTCATCATTTTCTTGATCTCCTCTTGATTTTTTTTCAAAATAATGGTTATGGATAAAGCCAGTATCATATCGCTTTCTTTTTTATGGTAAAGGTGATGTGCTGAGAGGGGTTACAGTTACATAATGAGTATGTTTCTTTATGAACAGGGTCACCCCTTTCCTTATTTCACCCAGTCTTTCCCCTCCCTACTCCTCTCCCCACTAAGTTATATAGTTCATTTCCAACATAATGTCTAGTATCATTTCTGAATTGGTTCATCCTTTGTCCCACTGTTTCTGTGTCTGTGCTTTCCTTTCCCTTCTCCAAATCAGATAAATTTATATATAACAAAGGGTACAGAAATAAAAAAAGTCACAAAAGGAAAAAAAGAAGAAAGAAACTGAAAACAGTACAACAAAAACACCTCTTGTTTCCATACTTTGGGGTTCATTTCCATAAGTATCATGTTATACACATAGCTATTGAGCCTGTGTAATCCTCTCCTAAGAATATCCTCCTGTGATCTCACTGTGTGACTGCTTAGAGTCTTGTTTAATCAACCATGTCCAGGAATGTAAACTTCTCCAACCACTCTGGAAATGAATGTGGAAGTTCCTCAAAAAGAGAAACATAGAGTTTTCTTATGACCCAGAACTCCCATTCCTGGGTATTTATCCAAATGACCACAAACCACATCGCACTAAAGCCACCAGCATGACCATGTTCATTGCAACATTGCTTACCACAGCTAAGATATGGAAACAATCTAGATGCCCCTCAGGGGAAGGGATGGATCAAGAAAATGTGGTACAAATACATACAATGGAATTCTATGCTTCAATCAGAAAGAATAACTTGCCCCATTTGTAAAGAAATGGAAAGACTGGGGAAAATTATATTAAATGAAGTAATCCTTACCCAAAGAAGCATAGGTTGCATGGTTTTCCTCATTTGTCATAATTAGAATGTGCCCATAAATCTACTAGTAAACCAATAGATAGTAAAAGAAAAAAATACATTTGTATATAAATCCTTCTTGTAAAATTATTCTCCTTCTATTACCTAAAACCAGCCAGGCAAGGGTAGATAGAAAAAAGTGAGAAAGTTGGGTCTAAAGACATCTAGTGTGAGCCTTTCCTTGTGCATACAACTCTTGAGCCATATACAAGACTGCAGTGTATTTATATCCCAATATAAATCTTCATCTGTGAGGATTTTTATTTTGTAGGTATAAATTTCTCCCTACTAGAATGAACTGTTCTGAGGAAAGCCTTATAATCACTTGATAAAGTGATTCTGTGCATATTTGATTCTCAACTCTCCCTTATCCTGACATCACACTATCCAAAATCAAATGTGCTGCTCCAGAACTGGGCTTAAATGAGGAAGCCATGGATCTCTGTCTGTGCCTGTGAAGAGAACCAGTACATTTGGATCTAGACAACTCTCTACAGTTTTGGAGAGTAAAAGACTCGGGAGTGTTCCAAGGAGTGAGAGATTATGCATTCCCCCGTTGTTTCCATTCTTCTTATTAACAGAGGTGAAGGTAGAGTCTGCTACCCTATGTAGATTATAAAATACAACCACCACACTGCTTACAAGGTACAAATCTTACTTAGGAACTATCACAGTCCTGAAACTTCCAGGACACATAGGATTCTGTTTCTTATCTTTACCTTTTCTGTTTAAGTGTCCATTTCCTACAATAACGTAAAGACTATAGATTATCCCCTAATTGTATGATTTCCAGTTAATGCCTACTTCTTCCTTTTTCTAATATTACTTCCCAATTCCAAACTCTTTCCCATGCTCTCAAATCCTCCATTGTATCTCTGGAAGTTAACTGCCAGAAAAAGCTCTGTATTTTCAATGTATTCTCTAATCTTTTATTTACTTTCCTAAAGGGAAGGTACCTGTAATATGTAGGGTATGGGTAAGAAAGTGACCCTGCATACCTCATGGATTTTAAAAAAGAAAAAAAAGATAGAGCTCTTTGTTTTTCTTAACTGTTCTCAGAACATGAAAGTCATAAAAAGAGATTATGCTACCTACTGTCTCCTTGATGAAATTATCTACCAAAACACATGTACTTCTACTAATTTTTTTGATATTTTAACTTCTGAATCACTATTAACTTTGTATTTCATGTCATTTCATGTCACTGAGAATAAAGCTAAAGGACACTGTCCAAACATTGACTTCAGGCTGCACAACTGACAAAAAAATAAAATAAAGATTATTTTAAGGGTTGGGCCTGTGACTAGATGTGCTAGTAAAACATATGCCTAGCAAGCATGAATCTCTGAGTTAAACCTGAGAGCACAGGAAATAGCTATATATCTATAAACTACATATTTATGTATCTATATACCTATATTTATATGCCTTTATATCTAGACATGACTTCTCTCTCTGTATATATATAGAGAGATAGATAGATATATCTTATATATACATATCTATCTATATCTATATATCTTTCTGTGGGTATGTGTAAAAGAGACAAAGAGAGATGGAGAGAGACAATGTGTAAATACAAAATCACATCTAAACAAATTATAGCTTTCCATTCCCTGTGTTAACGGACTCCAGTATTGGCTTAGCTGTGTTACATTTTAATAGTCTCAATAGCAGCACTAATTGTGCCAAATATGGCTTTACTCCTTAATATAGATGCTTCTTGTATCCTAGTAGAAGACATAGTGATTCTGTCACAGGACATCAAATCATTTGTATAAAAAAGACATAAAATCATATTATCCAGATGTTGAGTTTAAATAATACCAAACATCTGTTGTTCCCCAAATAAATTTTTCTAAACTCTGAAAACTCAATTTGAGAGACCAAAGTCTTAAATGTCAGGCCTAAAATATTTCTCAGGCTAAAATTAGCATACAATAATTTGGAAAGGAGTTGCAACAAGAGGTGCTTTATACAGAAATGTAGGACCCGTGTCTTCAGAACCATTCCCCAATTAAACATTCTCTCACCCATTCATAGAAGAGAAGAGATTTTCATATAAACACCTCACCTTTACAAACTACTTGCCATTTATTTTGCCAGTAATTTCTTATCCATATGTTTTGTTTCCCTATGCTCATAACTATCCACTTCACAAGTTACAGAGTATATCATGTGGTTGGAATGTCCAGGTCAAGAAAGTTTTCACATAAGCATGTAGTCCATGCACCTAAAGGACAAATCTCACCAAAAATTTCTGGCAATGCTTTGTTAATGACTTAAAAATATTTCATAGCAAATAGTAAATATCACAAACAGTTTTTTTAATTGTGAAAATACCGTACAGAGGGGTTACAATTGCATGAGCAAGGTAATGAGTACATTTCTTATCAAGCATTATTGCCTCCTCCTTTGTTTCCCCTTCCCATCCCTTCCCATCTCCCCCACCCCAACCCGCACCAAGGTTGTAAAGTTCGATTTCGATACAACGTCTTGTACATCTCATTGTTGCAATAGGTCTACCTGTATCCCCATTTAAACAATTTGTTTTTTCCCTTTCTCTCCATAAATTATACCAACATCAAATACAGTGAAAACGGGGGTTATGCCGTGGGGTAGGAACATACAAAGCAACAAAGAAATCATCTTATAAATATGTTAGAAACAATAGCAAGAAAGAAAAACCATTTGAGTCCTTATCTTGGGGTTCATTTAGCCTACCATCAGCTTATCTGCTTGTCTCAGACATCTACTAGTTACTGCAAATAAGGGAAACCATGGGACCTATATTTCTTTGGGCCTGGCTTACTGCACTTAATATAATGTTTTCCAAGTCTTTCCATTTCCTAACAAATGGGGCAATGTCATTCTTTCTGATGGAGGCATAGAATTCCATTGTGTATATAAAAACAAAACCATACTAAGCTACCAGCACAACTATGTTTATTGCAGCATTATTTACCATAGCTAAGCTATGGAACCAACCCAGATGCCCCTCAGTAGATGAATGGATCAAGAAAAAAAATATATTATATATATATATGCGTATATAGATAAATAGATAGATAGATAGATAGATAGATAGATAGATAGATAGATAGATAGATAGATAGATAGATAGATCGATGAGACGTTCAAGGCACTACGTTTTAAACAAACTTTACAACTTCAGGGTGGGAAGGGAGGAGTTGGAGAGGTGGGGAAGGAAGGGATGGTAGGGGAAAAACAAAGGAGTGGGTAACAATGCTTGGTAGGAAATGTACTCATTATGTTACTCAGGTAACTGTAACCCCTCTGTACAGTATTTTTACTATAAAAAAGTACAAAAATATACAAAAAAGGGAAACATGGGTGAGAACATGAAAAGGGGCGACGCTGATCAAGATACATTGTATTTATAATCTGTTTTGTTAAATGACAACTCTTTTTGGTTTTTATTGGATTGTAAAGATGCAGTACTGAGGGATTAAAGCTACATGAGGAAGGTAATGAGTACATTTCTTGTTGAACATCATTACCTGCTCTTTGTTGCTCTCCTACTATCCCTTCCCTCCTTCTCCCACTCCTCCCCACTCCCAAGTTATAAAGTTCATTTTCCGCCTAGTGTCTTGTGAGAATCAATAATGTAATGGGTCAATTTTTGTCTTTCAGCATTTTGTAATTCCTTATCTTTCCTTGATTAAGATAAATGTATATACAAGGTGGAAGGTACCAGAAGCAAAGACAGTGATGTCCAGGATAAACCAATGGAAAAAGAAAAATGAAATAAGAAGAAAGAACTAGATCCAGTACATTGCAACAACATGGTCAACAACTAAAAAAAATAAATAAAGAGATAAAAGACTTGTTGTTTCCATGTCTTGGAGTTCAATTAGCATCATTTTTTATGGCCATATGTACATAGCTATTGAGTTATTATGATTCTCTTCCAGGACTATCCTAGGCATATACTAATTATAACAAATGAGGGAAACCATAGAGCCTATGATTCCTTGGGTCTGGCTTGAACTTAATATGATTTTTTCCAAATCTTTCCATTTCCTTATGAAAGAGGCAATGTCATTGTTTCTGATAGAAGCATAAAATTTCATTGTCTGTATATATATGCATATATATAATTTTCTTGAACCATTCATTTATTGAGGGGCATCTGGGTTGGTACCATATCTTAGCTATGGTAAATAATGCTGCAATGACCATAGTTGTGCTGGCCACTTTAGTGTGGCCTAGCTTGTGATCATTTGGATAAATGCCCAGGAGTGGGATTGCTGGGTCATCAGGGAATTCTATGTGTAGTCTTTTGAGAAACCTCCACACTGCTTCCCAGAGTGGTTGAACCAACTTACATTCCCACCAACAGTAGAGTAGCATTTCTTTTTGGTCACATCCCACCAGCATCTGTTATTACTTGTTTTCTTGATAATGGCCATTCTAACTGGGGTAAGGTGGAATCTCAATGTGTTTTGATTTGCACTTCTTTTATAGCCAGAGGTGTTGAACATTTCCTCATGTGCCCACTCTTACTTCCTCTTCAGAGAGGAAATAAGGCTTCCAGAGAAGCCTTTTTTAAATTATTTAGCCCACTTATTAATGGAGTGATTGTTTCTTTGGGGATTTGTTTTGGGGGGGGGGTTAATTTTTTTAGTTCTATGCATATTTTTAACATGAGACCCTTGTCTGTTGTATAACTAGTGAAGATCTTCTCTCAGTCTGTGAGCCTTCTATTTATCTTTCTAGCTATGCCCTTTGTCATGAAGAAGCTCCGCAGTTTAATGTGATTCCATTTATCCAGCCTTTCTTTTTGTTGTGTTTCTGGATCTTTATCTAGGATGTTTCAACCTCTGGCAAGGAGCCCTAGTGTATCACCTATCCCTTCTGATAATATTTTCAGGGTGGGTCTCTGCTTTTACTTTGAGTCCTTTGATCAATTTGGAGTTGATTATGATACAAGGTGATATATAAGCATCTAATTTCAATTTTCTATATGTGTATAGCCAATCCTGCCAACACCATTTGATGAAGAGGTTGGCTCTCTCCCAACTGATAATTTTAGCTCCCTTATCGAAGATTAGGTGGCCATATGTTTGTGAGAATATTTATGTGTCTTCAATTCTATTCCATTGGACCCCAGGCATGTTCCTATGCCAGTACCAAACTGTTTTTATAACTACAGCTTTATAATAGACTTTGAAGTTTGGTATTGATATTGCTCTAGCACAGTTCTTTCTGCTAAGGATTTTTTTTTTTTTTTGCTATCCGGGGTCTTCTATTGTCCCATATGAATTTTTGGATTGCTTTTTCTATTTCACTAAAGAATATTGTTGGGATGTTGATGGGTATTGCACTGAATTTGTAGATAGCTTTGGGCAGTATTGCCATTTTCACGATGTTATTTCTCTGAACCCAGGAGCATGGGAGGTTTTTCCACTTCCTTAAATCTGATTTAATTTCTTTTTTCAAGTTTTTAAAGTTTTCATAATAGAGGTCCTTGACTTCTTTTGTTAAGTTTACTCCTAGGTGTTTTATTTTTGTAGAGACTTATTATTATTATTATTATTATTATTTTAATTTTAGCCTCACTCTTCTTATTGATTGGTGGTATATAGAAAACCTACTGATTTTTTTTGGGGGGTGGTAATTTTATACTGCACTACTTTGCCAAATTTTGGATCAGCTCAAATAATTTGGGGGAGGAGTCTATGGAGTTCTTTATTTTTTGGTCCGTCGTGGAGTTTGAACTCTAGGCCTGAGCACTGTCCCTCAGCTCTTCAGCTCAAGGCAAGTGCTCTAACACTTGAGCCACTTCTGATTTTCTAGTGCTTAATTGGAGAGAAGAGTCTCATGGACTTTCCAGCTTGGGCTGGCTTTGAACCATCATCGTCAGATCTCAGCCTTCTGAGTAGTTAGGATAACAGGCGTGAGCCACCAGTGCCCAGCTTCTATGGGGTTCTTTCAATACAGGATCATATCATCTGCAAAGAGGGAGAGTTTCACTTCTTCTTTCCCTATATTGATCCCTTTTATGTTTGTCTCTTGCCTTATTGCTCTGGCTAGGAATTCCTATACAATACGAGTGGAAAGAGTGGACATCCTGGTCTCGTTCCTGATTTTAGAGGAAATGTCTTTAGATTTTCATCATTAAGTATAATGCTGGCTGTAGGTGTGTCATACACAGTCTTTATTATATTGATGAATGTTCCATAGATTCTTAGTTTCTCCAGAGCTTTCATCATAAAGGGGTTTTAGATCTTGTAAATGACAACTTTTTAATATAACTACTTAAAGATAACAAAAAAGAAAATATAAATATTCAAATTGGATACCAATAGTTTAGCAAGGACAAAGTTTTTAAACTATTAATCAATATGCAGATATTTAAGGAATAACAGAAAGTCTAATGATACAGCACCACAATTATAAGTGTGAAAGACACTTTGAACTAGAGAATTTAGCATTAGCTAAGGCAGTTGAAAATGCACATATTTTTAACCAAAATTCCTACTCCTATATATATATTCCAAAATAAATATACAAAAATGTATTTATTCTGTTGTAAAAAAAATAACAGCAGAAAATACTAACTAACCTCAACCTCCTTCATCAGCAGAATATTCAAATAAATAGTGCTATTTCCATATAGTTAATATGATAAGAAATATAAATAAACCACACCACAGATGCAATGGGAAAAAAACTCATAATATTAAACAAGAATTGTTTATACAAACTTCAAAATGAAAGTCATCTTTTTTTTTTTTTTTTTTTTTTTTTTTATGTCAGTCGTGGGGCCTGAACTCTGGGCTTGGGCGTTGTCCCTCAGCTCTTCAGCTCAAGGCTAGTGCTCTACCACTTGAGCCTCAGCGCCACTTCTGGCTTTTTCTGCTTATGTGGTGCTAAGGAATCGAACCCAGGGCCTCATGCATGCAAGGCAAGCACTCTACCACTGAGCCTCCTTCCCAGCCCTGAAAGTCATCTTTGATAGTAACATGTAACTGGAAAAACCAGAAAGATAAGCAAGCAGTATTATAAATTCTTAAGACACCTACTGGATGTACACTGAGATACTGTTATTTAGATATCCTATTAGAAATAAATTATTGATCTCTAGCTACAATTTTGAGTAGTTTTCTAAAGCTACAAGTTATATAACCTATTTAAAACATTATACAGATTGTACACATTTTGTTGTAATAGGCAAAATTCTACCATAATAAACAAATAAAACTGAGAATCTTCAGTAGCTAAATAAAGAAATAACCAAATGGAGTACATTATTTATTAATTCTCACACTAAAAATCTGGGGTTGCAATATAAAATTATCCTCCAAAAATTGGTTATTTGAGGTAAGGAAATATCACCTTTGTAATTCACCAGAATGGAGAGGGAGCACTTTCTCACATTCTTGGTTTACATTGCTTTTTCAAATTAAGTTTCATCCTCAACATCAGGAGCTACTCCTACACAGAGGTAAACGACCTTTGTACCACAAAATTTATGAGATTTTTCACAACATGAAATAGCCTTTGACAGGCATTTTTCACCCGCCTGTTTTAAACCACACCTTTTTTTCTCTTCAGTGTCCCAACTGGGCTGACAACTCAGCAAAGATTAGTCTACTGATGCCTTTAATATCTCTTCATCTCACCACTCTCTATCTAGGGTAAATCATTAAGTATTTTTGTGATACTAGTTTGAAAGATGAATTAGCATTTTTTTAAAGCAGTTCAGAGCACCTTTACTGTTTGGATGCCTTTGATGTCTACTAATGGGTGTTATTTTTCTGTCAAGTTCAGCATAAGGCTCTTTAGGGGACATGTATGAATTTTTTACTGGGGAACAATTTGGTATAGCATTCATTTTGTCTTTGTGTATAAAGAGAAATCTTCCCTTTGAACTATTTCCTCAGATTGAGGTAATAATTAAATCAAGAAAGCAAGTTTATAGTTTATATACATAGGCTGATCCACTGTTACCTATTTCACAGCAAAGTATTCTTTTGTTTTATTAGAGAGTTACTAGCAACTTACTCTGCTAGGCAAACTCTCTACTACTGGATCCACACGCATGGCTCCAGCAAAGTAGCAATTTGATAAAATAAGGAAAATTGAAAATCTAAAAGGGCAGAAGTCTTTCAGTAGAAAATTAATTATTCTATCATAAGCAAAAATAAAATTAAAAAGTAACTTTATCAGAGTGAGAGAAATTTATTATTTGAGCTTCTCTCATACCTGCTGAAGAATAAAGATCCTAGATATGAGCTGTTTATTAACCACTGGCTAAGTATGTGACTCCTTCAAGTAGAATTTTGAATAAATGCCTGGTCTTTGATTTTGCATTTTCTATTCTGCAACATTTCAGGTAATATTTCTCAATGCATCTTCACCAATATTCCCAGGTTGAGAGTGCAAGAATACTTCCTCAAACTTCAGTGAAGTTGAAGATGAGAAGAAATACAATGGAAAAATAGATATGCATTTTAAAACAACCTTTACTCTGTGCTGTGTTTGGAGCCAATTGACGATATGTTCTGTTTCCTCATTTCTCTTTGATGATGTACATATAACAGTTTTGTCATTTCTATCAAGAATAAAACAGTTTGTCATTTCTATCAAGAATAAAAGAGTTTGTCATTTCTATCAAGAATAACTTATTATGATTCATTTTTCATTTCAAGAATTTTTAATTAATTCTTTTTTCCTATCTATTTTTCCATTGTATTTCTTCTCATCTTTTTAGAATTTTGAATAGAGAACATTCTAACAATTCATTCTTTTTTCTCATGAATTCTACTTTTCATTTGCATTTTCAAAATCTTGAATACTTTTTGTAATCACTTTTAGATTGCTCTTTTAGTTAATTTCATTGTTTAAGAAGTTTTATTCAGATAGTTTTCATTTTGATTGCAGCAAGTGAACTTTTTGTATTAGTGGTATTTTTTTATTCTTTGTTATTTTATTGTTGTTATTGTTTGTATTTGGTGTGTGTGATGTTTCAAGGCCCACAATTCTGAATCATATGTACAATCACCTAAGTGGCACTATTCTGAAATGAGTACTTCGCTGAAGTTTGAGGATTTCTTCCTCATGAATCCCCAGGTACCCAAATTTACAGAGTATTCGTGCCTCTCAACTTCCTCTCAAGGGCAGACAGAGCACCATATATCTTTTCTTTAAATTTTGTTTAATTAAAAAATGTTTTAAGTAGTAGGACAAAGTTGCTCAATTTATACTAGCCACATTTAAAGTTTTCAATACTCAAAAGTGGCTATTATATTGGTTTACAAGATTCTAGTGTATACATTCATGTTAGCTCATTTGGATTTTTCGCCAATGTCTTGCTTTTACAAAATATTTCCCAGATCATTTAGCTCTATTTTCTGAATATTACAGTTTTAAATATCTTGTTTTACTACCTTGAATTTCAATAGTGTCCACTATATTATTTAATTTATTCACTGATCTTTCTTTTCTCTCCTTTATACATTTTTTTCTTTCTTTTCATTTCTTTCTATAATCATTTGTGAACTAGCTCATTATAATTGAACAGAGAGCTGGCTCGGTTCAAGTCTTCCTCATTTATTGGCATGTGTATAACACTAGTTTTGTAATGTTAATAACATTAATCATGGCCCAATATAACAATTTATTATGATAACTAGCAGGGAGATTACTTTCAAGATTCCATCCATTTGTTTCCAATTTTGCACCATTATTTAACTTATTGTTTATAAACTTACTTAGATTTTGCACAATACATCCTTTCTTCAGGCAGTGTGACTGGCTCCCTTGATCATGTCATGCTGGTTGATGTAAACACTCCTTGCCTTTACCAATTGAAACTCCAGCCCTCTTTACTTTCTTCACAGCATGCGGTGAGATTGACTTTGTTATTGTCCATGTTTGTTTCATGCTGTGCATTGTCCAGATAATTGTTTTGTTAACTTTTTGACTCCCTGTTTTTACTGTGATTATCCTTGCTATGTTTTTGAGGTAGGAAAAGAAAAAAGACCTCCAAATGTGAACTTGCAATACCAAAGATAATCGTAATTTTTTACCACAAAAGTTTTATACAAGAAGATGACAGCACTGGATTTTGACTTTGCTTTTTACATGGAAATCATAATAACTACTTCAATAGATTTCACAATGCTTCAGACCAATGCTTTGTGGAGTAAAGTCACCTTTATGTGAAAACTGCACATTCAATTAGCTTTTCATGACTTACACATTTTCTTTCTTTTCAAAACTATCAAATGTGGCATTTTCTTTTCTTAATCAAAGTCTGTGGGAAGGTAAAAATAGTTATTAGAGAATGGCAGAGAAAAATCCAGTAATTATAAACATGTTTCTTATATTTTTAATCTAAACATATAATTCCTGCCAAGATGTTGCAAGTTCTGTGTTAAATGATTTGCATGTCATTCTTCTTTATCCAAAAAATACTAAAAAAATGACCCTAATGTGATTCTCTTTGTATTATATAAATGTGTTTGTATAATTAAGATCTAGATTTGTTCACACAGGAGGTTTTGTAACTTTAATTATTCTAGAATCACATTTGACTAGTGAGAATTTCATTACCTTAGAATGCATTTCCAAAGAGCGTATGGTAGAGATGGTATCTTCAAAATCACATTTGTGATTTGTGATTACTCTGGTTTGTAGTGAGGACTATTCATGACCCAACACAATGCTTTAAATCTTAACAGTTCTTTATTTTCAGGCATTTACAGCTTACTTAATATGTAAACATAATTAAACATAATAAGTAATACAAAATATAAGATCTGATTAACAGTATATAGCAATGTAATAGTATATAGCAGACTCATATAAGAAATAATTTTGAATTACATAAAAATTGGAGAATAGTACAGGAATTATACACATCTTGACTTTCACATACTTACATCAAATATTATGTAACATTTAAAAATATTTGCTGATGTGTTGTGGTGGGTGTTTTTGTTTTTGTTTTTACCACTTCTCTGATGAGTTCCTTGAGAAAATAGGATGTTTCTTTAACCTCTACCAAAGCAAAATTATCAAAATCATTAAACAAGCACAAGAACTGACATTAATTGAACCATGCCAATTATTCCACTTATATTATTTTTCTTATTTTCTTTTCCTTGCTGGTCCTGGGGCTTGAATGAAGGGACTGGGCACTGTCCCTGAGTTTCTCTGTGCTCAAGGCTAGCACTCTAGCCCTTGAGCCACAGTATCACTTCTGGCTTTTTCTGTTTATGTGGACTAAGGAATCGAAACCCCAGGGTCTCATACATGGGAGGCAAGCAATCTACCAATGAGCCATTCCCCTAGCCTCTACTTAGATACTTTGTGACAATATGGTGAAACATACTTTTCCTAGTCCAGTACCTCACTAGAATCACTTGTGGCACATATCCATAATATGAAGTACATGAGTCTTTCTTTTGTCTTTTATGATTTTGATTTCTGACTAATCAATTAATTCATTAAAGTTCTGATGTTGACCTTAGGGTCTTGTGCTTGCGTGGTAAGTTCTACCTCTATAGGCAGCCATAATTTCAGCCCCTTTGCTCTTGGTGCTTTTTCAGATAAAGTCTTGCATATTTTGCTCAGGGCTACACTATAATCACCCTGCCTATGACAAATAGTTAATTAAGTTTACATGTGAGTCAATATACCCAAATTTTATTAGCTGGGATCTCTTGCTTTTTGCCTAGGGCTAGCTTGTGATCTTCTTGATCATGGCCTGAGTAGATAAGATTGCTAAAAGGGATTATCATGCCTGGTCCTGAGTTAGACTTGTTATAAAAATAATTGACTTTATGTTGAATATCCTTGATTTGGTTTTCCTAATTTTTCTTTATGACTGCATTAGATGATTTTTGGCAAGACCAGCAGAAAATACATTTTTGACTCTTTCTCAGTAAGTTAAAATACCATACATTTATTTGTAATTTAAATTCTTTTCCTTTTCTTCATTTTAAACTTGATACTTTTATGATTAATTTGTAATAAACAGAGAAGACACATTTAAGTCATTCAAAGGTGTCATTTCTTGAATTCCAGGCCTCTTGGTTTAGCTAAGCTTCTATTACTGCTAGCTAGCACTCCACCACTTGAAACACATGTTCACTTTTTTTTTTTTTGGCTGATTAATTGGTGATAAAAATCTCAAAGACTTGTCAATACCTAGGATGGCTTCAAATTATAATTCTCAGGTCTTAGATGCTATAGGGGCTAGAATTACACTCGTGAGATACTAGAGAACAATTCATATATTACATTCCTTTTTTTTGTTTTTTTGTCAGTAATGGGACTTGAATTCTGGGCCTGAGCACTGTCCCTTATTTCTTCACCTCAAGGTTAGCACTCTACCACTTGAGCTACAGCGCCACTTCTGGTTTCTGGTGGTATAATTGGAGATAAGAGTTTCATGGACTTTCCCCCCCCCATCCCCCCACCCCCCACCCCCGGGCTGGCTTTGAACTGCAATCCTCAGATCTCAGCCTCCTGAGTGGTTAGAATTACAGGCATGAGCTACCAGCTCCTGGCTCATATATTGCATTTCTTATTCAAATTTTATTTACTCCTTCAGCATGTAGATATTTTTATACTAAAGAATTATTATGATAATTTCAAGTTGCAAATTGCAAATTTTATCATTCCTTCTGCAGGTTTTAAGATGGCAATCGATCATAAAAACTTGTATCTGTAATTCCTCATCGAATTACTTATTTAGTTAAGTAATTGTGGAATAACAGTTCCTAATTTTGTGCAACTGATTGTAATTCAGTAATCCAATTAGTGTTTTATTGTCAAGATGGTGTACTGAGGGGTTACAGTTACATAAGTAACTTCCCTCACTTTTCTTCTTCCCCTCCCCCCAACCTGCCCAAGTTGTACATATCATTTCCAACATATTTTCTTATGAATATCTCTGTTGCTTTGGTTCCATCCTTGTCCTTTCTGTCACCATTCTGTTGTTCCCTTCCTTTCCCTAATTCAGATGAGCATATATACAATACTAGGGTACCAAAATCAAATACAGTGACAACAGGGGAAAAGTCATCCAAAGGGGGAAGAACACACAAAATAAAAAAAATCACATTTAATACACAATGTTTTACTTTCTGTATGAAAAGATAATCCAGATTGCTTTAGTCTAACCTTGATGAAGAAGCTAAATATTTATCCAGAATCATCAATTTATTTGTATAGAAAATATATTTTAAAATGAAAATATAAACATTGGATATGTTTGTTATTACTGAAATACCTTTAGTTCTATTCCCTTTCATCATAGAGAACTATACATTATGCCCATGTGTACTTGAAGTCTTTCTCTTTTTTGCAGAAGCGTTGTATCCTTGCCTACCATGTAAATGCATCAGTGTTCATTCAACCCTACACAGATGCACTGATCTTCTAACTTTCTACAATTACAATATCCATTATCATATATTGACTATTTCATATATATTCTTACGTTTTGTTTTAATGTCAATTTAAAATGTAAAATTCCTGGTTAAAAGGTGAAGTACATGTACTTTGTTAGATAGTGACAAGAATGATCAAGAGCAATGCATAGGAATATTTAATTTCTTAAAATTCTATCAGAAACGTGAGAAATATACATATATTGTTTAGAAATTATAAATTACCTAGTCTAACATATTCCACTGTAGCTACCAAAATAGACTGCAACATCTCTCATTGTAAAAAATCAATCATGGTTGCTGAGAATCAATGGCTTCATAATTTTGCCCTAATGTCTCAATTGGAAGCCCTATTTTGAATTCTCACCAATGTTCAAGGTGAAAAACAAAACAAAAACAGTTATTCCTGTTTTATTCAGTAACATGCAATTAAGCTATAACCAGACAAGAATTCAAAGGTGCCTGGTACTGTCAACAAGGGCTTTTTTTAAACTCCAGAATCCATTTGTCAAATATAATTTTCACATAATCTTGTTATGGCTTGTTTCTTTTGACAAATACTGTGCTGAGTCATTAGTGAACAATTTAAACAGTTATTCACTCTGTTCTAGGTGCTAAAAGAAAACAACTGAACAAAAGCTATAGATGTTAGAGAGTCCTAGAAAGATGCAAATTCAGAGAAATAGATGGAATGGTACTTGGATAAAAGCTTGAGGAAGAAAATCTATATAGTAAAATAAAAGTCTATTCCTTTCCCTAAAAGAGATACTGTACTATCTGGGGACATAGACAAAACAACCCAAGCATTTTTACCACCTCTGTCTTTTTGTTTACACTCTTTCCTTCTTCCTCAAGTCAATTCATTGTCCTTATTTCTAATGCTCTCTATATTAAGTGAAGTAAGCCAGGCCCAAAGAAACATAGGTCCATGGTTTCCCTCATTTGCAATAACTAGTATATGTCTGAGACAAGCAGAAAAGTTCAGATAAGTTGATATTAGATGAACTGAACCCCAAGATAATTATTCAATTTTTTTCTTTCTTGTGATTGTTTCTAACATATTTATAAGATGATTTCTTTGTTGGTTTGTATGTCCCTCCCCCACAGTATAACCCCTGCTTTCACTGTATTTGATATTGGTATAATTTGTGGAGGGGAAGGGAAAAAAACAAATAGTTTAAATAGGGATACAGGTGGACCCACTGTAACAATGAGATGTACAAGTTGTTATGTCGAAAAACTAACTTTACAACTTTGGCGGGAGGGGGAGGGGGTGTAAATGGGAAGGGGAAACAAAGAAGGAGGCAACATTGCTTGATGGGAAATATACTCATTACCTTGCCCATGTAATTGTAACCCCTCTGTACGGTATTTTCACAAAAATTTTTTTTTTAAAAAACAACCATTTTTTTTGGTCACTGTAGTCTCTTTTTCCTGGCCACCAGCATATTCCATTTACTTCATCTCTCCCAAGCATTAGCTATGGACTATATAAACCTGTTTATTACTGATCATAGCATTTATCTACTTTATATTCTTCAAAAACACATCTTTTCCAGAGGATTGAAGACAAAATCTTATGTGGCCCACGCAGCCACAGATCATCTTCAACTGCTCAGATTGTCTGTAATTATGGTACTACTTTATTCAGGCATACTGTGGACTTCCTGTTTTAAAATAAAGCATGTCCCTTTTCTCAGCAAGGACCACAAACTTCTCACAATATCCATTTTTGTTCCCTGAACATAATCTGTATCCATAATGCAAATTTAGCCCTCTATAAGAAAATCTTCAGTCACCATTATTCCTTATAATATTCTATTTTAATATTCTGTAGTTACATTCATGGTGCCCTGAATTTGTTTTCTGTAGTTCTGTAATAAAATAATGCTTCACTAGTTATCTACTGTTTGTTTATCCTTTGTAATATTAAAGATCACAGAGCTGCTTTTGTCTTGTTCCCTGCTATAATTCTACTACTTAGCAAAATTTTTGCTTAGAATAGACTTTTAATAAATGCTTTATTGAAGGAGGAAGCATATTTTATTTACTAAAATACATATTTGCTTTAAATAAGAAATATCAGCTAGTTAAATATTTTAAAGCTGACAAATATTGATGATAACAAAGTACAGCAAACATTACTTCCATTACCTTCTTGATACTCCCTGTATTCTAGGTACTGTTTGTCTCTAGTGATAGTTTTCCATTTCTATCTGGAGAATAAAATAAATTAATTTATTCCTCTAGAATTGGCTATTTTAAATAGGGTATTAAAATTACTTTAGAATAATTTTTATAGCTTGGACATTTAAAACATGCAATTTCGCACAATGTACTGAATTCTATCAGTTTGGGTCTTTAAACATAGGAGTCTAATAATGTCTATCATCCATGAAAGATGTGTGGTTCATTTATAGTACATATGCTGTATTCTCACTTACATTTCATCATGAGAATATTGTGTCTCTGTTTGCAATTGTACAGCCCTTGTAACTGAAAATGATTCCTCAGAACCTTTATTTGCAAACTTTAATTACATGTGTACATCAATCGTAGTCTCTTCTTCAGTCCTTAGTCTTCTACTTCCTGATGCTCTGCTCTTAAATTATAAAATAACAATGACTCTGGCTTTTCATGCTTTTGTGACTAGGGAGGTGACAATACAGTGTAATTAGGAGTATCTCTCACCATACTGGTTATAGCTACTAGCAACTTAGCAAGTAATACACAGTGATTCCGAATTCTATGAATACCTCAATGACTTCAAGTTTAATGTTTCCTAAGCTAAATGTTCTCTTAAAAAGTATTTAAAACTGTGTGTATGCCACACCAAATCAATTCAGCTTAGTTAATTCTGCTGTTAAAAGTGAAATCAAGCTGGGCACCAGTGACTCATGCCTGTAATCCTAGCTACTCAGGAGACTGAGATATGAAGATCATGGTTCAAAGCCAGCTTGGGCAGGAAAGTCTATGAGACTCTTATCTCCAATGAATCACTAGAAAACCGGAAGTGGCTCTGTGGCACGAGTGGTGGAGCAGTTGCCTTGAGTTGAAGAGTGCAGGGACAGCACCCAAGCCCAGAGTTCAAGCCCCACGACTGACAAAATAAAAAGTGAAATCATATTTAAAATTCATAAATGAATGTGTGAATTTGTGTTAAAAGAAAGTGTTAATAATAAAGCTGCAAAGCTGCATTGTTTGGTAACTCCTTTGATATGACATATATTTACACATTCAAGCCAATTATTAATACTATAAAATACTGTTAACACTATCCAGATAAACTTATATACAAGACAAAGAGTACATAAATTAAAAAAAAACAGTGACAACAGGGAATAAAGCAAAGGAAAGAGAAATCACATAAGCAATGATACAAAGGGTGAACTAATTCAACAGTGACACTCACCAGATACTATGTTGGAAATGAACTTTACAACCTGGGGGAAGAGGAGGGTCAGGAGGAGAAAAAGTGGAAGAAAAAGAAGGAGGGGGTAACACTGTTCAAAAAGAAATGCACTCATTACCTGACTTACGTAACTGTAACTCCACTGTACATAACCTTTACAATAAAATTTAAATTTAAAAAACATCTAGCTACAAAATACTGTCTACATTATTTCTTTCCTCTACTTCTGTTTTATTCCTTTCTTTTTCCTGGTGGTGTACCTCTGATTTCATGTTACCTGAATATTTTAGGGATGTGCGATTCCATTATGAATCAAGTTAGGCAAATCTATTAATATATTTATATTCCTCAAACGAGCCTTCCACATTGAATGCTTGTTTTATATTCTTATTACAATTAGTTCAGTATCCATATAAGTTCATCTCAGACTCCATTGTGATGCCACATTCTGTTGGATAAAGCAGCTCTCCTTACAGACTAGAAAGAGGACATTTTAGTTTAAATGATCACAAAAAGCATCAATTCATGCGGTATCAACTAGTCAATTGACCCTGATTTCCTGCTTCATTTAAAAGAGCCCCACAATATAACATGGAAGACATAAGCTTTGTTGCTATCAAACTCATGTCCTAGATTTGTTGCCATAGAGTAGTACTTTTTAATAAAGTTCCATTTCAAAACTGTCACATGTATAATGAAAAACGCCACAAAACATATAAAAGAGAGATTCCATGGCCGACAACGATTAGTCTCACATGCTAAGGTTTCTCCATAAGCCTTCAAGAAAATGGGCTCTGACAATTCCATCATTATTTCACCCAACCTTTGTTTAAAAGAACAAATACATAAAAAGCTCTGTATGTTGATCCTAAGTTTGAAATTTGGGCCTGGTAGCCAACCCTGAACATTTTTGCCCAAGACTACCAGTTGAACCAAAGCTTTACTTTTGAAGTTGGGGTGTTAACTGTAGCTAAGTCTCATGTACTTCACTGCTCAGGCTGACTTTGAACCACCTTGCTCAGATCTCAGCCTCTGGAATAGCTAGGATTACAGGTGTGAACCACAATAGGCTGTGATAGATAGATAGATAGATAGATAGATAGATAGATAGATAGATAGATAGATAGATAGATAGATAGATAGATAGACAGACAGACAGACAGAAAATCTCTTTAGCCTAAGAACTGTTGGATAAAATTAAGGATGTTCAGTAAGTATGCTCCCAATGTTAACAACTTTAAATGATCTTGGAAAATTACAATGTGCTCTATGATACAGGATTTTCAAATGAAGAGTTGTTTGTGAATGTAACACAGATTTTGCAGTTCCAACCATTTTACTACATTTCATCAGTGCATCAGTTTTAAGTTACTCTGAGATACAAAATCAAACATTATCTGCCTTAGGTCTGATTTTAAGGTTGCAAATACTTTACATTCTGTTGATAAATCTTGATACTAAATGTTTTTTTCTTTCTTGCAATTGTCTCTAACATATTTAAAAGATGATTTCTTTGTTGTTTTGTATGTCCCTCCCCCAAGGTAAAACCCCTGTTTTCACTGTATTTGATGTTGGTATAATTTGAGAAGGGGAAGGGAAAAAACAAATTGTTTAAATAGGGATACAGGTGGACCCACTGCAACAATGAGATGTACAAGTCATTATGTCGAAAAATGAACTTTACAACTTTGGAGACAGGGGTAGGGGAGTGGGGTAGCTGGGAAGGGATGGGAAGGGGAAACAAATGAGGAGGCAACAATGCTTGATAAGAAATGTACTCATTACCTTGCCCATGTAATTGTAACCCCTCTGTATGGTATTTTCACAGTAAAAAAATAGTTAAATATAATGAGCTTTTTATGAAAGTTTTAGTATAAATATAGATTTTTAGTATAAATATAGATTTTCTTTTTCTGAATATTTCTTTAAAACACCTCTGATTAATTGGAAGTCTCAAAAAAGTTACTTAATATTTATTGTATTATATGATTTTTGTTTAAAAATTCAGTAAGATTTCACTAATGTGTAAATTCTCTAAATTTCTGACATGAAATAAAGATGTGAACAACTCATTCCACCTTAAGAGCAGAGAACTACATAAATCATAGAAAACAGAAATGGTTTTATTCACTTATAATCATATCTCTGGCCAATATGAATCTTTAGACCCTTTGAATTTTCAACATCAATAAGAACTTAGGTATAGGGCTCTGTATTATTGTATGTGCCTAGTATAAACCAAGAAATGGATTTGTTCCATCACTGACTATCCTCCAAAGGAATATAAATAGGATATATAACATAATTAAATCAAATGAGTAATATTAAATACCCACCCTACACTCAAACTGATACTGAAGTAACTGCTCATTACAACAGTGAGATATACAAGACGTTATGTCGAAAAACGAACCTTACAACTTTGGCGGGGTGGGGGATGGGAGAGTGAGGGTGGTGATGGAGTGTAAAAAAAAAGACAAAAAGAATAAAAAAAAAAAGAAACCGGGCTGGGAAGGTGGCTCAGTCGTAGAGTGCTTGCCTTGCATGCATGAGGCCCTAGGTTCGATTCCTCAGCACCACATAAGCAGAGAAAGCCGGAAGTGGGGCTGAGGCTCGAATGGTAGAGAGCTAGTCTACAGCTGAAGAGCTAAGGGACAGTGCCCAGGCCCAGAGTTCAGGCCCCACGACCGACAAAAAAAAAAAAAATCCTAAAAAGAAATCGCAAATTATTTCTTTTCTGAGAACACATTTCATCTTAGATTTAAAATTATCTCCTATTTAGTGTATTTCAGAAGTACAGATGAAAATAAATATATCTGGTGTGATGTAATTATGAGCAGTAAAACCTAAGCTAATAGCAGAGTACACTTAATTATTTGTATTTTTAATATATTTTGATATAGCAAGATCACATTAGAAATGTTTGTCAATTTTCATAAATATACTGAGACAATATTATTCCTTGTTTAGTATAAACATAGCTCTATAAGTTTAGAATTTATTCTTACATAATAGCAATTATGTAATAATAGTTAATTAAAATTTAAGAATTTTTTGTAATTAATTTCTATAATAATCTCAACTTTTCAACTTTATGTTACTTGGTTTTAAAAATAGTTATTTCCTACAGAATTCAGTAATCAATAATGATAATATTCCCTTTATAGGCATGCATTAAATTCTTACAAAACATATTTTCATATCTCAGTGATATTTAACAATTATTAACATTATAAAGAGTATTGAATTTTGTTAAACTAACTTACATCACTTTTCTTCACTTTCATTACTTTATGTATAGCAGCCATATCATAATTAATATTATCTGCATACTTATAGCTATTGTAATATTAAAAATAAGAACTGGTTATTAAAATATATTTTAAGTAAGTCCATACATAAAATAACTTCTAATATCTAATAGCGGTAGTTCATTATTCAATTTCTCTTTTGAAAATCTAAACCCACTATGTTTATGATAACTATTTTGCATTTTAGAACCAAAATAAGATGGTATCGTGGATTTAGCTCAGTGGAAGAGCAGTTGCCTGGTAAGTGCAAGGCCCTGAGTCTGGTCCACTGCTCCACAAAAATAGTTAAATAAATAAAAAACTAAAAAACTTAAACAAACACCAAAAAACACAAACAAAACAAGTAGACTAGACTCAAATTAAGACAATGTCATTGTAGAGCAGATTGGGTGGTAGTCCCCTATGAATGTGTCCTTATACATACATAAGAAGAGAAGAGACAATGCCAAACCCACATCTGAAGCTCTTACATGAAGGATACCAGAAGCACGATGTTCTTATATGATCTCAAAAAACACTAAAAATTCATGCAATAGAAAACATGGAAAGCAAAGCATTGAACAAAATCCCCCCTTATATCCTTCAGTGATGCCTATGGTGATACTGTGATTTAATCTTGGCCTTCAGAATGAGAAAACATTCATTTCCATTGTTTTAAATCAGTCTAATTATGTTAGTTTTATTACAGCTGACCTAGAAAAATAATAAAATCCCCTTTATCTCCTCATTTAATTGGCCATCCATTATTTTTATAATTACTGGCCCACTTCTGCCCTTACATTCTCAAGGGCAGAGTCTGTCCCTTTCTCATTTATAATGAAAATTTCTACCACAAAAGGGTTACAGAATAATTGTAAATTAGTTGAGTTACTTAAATGGTAACCACAATGCAAAGTAAATATAAAATAATACTTTTATATAATAGAACTCCTACTATTAATTAATTTCAGAATAATTCAATCTTTCTTTTCATTCTAGCAATATTTTCTAGCAAGGTTGATCTATACTACCATGGGGGTATAGAGTCAGATAAAATTTGTAGATAGTTAGGATAGAAAACATTTTTTTTCCAATCCAAGTGCTTGAACTCAGGGCCTAGACACTGTCTCTGAGTTTCTTTTGTTCCAGGCTAGCAGTCTACCACTCGAGCCACAGCACCACTCTGGCTTTTTCTATTTATGTGGTACTAAGGAATCAAACCCAGGACTTTATGCATGCAAGGCAAGCACTCTACCACCTAACCAGTCCCCAAACTGTGTGTGTGTTTATTGTGAAAATACCATACAGAGGGGTTACAATTACATGAGCAAGGTAATAAGTACATTTCCTATCAAACATTGTTGCCTCCTCCTTGGTAAGGGGAAACAAACTATTTTTTAAATTAATATATTTCTGGAAATTATCAGGGGCTAAGGTTATATATATTATCAAACCTTTGCAAAATATGGTTCTCTATGTGGGATATAAGTCACTGGCTTATACCTCGAATTCTAGCTACTCAGGAGAAATTTGTCAGCTTGGCAGGCAAATCCATGAAATTCTTATGTCCAATTAACCACCAAAAAGCTAGAAGTGGAGCTGTAGACAAGTAGCACACAGCCTTTAGTTAAAGAGGGAAGGGTGCCCAGACAGTGATTTAAAGCCCCAGTATCAAACACGAGTGTGTGCATGCACACACACACACATACATGCACACAAACAAATATAACCTATAATGTTTCCTCATTATATCAGAAACAGGCAAATAAAATTTATGAATTAAAGGGTAATTAATTCAATGGTGGTGTTAGTTTCCATTTTATGAATGTAAGTTATAGTATAACTGAGGACATAAAACTTTTGTGATCAGGGCCATCTTCTGAACATTTTCACAAGCTTAAGAGGACTGTGATTATGAGCTTTGACTTTTGTGTCAGGGATAATTAGATTCAAGTTTAAAGTAAAAAAATTATATAATATGACACTATGAGTATGCTCAATATCTTCCTCTGCAATCACCACTAATCTGTTCTATATCTACAATAAGTCATTCTTCAATAAACGGAATGAATGTTCTTCAAAAAAAGAAGTAAATTTTAGAATTGGGATAGGAAATTATCAGATGATCCAGTTGCACATTCTAGGAATTAAGGAAGCAGTAAAAATTATGTGTGTTAGGGGAGAACAAAAACAGTGTAATCCCTCAGAAAGACAAAGTCAATATTTAACAAAATAAACATCAGGTAATGGGTATTTGAAAGGGGTGGGGTCACAGGAATAGGGTATAGAAATGGAGAAGTAAGTGAGAATGTAGGCAAGAATTCAATGTATATCCTTCAAAATTAAGAAAAGTGAGGGAAGGGTTAATTTGGGAGAACTGGATGACAATGTTGAAAAGGGTGACATTGATCAAGATGGATGATATTCATTAATGGCTTTGTTGAATGTTAACTCCTCTGTACAACTACTTTAAGATATTACCAAAGGAAAAAAAGTTATTACCAAACAAAAACAATTAAAAACATGATGTGCATGTGACAAAGTGATAAAGAAACCAACTGAAAAAAATTTATGTTGGCCAAAGTCTATATAATCTAAATAATAAAATGAAATTACACTGGACTGTCACCCAAATTTAAAACAAACATCTCTAAATCCATAGTACATAAATACATGATCAAAACCAATAAGTATTGCGTTTAAGTATCTCTAAGACATCAAAAATTATAATAACTCATATAAATAATATTTTATTCATAAGGAAGTAAAACACCACATTCCTTAATGTGTGCTATATTTATTCTCCTTCTTACAAAGAAGAAATTTAGAAAAAGCTGGGAGAAGTCCTTTTTCAGAGATAAAAACCTAACAAACACTACCTTTGGCAGGTAGTAAAAGGATCAGCAAGTATAACTATGCATCCTCAATATGTTAAGAATCTGTGGTCATGGTGCTTTTATGACCATCCTTCCAAAATTTCCTAACTCTAATGTTCTCTTGAGACAAATATATGAAAAAAAAAGCAGTAACCAGACATTTTTTCAAAGTACTCTAATGAAATGATCATAACAAAAACAAAGAAAATCTGAGAAAACAGTCTAAAGAAATTGAGGCAACCAGTATACCATGGTATTCCAGACGGAATTCTAGAACAGAAGAAAATTTCTTGTTAATAAGTTGTAACAAAAGTATCGCATTATTTTAAGGTGCTAATGGAAATAGTGTGTTAAGCTGATGGATATTTATGTTTGTTGGACTACAGATTTTTGTTGTTGTTGTTGTTGTTGTTGTTGATTGTGGGGCTTGAACTCTGAGCCTGGGGACAGTCCCTGAGGTTTTTAGCTCAAGGCGAAAGTTCTACCACTTTAGCCACAGCACCATTTCAGGTTTCCTGGTGGTTAATTGGAGATAAGAGGCTCACAGATTTTCCTTTCTGTGTTAGCTCTGAACCAAGATCCTCAGATCTTAGCTACCTTAATAGAATTACAGGAGTGAGCCCCTGGTGCCTGGAATGGATCATAGGTTTGGACAAATCTTTGTTTTTTAAAAAAGGCATAGAGCAGAATGTTTTCACATTGTTGTTTCTAAAATACAGGAAATAGCTCAAATATGCATTATTGGGAAAATGTGTCAGTATATTCATGCATTTGAAATAACATAATAAAGTCACATGACTCAAAGATTTACAAGGATAAGAAAATAACAAGGCTAGACATGTAACTAAGTGGTAGAGAACTTTTCTATAATGATCAAGGTCCTGAGTTCAATGTTTAATCCTACCAGAAAAATGAAAGGTGGAGAAATGGTCATCAGAGCTTTCAGATGTTTTCTGATATAATTTACTTAGACTCAGAGAAACAAACTATTCTCTGTGCTGCCAATGGTCTCATTTGCTTCTTCTGCTTGAACAAGTGATTCTAGAATACAATTTCATGATCCATGAGGAACTTAAATGTGAGAAGAAATATTCTAGAAAATTCTCCCTGAATGAGGGTGTAGTCAATTCACTGATGTTTCAAGAAATGAAATTTTTTAATGGTTGTGCAGTTTCTTTCTTGCATACAAAATTGTTTGGGCTGATAAGTATATATCATGCCAACTAAACTCTGAACATTCTAAAACTATTGGATGACATACTTTCAGTAAATTGTATGCTGAATGAATTGTATTTTAATCAAGTTATTTATTTTTAAAAAAGAAAAGATTGAGCAAGCAAAAGATCGTCATAAGAAATTATATGATATAATTGTATTTATTTCATTTTCAAAACAAATCTATTGCATTTTAGGAAAATAGAATTTACAGATAAAACTTGACAACAGTACAAGAAAGTACAGTATTCACTGGGTATTTGCACATGGCTATGCTAAAATTACAATGGAATTTGTAGTATTTTTTTATGCAATTTGGCATTGGTGACTTGAGTGTTTCCTTTCATAAATGATCACAGATATACCATACCAATGTGAACTGCCTATTATATTTTGAACGAAAAAGTAAGTAGAGGAAGCTGGAAAATTGAGTATAATCACCCACACCTATAAACATTCCAAGGCTGATGCAGGAGGATCCTGAATTACAGGAAAACTAAGTAAATGAAATAATAAAATTAAAAATAAAAATAAAAACAGGAAGGAAAAAAGCTTCATTGAATGGTGAGCAGTGTGGATGATTCACATGATCATATCTTTATATTATTTTTGAACACTATAGATAGAAGCACAGTTTTAGAAGGCCAACGTCTCTGAGACAGGGTATGTACAATAGACATAAAACTTTCTGTGAATTATCATTAGGAGGAAAAATATATTGAGCTGGGTTCTAGTGGTTCACACCTGTAATCCTAGCTACTCAGGAGGCTGAGACCTGAGGATCACGGTTCAAAGCCAGCCCAGGCAGGAAACTCCATGAGATCTTATCTCCAATAAACCACTAGAAAACCAGAAGTGCTGTGGCTCAAGTGGTAGAGTGCTCTCCTTGATCTGAAGAACACAGGAAAAGAGTACAAGCCCCACGACTGATGATAGATAGATAGATAGATAGATAGATAGATAGATAGATAGATAGATAGATAGATAGATAGATAGATAGATAGATAGATAGATATCTTAAAAACTAGAATGTTGGGCTATTTAGAAGTCTACTAACAGCACTTATATGCCATATTAACTTTTTAAAATCTTTTTAATTTTATTTTCAGGGGAAAAAAACTGAAGAAAATTTCAGATTTTTTAAACCAGCTCCTTGATTTCAAAGAGTGGAGTCACATTCTCTGCTTCAAAAGAATCTATCGACTTCCTAGAGTCTTGGGGCAGTGTGATGGGTGAACTCAGAGAAGGAGTCTGCCAGGCAGAGCCTTGAAGGGCTGTGAGAATCAACCCAGTAAATTCAGAACATGAGACATCTTTTAAAAGGAGTAATTCTCTAGCTTTCTGATAAAATAGACTTCCTTTACAAGGCTTAAAAGGTCTTGGGGACACAGTATCCTATTTTCCTTTTAACTTCTCCATTTTGTAGTAGAAACATTGATCCTATGAAGGTCTATCAAGTATTTTGGAAGCACATCATTTGTCTTGTTTCACAGGTTCAAATGTTGATTCAGGATGAATTATACATCAGGTCTTACTTGATTAGGTAGTATTTAAAAGGAACTGTATGTGAGACTTGAAAATGAAGAGTTTTGAAGTGGATGGAGGTGAATGAATGTTGTATTTTTAATCCAAGAGCAATATGACTTATAGAACGTCTTGTTCAGCTGGTTACAGAATAACAGTTAATGCCCATCCTCCAAACCCAATGTGGTAGTTTTTGGAGGTCACACTTTTGAGAGTGAATTAATGTTAGAAAAGTGTAGAGCGACCATAATAAGAGTAGTTGCCTTATGAGAAGAGGTTGTTTCTGTAAGCAGAGTTACCAGAGAGCTTACTTTGCTTTGCTCTCCACTATGTGAAAGCAAAGCATATGTGAAGTCAACTGCACGCCAAGAATTGAGCCCTTAAGAGTGAAGGAATCCATAGTTGCCTGACGTTGGATTTTTCTAACATCAGCAACATGAGAAATAAATATCCATGTTTTACTCTCTCTATATATAATCTTTTATTAACTTTCTAGCATTGTTTAAACAAATTAAGACAAACTAGGTCTTTAGTTTAAAATGACAAAGAAACTAATTATAATCTTTTATAATTAGTTTCTTTGTCATTTTAAACTAAGGAGATCTTCACTAGCCATACAACAGACAAGAGTCTCATACCTAAAACATACCTGGAACACAAAAAAATAAATCCCCCAAAAACAAATCCTCAAAGAAAAAACTGCCCAATAAATAAGTGGGCTAAAGACTCAAAGAGAAACTTCTCGGAAGGGGAAAGAAGGATGGCCAATAGACACATGAAGAAATGCTCAACTTCCTTAACCATAAAAGAAATGCAAATCAAAACAACATTGAGATACCACCTTACCCCAGTTAGAATGGTTAAAATCAAGAACTCTAATAACAACAGATGCTGGAGGGGATGTGGACAGAAGGGAAACTTACTTCATTGTTGGTGGGAGTGTAAACTTGTTCAACCACTTTCGAAAGCAGTATGGAGATTCCTCAAAAGACTCCACATAGAGCTCCCCTATGACCCAGCAATCCCACTTTTGGTCATTTACCTGAATGATCACAAACAAGACCATACGAAAGCTACCAGCACAACTATGTTTATTGCAGCACTATTTACCATAGCTAAGATATGGAACCAACCCAGATGCCCCTCAGTAGATGAATGGATCAAGAAAATGTGGTATATATACACAATGGAATTCTATGCCTCCATCAGAAAGAATGACATTGCCCCATTTGTTAGGAAATGGAAAGACTTGGAAAACATTATATTAAGTGAAGTAAGCCAGGCCCAAAGAAACATAGGTCCCATGGTTTCCCTTATTTGCAATAGCTAGTATATATCTGAGCCAAGGAGAAACGGTCAGATAAGTTGATATTAGGCGAAATGAACCCCAAGATAAGGATTCAAATGTTTTTTTTTCTTTCTTCTTATTATTTCTAACATATTTATAAGATATTTCTTTGTTGCTTTGTATGTCCCTCCTCCATGGTATAACCTCTGTTTTCACTGTATTTGATGTTGGTATAATTCATGGAGGGGAAGGGAAAAAATTGTTTAAATAGGGATACAGGTAGACCCACTGCAGCAATGAGATGTACAAGATGTTATGTTGAAAAACGAACTTTACAATTTTGTGGGGGAGTAGGGGATGAGGGGGGCGCTGGAGGGGTGGGGGAGATAAGAAGGGATGGGAAAGGGAAACAAAGGAGGAGGCAACAATGCTTGATAAGAAATGTACTCATTACCTTGCCCATGTAATTGTAACCCCTCTGTACAGTATTTTCACAATAAAAATAATAAATAAATAAAATCAAAACTGACAAGAAAAAAATTCTAAATTATAGAAGGAAAAAAGAGGAACAATAGATAAGTAAATTTATACTCAATGTTTAACACCTATTATAAACAGAAAATGATAATAACTGATAAATCAATATAACCATAGTATTAGGATAAAATAGAGAATTAAGCCATGCACTGGTGGCTCATGGATATAATACTAGCTACTCAGGAGGCTGAAATTTGTGGACCCTAGTTCAAAGAAGGAAAATCCGTGTAACTTTTAGCTTAATCAACTATTGATTAAGAAAAAAAGCAGAAGCAGAAGAGTAGCTAAGGAGGTAGAACTAGACTAGTCTTGGACAGAAAAGCTCAAGGACAGCTACCAGGCCCCAAGTTCAAGCCCTAGTGCCAGCACCAATAAATTAATTAATTAATTAATGGATAAATAAAAGTAATGAATTAAAAATGTTGGAAGATTATTTTGTCAGGGTACTAATTTGTGGAAAGGTATACATATTTATTCATTCTGGGTTTTTCTGTTTCATTTGGTCTTAAACAGCTGTATGCATTGCTTTCATTTTAAAAGGGGAACTGCAACATACAGAAATTAGCATTATGAAGACATCAGCATTGTGAAGAAATAATTATAAAGATGACTTAAAAGCTCTTGAAATTAGAAGAACCTGCAGTTTTTAATTCCTCTGAATCCCATCTATGACTTAATAAATTGTTTTGCACATTGTAAGTTTATCGTATAGGGTAGGGTTATGAAGTTTATCATAATACTGAGATAGAGGCTGAGGCAATGCCACAAAAGAGTTGTGTTCCTTGCAGTTTATTCCTTATAATTGCTTAGGTAAGGGGAAAATGTGATCAATTCGGGGCTCAGCTCATTAAATTAATAATGAAGGCCAGGGATATAGGGACCATAGATTCTGTCATTTCTCTTTATAAATGGGAAAAACAATAAGAATGCTTATGACTTTTGGGGGAGTAGAAAAAAATACTAAAACCTAGACTTGTCTTGAGAAAGTTAATTCATCATGCATACGGAGACTAATCAATTCTTTAATTCTATTTCTTCTTAATTGACATTAATTGCCAATTCTTGTCAACAAGAACAAACAGACCTTGAATTTTAAATGAAATAATGCAAGCCATATTAAATGCTGCCCTGAAGTTCTGAAACCATTTCCAATGCATGAGGCAATAGATAAGTGTGGCCTGCATTTCTATAGTAAAAGGGGGTGCAGTGGATCAGATTGTATTTCAGACATTCCTACAGAAAACCATGTGCTCCAAAAGGCATATATCATGAAATAATTGTTTTTTCCTCTACAAAAATCTATCATTAGCTTACACTTAAAAATATCTGAAGTCATGTAAGCATCTGAACATTCTCTTCCTGAATTTTAAAGAACAATGTTCATTTGTATTGTATCTTCAAATAGAATTTATCTCTATTGATTAGTAACTTTCTGACAATGAGTCATAATAATACTATCTAAGGTATATGTGTGCAAATGGAACTAGGAGATGGATGGAAGTACATGGACTTAGGAGAGATCAGGGTGAATAATATAAGAAGTGGCATGGGTCATGCCTGTAATCAATACTATTCAGGAATTCCAAGAGACCTGGAAGACCATGGGTTAAAGCCAATCTCAACAGAAAAGTCTAAGAAACTCCATGCCCCAATTACATTCCCAATTTTTAAAATAATGCTAGAATAGAGGTGTGGCTCAAGTAGTAGAGAGATAGACATAAGCAAGAGAGTGAAACCCTGAGTTTAAGCACTAGTTCCAAAATAAAAAGCAAAAATGTGACAAGAACCAAAAACCTAACCATATTCCTGTACTCACACTTAAATAAAATAGTCTTTATATATTATAATTATACCAGAAGGTATAATCAATTTAAATTATAATTATATATAACTAATTAAAATTATAATTATACCAGGGGCTATAATTAATTTAAAATGTGAGATGGAAAATCCTTCATATATATGCCAAAAGCACCTAACAAGAATCTACTCCTGAAAGTTCTCATTGCAGCTTTCAAATCCAAATGTGTTTAATAAAATGGTTAATAAGCAAAATGGCCTTGAAGCTTTCTATAAGGAAGGACAGTGAGTATTGATTACTTATGGACACATGAATTATTGTCAAAATATAATACTTAAAGTAAGGGATTTATTTATATTTTAAAGAAACTTTCTACCTGTCCAGTAAGATTTTCCTAGACACACTCTAGTTATTGCAAATAAGGGAAACCATGGGACCTATGTTTTTTGGGTCTGTCTTAATTCACTTAATAAAATTGTTTTCCAGGTCTTTCCATTTCCTAACAAATGGGGCAGTGCCATTCTTTTTTATGGAGACACAAAATTCCATTATATATATATATATATTTATATATATATATCTATCACATTTTCAATATCCATTCATCTAATGAGGGGCATCTGTGTTAGTTCCATTTCTTAGCTATGGTGAATAATGATGGGATAAACATAGTTGTGCTGGTAGCTTTAGTATGGCCTTGTTTATGATCCTTTTGGTAAATGTCCAAAAGTGGGATTGCTGGGTCACAGGGGAGCTCTATGTAGAGTCTTTTGAGGAATCTTGAGGAATACATACTGCTTTCCAAAGTGGTTGAACAAGTTTACACTCCCACCAACAATGCAGTAGGGTTCCTTTTTGTTCACATCCCCTCCAGTATCTGTTGTTACCAGAAAAGCAGAAAAGGTCAAAAGCTACGTACACATGACTATATGAGATGATGCTAAGCGAAATGAACCCCAAGATGGGGACACAGAGGTTTCTATGTTGTTGTTGTTTTTAATGTACCATGTGATTTTTGTGTTTCTTTCATGTGTTCTTCCCCCATGATATAAATCCTGTTTTCACTGTATTTGATTCTGGTGCCCTGCATTGTGTGTGTGTGTGTGTGTGTGTGTGTGTGTGTGTGTGTGTGTGTGTGTGTGTGTGTGTGTGTGTGTGTGTGTGTGTGTGTGTGTGTGTGTGTGTGTGTGTGTGTGTGTATTTTTTTTTTTCTAATTTGGGGAGGGGAAGGGAAATAACAAAATGCTGAAACAAGGATACAGGTTGACCCATTGTAGCAATGACAAGTACAAGTCGCTCTGTTGAAAATGAACTTTACAATTTTATGGAAGGGGGTAGAAGTTGGTGAAGTAGGGAGGGAAGTGATGGTAGGGGAAAAACGAATGAGGGGGTAACAATGCTTAATAGGAAATGTACTGGTTACCTTACTCAGGTAATGATAACTTTCTGGATTTTATCTTTACGATAAAAATATATATTAAAAAAGAAAGTTTATATTTCTTAGGATGATATGTATAACAGAGAAAGTAAACCTAATCAACCAAGCAATTATGCACGGTGTTTGAATCTCATGTCATACAGTAAAAATTTCATGCATGTTCTTCATTTAAGTGCTAAATTCTCCCTCAAGGTTTTGCATTGGAAGGACTTGTTGCAATTTAGATAAAATATCATAATGTTACTTGAATATTATGTAGACTCAGTACATTGGACACATAAAGCATACACATGGTGATATGGAGTAAAAAATGTACTCTTTATTATTAGTGTTATTTGTTTTGTTTTTTTTGGGTCTGGTCATGGGGCCTGAACTTTGGGCCTGGGCGCTGTCCCTCAGCTCTTGAGCTCAAGGCTAGCACTCTACCACTTGAGCCACAGCACCACTTTTGGCTTTTTTCTTTTTGCTTATGTGGTGCTGAGGAATCGAACCCAGGGCCTCATGCATGCAAGGCAAGCGCTCTACCACTGAGCCACCTTCCCAGCCCCTATTATTAGTGTTATTGTTATTCTTAAATAGTTGGACAAAGGATTTTAATTCAACATATCAGTTTGCAAGTATAATGCATCTTGATTCATGTCACTCTTTTTTATTCACTCCTATCTCTTCCAATCTCATCTATTTCCAAAATCACCTAGTGCCATTTTCACATATATGCATTGAATATTATGGCTCATTGTCAGAAACTTATTTGGGGATTTTACTTTATTCATCATATATACTAATCCAAAACTTTGCAATAATATTCTATCCTCAAACTTATACATACTCTATACTAAAGAGAAATTACTTTTTCATATTTAGCAACATTTTTTACCAAAATTTATTTTCCTAATCAAGATGACTTTTTAATTCAAAAGATACCTTTGATTTTGCTGCAATGAATGTAGTTGGACCTCAGTGCAAAACAATGTGCAGTTATTTTGTAGGTAAAGAACAAAATTCTGCCACCACCTTTGGATAAAATTTAAGCAGTATCCTTTGTTCTCTTTTATTTCTTTAAACCTGTCATTTTAAATCGTGTCACAATAATTATTTTGGGTCTTCCAAAGTGTGGTTTTTAATGATGATAATCAAAATATGGTTCACATTTGATTACATTAAAAAAGTTTTAGTTGTAACTAAGGAAAAGTGACATTGCACGAATATCAGTAATATGGCCTACAAGAACTCACTAGAAAATTTAGTCTTTAAAAACTGGAGCTACTTTTGATCACTTTTAAATATTTTGGCTAAATCTATGCCATCTTAGTCACATGTAACAAAAAATACCTATTTCCAGTATGATTTGCATCTCTGTGTATGTTTGTGTTTGTGTGTGTATGTGTTTTAGGGCTTGCATACAGGAAGTCAAGCTCTCACTTGGCTATTTCTCAATGCTAGAGCTAAAATACTTAAGCCAGAACTTCATATTCAGGTTAACAGGAATTAAGATCCTCTCAGATTTGTCTACCTCAGCTGGTTTTGAATTACAGTCCTCAGATCTCAGCTTCCCAAGTAGCTAGGACTAAAAGCATGAGCCACCACTAACCAGAAGGACAACACATTGTTAAGTAAAACATAATCAAAACTACTAGAAAATATGTTTTATACCACACTATTTTAAATACAGTAAGTATTCTATCTGTTGAGTACAAATAACTAATAGGATTATCACCCAAGTGTTATTTATGATTATTTCTATTTATGATTATCCTTTGGAAAACTCTACCCTGTTCTATTCAAACCCTGGTTTTTCCTTGATAATTTCTTGTTGTCATTAAAAAAAACATTCTTTATATTATTTATGTTTTGGTCGGTCATGTGGGGCTTACTCTGGGCTTGGGCGCTGTCCCAGTGCTCTTCAGCTCAAGGTGAGCTCTCTAACGCTTGAGCCACAGTGCCACTTCTGTTTTTTGAGTGGTTTATTGGAGATAAGAGTCTCATAGAGTTTCCTGCCCGGGCTGACTTTGAACCGTGATCCTCAGATCTCAGCCTCCTGAGTAGCTAGGATTACAGGCATGAGCCACCAGCGCCCGGCTTAACTAAATATTCTTAAAAGAAACTATTCCTCTCTGAGTCTTCTCAATTATATGTAAATTCTGCAATGAAAGATTTCAGCAGAGACAGAATTTATATTCCACACAATTAAAAATGTTATTATAGATACTCAAATAAACATTATAGAACATTTTAAATAATTTTCTACAATAGAGAGTTGTAACTTTTGAGAAAACAACTGCTATTGACAGATTATTCTTCTTTCATTTACCCTAAGCAGGCTGCCCACAGCAAGTCTTGCTCTGAGTTGAAAATAAGGTCTCTGATAATTGCTTCCAGGGAAAAGACATGATGTAGGTCCTATGGCCATTATTAAAGATGAGTTTCTCTCTAAGGTCAGGATAAGTAATAAGCAATTATAACACTGAGGGCTGAGTTAAAAAGTACTTGGTGTTTATATGACCTTCCATAAGTAGTCTAGTATATTTATAAATATTTGACATTCGTTTGCCTTTTGTCATTGACTAAGGATTGACCTGTGTTACTTGTCACTGACATCTAACACCAAAATGAATTGAAATTCTGTCTCTAGAAATAAGTTTCCTTGATACTGTGACATTTATAAACGGACCTTTAAAGACTGTACTTTTTCTATACACTTTGTTTCAATTTCCTGTCACTCTCAAATGGAGATTTTTATAATACTAAATTTATCACATCTTTCCAAGATCATTTCTCTGACTCTAAGCTCCTGGTGTATACTTCATCTCTGCAGGAATCTATATTTATTTTTCCCCTTCAACTTACAACAAAGCACATATTTATATACATATATATATGTGTATATATATATATATATATATATATATATATATATATATATATATATCACTCTCTGGACAGGATATGACACATCTTTTAAAAAAGAGTACTGAAAGAATAAGGATCATTGGTTTATCACAGAAGTTAGTTAGAAGGTGTATATTACAGAGCTTTAGACGGTAAGTCATTCTGAAATCATCTGTCTCAGTCTCTGTCCTTAACTTAGTAATATAGAAATCTTGACTAAATAAACATTTAATTGGTTTTGACATTTTGAACACCACAGTCTACCTGAAGTGTTTCTTTTTTTTCCATACAATCTAATGCCTTTTATCATTTTTATTTTCTCTTTTCCTCTTATAAAAGAATGTATGGCCACTTTGAGCTTTGCTGTGTGAATTGTCATCATTGCCATCATTTCTGTACTTTCAGCTTCTTACCAGCTTTGTAATTTTTTTTTTTGTCTACTCTTTTCATGAAGACAGACAATGCAAGATTCTCTTAATACAGCTGCTAAAATTTTGGGCTTTTTTTCTCGTTACATGTGAATTTATGGTTAATTCTTCAATAGCAAGCAAGAATAAACACTTTAGATACTTTAAAGCATTTATTTAGACAGATAAGTAATTAATATTACTTATTACTAAATTACTATTGAGAAAAGTATGACTATAGCACATAGAAGTACAATTTGTGTCATCTATGCTTCAATATGTCCCCATTGTTCTTCAAATAAAAGTTTCATTTTCCATAATAACTGCATCTATTTAGCAGCATACTCCATTCAGTTTTTCAATTATACATTTCAGTCCATTCTTCAGTTTATTAGGTTTCTTTTAATATGTATAATACTGTTGCCACAAGAAGATAGCGTCTGGATCTTACATGTCCACTGGGCACAACTATCAGCATTTTGCCTCTGCTTAGGTCATGAACCCAATTAATCCTCATTGCAAAGAGGATAAAGGAAATACCAGTGATCACACACATTAAATGTTACGTGAATCTAATCTGACAGTCATTGCTGATTGAGCTTGGTATGCCCTGAAGCCTAAAATGGGACTCTTAGCAGGCATATAGATTACTCCATATTCACTAATGGCTTCAACAAATGCCTTTGAAAATCAGCAAAAATGAAACTGCAAAGTTGTATGCAGGGTTGTTTTTATTGCATAAACTATACTGAGTGTGAATATCTAAACACTTTTTCATAGTTTTATAGAAGAGGACATTATCTTTTGTTAAAAAAAACTTTCCTATATTCTTTTATTTTTTTATTTTTTTATTTTTTTTGTCGGTCGTGGGGCTTGAACTCTGGGCCTGGGCGCTGTCCCTCAGCTCTTCAGCTCAAGGCGAGTGCTCTACCACTTGAGCTACAGCACCACTTCCGTTTTTCTGGTGGTATATTGGAGATAGGAGTCTCACGGTCTCTCCTGCCCGGGCTGGCTTTGAACCGCGATCCTCAGATCTCAGCCTCCTGAGTAGCTAGGATTACAGGCGTGAGCCACCAGCACCCGGCTTCCTATATTCTTTTGAGCATCCTTTATATATGATAATCCATGGACTAAGTGGTAATATTTAATCCTAATAGATATTTAACAGTTTTATTTGTGTAGTTTTTAGTAATGAGGAAATTTTAGCAACTATCTTAATACTTGTTTTTGGAATTTGTTAAATTTATGGAATTTCACGTTACACATCTAGTTGTGTATATTACTTTATCATTTGTAATTGTTACTTAATATCTTAAGTCTAAGCCGGGAGCCAGTGGCTCATGCCTATAATCCTAGCTACTCAGGAGGCTGAGAGGATTGTGGTTCAAAGCCAGCCCAGACAGCAAAGGTCGTGAGTATCTTATCTCCAATAAACCACTCAGAAAACCAGAAGTGGCTCTGTGTGTGGCTCAAGTGCTAGTGCTATTGTGCTAGCCTTGAGGTGAAGAGCTGAGGGACAGTGCCCATGCCCAGAGTTCAAACCCCATCACTGACAAAAAAATCTTATGTCTATTTTATGCACGTATTCATATGCTGAAATCTGTTCATAATCTGAATCTCTTATATTATTCTTAAAATTACGTTTGTAACTAGCATTCTTAATTTACAATCCATATATTGGAGTATGGACTAAAACACATTTTTAACTAAAGTTAAATCAAATTATATAATGTGTCAAGACTAAACTAAAATTCTCACTATAATGAACTCAGTCTATTATATTTACAATCTTACCAGTGTGAACTTTTCCTGTATTAGCTTGTTTTCTTTTGTGAAAACTGAATGCTAACAGAGTGGGTAATTTATAAAGAAGAAGGGTTTATTCAGCTCATGTTGGCTTTGCTGAGAACAGCTCATTGTGAAGTTTCCATGGGTTGCAGTTTTATATTGTGGTGCTTATAGCTTTCCCAAGCAGGCACCACACTCTACTGATGGCTCTTCAGTGCTGGGATCTTATGATAAATCCTCTTCCCACAAGGTTCCATTAGTTGCTGCTTTAACAGAATGTCCACATGATTCCAGCTTCACAGAAGGTTTCTGTCTGGAATAATAAGCTATTCAAGAAATCCCATGAAAATCAATTGTAACTGCCACTAGCTAATGGCTTTTGTAGTCTGCACAATACGAAATTAGCACCATGTGGACAATACAACATCACCCCGGATAGTCTTTCCTAGGGGCTCCAGAATCCATAGCAGTACCCACTGGAGCCCCATTTAATCTTCTAGCCTTCTGAGGGGATGGGTAACCTCTAAGAACTCTCAAATACTTTTGGGATCTTGGATTGTTCTTGGCTATATTGTTTAACTGTTGAGGTTCTAGGTAATTAACCAGAGAATATCTACTGGGAAATTCACAGGCAAAATAACACTTGAAAATTTTTGTAGTTCTAGAGTGATATTAGAATCTTGTCCCCCAAAAGTCAGGGAGAATATCTGAAGTATCATTTGAAAGGCCACAGGTCAGATGTGAGCACAGTGCCCATGAGTAAGCTGAAAAACAGAATAGATATAACCTTTAAAAAAAATCTCCACCTAGCTTATGAAGATCCAAAAGCCCCTCCATTAATTTGATTATGAAAATAGAGCATGACAGAAATTAAAGGAAGTTAAATTTCAAGATGCTTATAAAATATCACTATAGTATAAAAATATAAAATTTAAAATGATTTGATATTCAAAACAGTTGGAACAGTCAATAGGTTAACTGAAAGTTAAGGTCATAATTACTAATTCATTAAAATATTATATAGATGTTTAACCATTGGGTTACAGAAGATACAGAAAAAGGGAGTATCTGTAAAAGAAACTATGAATGACAATTCAAATCTCAACAACCCATTTAACTAATATTGTAGAAGCATACAAGGCTAGTTAAAAGTAAGAATATATTAGATAAATTTAAATGCAACTAGTTAAGAGGCTAAACAAAAAATTAGTAAACTTGAAGATACTTTAAGAAAAACAAACAATCCACATTGGGAACCCATGAAGATAGTAGAAAAGGTAAAAATTACTAGAGTACTGAAGCTTCTAATGTATATCAAAGTGAACTCACATGAAGAGAGAAGAGGAATATAGACAAACTGAAATACAATTCTAAAAATGCTAAAGGACTCAATTGTTTTTCTCTTTCTTGCTATTGTTTCTAACATATTTATAAGATGATTTCTTTGTTGCTTTGTATGTTGCCCCCCCCCCCCACGGTATAACCCCTGCTTTCACTGTATTTGATGTTGGTATAATTTGTGGAGGGGAAGGGAAAAAACAAATTGTTTAACTAGGGATACAGGTGGACCCATTGCAACAATGAGATTACAAGATGTTATGTCGGAAAACGAATTTTACAACTTTGGCGGGGGGGGGGGGGAGGGAATAGAAAGGGATGGTAGGGGAAAAACAAAGGAGGAGGCAACAATGCTTGATAACAAATGTACTCATTACCTTGCCTGTGTAATTGTAACCCCTCTGTACAGTATTTTCACAATTAAAAAAAAAAAATGCTGAAGCCGGGCGCTGGTGGCTCACGCCTATAATCCTAGCTACTCAGGAGACTGAGATCTGAGGATCGCAGTTCAAAGCCAGCCCGGGAAGGAAAGTCCGAGAAACTTTTATCTCCAATAAAACACCAGAAAACCAGAAGTGGCCCTGTAGCTCAAGTGGTAGAGAGCTAGCCTTGAGCTGAAGAGCTGAGGGACAGCGCCCGCCCAGAGTTCAAGCCCACATGACCGACCAAAAAAAAAGAAAAAATGTCCTGATTTTTTTTAAATTCAACCTCAACCAGGTTGAATTTAAAGCATCACTTAAGTTAATATCTTCAATTATTAAAATACATGAAAAAAAATTTTAAGTTATTTGAAGCAATAATAGCAAAGTAAGAGCAGCATCAGTTTAAAAATGGTGTAGAATTAGAATATACACAAGGGAAAAAACACCAGGAGAAGCATGAATGAATTTAAACTTATACTTCTTAATCATTTTTTTAAATGAGGAAAAGTATTATTTTGAGTTACAATAAAATGTATCCAACTCATACTATGAATTATCTATTGTAAACCATCAATAAAACAACAGTAAAAATATCAGTAAGTTACAGAACTAATGAAACACAACATTGCCAGTAAATAATCACACATATAAAGCAGCCATAGGCCACACATACCAAATAGAGTAAGCAGCATGATAGCAAGAAGCAATTAAAATGTCACTGTAGGTTTTGCAATGTAACTGGCAAAATTAAAGTTAATACATGGAGATCCTCAATATAATTTTTGTTGTCTACTTTAGGCTAACTTACATTGTTCAATTAATGTAAAATTATGATATCTAATGTCATTGGCTTTACCTCTACTTACAGACACAGTATGTTAGTATTAAATAGTAAAAATCCAAGCTAAAGGAGACAGAGATTGCAGAGTGTCCCACTCCCAATAATATCAATTCATCTTAATTTACTAGTGGTCTATTATAAAGTATCTTACAACGTGTCTTAATCTTGTTGTTCCATAAAAAGCCGTTTTGAGTCCTCCCAAACTTCTTATAAATCCAGCTGACATCTGTTTATTGGAAGTAGCAGACTGCCTCTCTCATCATTCCATGTGTTCACTTGATTATAATGTTGAACAGTATCTGTATTTCCCACTGTTCTAAAGCAAGACAGGTGACCAGAATCTTCTAAGCAAGCAATATAGAATTATATACATAAATTTTACAGCTTGCTCACAAGTAAATCACTACTCTCAAAATCTTCTGTTTCCTGACTTTTCCTAAACCATAGAGCTTTATCAGTAAAATTAGATGTTCTTTTGCTTTGGGACTATTTAAATGATTCTATACTTATTGTGTGGTATGTGATGTGTGAGTGTGTGTGTGAATGTGCACACGCATGTGTGAACACTTACATGTGTGAAAAATGAATGATACTTTTACCAAAGCTAAAGGTAGATAATTGACTTTGCTATCAATAATGGAAAAATTACATTTTTGTAATGTTATATTGTGTATATTTTATATATTGTATTTTGATAATCTATCCAGTCATCAATATATCAGGTCATTATTTGATGAATGGAAGATACACAACTTAATGGTACAGTGGATTAAACATTAACAAAAGAACAATTTGAAAGATAAAAAAATTGAATATAAGCAGGGACAATCTTTTAACAGAAAATTAATTTGGTGATTAATAATATAAGACTGAAATGCATGTAACATGTCAAAGAACACTAGTTAAATAGCTTAATCAGGAGATCATAAATGTCTGTAATTAATCAGTTAACATCTTATCTGAAGCATTTGTGCAGACATAAAATTAAAAGACTCAGTGACTAACTATATAAATGATGAAAAGAAAAGATCAAGAGTAAGATAATAATTTTATCTTGATTTTGAAACAAGATCAGTGTGAGATGAATCATAACCATTTAGGGAGTATAGAGGTTTAAGCCAAGGGAAAATAAATAGTATGTTTACATAGACTTCTGTGATTCTCAGTAGATGATAGCTAAAGAAAAATAGTATTCTTATTGAAGGCTTCATAGTGCAGCTTACCTCCCTTCTTTCATCATTCTGGGATCCAGTTACTTATGTACTGTTAAAAATGGCTCTTATACAAATAGTATTCTTAATATTAATTTATTTATTTTGATATGCATCTAGATTGTGTTTCTTATAATTTGCAAATTAGAATACCCACAGGAGGTCTCCTGTTTTGTACATATGGTAAATAGCATATATATGGTACATACCACACATAACTTTTATAAACTACTTTCTAGATAGAGAAAATTTTCTTTGACTATTTTTTGTATGTGTATGCCTATATTCTATATCATTAACTAGCTTCAAGCAACCAATCCTTCATAAATTGACATCATGTATGGAAAGTGAACATGGGAATCAAAAAGATGGAAATAAAAATACTATGTGAGTCTCCGCTCAGTCAAGCCATGCCAATTCAAAATAAGAACACATTTTCTTTTAGAAAATAATAACATATAGATTCCTCTCCCTTCATAATTAAGCTACAATTTTAATTTGTAGAATTCATAATACTGAATTATTCAGAAGCCTAAAATATTTTCTTTCAACTAGTTAACATAGGATACAGAATTAAGCAAAATTAGCTTATCTCACTAAGATGAAAGCTAGCTAATATTTGGGTGGAATGTCTAACCAATGTGTTCATTTGAAATTAAAGGTTTCCCTTTGGAAAGTAGAAAGACTGCATAAAATTACTTAAGGGGAGATACCAGTGAGAGTGTGTGTGAAATAGATAAGAGAATAGAAGACTATGTAGAAGGGGTACTCTGAACTTTGCTATAGTTATCTTCTCTTCACTAATTTCTGATTACTATAAGCAAAGCTTAGGTCCCAGAAATATATTCAGACATGTGGCTTCAATCAGAAGCGAAACTCTTGATTCAATGATGCATCTCATTACCAGTGACATGTGTTTCCAGGCTGGCTAAGCACCTAATTTGCTATTAGGAAATTAATTTAAGCACAGAGAAAAAAATTCAGTATTAAATCATAACTTCTGTGATATTTCAGAAATACTAGGCAAATGTGATTATATTCCCCAACACATTTTGATTACATATTGTAGCCATTTGATTACATACATGTACCTTCTCTTTTAAAAATTTTTTTAATTAAAATTTTTTTTATTATGTGTACCTTCTCTTTCAATCCAATCCAACAAAATTTATCATAATTGGTATAGGTACAAGTGTTTAGAACCAGAATAGGAAAGAGAAACTAGAGGTCAAGAATACTTATTAATATTAAGAGATACACAATTGTGAAATAAATATTTAGTCAGTCATGAGGCTTGAACTCAGGGCTGGGGCACTGCTCCTGAACTCATTTTGCTCAAGGTTAGTGCTCAACCACTTTGAGCCATGGCACCACTTCCTGTTCTCTGGCTGTAAATTGGAGAGTCTCATGGACTTTCCTGCCCTGGATGGCTTATTACGACAATTTTCTGATCTCAGACTCGTGAGTAGCTAGTATTAAAGGCAGGAGCCAACGGCTACCAGCTTTCTACTCAATGTTTTTTGTGTGTGTGTGTTTATTCTTGACACTTTAAATGAAATAAATTTTCAATAGAGATGATCTGTGATACCCAGTTTCTTATACTTAGGGTAAGCCATTATGTTTTAGCTGTGTTGTATTACATGCCAGTTGCATATCTCTCTTTTCACCTTAAATGGGTAATTTATATGAGGAATTAATTGTATCTCTTTAAAGACCTATTACAATGGAGAAACCCATAGGAAAGAGACTTATGTCTGTTGTAAGACAACTTTAGGTATTCTGGAATTCTCATTAAAGAAAAACAGTAATGTTTCTAGTGGTGGGAGACAGACTATTGGGATAATCAAGAGATTCCATTTATGATAACATCACTATCTAGCAGAAATTATGAATGGGCATGAAATATTACATTACAGAATGAACAGCTCAAAATAAATAGTTAATGCATTTTTTCTAATTAAAATTATGAATATGGACTTCTCAGTCAGTTAAATTAAGTGGCTGTTGAAAGGAAAGGAATAATCCCTAACTTGTGGAAAGGTCATATTTGTGTGAGAACAGGCATGGATATTCCATCCACAAACTTGAGGAGTCTTCCTAAAAGAGTCAGAAGAGGATTTTTAAGTAGATTGTCTCGCTTTAAGGTATGTTTTATTGAAATCTTTGAAGAACCGACTTACATTTTGTGAAAATCTGTAGACTGTCTCATGACAAGCAGACTATGAGTTGCTTATTCATGTGCATTCAGACAACTCACTTTTCTAAATGACAGTGACAAGAAGAGAGATGTGTGACTTTAAAATGCACAACCAGATGGAAACACATTTAATGTCTGATAAACGTGTTGCCAATACTAGAAAACAATACCCAACAGTTAAGAAGTTTATTAAATCCAATCACAAAAAACTTGAATAAGTGACCTTGCTTTTTCTCTTCTCAATGATTCGAAAGTCAGCATAAAGTAAAAAAAAATTGGCAGTCAGGGGAAGCAGGGGTGTGAAGTGAATATATTAATATATGTGAAAAATTAGATATTTGATCCAGTACTTTGTATTGGTGACTTACTGAGTTCTGAGTTTGTTTTATCTGAAACTAAAATCCTTTGAAAGGCATGAAAAATACTCATAAATGCATTTGGAACAGTCTAAAGGAAACTTAAAAACTAAGTTTACAAACAAATTCTGTCAACAAAACATAGTAATTTCTCTTATGAGCTAGTTCTTTCAGGGTGGTCTTTTTTTTGGTGCAAATTCTTTTAGAACTTAAGCATTATGGTGAAAGTATAGCCATATCAAATTATTCCATTAAAAACTTCATCCAATTTAAAACCTATCAAAATTGATATTGTTTTAATAATATGGCAAACATTTTTCCATTGGATTTTAGCTTTCAGAACATACATTTATATTATATAAATTACATTATGTAATCCTGTCTACTTGAAAGGTGTAAGCAGGGGAATCATGAGTTGTAGGCAACCCCAGGAAAGGTTAATAAGATCATATCTTAAAACAAACAAGAATAGAAACAAAAAGTCTAAAAGCAAGGCTAGTGTGATAGATTACTCACCTCACACACACAAATCTCTTGGTTTAATCAACAGTATAAAATAAAAGAATTAATTTGAAAGGTAATAAAGCCATACCTTTTGTTCACTTAATAGAAATATATGAGGAATTGTTTTTCCTATTAAGATTTACTGGGTGTGACATAAGGAGTTAGATTTATTGGAACTTTTAACATGTTTAGAAAAGTCAGAATGAAATTGCCCCCGAATAACTATTTTAAACTAATAAAAATTGGAAAATATATGAATTTTAAAAATATTTACTGATCAATCTAGTAATATGCAAATTCTGGAAAGAAATATGGAAACAAATATAAATGATAAATCAAGCTATAAGAAACATTTATGTAAAAACATTGTATTTCAAAAGTGTAATACTTTATAATAAATGAAATCCTTTAAAGCATAGGATCATACAAGCAAAGGAGGAAAAACACTGAAGAAAGAATAAAATTGTGGAGGTAAATTTCTAATATTAACTCTTGATGAATAATGATACTTGTACTCCTATATTTCTATGAGTGTACAGGAGTATCAGATACCTATTATATTTAAATTCTACTGAATGGATTTTAAATAAAGACAGCGAATGCAAAAGCATTAGTTTTTGCAATTTGCCAAGGATTACTTATTTTAACTACATAAATTATTCTAAAAGTGCAGATATTACAATTAAAAATACAAGAAATTACACCAGCTTTCTAAATACTTTAGAAGGTTAATCAGGTAAATTGTTGTTGCAGCCAATGCTTTTTAAGATTATAGTTGTACAGTATAAAGGGTGTATAGATTAAAAGAGAAAAAGATAATGTCATATCACACACAGCACTGCAAAGCCAACATGGAAAAGTTTATGCTCAAACTGTATCATAAGAAGTAGAAGAGAAATGAAATTAAACTTCCTTTCAATTCATACAAGAATAATTGGATTCAAGTGAGGCAGAAAAACACCAGCTAGAGTTAAAACTAAATCTAATGTTATTTCATATTAACTGGCTAAGTCAGGGCCAGCAACTAAACTTATCTGAGACCTAATTTTCTTCAGTGCAAATAATTGTCAGTCTTTATAGTTTATTAAAGGCTGAAAATGATAATCTGATCATTCACTATTAAAAGAACTGATGAAGAGTTAGTGAATTAATGTTCTCAGATAATTATTAATAAAGCCACATTTTGTTATTTCTTAGTTGATCTATACATATTTCTTTCATCGGTAGCCCAATCAGAAAAAAAATAATTAGGGACTGCTTTGTACTAGCTCTTGAAAATCTATGTGAATTTTGCAATGCATCTGGTCATTCAATAAATGCCAGATGGGAATGGAGGCAACAATTGTGAAATATCCAATATTTGACACACTGAATCCTTCTCTTTTGGTTAAAGGGTTCAGAATTGATACAGCATCATGTTCACTGAACATCTGAAGTTATATTAATTGTCATAATATTTAAATTCGTAAAATGTAGATATTTGTACCAATATGTAAAATATTTAAGATGCATGGAATCTGAAGATTAATTTTCCATAGAAGATTTCATTGAACATCAAGATTGATAGCTACCAACAGGGCTAAAGACTAAATCCATATTATTCTTTTTTTTAAATTTAATTTTATTTTATTTGTGAACTTACTGTACAGAGGAGTCAATTACATGGGCAGGATAATGCGTACATTTCTTACCAAGCATTGCAGCCTCCTCCTTTGTTTACCCTTCACCTCCCTTCCCAGTCTCCCCCCTCCCCCCCCAATCCCAATCCTTCTCCTTCCCCCCCCTTCCCCTCTCCCCCCCACCGACGTTGTAAAGCTCGTTTTGGACATGACAACTTGTACTTCTCATTGTTGCAACAGGTCCACCTGTATCCTTAAACAACTGGTTTTTCCCCATCTCCTCCACAAGTTATACTGACATCAAATATAGTGAAAGCAGGGGTTATACTGTGGGGGAGGGGCCCAAAGAAACATAGGTCCCATGGTTTCCCTTATTTGTAATATCTAGTATATGTATGAGTCAAACGGAAAAGGTCAGATAATGTGATGTCAGGAAAATGAACCCTTAGATGTGTATTTTAATGTTTTTTTTCTTTCATGCATGAGTATCCATATTATTCTTATAGACTAAAATATTATATAAGAATGAATTCTCAGGCTGAGATCTGAAGATTGTGGTTTGAAACCGATCTGGGCAGAAAAGTCCCTGTGAGACTCTTGTCTCCAATTAACTGGAAGTGGCTCTATAGTTCAAGTGGTTAAGTTCTAGCCTTGAGAGCAAAGAGGTTCAGGGACAGCACCCAGGTCATGAGTTCAAGCCCCACAACTGACAAAAAAACTCTGAACTTGTGTGTGTATGTGTGTGTGCGTGTGTGTGTGTAGATTAGCTGAATGTATCAGAGACCTGGAATACACAGTATAACATAACATGATCCTATCCTCATATACTCAAAGAGATTGAATTACTTGAGTAATAGAACATCTTTGCAGAATAAGACATTGAACAAGACAAATTATTGTTGTAAAGATTTTGATGCTCACAATAGTGTTTTGTTTTCCATTGAAATCATAGCAACAAAAATAAGGGCTGGGAAGTTGGCTCAGTGGTAGAGTGCTTGCCTTGCATGCAATGAGGCCCTGGGTTCGATTCCTCAGCACCACATAAGCAGAAAAAAAAAAGCAGTAAATGCTCTGTGGCTCAAGTGGTAGGGCATTAGCTTTGAGCTGAAGAGCTGTGGGACAGCGCCCAGGCCCAGCGTTCAGGCTCCACAACCAGACCCCCCCCAAAATAATAATAATGTGCCCTGTGTGGAATGATTCCTTTGCAAGCACAAGTCCCTGACGCTAAACCCCAGAATCATAAACAAATTATTCAGTATCTGATGCCAGGGACATATTCATATGATCATTTAAAGATTGGAACCCATTTATTTATATATAAATTTCTTGGTTTTTGAATGGGAATTATTCAAACATTTAACATTTAATTAGCAGGTCTAGTTCTATCTGACCACCATTAAAAATGAGGCATTTTAACAATTTCTGATCTATAAAAGACATTTCAGACTAGTAAGGTGACTCAATCCTGTAATCCTGGCTATTTGGAAGGAAAAGTTCAAGGCAAGATAGTTCAAGGCAAGCCCAGTCAAAAAGATGAAAATGTTCATGAGAATCGATTTGGTAGTGTGCACCTGTTTAGGCCAGCTACGGAGGAAGCAGAGTGGCTGGGCACAGTGCTATGTGCCTGTTATCCCCAGGACTAAGTGGATCACAGACTAGAGGAAGAATAGAGCTCACATTGTTCTGAGTATAAAACAAGACCCTAACTCAGAAATATACAGCACAAATAGGGACTGGAGATGTGACTCAGGATAAAGTGCCTTCATAATGTCTATATTACCTTTGTGTATAATCACCATACTGTAGAAGAGTACCAAGAGCTTCTTGCTCCAATCTAATTTTAACTTAATGTACATTAAACAATCTTTTCTAATGATTCCTCTTCTTATTTTTTCTAGCCATTGGTATCTGCCATGTTTCTCTCAACTTTTATGAGATCAACATTTTTAGATTTCACATATAAGTGAGATTGTGCTATTTTTTGTCTTGCTCTATAGTAAGTGGAGTCTTTTTTAAGTTTTTTTATTGTAAACATACTGTACAGAGGGGTTACAGTTACATGAATAAGGTAATGAGTACATTTCCTTCGGAGCATTGTTTCCCCCCTCCTCCCACTTTGATTTTCCCCTATTGTCCACTCTGCTCCCTGAATTTGATGGAGAAGTATGGAGATGACTCTCTTGTCTGTGAGGTCTAATGCAATTCAGCCATCAAATAATGAAGGTATTGGTGAATCAGAAGCAGGCTTGGTACAAGGCTTCAGGGCAAACAACTAAACTCTCTCTTTCTCCCTCCAAAGTTAGGTGCTTATCTGTATGGAGTTGTAATATTTGAAGGAGAGTTACATGGCAATTATCTTTCTATCTCTTATTCATTGGGTGATTCATAAGGAAATGGAAAGATTTGGGGAAAATGTTTTAATTTTTCTTATTAAAAGTAGGCACTTTATTTTACCACAATATTTGTTTAGTTTCTGTTCTAGTACACTGGTGTTTGCATAGTTGTACAACATAGATCTCTGTGGAGAATTCTAGAACATCTTTACTCAGCCACTCCTCATGCTCTTCTCTAAGTGTTTTTATTTTCATATAAAACTTTTGAATTATTGTAAACCAATGTTAGTATATGTTACAGTGAAACCAGAAAGTTTGTAAGCATTCACCAGACCTCATGTTGTGCTGTATTGTGAGATTTATCTTTTTGATCTGAGAGTTATGCTAATGATGAAACCAAGCAATCTTATTGTTTGTTCAAGGTCATGATCTATACTGAACCCTAGAAATATATTCAAGAAAAACATGTCCTTAGTTTGACAATTGGTGACTTTCATGCATATATAAACAAAAGTCAATGATATTGAGGCAAAGATATGTGCAATTAGCTGATTATAATTAGTCCAAACTTGTTTCTTTGGTTATATTTTGATCAAAAAGTAGTTTAGTCTTTTATTTTAGAATGTAGAAAAATTTCTACAATAGTAATACAATATCCATTTACATTAAATCATTGTTCCCAAATGCTATAGTAAATTCATTATAGAACAAGAAAGCTTTAAAGAAAACTTCTGCTGCTCAAAATTTTGTTTCATATTTCAAGAAATTCATTATGTATTTTTAAAGCAGCACATACCTTAATGTTTAAAGAAGACTTTTTATGGTAACACAGACTTCATTGAGTTTAAACAAGACATTGATTTCATAACATACAGTACTGTTCAAGAAACGGTGATGCTGTATCTTATTTAATACTGGTTTTATAGCTGGATTTTAAATCTGCAGGATAATTACATTTGAGATTTTTCTCTAAGATTACTGTGTCTATGGACTTAGTTTATAATGAGTGAGACTTCATAATACCTATTAAAACCAAAAAGTCAAACATTGAAATTAATGCTAAATAATAATAAATTGTGTAATAGTTGTGTAATATTGTAATAATTGTGTAATAGTGGCTCATGTATACCTAAGTGCTACCAGCTCTTTATTAGTACATGATAAAATATCAAACAAGGATAAATTGTTAAACTATATTAACTGTGTATTAATATGTTATTATCTTTTGAGATAAAAAATACTGAATTCTTACAAAACTAACATTTTTTCATTATACTTGCATTTCTAATGACAGTTTTCATTTAAGAAACTTTATATTGAATTTTTTTTTTCGTGATTTATTTCTTTTTCATATTGGTGCTAGTCCAGAGGCTTGACCTCAGGGCCTAAGTTCTGTATCTGATCTTTCCTGTCCAACGTTATTTTCTAGAACTTGAGCCACAGCTCAACGTTTTTTGTGGTTAATTGGAGATAAGAATCTCATAGATTTTTTCTTACTCATACTAGCTTTAAACCGCAAATGTCAGATCTCAGCCTCCTGAATAGTTAGGATCATAAGCGTGAGCCAATGGTATCCACTTGATTCAAATTATGTCCTTTGAAAAAGTAAAAACTTTTTTTTCTTTTCCATATATATTTTTATTGTAAAAATACTGTACAGTTGGGTTACAGTTACATGAGTGGGTAATGAGTACATTCCTATCAAGCATTGTTACCTCCTCCATTATATTTTCCCTATCAACCCTTCTCTCCCAACCTCCCCAACTCTTCCTTCTCCAACCGAAATTGTAAAGTTCATTTTCAACATAGAGTCTTGTATATCTCATTTTGAGTAATGCTGTAATAAACATGGTTGTGCTGGTAGCTTTGGTATGACCTTGTTTGTGATCATTTGGGTAAATGCCCAAAAGTGGGATTGCTGGGTCACAGGAGAGCTTTATGTGGTGTGTTTTGAGGAACCTCCATACTGTTTTCCAAAGTGGTTGAACAAGTTAACATTCCCACCAACAATGCAGTAGGGTTCCCTTTTGGCCCATCCCCTCCAGGATGAGTTGTTACTAGATTTTTTGATTATAGCCATTCTAACTGGAGTGAGGTGTCATCTCAATGTTGTCTTGATTTGCATTTCTTTATGGCTAGAGAAAATGAACATTGCTTCATTTGTCTATTGGACATTCTTATTTCCTCTTCAGAGAAGTCTATCTGTACTTTTTTTTTTTGATCAGTCATGGGGCTTGAACTCTGGGCCTGGGTACTGTCCCTCAGCAATTCAGGTCAAAGCGAGCACTGTACCACTTGAGCTACAACTTCACTTTCCAGAGAAGTCTTTCTTTCTTTCTTTCTTTATTGGGCAGCTGTTTCTTTGAGGATTTATTGTTGGGGGATTTAGTTAATTTTTAGTTCTAAGTATATTTTAGATATGAGACCCTTGTCTGTTTTATGGCTCATGAAGTTCTTCTCCCCATTTGTGGGTTTTCTATTGATCTTGCTAGCTAAAAATAAAACCTTAAAATTGTTTTTTCTTCTGTTAGAAAACTAATCACACTATTATTTTGCTTGGTAATTTGTTCAGAACAATTTATTTCATTCTTCTTCTTACATATAAAATTGTGGTAAATATTAAACTCTCTCTCTCTCTCTCTTCCTCTCTTTCTGTCTCTCTCTCTCTGTCATACTGGGTTTTATCTGAGGGCCTTATGCTGTGTTCAGTAGGCATGTGGTATATGACCACATGAGCTATGCCTCAGGCCATTTTTGCTTTAGCATTTTTTATGTAGTGCTGCTGATGTTCTGTTTCTTTGTTCCATTGAGCAGTTGTACAATGGAGTTCAACAAATCTCTTTGTAAGTATAATGAATCTTGCTTGATGCCATAACTTCCATCATTCTCATTCTTTATTCCCAACCCAACCCTTCTCCTCAATTTTCATAATTTCATAGGATAAGCATTAAATACTATGACACCATTCCACCATGCCTTCATTTAACTTCCCTTACTTGTTTGACACTAGTTGTTCTTGGGCTGTAATATACCTCTTTATGGTCTTATCAGAAGCTGAAATCACAGGAAACACATCACAACTGTGGACTTTATTCATTGAGATGACAATTCTTATTACCCCCAACAAACTAGTTAGATAAAACCCTCTTTTGGAGCATCAAGAGTGTGGTGACACATTTCATTGTAAATCATAGGAGGAACATCTTTTGGTTCTTTGATTTCTCCATGTAAACTTCTTTTATATATTGCTGGTGAACAACCTTTCTTGTTAGACCAGCAGCACAAGCCCAACTTAATTCAGGGACACTCTTCTAAAGACTTCTTTAAAAAAAGAATGAAAAGTCTTTCCATTTCCTAACAAATGGGGCAATGTCATTCTTTCTGATGGATGGAAGCATAGAATCCATATATATATATATATATATATATATATATATATATATATATATCACATTTTCTTGATCCATTCATCTACCGAGGAGCATCTTGGTTAGTTCCATACTTAGCTATGATGAATATGCTATAAACATGTTTGTGCTGGTAGCTTTAGTATGGCCTTGTTTGTAATCGTTCCGGTAAATGCACAAAAGTGGGATTGCTGGATCATATGTGGAGTCTTAAAAAAAAAAAAAAAAGATGTCAAGTAAGCACAAAAAAAAAAGAATGAAAAGTGAAGAATGTACCAGAGGTCAGATGATTGGTCCCATAGAGATCAAATATTATTTTATTTACTTCACAAAATTATGGTTTTAAAAACAGTACCTTAGCCGAGTGCCAGTGGCTCAAGCCTATAGTTCTAGCTACTCAGGAGGCTGAGATCTGAGGATCATGGTTCAAAGCCAGCCCGTCCTGTAAATGTCTGTGAGACTCTTATCTCCGATATACCACTTAGAAAACCGGAAGTGGCGCTGTGGCTCAAGTAGTAGAGGACTAGCCTTGAGCTGAAGAGCTGAGGGACAGAGCCCAGGCCCAGAGTTCAAGCCCTACTATCGACAAAAAAAAAAAAAAAAATAAATAAATAAATAAATAAATAAAAACAGCACCTTATACCAACCTAAAATACAAAAATAGCCAGATATCCCTAACTATATGGGATTTAGCAGCTTCCAATGATGGTTCTTTTCTAAACCTTTCCTCAGGGTTTGCTGGCTACTGCTACCTATGCTGAATGGATTTACTTGCTTTGGGGTTAGTTTACCAGAGCTGTTATCATAGTCAGCCCATTGGCCTAGAACTCCAGGTACAATTGCTCACAAAGCAGCATTACTTTCATGTAGTATTATGTAGGACTTTTGGTTGTTTTCTTTTGTATAATAAAAATAAATAAATCCTAGAAATAGGATTTATTTTTGTATATATATATATCTTATTGTAAAAATACTGTACAGAAGGGTTACAGTTACTTGAGTAAGGTAATGAGTACATTTCCTATCAAGCATTGTTACCTCCTCCTTTCCTATCATCCCTTCCCTCCCAACCTCCCCAGTTCCTCCCCACCGCCCCCGCGAAGTTGTAAAGTTTGTTTTCAACAAAATGTCTTGTATATCTCATTGTTGTAATGGGTCAGCCTGTATCCTTATTTCAGCATTTAGTTATTTCCCTTCCTCTCCCCAAATTAGATTTTAAAAAAGTATATACAAGATGCAGGGCACAGGAAAAAAAATACGGTGAAAACAGGGGTTATACCATGGGGTGAAGAATGTACAAAAGAAACAAAAAAATCACATAGTACATTATAAATAAATTTAAAGCAAAATTTGGTGTAATCACTTTTGCACCAAACACCAAATCTTTTACATACACCTGTTTTTTTCATGGCAAAATTCCCAATATTTCAGTTACTATAAAGTAATAATATTCAGTAGCTTTTCTAAAGCTACCAGCACAACTATGTTTATCGCAGCATTATGGACCTCAGCTAAGATATGGAACCAACTCAGATGCCTCTCAGTAGATGAATGGATAAAAAAAAAAATGTGGTATATATATACACAATGGAATTCTATGCCTCCATCAGAAAGAATGGCATTGCCTCATTCTTAAGGAAATGGAAATACTTGGAAAAAAATGTATTTAGTGAAGTCAGCCAGACCCAAATAAAGGTGCCATGTTTTTCTTCATTGTAATAAATATTATATGTCTAGGAGAGTCCTAGCAGAATAGCTCAATAGCTATGTACATGTGACCATATAAGATAATGTTAAGTGATATGTAGTTCAAGATATGGCCCAAGAGGTTTTTCTTTGTTGTTGTTGTATTTATGTATTATGTGATTTTCTTGTTTGTGTGTGTGTGTTTTCTCCCCTATGATTTATCTCCTGTTGTCACTGTATTTGAATTTGGTACCCTGGGTGTTGTATATATGCTTATCTGAATTAGAGAAGGGAAGGGGAACAACAATGAGACATAGGACAAATGGTTAACCAATGCAACAGGGATACTTCACAAGACACTATGTTGGAAATGAACTGTCCAACTTTGGGGGTGATTGGGGGGAGGAAAAGTGGAGGGGAAATGAGAGAAGGGGTAACAAATTCTAGAAGAAATGTACTCACTACCTTATCTACCTTATGTATGTAACTATAACCCTTCTGTACATCACCTTGTCAATAAAATTAAATTTAAACAAAACAAGTTTTAAATATTATGAGCCCTGTACTCAACACATTTATATTATTGTATTTTATGATAGACTATAATGTTAGAGCTATAAAAATGTATTAAATTAAAAATAAATTATTTTAATGTCTCAGTCAATAATTTGATAAAAGATAAAACATTATTTCTCTCTTACTTTTCATAAGAGAATTATGAAATATTTGGACATTTAGTCTCAACTCCTAAGAAGTTGAAAATTAGAAATTTGAAAATATGTTGCTTTCAATAAAAGATAATAATTATGTACATTTCATTTGATTTATGATTACTATATCTTAATTTTGTGATTAATCAGGAGTAATTTCCCTATGAAAACCAATAATGTAGCAGAAGTACTTTTATTCTATACCAATATTCATTTTTCAATTGATTTTTTCCTTAACAATCAAGAGACATAATCTTAGAAAATCATTCATAAATAATAACACTATGCCATCTGGATAAACAAATTGCTACATAACAGTCTATACTCAAATTTTTACAACAAAGTTGAGAATACATTTTTATTGCTCTAGTGGAAGGTTTTTGGTCCAGGAAACATGCACCTAGCTTTTAAATATTTTATAATGCCCTCTTTCATACTCCTAGAGCTAGAGATTGCTCTTTCGTTCCTTAAAATGCTATTCCCTTTATTGACTCAAAGATGTCACCTGGACTTCTTAACCATCTATCTTAAGTGCCTATTAAACTATGTGCCAATGAAAGTATGGAAATAATGCTAAATAATGCTGGACACAGAGCCTCTGTACACCCATAGAACAGGATAAGTAATGAAATGTTTCATGACTAGCAATGTGCTACTTGAAGACAGGGTCACAAAAAGCCTCTTGTGCTCTCTATCAGAGAATATATTAGATTTTCCACTGGATGCCGTTTCTATGTAAAATAACAAAACGGCCGTCCTATCTACACTCTGATTCTTTTCAATAATCTTTCTTCCAGGAAGAATAATTGGGTTTAAGGAATTTATAAGAAAGGAATTGTGTTCTTCTGATGTACTCAAGGAGTGACACCGCTGGGTTTAGAAGAGAATTACAAATACAATATGACTGTCATGATATCTGATAGTGCTGCTATTTGTTTTATAACACAAGCCTTCCCACAGGTTTCTGTATGGAATAATAAAGGGAACAGTAACTCTAAAATCAACAAATAGATAATGAACACAATATATTAAATTGAAAAGGTAAATTCAATTATGTTATTGTTTTCTAATTCTTCCTTAGCAATGCTTTAAAATTCACAACCAATATTGTAAAGAATGTAAAATTTTTCACAAGTAAAAAAATCTAAATAAACATAATCTACCTACGTTTGATTTGATTATTTAATAGGCTCTGCTCAGTAAAAGAATTCAATATACTCTAAATTAGTCTGAATTTAAGAAATATATTTACTAAACATCACCCACATATTCATCATCATTATTCATGCATATTACATCATTTTCTTAGCTTTGAGTATGAATGGATAGCAGTAAATTAAACCATACCAAGTTGTAAGATTAAGTTAAGCTAGTAATTATTTTAATGGCTACTTTGGTTTTCATTCAAGTTCTGCCATATGGTAGAATTTTCCTTTTTCACTATTCTAAAGTTAAATGTCACTCAATGGCTTGCTTTTCTCAATGGGACATTAGGAAATCATATACATACCACCAGTAAAAAAACCCAAGGTATTTTTTTCATAATTTTTTTATTTCCCCTTCTACCATTTTTGTCTCTGGTGTTTATATCGGGGGTCTCCATATCAGTCTGCTTTGGCAAGAAGACATGAATACAGTGGGGACCCATCCACCTTGTGAGGAATATAAAGCATAGAAAAGAAATAAATATTGGTGGCTACAGCACAAACTAGACAACGTTGGCAGATATGACCAATGGAGAGCTGACACAACAAAAAGTAAGAAAATACAGCATTGTCTAAATTGTCTGTGGGAAGCAGGGAAGAAATATGCATTGTGGGAAAGAATGCTGTTGACTGATAATTTACAGTTGCCCAGTTTTTACAAGAAGGTTGACACCATTCACTTGGGAAAGTAAATATTTCTCAACAGAATTTGCAATTCTAAGTTAAGAGGTTGCAAAGCACAGCATCAATTGAGTATGTTCATTGATAGGACTACATATATTTGGATAACAGAGTATAATAAAGAGGCAGCCAAATGTGATGACAACTGCCTATAATCCCTGGTCGGCCTCCAAAGGTTGGAGAAGAAAGATCTAGAATATGAAACCAGCATACTACAAAATGAACATGAATCAATTAAAGAAAAAAAAAGTTCTTTTTCAGAGAGGGAGCAGTGCAGAAACGGAGTACTCATACAAGTTAGAAAAAAATGAATGTTCCTCATCTCTAAAGTTTAGACATAGAATTATAAGTGATAAAACTATCAAGTTTCTGGGGTTTCAACTCCATTTAAAATTCAGCCTATTACCCAGGCATGGGAATTTAGGGTTGTAATCCCAGCTATTCAGAATGTAGAGATCAGGATGATTACGTTTAAGGTCAGGCAACATTAGTGACTCCATCTTAACAAGCACCTTGGATGTTGCAACATACAACTCCAGATATTTGGGAAGCATATATAGGAGGATAAAGGTCTGAAGCTATTCTTTGGCAAAAGCGCAAGATACTACCTGAAAAATAACTAAAGCAAAGCAACAAAACAAACAAGAGAGGTTGGGGCATTGCTTCAGTGAGTAAACATGTAGAGTGCATGTTTACATGCAGAGTGTCTGAAACAGATGCATTGGGAAGTGATATTTTCGTGTAGAGATTATTTTCTGCATCAGTTTTTTAATATTATTTTTGAAAACCAAATATACTTCCTTATAAAGTGACTTTAAGCCTACTTTAGATGTTCTAACACTTCGTCCTGAATTCTGTTTACATGTAATTTGTGAAGAAGGAAATATATAATTTATAAAATATTTACTATATTTTATTCCATTCAATTTTTAAATTAGTATATGATTCAATTAAGATAACATTATTATGGAGTTGCATTGATGCATTGATTAATCTTGGTATGTATATATATATATATATATATATATATATTTAGAGAGAGAGAGAGACAGACAGACAGACAGAGACAGAGAAAGAAAGAGAGCATAAATAGTAAACCCAAATGTAGGTAAGAAAAATCACTACTTCAGTAAATTGTTTCATATAAATGTTCATAGGAATTATTTTGAAAAGGAACATAATGGTTACCTATATACTAAGACATAATAAAAAGCTGAGATATTAAATAATTTTCTTTATTTAATAAAACTGTGATAAGTAAACCATAGTTATGCCTGAATTTTTCAAAGACCTTAGATACTTTGCAATATCGTATAGAGTCTGGGTGCATTGGTTTCAGTACTTGATTTCCATTAAAAACAAACTAGGTAAGTACAACATTCAAAAATAAGTGAGAAAGGACCTTCTCATTAATTATTTTACAGTGTCACCATATTTTTGAAGGTCATAAAATGATACTGATGGACTGAGGTTAAATTAGAGTCAAAAGCTAGATTGTAAATGAGAACCCAAGATGGAACTGGGATTTGTGCTTGTGATAGTTTATTCATCTTACCCATCTTATAATGGAAATTTTAAAAAGAAATAAGAGTAAAATGTTCTAGTTTATTTAGCATTCAAGTTATTATCTATAAAACTCCTTTGCTTCTAACATGCTTTTAACAATGTTAATTAAAATCAATTATACTGATCTACTTTAGAACCTTCTTTAAAATTTAAATAATTTTTTGAGAACTTTGAAAGCTACAGAGTTTGATTTCAATGGAAATAAAAGTCTGTGTTTCTGCATGGAAATAATGATGTCCAATTGCTACAGACTCAATAGAATAGCATCAGACTCAGAAAAAAAGAAATAAAATAACGTAGAAAATGAGGGAGGGAGTGACACTGTTAAAAAAGAAATGTCCTCAATGCCTGAATTATATAACTGAAAGCCCTCTGTCCATCACCTTTACAGTAAAATTGTAAAAGAAAAGAGTACTAATATGATCATGTTTGGACTGAAGGGAATGAAGATTAAGGTGAGGGGATGAATAAATGGAGTGATGAATGGTGGGTAAATATAAACATAATATTATATATATGTGTGTGTGTGTGTGTGTGTGTGTGTGTGTGTGTGTGTGTGTGTGTGTGTGTGTGTGTGTGTATGTGTGTGTGTGAAAATGGGGCTAGGAAATTTCAGGAAGCATGTGGGGAGGGGTTAGATGGGATTGCTGAGAATAATGAAAGAAGTAACACTGACCAAGATGCATTGTACACATAAATTAAATTGAAACCCCTTTGTTGAACAACTTAGAGCTAATAAAAGAATGAAATATTATTTTTTAAAAATCACCCAACTACTTTGACTGGTTACATTTTTATTTCTCTGTTTCTCTCTTCTCCTTCATAAATGAAAAAAGAAGAAGAAGAAGAAGAAAAAGAAGGAGGAGGAGGAGGAGAAGGAGGAGGAAGAAAAAGAAGAAGAATATTTAAGTGAGAGGGTTGTTATCACTATTCAATGCCATAATACACTTAAATATTTAGAAACTTTCTAGCATAAAAATAAATTCCCAATATATTTTATCAGCCATGTTGCACAAATGACTGTGATATTAAATCTTGACTGCCAACTTAATTAAATTGAGAAACTCAGAGAAGATTAGCAAAGCACACTGCTGGGTATGACTATGAGGGCATTTCCAGAGATGATTAGATCATTAGATTAGATCTGGAGGGCTCTGACATGATAAATGGTCCTTCTATGTTGGTATTGTTGGGTGATAGCAAGAAACAGTGCATGGGTCCAGTTGGTGAAGATTGGTCACTGAGGAAGTTTTCTTGAAGACTCTTTCTCTGAACATTTATTTTATTTCTTCTCTCTGCTTCCTGTCATCATGACTAAACAATTCTCCTCCTTTACAAGTTCCTGCCACCTTGATATTTTGTCTAACAATAGAGCAAAGAAATGTGAACTGAAATCTCTGAATCATCTAGCCTAAAGAAATCCTCACATTGTTTTTGCAGGTATATGATCAGACTACAATATAACACTGTCTAACTTCATCACATATTCATAAAAAAATCTGTCCATATATACCTGAACTGCAACAAGATGGAAATGTTATTGGCTACATAGTTCATAATGAGACTAGCATCTACAAAATGGGGTAGTTTACATAGTAAAATAAAGCCAACACTATTTTTAGGAATTAAAGCATTAAAATAGTTCAGGTGTAAATGTTCTCTTCAGTTGAGCTGTTTATTCATACATCTTTCCTGGTTCTCTACCTATTTAGTCATCCTGAAACACTATTTGCCTAAAATTTATATTGTCTAATTTATTTTCAGTACGTTCTCTAACACTGGTTGCCTTCTATATTACCTCTTGTAATCTCAGACACCATTTTCTCCAGTGTCTCTACTAGAGTACATATAGCCAATCACATCACTTTGGCCCTCTGTCTTTATTGATACCAAAGACTTTTTATAACAGGCAGTGAGATCAACTAATTAGGGACTGTCACCCTATCTTAGCTAGACTCTTGTTTTTAAAACATTCAACTGTTTTTATACTTCTCACTTAAAATATCAATAGCAATGGAAAGGCAATAAAATTAAATTGTTTACTGACGGTAAATCCATTGTAGTTTGTTTTTGTGCCACGTTGTTGTATGTTTACACATGTACGTATAACCAACTATGGGTTTACCACATATTTTTGAAATACATTTGTAGTTTGGAAAGTTTCAGAGCTAAATAAAATAAGGAAGTATTTCATGGGATTTATTCTACAGATATTTTTCCTCTAAATAGATCCACTAAAGAGTACTTTGGCTTAAGATACAAATTAATCCTATAAATGTACATTTGTCTATCTACAATTCTAGCCAAAACAAATGCTTTAATTTGAATTAGTATTTAATTCTAATTAGTAAAGAAGATATTGCATTTGAATCAATTTTCCCCAAATGATTTAAATAGACAAAAAGCTACGTGAAGTTAACTCAGCATTTTTGATGGACCTTCCTTGGAGAAAGTGGAGCACATTGGAGCACAGGAGTAGAAGTATCTGGAACAGATGGAATTCATGGGTGGATGGAGTTAAGCTGAATGACTATTACAGTGCACAACTGATGTCAAGATAAGAATACTAATGCCCACACTAAATGTAAGGATCTTCCCATGTTATTTACCCAAAGCTAGCAAATGCCAAAGAAAATAAACTGGTAGAGATGTGACCGGAGATAATCTGTTCTTGTTCAGCACTATGAAATAAACATAGTGCCAAATGACAGATAAGATAGGCCATTGGTGACATCTTTTTAAGGTTTTATTTATTGCCTTCCTCTCCTTTTTTTTATCCTAGCTAATGTCTGGCTTACATTCATTAAGGATTTTGTTTCATGACAATAGGTGGCTTAAGGTAATTGGAATAAGTTTAGCCAAAGAGTATTCTATGACAAAGAATAAAATGCTATCGGTTTTTTTCCTTAATATTGTGATGTTGATTTTGTTGATTAAACAAAACAAAACCACTATTTCACTTTCAAAATGTATATTCTTTCACTTCGTTCCGCTTGAACTTGCAGAACAAGTCCACATGCAAACCGAAAAAGAGTACACTTGGCCGAGAACATTCACTCTCTGAAAGATCATGCAGTTTCCTAGTGGACAAAGTGCTTAACTCCATTAGTGCCATAGGCTGATTAAATCACCCACATTACATTTCAATGGGGTTTCAGCCAATTAAGCCAGCTCAATTCATCTCCGCTTTCTGGGGTCATAAAGACATTAGAAACAAATTTATGATCAGGCCTGTTAGTGAAATGACTTGTGGAGATGTTTTTAAATCAGGGTGGCTAAATTAATAATAATTAAAAAAGTAAAAAAAAAGATCTGAAATGAGCATTTTTTTCAGAAATATTCAAAGTCCCCATGATATGGCCTTAATTACATTCAGAAATGCTTTTCTTTTCCTCCCTTTTTCTTTTGGTAAGCAGACTTAGAAATCAGTGAACTGAGCAAGCCAGTCAACTGGAACAGAGGAAGAAATAAGCTGAATTCATTTTCAGTCAGGTAACGCCATTGTGGAACTATCTTCTTGCAGCATTCAGTTTCCCTGAATGATAATTCTACCACACAGCATGCAAGAGAGGGGAGATTTAATCCCTGAAGTTACACACAGCTAGTCAGTGCAGTTTAGCCGATTAGATTGTGCAATTTCTACAACTACAGATACTGCTTTTGATACTCCAGCCGGATTCATCAAGCTCCTCACAAAACACCATCTATCATCAGATATTTGGCCAAAATGAAAACTAAAAGCTCATCAGGTATGGGGCAAAGAAATTTATGTACACTGATAGCAGTAAATGCTCCATGAATAAATTTCTATTTCACAGTGATGAAAAGAAATCTAAGTTTTATGAGACTGCTTTATAAAGCGCTTTAAATTATTTTCTATTGGTGGAGCTAAATTTTTGACTACTTTAATAAAGGAAACTTATATGGGTTGATGATGTGATTATTGTTTCTCTGTATTGTTTGTTTTGTTATTGTTAATTGTTATCCTTGGGATCACATTATATACTCAGGAGACTGATATCTGAAGACATTGGTTTGAAAACAGCCTGGGCAAAGAAAGTCAGTGAAACTCTTACCTATAATTCTTCACCAAAAAAATGAAAAATAAGATAAGTAAAACCAGAAATAGAACTCTGACTCAAGTGTTAGGGTGCTAGTTTTGAGCTTAAAAGCTCAGGAATAGCTCACAGACCTTGAGTTAAAGCCCCAGGATCACCACTAAAACCAAAAATGGGGGTAAAAACACATCAAAACTCACCATCAGAAATTGGAAGACGGTAAGTATAAACACTTGATTTGTGAGCAGTACTTAAAAACTGTGTTTGTTGGCACATGAATTAACTGAAAATTGGATAACACTCAACATTCTTCCTTCCATTTTTGTATTGGTCTCTGCTTTCAGCCATTCTGTCTGCAGTCACTATGCAATTATCTTTAAATCCAAGAAAAACTTTTCTTATCAACTGATGAATATCTGGGGAGTGAAACTACCCCTAAGGGGGGGGGGGAAACAGCCAAATTTTCACAGAATAGATTCCCCATCAGGCAAGAACAACTTAGATATTATTATTATAGATGACAATGATGACTTCTAGAATATGTCAGAAAATAAGGATGATAATAATGCTCAGGCCATACTTTGCTCAGATTGTTTAATAATTAGACATACTTCTCTCCTGCTTCCCCAAAGGGGCTGTAAAACCTAAAGTTCATGTCTGAATTCCAACAATGCCAAAGGACAGATTGAATTTGCTGCTTCCCATGGCATACTCATGCCATGTAATAGACATTATTTCTCACATTATTTGGGGCAGAGTCATGAGTGTCTGGTCTTGATATGTGATCTTCTGGAATTTGGGTCTAGATCTAAAGTCTCAATTTTAAAATCTGCTTCTTATCTGTCATACATGATCTTTGAATCCTAATACCATCCACTTATTCAGTAATTTGTTAAGAGTATAATTCTGAGTACTTATAAGGAGCACTCATTTCCATAGTGACTTACATAAAATAGGGTTTAGATTGTTTGCTTCACTTGTTTTATGTAACAATAGAGTTTGTTGACTCAAGGCTGGTATCATGGCAGCTAGAAAAGATTATTAAGAGAGCAATCTTGTATTTTATAGTAGATTACATCTCCATTATGCCTATCATGTTCCTCTTCTAGCTTTGTCCAGGATGGCAAAGTCCATATTTCATCCAAAAGAAAAAAAGAAAAAGAAAAAGAGAAACAGAAGGCAACTCCTTACAGTTTAAAATGCATGACAGAAAGTATATATTTCATTTGAGTTTACATACCATTTCATAACCTAGTTGTGAGAACACATTACTACAAAGGTTGAGACAAGAGATAATGTTTCCATTTTCAGACAGGTTCTGTACTTCGCTAAAATTTCTATTATCTTGTAAAAGGGTAGGAATATGTGTGTGGGGTGCATGTGTGTGAAGGTCATTAGTACATTGTGATTCAGATGAGAAATTTGCAAATGTTGAAGGAAGTAAGCTACTTGTAAAGGTCCTCCAGGAAATAAGAGAGGTAACCTTTCACAGGGTATAGTTTATGTGCCTTTATTTCTACCTAGTCTCTAGTTAGGAGGTGTGGAAAAGTGCATCTTCTGATAAAGCTGCAGTCTGCAGTGCTCCACAGACTAACCACCAACAAATGCAAACTGACACTTCTGAAATAGATTAGTGTACATATCAACCATCTCCTAATGGCTTTCTCTCACACTTGACCTTGCCTTTTGGAGGCATTTGATAAATGATTAATTATTCATTCTGGAACTTGATCCTTGAACAACTAAACTACTTCCCGGAAACAAATATGGATGTGTATTAAAGCATCAGAATCAATCAATTATTCATTGATTGTATGCCTTGTATTTGCCTAGTGTGTGTCAATCTTTAAGTTAGACAGCCTGGAAGATATAAAAATAATAGACTATATGGTCTCTGATCTCAACACATTTTTTTCCCATTAGAATGAAAAAGATACTAACAGCATCTGTGGGTTGGGTTATTATGACTAGACATATTAATGTCCAACATCCAAATTGTCCAACTGGTATTTGAACCTGTGCTAAATTACAGCTATCTCTAAAGCAGAAGGGGAAGAAAGGAAATTTGAAATAAAACACAAAGGAATCCAAAATCTGAAAATAAACATCTATGGGAAATCTTCTACTACTAGGGAAAAATCATACTACAAGTCTCAAAGTTTAAGTTAAAATTTTAGTTAAAGTTAAAATTTTAATTTAAGTTAAAAGTTTAGTTAAAATTCACTATTATTAATTAACAAGAAGAGGGGAAACACAAAGAAACCTATGATTGAGGACTCCAACAAGTTTCTGATGGCCAAAAATAGAAAAAAATGTGTATCATATTCTAGAAATTAAATAGGTGATAAAAATATTAATGAAGCACAATGAGAGGCAGGGAGAAAGCTCTGATGTCTAAGATTGGAGAACAAAGTGTCTGGAGCCAGAATGGTGGGCCTGTCATGTCTAAATCAAGGAAAAAGAGGGGAACAAGGTTTTGGCCTTGTTTGTTTGTTTGTTTTTCTATTAGGGTTTTTCAGAAGTTGGGATTTCTCAGGAGTTCCCTTATTTCTTTGAAATTATGGGCATTTTTTTCACATGAATGTACAGGGACACATGATTTTCATATAGCTTTGTTTATTGAGGACATGTATGGTATGTATTTCTGATCATTGGTTTGCTGTGCCCCGGGGGTTAACAGCTGTTCCCACCCTGCTAACAGGCATGTCTTGTGAGAGAACCCAAATGCAGGATCTTTATAACTTTCCCTTTGTGCCAGCCTCTAAGCTGCTCATTTTTGTGAACTGCTTCGGGTGTACAATTTCTCGTGGTTTCTGTTAGAGGATATATTGAGGGTGTTGAATAATTGAGGGAGAAATTTGTTGGCAGATAAAATAATTCCTACCACCACAGGGACAGCACTGGTTATTTGGTAAAGGAGACCATGTAATAGGGACGTAGTGATATTATACAGTTCACATCATAAACATGGTTGTTAAACCAACAAAACTGGAGTGCATCTATTTCTCAGTGTAAGCTGAAGTTTATTTGACCTGTTTCACTATGTGATATCTAGAGACTTGTTTAGACCCTCATTCAGTCTAGTAATATTTTATGATAACCTCTATGCCAAAGGATTGAAGAGGTGCAATAAATTAACAATTAATGCAAATTGGACTTAATAAAATAAGGTTTTACTCGTAAGTATAACAAATGTTACCATTTTATTTAGACATGTTTGGAAAAAATAGTTGGTCTTATTTTAAAATGCTTAATTAAACATCAGTTGCATTTTAAAACTCGATCAGGTATTTATTTTATGATTTAAGGTATTGACATACAGTAAAACTGCAAATCAACAAATAAATGAATAAATAAATAACAAATAAAGGTGAGCAAAATTATGTACTTTTGAAGGGCCACATGTCAAAGTTGAGATCAAATAGTTGAATTTGTTTCAACGATGATAGGAGAAAAAGGAAATATATAAATATAATATATTTAGTGATTATATGTATATAATTTATATATATGATATATATTTATATATAATCACTAAAATAAGAACAGGAATAGTCATGTGAGATCTGATGGCACTGATGAATTTATTTTAAATATCTTATTTATTTTTATAGACAATTATTGACATGAAATTATAAAACAGATTTATTTTAAAGACATAGAGGTATAATCAATCTTCTAAGCAGAATTATAACTGATCTTCTTCCAAGAAACTATTTGTGCATATGTAGGGAAAAATTGATTTATTGTTTTCAGACAAGAGTATGTATTGTTATTACCCATGTTTAATGTTAACCTCTCTATTTATGGAATTGCAATATATGTTCCTAAGCTGAAAATCACAAGTAAAACATAAATATATATTTATTAAAATCAAGATTTTATGCATCTGTGTTAGTAAATGAAATTGATCACTTTGCCCTGTTTTCATATTTCAGATTGTTTTCCTTCACATTAGACAATTCACAATGATTTCTAATAACCTTCAAAGATTTTCAATTACTACAATTTTTTTGGTGTCATTAGATTTGACTTAATTTACTTACATGTATCAGCAGAATTTGTGAGTTAACATATCTTGTACTGTGGTCTGAAAATCCAAAGTCAAACAATGTTGAATAATACCAAAAGTACAATCCCCACCAGATATTTTAAAAGAAACATAGAATTTTATGTTTACTAAATCCACAAATGATTTTGTTTTCTACTGGTAGTACTTGCTATTATAATTTCTGCTTGACAAGCAAATCTGAGAAATTGTATTTCTAACACATTCTATCTGCAATATCAAGAACTGCTCCCTCTAAAATCTGCAAAATATCATACCTGGTAGAAAGTGTCTTGTCCTATTATCTTTAAGGCTGAAACAATGATGGCTTTGGAACTATTATCAAACTATTACCTTATTAAGGCTTTCTGACTCCAGACAGAAACAAAAACAAAAACAAAAACATTCTGCTCTTAAAAGATATGTTTGTCAAAGATTCTAAGAGAAAATAAAATGTAGGTGTGTGAAAATACCATTTAGTTATAATTTTGAAACACAAAGCAATATTGTATTTGCAGATATACACAATATTAATAATTAGCATTAACAATAATAAATAAATAACAACAATAATAAATGAATAACAACAATAATAAATAACATTAATCATGAAATGATACCTAGTCAGTAAAAGGATATGAAGATAAATCAACAGTAGATGCACTAATCTCAGGTTTGTGATTGCCTCCAGGAAGAAAAAAAGGAGGAAATAATGAGAGACATTTACAAAAAGATAAGCAAATATATGTGTAATATTTATCTGAAATATATATATGACAATAAAATTGGTGGGGGGATGGAAGGGCTGGGAAAGGGAAACAAAGGAGGAGGCAACAATGCTTGATAAGAAATGTACTCATTATCTTGCCCATATAATTGTAACCCCTCTGTACGGTATTTTCACAATAAAAAAAATCTGCTTATTCTAAAAAATGTTTCTCACATCACAGTAAACAAAATTAAACTTAAATATAGCATCCCTTCAAATTCAAATAACATTCAAGCAATCTATATATGAAACCAGTTCTTTTAGTTTTAAAGTGGAGAGTAGATGCTCATTGTCTAATCTACAGAGCAAAAGTAGCAATGAAAATGAAAAACTCAGTGAAACTATTCTTCCTGGACTCCTAATATAACCATCAAAGGAAGATGAATATTCAAAGTGACTCCAACTCTATTACAAGCAAGTAACTATTAGTTCTTAGCTAACTCATTCTTACCGCAATTTAAAAATAAAATCAGTATTGGGTTTATAGTCCACCTTGAGAACAGCTTTAACTGAAGATGAAAAATAAGTCTGAAACTGTTGACTCAGTCCCTGGATACCAGTCTGACATTTGTCTAGATAGTATGAGCTTGGAAACTTATAGTATGACTTTCCTTGTAATATTAGAAATAAGCCCAGCATCCTTCTATCCATGATGCTCTGAGACTGACCTTTGTTGTGGAAGAAAATTTCTGGCTTGTGGATTTTGGCAGAGACATTTTCACAGCACAAGAGAGAGAAGAATAGACAGCACCCGCAGATAATAGACTGAAATGATAGATGACTGTCTATGTCCAATCTATTACACTAACCAAAATATCAAGAATGAACAAAATTAAATTAGCTTATTATTGCTACAATTAAAAACTGATTTTAAAAACTGGTTAGCGTATTCTAAAAAGAATGAAAAACACTGTCTGAGACTAAGGACACTACAAAATATTCAGAATCTTGCTCTATTGTTATAGTACAATAATGTAGTTATTGTCACGACAACTTATCTCTATACAATTATTCTGAGAAGGAGCATTTCCCTTCTTTTTTTTTTTTATTGTGAGAATACCGTACAGAGGGGTTACAATTACATGGGCAAGATAGCGAGTACATTTCTTATCAAGCATTGTAGCCTCCTCCTTTGTTTCCCCTTCCCGTCCCTTCGCATACTCCCTCCCTCGCCCCACCCCATCCTCCTCCTACCCCCCACCAAAGTTGTAAAGTAGGTTTTTCGGCATAGCTACTTGTACATTTCATTGTTGCAATGGGTCCACCTGTATCTCTAGTTAAACGATTTGTTTTTTTCCCTACCCCTCCACAAATTATACCAACATCAAATACAGTGAAAGCAGGGGTTATACTGTGGGGGAGGGAAATGCAAAGCAGCATAGAAATCATCTTATAAATATGATAGAAACAATCGCAAGAAAGAAAAAAAAACATTTGAGTCCTTATCTTGGGGTTCATTTCACCTAACATCAGCTTATCTGACGTTTCTGCTTGACTCAGACATATACCTTTTCTGCTTGTTCTAGACATATACTAGTTATTGCAAATAAGGGAAACCATGGGAATCTATGTTTCTTGGGGCCTGGCTTACTTCACTTAAGATCTCTTATTCATGAAACCAACTTTATTTATGAGCTAAGTAAGAAATATGGCATGTAAAACAGTATATCCTTTCCAACAGTCTATTTTAAAATGTAGAATAGTATTTGTATCTAACACTCTACCACTCTGAGCTACAGCTCCACTTCCCGTTTTTGAGTAATTAATTGCAGATAAGAGTCTCGAAAACTTTCCTGCCCAGACTGGCTTTGAACAATGATGCTCAGATCTCAGTCTCATGAGTAGCTAGGATAACAGGCATGAGGCACAGGTGCCTGACAGCTCACTTATATCTTACTTTTAGCAGTATCTGTAAAATAATTAAGCAATTAGTGATTTTGAAATTCAAGTTGGTACATCAAAATTATGAAAAATGCAGATGCATAAAACAAAATCATTGTTCATATTCTAATGATCACAAAATTACATATTGCTAAACTAAAAAAAAGTTGTGCACAATTAGTTAGCTTTTGCTTACCTAAATACAGAACACTCTATTAAAAAATATAAAGTAAAAATATCTTTGAGCTGATAATTTTTGTGAGACAATTTCTTTTTTTCATATCTAACATTTTAACAATAACCATTTTAGTTCTTGTATCTATCAGGAATGTTTTATTACTTTTTATTATGTTTAGAGGTTATACATTTATAAATGTACATAAAATTTATTTGCTTTTCTCAATAACAACAAAAATACTACATTTAATTTTAAATATTGTGTGCTAATTTATTAAATTAAGCCAGAAATAGAAAATATGTGCCATTTGAAAAATGGGAGAGAAATATTTTAGTTAGAATAACAGATATTATAAAAAAAATCACATTTGTTTTTACAATTTAGGAACAATAACAGAGAATTTAAAAAAAACAGAGCACACCAGCTTATTTTTCCAAGCGATGTTTCCTTTCCTCTAATGCAAAGTATTGCCTAAATAAACTGAAGTGCAGATTTGCAGTGACTCTTGCCTGAGATTGCATAGACATCTATCAAGGAAATCTTTGATTAACAATGTGATAAAGACAGTTTCTTCCTCCTCATTATCGCCAAAGGGAAATGATGAATTGTTACAAGACAACCTTGGTTAACATTGGTCAAATCTGGACTAAAAACCATATCAACAGAGACATAAAAACGTGACAAAAGTGTCATTGGCAGTCATGTGATTATTACTTGCAATTAATTTCAGGACTTTAAAAAAAGTATCTTCTACCTGTCATTTTTAAATGACTTCAGCAGCTGAAATCATCCCCAGACATTAAAAGAGGCATCTGAAAGCTGTTAAAAATAATATTCAGAGTTTGAGAATGTAGTTGTCAAGATTTATTAACTTAATCATGAATGATTTTTTTAAAAGTTGACTAATTTTTATGTGTAATATACTCATTCATAAAAATTATTTTCCTAAAAAGTGTCCTAATAGTGAATAAAGGAAAGTTCTGATATGTAGTTTGATATTAAACACTAATAACTTTATTGTATTTAATGTCTCCAATTTTAATTTACAATCTTGAAATGTTGTCTACTTGAGTCTAAGTTTCCTTAAATCATTTCATCCCTGCCTTTCTCTCTCTTCAAAGACTTTTCTGCTTCAGCTGATGCTGAACTGTGGTTCTCCATAACTGACTAGCTAGGATTACAAATGTCAGCTAATATGATGATTAATTACAGATGTCAGCTAATATAATACAACTTTTTTCATATCAGTTAAACTATGCAACATATATACAGGAATTTAAATTTTTTGTCTTGAAATTTTGGATTTGTTTGTAAACCTTTTATTATTATTTTAGATGGTGCTTGGTCCAAAGCTTTCTAATAAGTCTATAAGTAAGGGGGTCTTAATGTATTGAAAATTAACATTAGAAAGCAAAATAGAAACTCATAAGTTTATACAGTGTGGCATGATGTGATACTGAATTATTTAAACCAATTTATAGTTTAAATAATTTCCCATAGTTCAGATTGTCTATAGCATGGTGATATGCTTCCCTGGTTTTATTTCTTTTGAATTTATTTTTATTTTTATTTTTTTATTGTGAAAATACCTGGAATTCATAACCATTTGGGGGATACTCTTAAACTTTGACCTTAAAGCGTCCTTCAATTTTTTTCTAGGACATAGTACGTGTATGTATATATTGTTTAATTATAACTTACATGAAATATAACAATTCCCATAGAGAGGCCTCAACAATAAGGTGAATTGCTTCTCCTCTCATTTATTCCATAAATATTATATATTTTACTTCTGTAAATCTTGTAATAATTATGCTTTAAAAATAAGATAGGAGAAAATATTATAAACTCATTCATGCATTTTAATTTTAATTTTCAATGTTTTCATTCTAGAATAGATACAAATTTCTATACAGTACTATCATTTTAGCCATCAATATTTGTTATAAGATTTAGGGTATCCCAAAACTTCTGACAAAAAAATTACTTTTGTTTGTCATCTCTTGTATTTTGCTTTCATTTCTTAATGAATAGTCTTTCTAATTCTAAGTTGATAGTTCTTTTCTCAGTATTTTAAAGCTTTATAATTTTGAAGAGAAAATTATGGGAAATTTTATCTTTATTTTTCATTATACATTGAATGAATGTGCACATCTATATGTGTCATATGTTTGTGCACATGTGTGTGTGGGTATGTGTCTGTGTGTCTGTGTTTGGCTAATTTAAAACTTCCCCTCAACAAGTTGATTATCATGAGATGGGCACATTCTTCTTCATTTTCTGTACTGCTTGGTGTTTGTACAGCTTCATAGATTTGAAGGTTTATAATTTTGTTTAAATTTGAAATACTTTCAGTTATTTTTTCAAATGCATTTTCTATCATCTGACCTTCTAAATCTTCCTTTACATAGGTGTTATTTTACCACAAATCATTGAGACTCTTCCTTTTCTTCTATTCCCTATGCTGTATTTTGGAAACTTCCTCTTACCATGATGGTGCACTCTTACATATTATCGTGGGTTTTTTTTTTTTTTTGGTGTAAGAGAATTACAGTCAATTTTATGTATTTTCTAAATTTATATTCATTCACCTAATTTTTTTTCTTTTTCTTTTATTGTGAAAATACCATACAGAGGGGTTACAATTACATGGGCAAGATAATGAGTACATTTCTTATCAAGCATTGTTGCCTCCTCCTTTGTTTCCCCTTCCCATCCTCATTCACCTAATTTTTCTGAAAGTCAAAAAACATTTGCAAGGGTATTATTCCAAGTTGACACTCATTTTAGCTCTATTCTATTTATCTCTAGCTCATGTAATTTAATACGAGTCTCAACTATATAGTAGAGGCTCTCCCTTTAGTATCCCACACTCTAAATTTCTATGTTACACTGAGAATTCTTCTTTCTCCATGTTCTTGTTTGGCCTGATGGAGTGTAATCCAGGGCATATGCTGATTGTTATTTAGTCAAAGACTCAATGACCTTTAACTTCTGGATATTTTTTTTCTTCTGTGCTTTTTCTTTCTCTCCAAGGCTCTAACCCAAACATTATATCTGAACTAAATCTCCTTGAACATCAATTTTGTTTCTTTACCTCAGGGAAACTGGCAGACATCTGTGTGGGTTTTCCCTCACAGCACTACTGTCTGCAAATTGTCCCCCAGGAAGATAACTGGGCTGCGGTGGGGCTCCTCTCTTCTTTGTCCCTTCCCTCATAGATCATAAGGTTTTATCATCTGTTGTCCAATGATTAAATATAATTGTTCCTTATATTTTGTCAATATTTCCAGTTATTCATAATAGGAGAACCATTCTCAGAGGAGTTACTCCTTCAGAGCCTATAATGAAAAAGTCTAAAACCTCAGTCCACCTCAAGGTTACTATAAAATTCAAGATATCCTCTTCCTTTAGAAAGGAAATATATAAGGTTGAAATAAATTACATAACCTGTTAAAACTGACTTTGTTATTTACTTTTAGTTAAATATAAGTCTTCCATCAATGCCCATTGGTAAATTAAGATTTGTTTTAAATGCAATTGATTCTGTGGTCTGATTTTTTTTACAACTTCAAGTTTACTTAAGGAAATAATTACTTTCGCTTTTCTCATAAACTTTAAGGTATGCAAAATTGAATGATTTGTTATTATTGAAATGGATTTGTGTTGGTATGAGAATTAATTGTATTATAACTGGTCTGCCAGTTTTGACTGGATGCAAGATATACATTGGCATGTCGACCTTTTATCTTTTATCATGAATATCAGGAAGTATATGGAAAATCCCAAAAAAGTTGAAGCTTTTGCTATGTCAATCTGATCCAAGGGATCCATGTATGAGAAAACAAATATATGTATGGATTAATTTTAAAGACTGGTTGAGGAGTAGCTTTTTTGTTGAAGAAACAGAGGAGAGAAAGCTAACAATGAAGTTTGTTTACTTGGGTCATAAATATAGAAAAACCAGAGTAGAATAACAGAGACTGTTATTAAGTATTTAGAAGAAGCAATGAAAAATGAACAATTGTGATAGCCTTTCATCCCTTTGAAACTTTCCCAGTTTTGACAGAGAGACCTTCCCTTAGGTCTCACATTGTAAGCTAATTGTCATGAGGCAAGCTTTATCATTTTGTGCATGGCTGACTTCAAGTGGTCAGAATGGGAATAGTGCATGTGTGTGTGTGTGTGTGTGTGTGTGTGTGTGTGTGTGTGTGTGTGTGTGTGTGTCTGTGTCTGTGTCTGTGTCTGTGTCTGTGTGCGTCTGTGTCTGTGTGTGTGTGTATATATATATTTTTTTTTAGACTAAGAAAAAACCTAATCAGAGCACAAGATCAATTTCAATTTCTGCAACTAGTGAAACTTGGATATACTTTCATATTATTCTGGTTACAATATTATTTAATGAAAACAATTGTAGTCCTCCATGAATTGAATGGCATAGATGTCTTAATCCAATTCTAAAACAAAGTAAAAATATCTCTAAAATATTCTTTGTTCATGGATATGACAAGGTGGGATAGTGATAAAGATACACAAGAGGCATTCAAGCATACAAGCTAATTTTAATGTTTTCTACAATCCTCTGTTTTTTCTTACTAATTGTTATCCAGGTTCCAAGTTAGAAATAGCAGTCTTAGGTATGAGAAGGTTGACACTAAAATTCAAACCACTGTGTATATTAATCTGTAATTCACTATCAGTCTCTTGGCCTATAATGTCACAAATGCAGCTAAGATTAAATTTAACTGGTTTTGTTTTTAACTTAAATTTCACTGTAAAGGTAATATACAGAGGGGTAACAGTTACATAAGTAAGGCAATGAGTACATTTCTTTTGGAACAGTATTACTCCTTCCCTCAATTTCTCCCACTAGCCCCCCCACCACTAACCTCCTTCCAAGTTACAAATTTCATTTCCAGGATAGTGTCTAGTGAGTATCACTATTGTATTAGTGGACTTTTTGTCCAACTGTTTCTGTGATTCTCCTTCCCTTTCCCAAATCAGATAAACTTACAAACAAGACAAAGGGTACAGAAATTAAAAAAAAAAGTGACAAGACAGGAATAAGCCAAAGAAAGAACAAACACATAACTGAGAACAGTACAATAAAACTTAACTTTTTTAGCAATGGGAATTACTGCCTCACAGGTAATGCTAGGAAAAACTTGAGAAAACATTCGCTCAAAGGAAGATGACTCAACTACTCAATTTCGTTACTACTTTTAAATTACAGATGCTATTGTATATCATTTTAAATAATAGATCTAGTAACAGAATTGTAATATTTTAAATGTAGTTACCATCCATGTCCCCATTCATTAATTGTCACATAATTTAGTATGTCTTTCCATGTAATAATACTATGTTCAGACATTTCTTGTAACACAAAAATGTTTCTACTTTACCAAATAAGAAATGTCTGTAATTCTAGAATTCAGTAGGCTAAAGCTGGTGGAGTGTGAGCTGTGAGCTTGAGACCATCCAGTGCTGTGTAGCACATGATGAGGCCTCTTTGGGCTGTATTACAAGATTCTGTAACAAAAAAGAAAGTAGGAAAAAGAAAGGAAGAAGGAAAGAAAGAACAAAAGGAAGGAAGGAAGGAAGGAAGGAAGGAAGGAAGGAAGGAAGGAAGGAAGGAAGGAAGGAAGGAAGGAAGGGAGAAAGAAAAAAGAAAGGAAAGAAAGAAAGAAAGAAAGGAAGAAAGAAAGGAAGAAAGAAAGAAAGAAAGAAAGAAAGAAAGAAAGAAAGAAAGAAAGAAAGAAAGAAAGAAAGAAAGAAAGAAAAAGAAAAGAAAAGAAAAGAAGAAAGAAACAAAGTCGGGTGCTGGGGCTCACGCCTGTAATCCAAGCTACTCAGGAAGCTGAGATCTGATGATCATGGTTCAAAGCCAGCCCAAGCAGGAATGTCCATGAGACCCTTATCTCCAATAAACCACTAGAAAACCGGAAGTGGCGCTGTGGATCAAGCCACAAGCGGTAGAGCACTCACCATGAGCTGAAGAGTACAAGGACAGCGCCCAGGCTCAGAGTTCAAGCCCCATGATCGACAAGACAAAAAAAAAAAAAAAAGAAAGAAAGAAAGAAAGAAAGAAAGAAAGAAAAAGAAACAAAGAAAATAAAAGAAAGGAACAAAGAAAGAATGAAAGAGTTAACAAGCAAGGAAGAAGGTAGGGATAGAAAAGGAAAGAGGACAGAAGGATAGAAAGGGAGAGAGGACCAAAGGAAAGAAAAACCAAGAATGCAAACATAAAGAAAGGAAAAAAGAGAAAGAGGGGGAAGGAAGGAAATAGAGAAGTTGTATTTCTTACTAGAAATGGTATGCTAGAAAACAGGTTATAAATCTAGTGGTCTGGATTTAGCTGGGGGGCAGGGACTGTGCAGGCACACAAGTCTGTTCCCTGTCATTTCTGAAACTTGCTGACATAAGTGCACTCGCTTCTTTTAAATTTTATTTTCCCCAACAACTGCTTTTCAACAGCTTTGCTTCTACAGCAGAGAGGAGGTCTCAAAGCATGATTCTAAGATGATCTCTAAAATCCTAGTTCACCAGTGACCATGCACTTCGTACAACAGGTTAGAACACATCAAGTTTCTCCTGCCATCATTATTTGTCATAATATATCAGATTGATAGTAACCAATGTTTACTAATCACATTCAACATTCTATCCTGGCTCCTTCGCAATAAGTACATTTGTTTAATACTCATCATCACCTAATGTAATTACTATCATCACCCCCATTTCACAGATGACAAAGGAAATTATTTTCCCTGGAATATACATACATACATATATATATATATATATATATATATATATATATATAATAAGTTTAAGGATACAATTCCAATACAGGAATTTAAATTTCCAAACTCAAATGCTTATCCACAATGTCTTCTTTATCGTCTCCAATCATATTGTAAAAATATAGAAATTCAATACATACCGACAGAATAATAATTCATGAAGTATAGATGATTTTAAATTGTCTGATTGGTATGTATGAGGGGAACTGGCGCTGTGACTGAAGTGGTGGAATGCTAGCCTTGAGCTGAAGAGGGTAGGGACAGCATCTCGGTCCAGAGTTCAAGCCCCATGACCAACCAAAAATCAAAAATTACCAATTTGTCTATGAGGGAGTACAATTTTTTAATATAAATGTGCTCTCATTTATTAATAAAAATAAAATACACCTAATATTGTACTGAAAGCCACATACTTATATTTTAATAAGGTATGAGCAGATCAGCAAGACCGTTCAGCTGAAATGTTCTAAACTGCCACATCTAATTTAAAGCAATTTAAACAATTTACTGAGGATTCTTTTTATAACTCTGGGAATTTTATTATTGACCAGCTCTTACAGGTTAGTAAAGTTACTTAACCTCTTTTCAGTTCCCACTTTTGAAAAAGAAAGATAAATAATTCTTACATCAGTTCAGGAGTGAAGTAAATAAAAGATTCCGCACATTCATACAATTCTTGAGTTATTCTTGACCTCAAGAGTGCATTTTTCCTCCTGGGAATCAAGTTTCTTGTAGCTACATATGTTTTTTTTTATGTGCAGACTTCAGTGGTACCAAAAATAAATTGCTCTTAGGAATGAGACAAAAGGAAAATCTAGTCCCCAATCCATTTACAGAGTCACAAAATAATATATTTGATTGAGTATGCATCTCTGAATTATACTGACTTATTCATACATATATTCTACAATCCAGTATTTATTCTTTAGTTTTGGCCTTACCATTATAGTAACACTTTATTATCCTTGCATTTGTTGCTTCCTTTCTACTCATCCTGTATCTTTATTTTGCAAGTTTCTTCTTCAAAATTAAACATACTCAATTTTCTAGACATGACTTTGAAATAGACTTACAAGTTTCTTCTTTTTTCCAGTTGTGGGGCTTGAACTCTCAGACTGGGCGCTGTCCCTGAGTTCTGCAGCTCAAGGCAAGTGCTCTACTATTTGAACCACAGCGTCACTTCCAGTTTTCTGGTCATTTATTGGAGATAAGAGCCTTACAGACTTTGCTACCCAGGCTGACTTGGAACCATGATCCTCAGATCTCAGCCTCCCAAGTAGCTAGGATTACAGGTACCCCCTAGAAATTCATTCTTTTTTCTCTCTGATCTCTATTTGTCTCATTCAAGAGATTTATTTAACTATTTATTTATTTATTCATTTATTCATTCATTTATTTATACTAGATTTGAAGAAAATGCCTCATTCTTGTACAGCTTGCTTGTTCATGCTGGCACTTGACCCATCTATCCTGAAAGCTTTTACTGGCTATTTCAGACCTCTATTTCCATGGGCTTTTCTACCTTAGCTAGCTTCAAAGCACCATTAGGTACCTGTCTCCTATGTAGCTAAGATTACAGGTATGAGTCACTGGTGCCAGGTTCAAGTGAACTTCTTGAGGTCGTTATTCTCTCTTATTACTCTTTCTTAGGCTTCACCTGTAGTTTTTGAACTTATGAAGATTCCCCTTACAATCTGAATATGCATCCTGACCTCATGGTATATTTACACACTATACCTGCTACGACATTTTTACCTATTTTGGGTTTGCTAATAGTGCGCTATACTATCTTCTACTGATATAAAATTTATTCTAATCCCTCAAAGATAATTGATCTTTTCTAAACATCATATGCTACATCAGATAGATACATAGTAGAAATCAGAATAGCATGAGAGAATATACAGAAAGAATGCATTAGAAAATGTTCAGTTGGATAACGATATTTGATCACATCATTGACAAGGATTTTGAATTCTGGTCGTAAATACCTTTAGTAGATTATGCTTGTGTTGAAACTGTGTTGCTGGCAGTACAGTAATACACTATTATCTATCTATCTATCTATCTATCTATCTATCTATCTATCTATCTATGAATTTGTGAATCTGGAACTTTTAGACTGGTGGAGATACAGACCTGCATATTTAACAAAGAGGTGAGAGTTAAAACAGCATTTTTACAATAAGAGTTTGACTTTAGAATATATTGAATTAAAGAGGGTCATGTTATGCAATGCCTACATTTAGGAACAGTGGAGAAAAGATTTAATAAATTTTCAAAGAGAGAGAAATAATGAAATAGCATAAAAGCAGACAGCATTTTCAATTTCATTTGTGAGTTGAAAACTGTATCTAAATGTATTAAGAACAAGGGGGTGATACTTTTCAATCAGACTGCTTTCTTTAAATAGTATATTAACTTCTTGTCTAATGGTAAGCAGAAAGGAATGCAGGTATCAACAATGAGTGATTCCATTAAACTTCATATTTTTATGAGAGAAACTATGGAAGCTCAGTTTTTTCTTTTTTCTTTTTTAGGTCATAATGCATTTTAGAATATCATACTTAACTCTTGGCATGTAAGAGATTTAAACCGTACAGATCCAGATTAGTACAAAATGGGCCTATACTGCTGTTGTGAATCTAATTATGTTCCAAATTAAGTCACACAAATGGCTACCTGATAACTATGTTAACTTGAGATCAAAGAATCCTTTATGCTTATCTATTTTTAAAATACACATAAACCTCATACGTATGATTACCTCTTAGTTTCAAAGTTATCTTTTTTGCTTCTGCTAGAAGAATGGATATGGACCAGTAACATCATTTTTACTTCTCACTTCATTTTTAAGTTGTTCCTAAAATAGAGAATACTTGGAAGATATTGTAAAAGGAAGGTTTTATTCTCAATTTGTATTTTTTTTTTTGGTAGAATCCACTACTGTATATGGCTTTACAAGAGCCAACTTCCTGTGGACAGACGACTTATTCCTATTAGGCACTTGAAAAAGGCATGATTGTTTCTACATACCTAGAGTATGCAGGTGACCTCAGCAACCATCATGGATGGTTTTGTGTTAGAGTTACTTACCTTGAGTTAGCTTCCTAAACTGTGGAAATTGCACCAGCATGCACCACAACCTTATTCTATCTTGTGCAAATCACAGTCCCATTCTCTTTGATAAGGTCTAGATTTCATCCAAGAATTATCTCACACCCAGGTATTTTCATTTCCTGCCTTAGTCTCCCAAGTACTAGAACAATAAGTATGTGTGGCTACACCATATCTGACTTACTTTTTTTTTAAAATCAATTCCAAATTCTCCTTAGTGACACCACTTTGAACACTCATTGGAATTGATATTAATCATTTCTTTTGTCCTCTTTTTTATTCTGCATTTTAACTAGTCACAGTCTGAAGCTTTCTGAAGCTTTCCTAGATTTACATGATAAATAACAATTATATTACTTGGAGAAGATTTTCCTGATTTCCACTTCTAAAAAATGGCACCCACAAAGTCTTGTGTAGTAGTTGTTTAACTGTGATAACATCAGCGTTTGCTCAAGTCAAGATTTGAAGGACAAGAAACAAAGCAGATAAATTAAGTACAAATAGGTGCAGGTAAGAATCTTTACATCGTGCATTTCTTATTCTGTTTAGTGAGGACTTCAGTGATCACAGAGAGTTTAAGTGCTAGTGACTTGATACCACAATGAAGTTTGTTCTATGAAGGAGATATTGTGGCACTCCATTGTTGAATTCATGTGTTGTGATGGTTGCTATGCTTGCAGTCTAAGAATGACTCATTGACACTCCATCTATTATTTATGGATTACATAGTGGGCCAGCAGAGAAAGAGAAGGAGAAAAGAAAACTTGGAAACTAAAATCAATACAAATAATAGCCTCTCACAGGAAAAATCCCAGGAGATTAAGTAGCTCATGCTATCTTTCCTCTTGTCATCTTTTCCTCTCTCATGTCTTCTCTCCCATATTTTTCAAAAAAAAAAAAAGGCTATGCAGGAGAATTTTTGTGTTTTTTTTTAAAATTTAAATTTAATTTTTTTGTGAACACACTGTACAGAGGGGTTACAATTACATGGGCAGGTTAATGTGTACATTTCTTATCAAGCATTGCAGCGTAGAAAATCTTTTCTGACCTACAAGAGAGTCTATTGGTCAGGGAGAATTGAAAAAAAATTTTAAAGTAACTAATTCCTGGCTGGAAAGCTTCTCTAGTAAAAAAGAAAAAAAAAGTTTTGTTTACTTGTAATAAAAGATATGCCATTTATGTATACTCACCTCTTTCACACACACACACAGACACAGACACACACACACACACACACTATATATATATATATATATATATACTCATATATATATATATATATATATATATATATACTCATTTTCCTGTAAATGATTCAGAAATGGATATAAAAATGTCCCTGGTATTATGTTTTTCATTGCATATAATGTGAATTTGAATTATCATTGTTAACTTTAACCCTAAGATTATGTAATATTCATGTCTTATTATGACTGAATTACAAAATGATATTGTTAACTATGCATAAGGAGTGGCTGTGTGTATCCTTTCCAAATAGTGCAGAAAATAAAATATATATATACACATAAAAAAGAAAATATTTGCTGAATTCTTTATTCTACAATTTGTAGAAAAAAATGGATGATATAAACTCTTCCAGGCCAAGAAGATGGTAAACTTAATGAATTATCAACTCAACATGTTAAGATTTTTAGTCATCTAATATTCTCAGGAAATATTTCATTCCTCTCCGCTCCCTTATTAAAAGTTATTTCATAAACTGACTCATTGAATGGTAACCCCCTTTTATAACTACTTAATTATAAAAATAACTTAAAAAGTAATTTACAAAAGGAGATCAGACTATGCATAGGAGGTGTCTGCATCACATACATATATATATATATATAATTTTTGTTGCCTCTTCAATATAATAAAAGTTATTCTCCTAAGGAGTACTATTCACATCTATTAATATAAAATAGTACCTTACAATTAAATACATCATACATTGTGTTCTAAAATAAAATGAAGAGAAGTGAACAAATACAAAATGTATACTCACAAATCATTCATTACAAATAAAATTGAAACAAACATCTTTGCCACTATGTTATTACCCTCACTATTTTGTAGTAGTAATGTTAGTAGCTAAATAGAACAGAGTTTTGTTCAATTTGCGTATTGTATACTTAAATGATGTTAAGTTCAGTTTTCCTGAAGACATATATACCAGATCCTTTGAATAAAACAATCATCTTAAAGTGTATAAACCTGAAGGAAATAGTGTTTTACATTTCTGATAAAGCTTAATGCAGTGTTTAGTTCTGCATTTCTTATTTTTGTATCTTACTTCCTGTGTCCTGATCTATCCACCTTCACTTCCATCATTTTATCAAAATTCACAGAAACGAATCAATTGCTGACGATTTTCTGATTACTTTTCTCTGACATTTCTTTCACTATTTCCCTATGATAAATATTGAAATATTCACATAGTTCTTGTGGTTCAAAAACACATCACATCATTTTCTTAGCCTTAAATAGTCATTTGTTTCTACTTCATTTCTTTATAGCCTCTTGTTTGGTCTTAATACTCAGCCAATTTAAAAGATTTTTGCCTGGTTAGAATGACCATCATCAAATATACAAACAATAGCAGATGCTGGCATGGATGTGGGCAAAAGGAAACTCTAATACACTATTGATGGGGATGTAAGGTTGTTCGACCACTCTGGAAAGCAATAGGAGGTTCCTCAAGATATTAACCATAGAACTATACGCTGTGATCCAACAATTCCACTACTGAGCATTTATCCAAAGGATTACAAAGTAGGATATGGTCAATTCAAGAGAGAACTCAAATCATGCAATTCAGCACAATAAGCACCAAGAAACAGGTACTTGAAATGGTAGAATAGAGTCAAGAGGAGAGAAGAATTCAATATATATCCAACAAAATTAAGAAAGGTTAGGAAAGGGGGGTTGTGAGGGATGGATGAGAATGTTGAAAGGGGTGAAGTAGATTAAGATGCATTGTCCTCAAGAACTGTTTTGATAAATGGCAACTCCTGTGTACAACTCTTTTGGAATGGAATAAACAAATAAAATAGTTACAGCAAAATATTTTCACAATTTTTAAAGCAAGAAATAATAAAGAGGTTGTTAACTTGACTTACAGTTGTATGTTTGGAGAGAAAATGCAGTTTGTTAATCTTATGTATTTCTTTGTTAATTGTTAATTACTCCAGAGAGGAAAATGTGGAATTTTATTAATATTTACTGCATACTTTCAATTTTTGTAATGACTTGATATATAGTAGAATGAATACACCCATAATTAATACTAAATTTCACACACATATTATTTGGCAAAAAGCTAATTATATGAAACTCTGTTCTTGAATATATAAAGCACAAATGCTTTATTAAAACAATATCTTAACTAAGACATATATCATCAATATTAATACTTTTTTAATATTAATACTTTTTAATGAATAGAGATTATACATGTTTTTCCTGAGTTCAAATCAATTGTAGACGCAAACTAATGATGCTGTAGCAAAACAAAACACATGGTTAATTCAATTATATGCGAACTTAACCAGAAATAAATATTTAGATAACAATATGGTAAATATTGAAGTACAAGGAAAGGACAGCAAGCATGTATGTATATATTGACATAGACAGACAGACAGACAGACAGACAGACAGACAGACAGACAGCTAGATAGATAGATAGATAGATAGATAGATAGATAGATAGATAGATAGATAGATAGATAGATAGATAGATAGATATAGATAGATACTATGAAAATGCATACCTAGCCTGGTGCTGGTGGCTCATGCATGCAATCCTAGCTACTCAGGAGGCTGAGATCTGAGGATCGTGGTTCAAAGCCAGCCAGAGCAGGAAAGTATGTGAGACTCTTATCTCCAATTAACTACCAGAAAACCAGAAGTGGTGAGGTAGTTTAAGTGGTAGAGCATTAGCCTTGAGCTCAAGAGCTCAGGAGCAGCACACAGGCCCAGAGTTCAAGCCCCACAACCTACAAAAAGAAAAGAAAGAAAAAAGAAAAGAAAGAAAAAAGAAAATACATATCTAGTGTTATTGGAGAGTATGAATGACCTGAATACAAAATATCAATTCATTACTTTTAATTCTGTAAACTTTGGGATTATTACCAGAAGTATTTCCCCTCATAGATTTCTTGCTTAATATGGGGTAGGGGAAAAGTAATAAAATACACCAATGAGTATTAATATCAAGAAATATATAACATAGAAGTATAAAATAATTATTTATAATGCTTACATCTTATAGACATTTTATATTGATACAGGTAATAATCATTTCTGTATAAGATTTTTGCCTACATAGTATCAAACCATATGGAAATTAAGTCATAGTATAGATAGGGAACAAACTTGAATAATCGATACAACACAGGAAAATTTTAATAAGCATTTGCTGGGGTCATTAGTAATGTTTCAGCTATGACAAATTGCATTCTTGTTTTAATTTAGTTTAAAATATATGACATTGCATGATTTAGTTTTACAGCCTCCCCACTCTGAGTTTTGTGATTCTTTTTCAAGTGAACATTTGATAATATAATTTTTTTTGCTAGCACTTCAAGTGTTCAGTTTCTATGCATTTGGTTGTAATAAGGAAAGAGTGAAGAACACTAAGCTAGTTCTATCCTTTCTAAACAAGCCTCTGGAAATTATTCAACATTTCTATCATTTCTGGGAAAAAAAGGTTCAAATTCTGTTAGGCAGTGATCTTTGCAAATTATGCATGCTGGAATATTAATATTTCTAGAAACTTTATGAGTTAGTTTCCTCTTTCTCTCTCTCACTGTCTCTCCCTCTGCTCCTTTCCTTCCCTTCCCCTCTTTCCTCACTCCCTCCCCCTTCCCTCTCTCATTCCTCATTTCTCATATCCCACCTACCATCCCTTCTCCCATCTCTATGTCTGACTCTTGCTTTCTGTTTCTTGTTCAGTGATTTTACCTATTACTACAGTTTTTTAAATTTTTGTTTATGGGGGGGGGGTGCTGGCAGTAAGCACAGGGCACTATACTTGTCAGGGAGCATTCTAACATATGAGAATGATCTTTAACCTTTTTGGGAACTGACAGTTTTCAAGATAGTGGTCTCTTTTTTTTCCTTGTCTCACCTGGACTATGATCATTTTATCATTGTTCAAATGATGGGCCATGCCACCGTTCCAAGCACTGGTTGAGTGGGAGACACCTAAATTACATATCTCTGTGGAGGCTTAAAACAGAGATCTCTCCATTTCTGCTGCTTCATTGGGTAAGATTATTTTGTTTAGCCATGGTGCACAGATTTCTGCATAGAACATATTCTGAAATCACAATTTTCCCAATGTTAGCCTCCTAAGTAGATGATGAAAGGCATTGTCATTTTAAATAAAATTGTGAAAATGTTCTAACAGAACCATGTAGAATGTCCCCTTGAAAATTTTCAGCATCATGGTGGAACCACACTTTACCTAATCACACACCCAATTTCTTTTGAACTTGACAATTTATTTTATTGCTTTTTATTGTTACAATAAAGGTGAGGTAGAGAGGAGTTAAAGTTACACAAGTCAGGTAATGAGCATATTTCTTTTTGGACAATATTACCCTTTCCTTTGCTCTCTGTGAGCATTTCCCTCCTGCTCCCAAGTACAAGTTGTATAGTTCATGTTCAACATAGTGTATAGTGAGTGACACTGCTACCTTTGTTCACCCTATTTTATATTACTCTTTTATTTCCCTCAGGTTTCACACCATGTTTGCAGTTTTATCAGCTTCACCTTTAAAATAACTCTCAAACCAAACCATTTTTCAGTTTCTGTGATTGTGATCCAGTTATAAATTGCTGTCAGCGCTTTGATGATATTTAATATGGATCCACTTGAAAGAAATGCTTACAAAAAGCAAATATCTAGAGGCAAAAAAAAAAAGACAAAGGTCCATAGCACCTTGCTGTAGGATTAATTGTAAATGAATCTTCGGGGAAGAAGTGAGTGTATCTTAAGAATAAACTCCTACTGATTGCTAAACATTTTGTTAAATTTTCTAAAAAAAATGACTTTTACCCTTATAATGGATTGATTTCTGATAGGTAACATATTCTTCAACAAAGTTCTGAAAAGAGATCAAAGGAAAAGGACTTTATTGCTTCCTAGTTTTCTAAACTTGTACCTGCAAAATTATTTTTCAGTTACTACCCTAAGCAAATCAGAAAATTTACTCTCTCTCAGTCATCTAAAGACTGTCCATTACACTGGAATGCTTTCACAGGCCCTAGCCTACATACTGGATTCATAGTTCATTATGTTCTCAGTATGTTCCATTGCTTTTGATTCACTATTTATTAAACTTTCCCAGCTTGTTCTGACTTAGGCTGTCATTCACCAGTCCCTTCTCCAAAATCTCTTGGCTCCTTTATAAGGATCTTTTCAGGCATTTGTTTCTCATGTGAAGATTGAAAAGATTTACTACTTAAAAAGGACCCTTCCTATATAGCAAATGATGGTTTACTCTAGTTGATGATTGCCATGCCATTGATTGGTTGCTGAAATTCTTCTTGCTGTCATTGTTTTTGTTTGGTACTTCCAAATGAATATGTTCCTTGAAAGCAAGGATTTTGCCTATATTTTTAAAGTTAAATTTCTGCTATAGTCTAGAAGTTTTTAAAAAACTTCTTGCTTGACTAAAATTAGAAACGAAGCAAAAGGGAGAGATTAAAACACACCATGCAATCTATAAGTGAAGAGGAAAAAGAAATGTAAGACAGAGCTGAATATTTCATATCTAGGCTTTGGTGGTTCAGATCTAGATTCAAATCCACCCTGGGCCAGAAAGTCTGTGAGACTCTGATCTCCAATTAAACATGCCACTCCCCCTCCCCACACACATATAGGCAAGAAATAGAGCTGTGACTCAAGAGGTAGAACATGAGACTTAAGCAAAAAAGCAAAAATGACAGGCATCATGCCCAGGCACTGAGTTCAAGCACCAAGAAAGGAACATAAAAGAAAAAAGAAAATAAAGCTGCATAATTTGTCTTAAATACCATGCTGTATCTATCTATCTATCTATCTATCTATCTATCTATCTATCTATCTATCTATCATCTATCTATCTATCATCTATCTATCTATCTATCTATCTATCTATCTATCTATCTATCATCTATCTATCTATCTATCTATCTATCTATCTATCTATCTATCTATCATCTATCTATCTATCATCTATCTATCTATCTATCTATCTATCTATCTATCTATCTATCTATCTAATCTATCTATCTAATCTATTTGGTCAGTCATTGAACTCGGGGGCTGAGCATTGTCCCTGAGCTCTTCAGCTCAAGGATAGCACTCTACCACTTCAGCCACAACACCACTTCAGCCACAGTACCACTTCCGAATTTCTGGTGTTTCATTGGAGATAAGAGTCTTACAGACTTTCCTGCCCAGGCTGGGTTTGAACCATGATCTTCAGATCTCAGCCTCCTGAGTACCTAGGATTACAGGTGTGAGCCACCAGCCACCAGCACCATGAGGTCTTTATTTTTATGTCCTAAATATATACATTTTATTGTAAAGATACTGCACAAAGGGGTTATAGTTACATAAATAAGGTAATGAGTACATTTCCTATAGAGATTGTTACACACTCCTTTGTTTTTCCCCTACCATCCCTTCCCTCCCTAATTCTCCAACTTCACCCCCCCCCAAGTTGTAGAGTTTGTTTTTAACATAGTGTCTTGTACATCTCATTGTTACAGTGGGTCAAGCTGTATCCTTATTTCAGCATTTTCTTATTTCCTTTGCCCTCCCCAAATTAGAAAATTGTGCCAGAATAAAATACAATGACAACAGGGATTTTATCATAGGGGAAAAACATACAAAATAAATAAAAGAAATCAAACAGTACATTATAAGAACATTAAAAACAACAGCAACAATAATAAAATCTCTTGCGTCCCTATCTTGGGGTTCGTTTTGCTTAGCATCATCTTATATTGTGATATATATATATATAGCTTTTGACTTTCTTTGTTGTTCTAGACATATACTAGTTATTGAAAATAAGGGAAGCCATTGGACCTATGTTCTTTTGGGCCTAGCTCATTTCACTTTATAATTTTTTCCAAGACTTCACATTTCCTAACAAATGGGGCAATGTCATTCTTTCTGATGAAAACATAAAATTCCATTGTATGTATGTGTACAATATATCACATATTCTTGATCCATTCATCTACTGAGGGGCATCTGGGTTTGTTCCATATCTTAGCTATGGTAAATAATGCTAGAATAAACATAGTTGTGCTGGGAGCTTTAGTATGGGCTTGGGTAAATGCCCAAAAGTGGGATTGCTGAGTCATAGGGGAGCTCTATGAGAAGTCTTTTGAGGAACCTGCATATAGCTTTCAAAAGTGGCTGAAAAAGTTTACACTCCCACCAACAATGCAGTATGGTTCCCTTTTGACCACATCCCCTACAGCATCTGTTGTCATTAGATTTTTTGATTAAAGCCATTCTAACTGGGGTGAGTTGGAATCTCAGTGTAGTTTTGATTTGCATTTCATTTATGGCTAGAGAAGTAGAGCATTTCTTCATGTGTCTATTGGCCATTCTTATTTCCACTTCAAGGAAGTTTCTCTAAGTCGTTAGTCCACTTAGTTATCAGACAGTTATTTCTTTGAGGATTTCTTGTTGGGGGATTTAGTTTTTTTTTTTTTTTGAGTTCTAGGTATATTTTAGATATGAGACCCTTGTCCATTGTATGGCTAATGAAGATGCTCTCCCAATCCATAGGCTTTCTATTGATCTTGCTAGCTATGTCCTTTGCCATGCAGAAACTCTGCAGTTTCATGCAATCCCATTTGTCCAACATTTCTTTGATTTGTTATGTTTCTGGGTCTTTATTAGGAAGCCATAGAGTTTCTCCTATTCCTTCCTATAATGATTTAAAGGTGTCTACTTTGCCTTCAATTTCTTTGGTCCATTTAGAGTTGATTCTGGTACAGGGTGATATGTAAGGATATAGCTTTAGCTTTCTACAGGTGTTTAACCAATTTTGCCAGCACCATTTACTGAAGAGGCTGTCTTTCTTCCATTCTATTTTTTTAGCTCCCTTATCAAAGATTAGGTGGATATAGGTCTGTGAGTTCATTTCTGGGTTTTCAGTTCTATTTCATTGGTCCTCAGGTCAGCAGTTTTGATTACTATGGCTTTGTAGTAGAGTTTGAAGTTTGGTATTGATAGTCTTCCAGCACTGTTCTTTCTGCTAAGGATTGCTTTTGCTATTTGGGATCTTTTATTGTTCCATATGAATTTTGGAATTTTTTCTTCTATTTCACTGAAGAGTGAGGTTAGAATATTGATAGGAATCACATTGAATTTGTAGATAGCCTTTGGAATTATTGCCATTTTCATGATGTTAAACCTCCCAACCCAGGAGCATGGAAGGTTTTTTCCATTTCCTAAGTTCTGCTTTAATTTCCTTTTTTTAGGTTTTTAAAGTTTTCAACATAGAGGTCCTTCACTTCTTTTGTTAATTCCTAGGTATTTTATTTTTGTGGGGCTATTGTGAAAGGAATTGCTTCTTTGATTTCAGCTGTGCTCTTCTCATTGTTGGCATACAGAAAAGCCATTGATTTTTGAGGGTTAATTTTATACCCTGCTACTTTGCCAAAGTTTCAAATCAGCTCAAGTAATTTGTGAGTGGATTACATGGGAATCTTGAAATACAAGATTATGTCATCTGCAAAGAGGGAGAGTTTTGCTTCATCTTTCTCTGTTTGGATCCCCTTTGTGTTTGCATCTTTTTTTATTGCTATACCTAGGCATTCTAATACTAAATTGAAGAGAAGTGGAGTAAATGGACATCCTTGTCTTGTTCCAGAGTTTAGAAGAAATGGCTTTAGCTTTTCACCATTATGTATAATGCTGGCTGTAAGTTTCTCATACACAGTCTTTATTATATTGAGGAATGTTCTATAGATTCCTAGGTGCTGGAGCACCTTTTTAATGCATGGGTGTCAGATCTTGTCAAATGCTTTTTCTGCATCTATTGAGATAACCATGTGGTTCTTATCCTTGCTCTTGTTGATTTCATGAATTATATTGATTGATTTGTATATATTGAACCAGCTTTGCATCCCTGAAATGAATCCAGTTTGGTCATGATGTATGATTTTTTTAATGAGTTGTTGACGTCAATTGGCCAAAATTTTGTTGACAAATTTTGCGTCAATGTGCATCAAAGAAATGGGTCTATAGTTCTCTTTCTTTAATGAGTCCCTACCTGGTTTTGGGATGAGGTGAACTTTCAATTTCATTGAATAGTTGGAAGAGTATTGGCTTGAGTTCTGTTTTGAAGTCCTTGTAGAATTCTGCTGTAAATCCATCCAATCCTGGGCTTTTAATGGGTGGTAGGTCTCTTATTGCTGTTTTTATTTCAATACTTGATAAGGGTCTGTTAAGTTGGTTTAAATCATATTGGTTTAGTTTCAGCTAGAAGATCCTCCATTTATTCCAGATTCTCCAACTTATTAGCATAAAGTTTTGAGAAGTATTCCCTTATAATGTTCTGAATCTTGATTGTTTCTGTGGTTATGTTTCCATTCTCATCTCTGAGTTTGTTTATTTGGGTGTGTTCTCTTCTTTTTCTGATAAGATTTGCTAAGTATCTGTCAATTTTGTTAATTTACTTGAAGAACCAACTTTTTATTTTGTTAATTTTTTCTATTCTTTTGGATTATAATTTGCTTAATTCTGATTTAATTTTAATGATTTGTTTCTATCTACTGGATTGGCATTTAGCTTGTTGTTCTTTTTGAAGGAGCTTCAGGTGCCTCATTAAATTGTTTGTTTCAGATCTCTTTAATTTGTTGATATAGGAACTCAGAGCTATAAACTTGCCTCTGAGTACTGCCTTTGCTGTGACCCTGAGGAGCTGGTAATTTTTGTGTTCATTTTTATTGAATATCATGAACATTTGAATTTCCTTTCTAATCTCTTCCATGACCCACTGGCAGTTCAACAGTGTGTTGTTGAGTACGTTGTTCTTGGTTGATGGTTGTTTGTCTTTATGGTGTGACGTACATCATTCCAGTTTCTTCTTGTTTTAATTGTATCTGTTGAGAAATCTGGTATTATTCTGATTGGTTTCCCTTTATTGATCTTTTCTTCTTGACAGCTTTAAGGATCCTTTCCTTGGTCTGAATTAATCCTGTGTGGATTATAATGTGACAGTGGGATGTCCTGTTCTGGTCTATTTGGGGTTCTAAAAGATTCTTGTATCTAAATGGGCCCATGTTTTGGCAGGTTTGGGAAGTTCTCTGTTAAGATCCTATTAGGATCCTGTTAAATTTATTTTAATCTCAACTACCCCCATTAGCATTAAATTAGGCCTCCTGATGGTTTCTTCTAAATGTTGAATAGATCTATATATTTCTTGGATTTGTCTTGAATACTTGTCTGTTCTTTCTCTATAATGTCTAGGCTGTCTTCAATCCCAGAGATTTGATCTTCTGTATGGTCAAGACTTTCTACTTTATTTTTATTTCTTTTCCTTCCAATTGGTCAGATTTGTTGGCTTCAAAAATTTTTTGGAACTTTGTTTTAGATCTTGTATGAACTTCTTTACTTCCTTAATTTGGTTTTCAGTGTTAATTCTCAAATTCTTTAGTTGATTGGCTGTAGTTTTATTGGACTCCCTTTTCTTCTGTTGGGCTTCATTCAGCATTCCCTTTGTGGCCTCCATGGATTCCTCCAGCTTTTTGATTGTAGATTCCATGAATGCCTCTATTAATCTTTGTTTATTCTCATCCCACTCATGCCATTCCTCTATTAACCTTTGGTTAGCCTCTTCACGTTCCCTATATTCCTGTACTGATCTTTGGTTAGCCTCATCATGCTTACCCATTCCCCCATCACGCTCACTCCTCCTCCTCCTCCTCCTCCTCCTCCTCCTCCTCCTCCTCCTCCTCCTCCTCCTCCTCCTCCTCCTCCTCCTCCTCCTCCTCCTCCTCCTCCTCCTCCTCCTCCTCCTCCTCCTCCTTCTTCTTTACTTCTTCTTTTTTTGGTAGGTCGTGGGGCTTGAACTCTGGGTTTGGGTGCTGTCTCTGTGCTCTTCAGCTCAAGGTGAGCACTCTACCAATTGAGCCATAGTGCCACTTCCAGTTTTCTAGTGGTTTATTGGAGAAAAGAGTCTCATGGACTTTCCTGCCCCAGCTGGCTTTGAACTGCAATTCTCAGCTGTTAGCCTCTTGAGTAGATAGGATTACAGGCGTGAGCCACCCGTGGCATGAGCCACGGGTGCCCAACTTGCTATTATCTTCTTGCAAGGCCTGAATTACAGGCTAGCTGCTCTGGCTTGGTCTTTCATTATCAAAAATAGAGTTCTTCTCTGATGGTGGGGGAGAGGCTAACTTCCCATTGCTGCCATAAAAAGGCGTGAGGATGTCTTGTGTGGTACTCATGCCTTTCCTTTGTTTTCTGGTCCATCCATGATCCACAACTCTCTGTGGTCAGCAGGATGAAGATTTCTGCTCCTTGTCAGTTCTTGCTTGCTGTGAGTAGACTCTGCTCTCACAAGACCTCTGGCACCTTTGTCCCAGGTGCTCTCTGGTGATATGGCAGCTGCAATAGCAGCCATGGCTGCAGCCGCTGTGAACACCAACAAATGCTCCAATCTGTCTCAACCAAGCTGTCTGAATTTTTCCTCTCTGGCCAAACTCTCCATACTATGATGGCACACTTGGTGTAACTCTCTAGTCTTGGGACTTTTCACTGGAACACTAAAACTTGTTTCTACCCAAAACTTGTCTAGCCCCCAGCTTTTCCTCCACCATCTGCTTCCAGACTCCATCATGCCTTCTTTCAATGTCTATAATTTAAATTCTTCAAAATGTTATCCATGGTAGATGCTTCATTCACTTCTTCATCATTATAATCTTAATAATACTATTTAACATTTTTGCCATGTACCATATTCAAACTGCTTTACAAATGATAACTGACATCAATTAATTAGCCATTATCAATTGATTTGTTGAATTAATCTCATTTCTAAAATTCCATTTTTATTGAAGATAATTAAGAAGGTGTCCAAACAGGATCTCAGATCACATATAGTCATATCTCTTGTGCATATATTCTGTCTCATTAAGAAATGGAAATTCTTTTTTTTACTACATTTCTAAATTAGTACAGTTAAAATGACCTTCAGCTAACACCTAATTTATTCAGTGTCTCATTTTTCTTTTTAGCTCTAAAATATCTTGAAATGTTCTTTGATAATATTTTCCTATCATAATCTAAAAGACTCATAATTGATCTAAGTAACTCATTCTTCCCTATTCTTGCCTACAATATACCTTGAGTTTTTGTTTGCATTAGGAAAGGTTGCTTTTATAAATTATTCTCCAAAATGTGACATTTTCTTTTTTTTTAATTTAATTTAATTTTATTTGTGAACATACTGTACAGAGGGGTTACAATTACATGGGCAGGATAATGCGTACATTTCTTACCAAGCATTGCAGCCTCCTCCTTTGGTTTACCCTTCACATCCCTTCCCAGCCTCCCCCCTCCCCCCCAATTCCAATCCTTCTCCTTCCCCCCCTTCACCCCCCGCACCAACTTTGTAAAGCTCGTTTTGGACATGACAACTTGTACTTCTCATTGTTGCAACAGGCCCGCCTGTATCCTTAAACAACTGGTTTTTCCCCATCTCCTCCACAAGTTATACTGACATCAAATATAGTGAAAGCAGGGGTTATACTGTGGGGGAGGGACATACAAAGCAACAAAGAGATAATCTTATAAATGCGTTAGAAACACATGCATGAAAGAACAAAACATTAAAATACATATCTAAGGGTTCATTTTCCTGACAAAATGTGACATTTTCATTCACCAAAAATATATGTCAATTATGAACTTAGTGCTTTTGCTACATAACAAATTTACATGTAAACTTTGCTTTCTGGTGGTTTATTCTTCAAAATTTTGTTAAAATAATTTCTTCTTTTTTGGCAATTCCTTTACAACAAAGTATCAACAAAGAAAAAGTTGAAAGATTAATAAAGCAGTTTTATACCTTATTGATGTGACAGAAATTTTCTTAAACAGCTTAAGTCTATTTTATATCATTGAAGGTTAAGTTAAAGAAAAATAATGACACTATATAGTTGTTTTAAAATTCTAAAAGTTTGCATTATTATCTTGTTTTAATGGTCAGTGAACGAAAAATTAAATCCATTTCTACTAGTAGAATTAAATAACTTGTGAATATACCAAAAATAATATAATGCCAGAAATTATCCAACAAAGAAAGCACATAAAGCAACATTTTGACAATATAGTCTTCACTTTTTAAAATTAGAGATAAATTTTATACAAGTAAAGACAATCAATCCACCTACAAATTAATTAAAAATTTAATAAAGTAAATATGTTTCAACATCATCATGGTTTGTATTTGGTTGGTCTGATTCTATAGTTTCTTCCAGTCTGCTGCTGCCAAGGTATCTTTCTTTTCTAATAAACTTTATTCAAATAGAATGTGGATGTCTTACAGTCTAGATTTGTTTAATTACTGATTTTTAAAAATCTCTCAGTAGTTGTAAAATGGGGTTTCAATTCGACATGTAATTTTATGAGCAGGGTAAGTATGAGGTTCTGTGTTTAATGCATCTTGATTAATGTCACCCCTTTCACCCTGCTCTCCTATCTCTTTAACCAGAGATAACAAATAAATGTCTCCAAAGGAATCATAGTTCAAATATCATTTGAAATGATATTTCAAATCATTTCAAAATCAAATTATTTCAAAGTCTCATAGCTTCAATCCATTCACAGCCTGTCACTTTTGATCAGCGAAGCATAGTAAAACATCATTTGCCTTTTTTCTATTTCTTATTATATTCTCAAGTATGATCCAGTTCTATTGATAAAAATAAAACTTAATATCTATTGTGTGGGCGTGTGGGTCCTGGGGCTTGAACTCAGTGTCTGGTTACTGTCTCTGAATTTTTTTCTTCAAGGCTATTGCCTTACCACTTGAGCTTTTGGGTGATTAACTAGAAATAAGAATCTCATGGACTTTCTTGCTCAAATTTTCCAGCTTTGAACTGGGATCTTCAGTTCTCTTCTTCCTCAGAAGCTAGGATTATAAGAGTGGGCTACTATTTCCCAGATTATGATATTTTCTTTAGGCTTAGCTTTTCTTTATTGTTTTTAAGCCTTCCAAATATGTTTATCCTTAAATGACTTATTTTAAGGGAGTCTGATGCAGGATATTCTAAAAAAAATTGAAAATTGTGGAAAATTTCAATCATATTTAAGACCATATATAAGTATAAAATAACTAAATAAAATACTAAAGGGGAATGAGACATTAACATTTGTATTTACAGATAAAAATGGACAATTGGTTTTATAAATATAATTATTATCAAACTGGAATCTGTACCTAGAAATAAAAGTCTTCAGGAAACAGTACCAAGCCATCCAGTTAATTATTATTTACTTGTTTAAACTGAACAAAGTAGAAGTTTACTTAATAACTTTTTAGAAGATCAAAACAATATTTTTCTTAGTTTCATTTTTTAAATAACTTGGATTTCTATTTGGAGATTTATTTCCATATTTAGGTAACTATATTCAAAGTATAGCCTTCAGTCTAATTCATGGAGCCATTTTCCTTCTAAAGTTTGCTTCTATAATCATATTTGCCCAAATTCTAGGAAATCAAACAAAATGCTCCAAAGTTAAACATTTCATGTGAGTCTATTAAACAGTATTCTTATTGAATGGGAGCTCATTGAATGCAGTTGGGTGATACCAATCCCAAAATAGAACATAATAGAAAAAATAGAAAGTAAGTTAGATAGGTGGTTCAATAAATATTTTCCCTTAACTTATTAGGACAGAGAAAAATTTATTAGCTTGTTTTAGCTTTTTCTGAATTAATATATATATATATATATACATATATATATATATATATCCAGCTAATATATAAAGCATGATTTTGATTTATACTGAACTTTTAAAATTTAAAATAATTTATAAATAGTTCAATTGTATTTGCCTGTTTAATTTTAAAAATGAAAACAAAAGTATATGTGTGTGTGCATGTGTGTGTGAGAAGTGTTTGTATGTGTGCACTCTGATTTTTTGCAGTCCATTCATATTCAGTATGTTATATTGATTTTAACTTCAAAATAACACTGTCAATATAAAATACTGTGATTGACATGGAAGACACTAATAGGTTAGAAACTCTTATCTTGAAATTTTTAATAATGGCAACAAGTGTGTGTGTGTGTGTGTGTGTGTGTGTGTGTGTGTGTGTGTGTGTGTGCATTTACTATCCCAAGTTGCCTTAATACTTAATACAGTACTATACTGGTGTGTTTAAAATAGAAATATTCTTGATCATAATTCTTTAATGGTGGCAGGGATGATCCCACTGGAAGGCTGGGGGGATAATCTGGCCAAGGCTCTCTCCCAGGTCCAGGTAATTGTCAGCAATCTTGATGATCCTTGACTTGTAAATATGTACATTCAATCTCTGCTGGCATCATCACTGTCTCATTTTCCTCATGGATCACCATTCTCAAATTTACCTCTTTTTATAAATGTATCTACTTTTCCAAATGAAGGAAAACAACTTTTGACATGGTTTGTTGTATTTTGGGGAAAAATAAGAAAATATAAATTATGAGAAATAAACTTTTAAAATTTTAATTATTAAAATTATAAAATCAGTACTAGAATTTTAGATGAAACTCTTTAATTTGGAAGGCAATAGAGAAAAGATGAGAAAGATGAGAAAAGACAGCTTCACTCTGAGTGATATCAAAGTAAACACCTGAGTATTTTATTTACAGAAATAAATTCAACAGTGAAACTTTATCAATTAATGAATTTGTAAAGATACAGGTGTCTTGCTCTTTCTTCCTTGATTCCTTCAAGCACTCATATAATTATTTTAGCATATAAGCAATTTATTTTAAGAAATATTTATTTACTTGATTCACATGGAACTAGGAAATAGATCAAAGTCTGAAAGATATGCATACAAATAATGTCTGATTTGCTATAGTAGTATGTCAATGACTTTTAATTATTCAAACTCTATTTTCTTCCTGAGATATAAAGCTTTTTTTTTGGGGGGGGGGTCCGGTATTGGGGCCTGAATTCTGGGCCTGGGCACTGTCAGCTATTCAGCTCAAGGCTAGCACTCTACCACTTGAGCCACAGCACCACTTACAGCTTTTTTCTTTTTGCTTATGTGGTGCTGAGGAATCGAATCCAGGGCCTCAGGCACACAAGGCAAGCACTCTACCATTGAACCATTTTCCCAGCCCCAATATAAAGCTTTTATCATTTTAAAATTTACATATTATTCCACCTTAAAAGTTAACTTACAAAAACTATACTAGTAAAAGATGGCAAGATAATATGGAAGTGGATCTCACCAACAAAGGTAACTACTTGATCCAGAGGATTAAGAATAAATTCAGCCTGGAAAAAATGTATATGGGATTTTAGGTCTAAATAGGGAAGAAAAAAGAAAAGGGTGAAGGTGTGGCTCAGGTGACAGAATATAGACCCAAGTGAAAAAATTGAGCAAGTGTGAGGTTCTGTGTCAAAATCTGATATTAGAAAAAAGTTACAAAGTATTGATGACAATCATACAATATTTACAAGCTTATATAGGATTATGAATCTAAGTCAGGAACTGGTAGCTGACTCCTGTAATCCTACCTACTCAGGAGGCTGAGATCTGAGGATCATCATTGAAAGCCATCCAGGGCACGAAAGTAGCTGAGACTCTTGTCTCTAATAAACCACTAGAAAACCAGAAGTGACATTGTGGCTCAAGTGGTAGAGTGCTAACCCTGAGCTGAAGAGCTGAGGGAGAGTGCCCAGGCCAAGAGTTCAAGCCCCATAACCGAAAAAAAAGAAATAAAAGACAAAGAAATATGAATCCACATAGGCTTAAAACTAATTTTCAAAGACATTATTTAAAAATCTCAGTTGGTTTCATGCTTCCTATGTACTTTAAAGGAAATCAGGCTTTGGGAAAAAAGATTCATTTAAATTCATTCATGTGATTATTACTGTTATCTTTGGATATGATAAAACTTGTAATGTCTCTGTTCTTTGTTAAGTTCTTGGAATTGGGAGTTAGTGGGGCAAGTGATGCTAAAATGGGAAATTTGTAGATAATAAAAATAGACTACATGGATCTAATTCCCAGTTAAAAACTTTCTAGAGTAACTTAAAATGACTTATGAAAACAATTACTAAATATTCTCCATATTGATGGATGATGGCTTGAAATACAATTTTTAGCTTAAAGGAAAGAAAATTAACAAATTAAATAATTTATGCACATGAATAAGAAGTCTTAAACTGAGGACAGTGTAGTTGAAATAAGATTAATCTACTATTTAATGAAAAATACAGGAAAGGGTAGAGTCCTACTTACACACAGACTACTAGTAAACCTCCAAACCTCCATTGCAATAGAATTTTGGGTAAATATTCTCGGATTTGTTTAATCCCCTGCTTAACTTCAGCCTCTTCCTAAACTACTTCCTATTCTGTACGTGACTTCACGTAGGTTGTTAAATTTCTGAGTTTTAAGAGTTGCCTAACAATCCTGCTGCACCATGTTGTTCTGACAATTGAATGGGAATATATGTACATGAAAATGCTAAGCTTAACAGTTTGGCACATTACAGGTACTCCTGGAAATGTTCGAAGCAGTTTATTACATTCACACATGCCTCCGGGAAACGAGATTGCAAGCCCCAGTTAGAAGTCTATTCCTAACTTTAATGAAGCTCAGATTAAATCTCTAAAAAGCATCCACTTAACAAGCTTCTTGTTCTCAGCCTGGTGTGCTTGGAGTACATTAAAAAGCACCTGTTTGGCTCCAGCTGAAAGTCGGGATCAAACATGACAAACCCACCAAGTCCACCAATGTCAGAATAAGCCAGTAATGCTTTCTTAGTGAAGATGGTGTTTGCTCATAGTGGGCAGGCCATCCCTGTATGTCTCTAATAGATTAGCTACTGAGAGAAAGCAAGATATAGTGTAAAAAATCAGAACATTTCTATCAGAAAGGCTACACAACCCCATATTAAACTACAAGTTGGAGGCACTATTTTTAACCATATGGTAAACCTAGTGAATGCCCCTAAATATTACTTTGTAGAAATGTAGATTCCATTCTAGAAACTTAACAAACAGATGTAGTTTTTAAAATGTAGAGATTAAAAAAATGCATTTTAGTCATGTCACTGGCCATTAATACCTGTAATCATAGCTACTCTACTCAGGAGAATTTTAGTTTGCAGCCAGTCTAGCAAAATTTGGACTAGAGGGATGACACAAATGGTAGACTTCTATCTTTAATCAGGAAAATAACCCAGAATCATCGAGAAAAACAAAGCATATTAAATATTGTATATGTTTTATCATTTTACCTGGTAGGCTGTATTCTTCACATAAAATTATAACAAAGAAAAATATCACCATCCCCACAAAATGCATGCTTTATTTTATATAATGTATTTTATCATGAAAGCATATTCTTTTTGCACTTTAGGATATTTAAAACTTCTCTTAAACTATTTTCCTACTTAAAAATTCCATTTCTGAAAATCTTTCACCTACTATTTCATTCTCTCATATAAAGAAACAAAACTTTAAAACGCAGTGATAAAGAATTTGCTCTACTCTTATCTTGTTTTAAACAATAATAATAAAAAGCATAAAAAGTAATATCTTTGTAGCCAAATCCACAAAGAAATGGTTTTAGCAGAGTACATAGAGTGTGTACAACACTCTGCTACTTAGGGTGAGTTCGAATGCTTCTGTTAGAAAAAGAGGTATCCTTATTCACAGAGCAATCACCTAGCTCTCTCTCTCTCAGCTTCTTGTCAAGTTTCCAGTGATCATTGAGGGAAATATCTCTGCTCAGAGCTTATTTGTAATCCAAGTGCTATATACATTGATTTGAAAACAATTTCAGCTGTGCAGTTTTTCCCCTAAAGAGTGCAGTTTGCAATTAATCCCTTGCTTCTGAGAATCACAGTTTGCATACTTAATTTTTAAATGTTATTAGAGCTAAAACTAAAAACTATTTTAATAAAAGTTTCTGATGATCTATTTTGCAAAAAACTAGCATACATAATAATAACACTTTATATTTTGAAGTGCTGAACGAAGGAGTTTTAAATATTTTTCTGAAAAGAAATTACTATTTCGGGCTTGCATATGTTAATTAGCCTGATTTGATGACTCTAAAATGCATTCAGGTACTGAAACATCACATTGTACTGCATAAATCCACAATTATTACTTTTTAATTAAAAATACAATAAGAATTTTAAAAGTTCAACCCATTATTTCTCAGTTAAAAATACAATAAAATCTTCAAAAGATTCAAGCTTTTTCCAATCAATTCATAAGTCAAAAGGATTAACTGTGTTCCAAAATACCTCCTGCCCATCATACATGAAAGCAAAAAAATAATCTGATTGGAAAAGTTCAATTATTTTCATAGACAAAGAACCAAAAGTTGTTTGCATATGTTATATTTAGTAGGCTTCCTTTCTTGAAAATGGCTGTTAATCTTGAATTATTTATATGAGTATTGATGTCTTAAATGTTTCTGGAGGCAAATTTTGATGATGAATAGTGAGATGTAATAATGTAAGATTAAATCTATGTCAAATATATTATAGACTTAGCATACTGTATTACTATTCCTATGAAGGAAGCACACAAGATTATGAAAATGAATGTTTACGATATGGAATGACCAAATAATAAATCCTTTACCCATGAATTTACGAATCAAACTATATTTTCAAATGCTACCACTTTTCGCATAAATAAGAAAGCAGAGGTTTGCTAGTTGTAATAAATACAGTAAAGCCTTGGCTTACATGAACAGATTTCTAGGTTATCTCAAAAAACATGATAAACTTTAAAACACACATATGCATACAGTCATACAGAAAGCCCAAATAGCTGCATTTGCAGAAAAGTCCCTTGAATGACCCAGAAACAGAGACCTAGAGACCTGGAGGATGAAGAGTGAAAATCATTTAGGGAATGAGTGAAGATAATGTGATACAAATTGTGAAATATATGTGCAAAACACATAGTAAACTATTGTGTAAGAAAATAAAAAGTCGATCTTAGCTTTGATGTTTATAAAAATGGAGATTCTTTTTCACACAAAAGTTAACAGACAATGCAGCAGGTGAAAACAAGACAGAGTTGGGAAAGAAAATGAAAAAAAAGGGGGGGGAAGATTCAGATAATTTGGAAAGAATTAAAGCTATCCTAATATGACTATTGACAGATATTGATGGCAGATCAATGTACAGAAGACAAGAAGGTGAAATATCTGGGGACAGACATGACTAAGGGATGCATAGCTTTAGATTTGTCTTGGGGAAATGTTTATGATTGGAAGTAGAGAGGACAGTCCCCTGCATTTTAATGCTTTGGATATTTATTCAAATGGCTTTATGTAGGATTATTGTTTTAATACATAATTATCTAACAATGAAATGATTTAGGTTTTCAGAACTTAAGTAGGATGTTGAGATATATTGAGTCAAAAATGCTTAAATTTTAAGAGAAGTGTATCAAATTGTTTTCTAAATTTGTTACAAGTCCATACAACATCTTAAATTGTAAAATTGGAAAAAAATATACCTATTCTGAAATTGAATAAAACTACTGAAAATGTGTGTTTTGCTACTAGAAACAATGTACTGAACTGTTTAGTTTTCCAATTTTCATTTTTAAGAAAAAAATGTTTGATACAGTTCACAATATATTTTTCTTTAGTATCCAGTGTTGAAGCCACAGCACAAAGCAAACAATGATACTTTTCTAGAATATTTTGTGAATTATCAACAAACCAAGACAACCATGTATTTAAACTATATATATATATATATATATATATATATAGAGAGAGAGAGAGAGAGAGAGAGAGAGACAGAGACAGAGACAGAGACAGAGACAGAGACAGAGAGACAGAGACAGAGACAGAGACAGAGACAGAGACAGAGACAGAGAGGGTCAGTACATGAGTTTGTACTCAGGGCCTGGGCTCAATAGAAAAGTGCTCCCGTATTTGATCCACATCCTTAGTTCTTTTTTTTTTTTTTCAATTGATATTGTAATGCTTTATTTTAATTATTTGAAAGTGAAGGTTTTAGATAAAATAGCTAGTTATGGTTAATGATTTATGATTTTATGAATTATTTTCAGAAATTCTATATACTAATATATAATACCAAAATTATTTGCTAAAATTCCTCATTTTATGTTCATGTTTTTGTTCATGTATTATTTCTTTATTTTGACATTTGTAAATGTAAATCAAAAATATATTTGTCACATATTGTCACATATATTTCTTCCACTCATTCTTTATCTTTCTTTTTTATATTAGTTAAGATATGTCTCATTTATTTCCTGGGTTGGGTTTAAACCACAGGAGTGGTTCAGGAGCCTTTTCAGAGTCTGTTTTCCAACTGCCTATAGAGTCACTATGATTACAGTCATGAGTCACCAGAACCAATGGGGTTCTGCAATTTTAAGAATAAATATTGTAATTTACCAAACCATCTAAAATTTCTTAAGTATTTGTATCTATAGATGATGATATTGATTCTGTACTTCACAGGCTAAAATAAGTTTAGAAGCATTGGTTTATGTACTATTGTTTAAACTTGCATGAACAGAGAATTTTTTTAAAAATCCAAAGGGACCAACTATCATTTTCAACTTAAAATTTTATTCTAATAAACCTTTGAACTTCAAACTTCAATGATTGAGTGCTCTTCCACTGTTTGAGGAATATTTTCTAATTTATTAAATGATTGATAATATAAACTGTAAACTTATACTGATAGAAAATGTGCTGTTAAACCTAAATTGCGTAATTGCACAGGATCATACTTTTCTGAGGTTCCATTAGAAGATAACTTAACCTTGATTTAAACATGGCCCCCAAAAGAAAACTTTGTCATATTATAATGCATTAGAAAGATCAGTGGAAGCAAGGCACAGTTTCAGGGCTCATGTGTACTGTGTCACGGACTGAGTATTAGAAATGCACTTGGTGTTTATCTTTTTGTACTAAATTCATATGTAGTCACTATAATAAAGCCACTTAGTACTATTATGACATTTCTGCTTATCTGGATGTCATAGGAATTCAATTAATATCAAGAACATATGCTATCTCTAGGAAATGTTTGTGCAAATTACTGGCCAGATGTGAAACCAGAGCCATGAACCAGCAATACTGTCTCAGTATTATAGTATTTATGGTTTGATATCACTACCTGGATGAAAGACCAATGAAGACTTAATTCACTCAGTAGATGATGAAAAGATAAAGCACTGTATTATTTTACATCATCTTATACTACCTGTCCTTGGCTATTCCATCTTTTATGTGATCTGTAGATTTTCTGAGGAATTATACATAACATGCAACTGTTAAGGCACAGCTGCTCTTTAGAATTGTTCACTGCATGTAATAATTTATACTGGAATGAATTTCACTCATTAAGACATCCATATCGCTTGCCTACTCCAAAGAAACCAATTCATACCTAAAGATGTTTGAAGTTATTAGGGAGTACTCGTATTTAATTGAATAGATTTTTTGAAAAGGAGAAAATGGGCAGGCTGAGTAGTCTGTGTGTGTGCACCTGTCTGTTCAAATGCAAAGTATGCATTTCAGAGTACATGTATGTATGGATATTGTGTAAAAGATATGAAGTAAGCAGAAGCTGGGCACTGGTGGCTTACACCTGTCATCCTAGCTACTCAGGAGACTAAGATCTGAGGATCATGGTTCAAAGCTAGCTTTGGGCTGAGACACTCACCTCCATACAGCCACTTGAAAACCAGAAGTGGTGCTGTGGCTCAAAGTGGCAGAGCACTAGGATGGAACAAAAGAACCTAATGACAACATGCAAGACCTGAGTTCAAACCCAATGACTGACCCCCCAAAAAAAAGAAAGAAAAAAAAGAAAAAGAAAAAAACAAAAATACAAACAAAATAAAAAGCCAAAAAAAAAGAGAAAACCACAAAGATGAATGGCTCCAATATCATTCCAAACTCGAATGAAAGACAAAATGTATATTTTAAAAAATATATAAAATATAAATGTAGCCATTGTTGAAGGTGCAGTAAGTATATATATATATATATATATATATATATATAATTTTTTAGTGATTTAATAGTATATTGTATACATTATGTATGTTATGTAGACTTAATAGTATACTATGTAAGTTGTGGTTTTGTTACATGTGATATACATATAGATATGCATACATATATGTATATCTACACACATAGATATATCCAAATCTACATATGCATGTATATTTGCACACCTGTACACATAATCATATTTGTATGTTTGTACATGCATATATATATATATATACACACACATTGGTATACATGTCCATTGTATGCTTTCAAACTTTGCTTAAACTGATACACTATTATATTTTTCAGTGGTCTCAGCTGTTCACTCTAAAAAATAATGAGATAAGAAGAAAAGTTCATGTGAAGCAAATTCTTCTTGAAAAATAAATTTCCATTTCAGGGAATGTGTAGCAAGAATGTTAAGATTTGTCAAGACATACATCATTTTTATTTACCTTTTCCAAGATAAAACAATGAAGAAATTTTTCAGTGAACACTTTGTTACTTCAGGGTAAATACAAATGGTTAGAAAAAAAATATCAGGGACAACTTGATGAAGTGAACCAAATTTAGAATTTTTCAAATCTTTGGCACTTTTGGAACTTTGCACATTGCAATAATCTTCTCAATCTAACTTTCTGCTTCATCTTCAAATTAAATCAAAAGTGATTAGTAATAGCTAAATTAGAGACTCTTCCTGTGATGACACTGTTAGCTTGAGAGAAAATTAAATTAGGAAAAAGAAGTCTGGTTTGATGAAATACAGTTGCAAATTTCTATTTTGTTGTCTGTATCACTTCATGACTTGGAAAATAAGTGGGAGGAGACAGTGCCAGCCTAGTATTTTCATTCCAGTTTTTCATACCAGAAATGTTCACTTACTTATGAAAAACAGAGCCATGATATTATCATGGATCTTGATTTCATTTCAGGTTTCCTTAAGATAGAAAATGTTCCAGGGTGCTTATTTTCTGTCTACATATGCAGAAACTTCCTTGCCAGTTCTCAAAGGTAGCAACCCCTCGATTGTTCTGCCTGAGGACTTTATTAGATTTAATACTGAGAACTCACAGTCAGCGATAGCCGATGAATCCCTTGAAAGCTAGAAAGTTGGATTATCTTTTGTCTACATTTCTATTACAGAGACTATTGTTAACCTTATAATCCCAACATGAACCTACTTAATGGTGTTACCATCCAGCAGCTGCACCTCAGAGAGCCTAAAGCAAAATAGAAGCTGTATTTCAAGTCTTAGGTAGAGTGTAGTTTTCCAAGAATAAAAAGTAACCTGATCTTTTAACATTCTGTTTGTATTTGCAAAGGATAGTGCATCTGCATTCCAATATTCCTTCTGGGAGATAAGCATGAGGATTATTTTGCAACTTTCAAAGGTGATTGAAATATTTCAAATTAGAGTTCTGAATTTTTTAAAAAAGCTCATAGCCAAGAGCATTATCACTTCACAGAGTGGAAAATGAGGTTTACTAGTTACTAAATCAATAGAAATAATAGGATTTGAATGAATAGCTTAGGTATTCTTTATTGAACCTTTTTCTTTGAGTTTTCTTTTATTTGCTTGCAAGTAATTTAAAAGATGTCAGGGATGGCAAAACAAATTTAACTCTTCAATTTGCAACTTTAATTTTTCAGAATCATCATGTAATTCAAACACATATCCAAATTCATCTGTTTAAACTAAGGTACATATTTATGAGTTTTTTATTAATATGCCTATATAAATTTTTATTGTAAAGGTGATGTACAGAGGGATTGCAATTACATAAATTAGGTATTGGGTGCAATAACAGTGTCACCCCATCCCTCATTTTCTCCCAGATTTTTCTTTCCTAACCCCTTTCCCCACAAACTGTATAGTTCATTTCCAATTTAATGTCTAGCAAGTACTACTGATAAATTAGAGTGGGTTTTCCACTTTTGGACCTTTGCAAATTATGTAAAAGAGTAGTTTTTTTCTAGGTAACAAAAAAATCAGAATTCTATTTTGTTGATAAAAGTGAAAACAAATCATGTCGTAAAATAATGTTTTACCCTATATTACAGAAATGTTATTACTCAATACATAAACAAATATTTTACTGTTGATAAATCTCTGATTAATTATTATCAAAGATTAGTGTAATTAGAAATCAGTTATAATGCCTATAATTAAATATTTGTGTTACTCATTTAGATAACATGTTTGAAAAAGTATTCTACTCGGTATATGTTAATTTGAGAGAATGCACAAAAGGAAAACTACAATAAAATACATTTTTTTGTCTATAGTCTTATCTATTTTTTTTTTACTTTTTCTCTTTCCTTTTTTTAAAGTGAAGTCCTATTTAAAAACTATCTTTTCAGTGAATAGAACTTTCTACTTTCATATTAGATTATTCCAAACAAAAATGCGGGAAGGTTACATATCATTCACAGAAAAACAATTTTCATTCATGACCATGCATTTCAGACATACAAATAAAAAAGATGATCTAAGCCATGCAATAATTCCTAATGTCTTAGAAAAGAGAAAAGAAGTAATGCTTTTTGATATTATTGTTGGTAAAGATACCAAAATGGAAAAATTTCTGTAGTTTAAAGATAACCCATAACTATAGGCAGAATACATATCCATTTTAAAACCACGAAAGGAAAAGCATCCATGTTCAAAGTTGTAAAGGGCAAACATCAGGAAGACTGTCAGGCATTTGAATAAAGTTGCTAAGGTTAGAGTAATTCAAGTGTCTTGCAAAGGTAAGAATCCTCTCTAACTTCAGATTTTCTAGCTTTCTTTGTTATCTGATTAAAATTGTAAAACTGCTGTATTGTATTGTATTGTCCCTTCAGATAACAAACGCTTACTAGGAGAGTTTAACATCATTATTCCTAAGGGAAGGCCATACATGGTAGTTATCTTCCACTATTGTGTCTGCTCTGCAGGGCAACTTCCCAAAAGAAAGTACAGCTTCCTTGAATAACCTCATTTCCTGTTTATTACATACTCCATCCATTATTACATTTGGTCAACACCATAACTCTCTGAACATAGGGAAATTTTCAAGTTCTGATAAAAATAAACATTCTACAAAACTTCTTTGTTAGTTTCTGGTAACCACAAATGTACTATTTGTGATTAAGAGGTGATAATACCAATAATAGCAATTATTTCTAAGTAAATTTCCATATATTTATTGAATGCAAATTATATTTAAACCTTTCTATTTTGTTTTGCTTAAGTTCAGAAAAATGTAACTTTGTACTCAAGAAACTGATAAATAATTTTTAAAAAGGTAATGTACATTATGGCAGCAATTTAGGTTGTTTTAAAAGTAGTAAAATAGTTATATGGTTTCACACTCTGACTAGTATATCTGTTTGAAAATTAGGTATGTCTTTAAGATAAAGTAATTCTTTACAGTATTAAAGAAAAAAGTTTACTGAACACTAAAATATGTGTTTCTAATAGAGCAAAGCAATAAATACAACACAGAGAAAAATGTTTGGTTGGAAGGAATAAAAGAACTAGATCTCCTAACAATCATTGTTGGCTCCTCCTTTGTTTTTCCTCTACCTTCCCTTCCCCACCACATCCACAATTCCTCATGTAACTCTAACCCCTCTGTACAGTATTTTTACAATAAAAATGTATTAAAATAAAAAAAAGTAAAATGTCAGTAAATAAATCAAAATATAAAAGAAGACTCAATAAAAATAAAAGCTGTTTTATTACAATAAAAAAGAACAAAATCTCAGAATGTATTTGTGAAATCAACAGAGTTCACTGCCTATTTATGTAGCAGAAACTTCATCTTTTTGTCCATAGTGGAAACTTGTATAAAATAACTTAGGTAATAGAAAGTACCTAGATTCCAAAACAGTATTTATATTTATTAAATAATACAAAAATTTAGAATTTCACTTTTGAAATTATATACCCTCCATAGTATCAAAGGGGAGAAAATGTTTCTCATTAAGTGGTGACAGAATATAGCAATTATTCCTTTCAGTTTTTCATATTATACTGTATAAATTTCAATGTATTCTATGGGCCTAGAGTCAGGTTATTAAGTTCTTAAATGACTTATTACTCAGAATTTTTTAATTCTATTTTTTTCATGCTATTATGTTTGTTTTCCACATGAGCAAGTAGAAAAAGTGCTGTCTGAGACAAACAGAAAAGGTCAGATAAGTTGATGTTAGGTGAAATGAACCCCAAAATAAGTACTCAAATGTTTTTTTTTCTTTCTTGTGATTGTTTCTAACATATTTATAAGAGTATTTCTTTGTTGCTTTATATGTCCCTCCCCCATGGTATAACCCCTGCTTTCAGTGTATTTGATGTTGGTATAATTTGTGGAGGGGAAGGGCAAAAACAAACCGTTTAAATAGGGATACAGGTGAACCCATTGCAACAATGAGATGTACAAGTCGTTGTGTTGAAAAACGAACTTTACAATGTTGGTGGGGCGGGGGAGGAGAAGGAGGGTGGCTGGGGGGGGATGGGAAGGGGAAGCAAAGGAGGAAGCAACAATGCTTGATAAGAAATGTACTCATTACCTTGCCCATGTAATTGTAACCCCTCTATACAGTATTTTCACAATTGAAAAAAGAAAAGAAAGAAGAAAGAAAAAGTGCTGGCTATTTAACCTATTAATTTCAGTTAATTTCAACACTTTACCATAGTTTCCAGGTTAATAGTTTAGTGTATAAAATTATTGAATTTAACCAAAGAAATATTCTTACAGTATTGAAGACTTCAGATTTACAAAAGTATTTAGTCAAGAAAATAATAATAGCTTAAATACAAATGTTGATTCTGTCAGGCGTTATGTTACTCTGATGATTTAACTATCACTATAAATTTTATTTGAATGGCCATGCGAAGAAATTAAGAAGTTTATATAAAGTCACAGCTAGAGAATGAGCTGCAAGTAATTTCTGCATCATGCAATATTACCTCTCATGATAAAATGCTGCTGTACGAATTCTGTTATCAGTGGGGAACTCTTTCTGTTTGTGGTTGGAAGTGTTTTTCTTAGGTCAGTTGATGCTACAAAAGAAACATTTTGTGAGGCAAAAGGTGAATTAATTCAGCAGTGATGCTCACTAGACACTATATTGTAAATGAACTGTACAACTTGGGGAAGGAAGGAAAAATTGGGAGAAAAGAGAGAGGGGTGACACTGTCAAGAAAGAAATATACTCATTACCTAACTTGTGTAATTGTAATCCCTCTACTTGTACAATAATTTTTAAAAAGAAAGAAAAAAGAAATATTCTGAGACTTATGGTTACATTAGCTTTATTTCAAGTACTTTACTTTTTTTAAAAACTAGTCCCCTGTCTTGAACTCAGGAGCTGACTGCAGTCCTTTAGCTTTGTGCTCAAGGCTAGCACTACCACTTGAATCACAGCTCCATTTCCAGTTGTTTTTTTTGGTGGTTAATCAGAGTAAGGGTCTCAAGAACTCTCTTTCAGGCCGGATTTGAACCTCAACGCTCACATCGAAGACTCCTGAGTTGATAAGATTGCAGACATGAACTACCACAGAATTTCCATTATTCTAGTTTCATGAAATGTCGAAATATATTCCCTTATGAAAGCAATCTATAATGAACTAATGTTTGCTAAACAAAATTAATCCAATCACCCATTTTAACAATCTTAGAGACATTAACATGTTAACATACATTTTGATTCTTTATAGGTCCTAGTATTTTTGATTCATCCATATTTACACATTAGATGAGCTTTTTTGTACTGATACAATTATATGGGAAATTTGCTTCTATAAAATAAAGTATGATGAGATGTACAAGTTGTTATACTGAAAAATGAACTTTACAACTTTGGCATGGAGTGGGAGGTAGGAAGGGGGAGATGGGAAGGGATGTGAAGAGGAAACAAAGAAGGAGGCAACAATACTTGATAATAAATGTACTCATCTTGCCCATGTAATTGTAACCACTCTGTATGGTAGTTTCACAATTAAAAAAATACTGTACAACATAATAAGAACCCAGTAACCTAACTATATCTTTTAGTCAGTAAGGAGTTATTTGGAACACCTTTACAGATAACTTAGTGTTTTAGATGGACTTAGTTGAAGAAGTATGTCAAATTTTTCTAGACCAAAGATCCTTAAATAGTTTTATATTTATAAATTTAGGGGCATTCATTTCATCTTAATATCAAATAACTTAAACATATTTTCAATAATTTAACTATTATTCCTGCTATTTTAAAGGCCATGTGCAGAGGAATTATAGTTACATAAGTAAGGTAAAGAGTACAGAGTTTTTGGGCAATGTCACCCTTTCTCTCCCTCTCTACCAGTTTTTACTTCCTGTCTCCACCTATGAGTTGTATAGTTCATTTTCAACGTAGTGTCCAGTGAGTTACTGATATATTTGTTCATCCTTTGTCCCTCCATTTCTGTGCCTCACACTCACCCTGCCAAAGACAGATATATGAAAAATATGACAAAAAGAAAAGAAAAAAATCACCAAATTAAAAACTCTTTACCATTTTCTAGTAATTTTTTGATGTTAGATGCTATCATTCAGTTTAGAACACATAGAAACTCAGATGGCAAACACATATTCAAGAACACCTTTACTCTGTTTCCTAACATCAACTTATCTGACCATTTCTGCTTGTCTCAGACATAAAGTAGTTATTGCAAATAAGGGAAAGCATGAGACCTATGTTTCTTTGGGCCTGGCTTACTTCACTTAATATAATTTTTTTCCAAGTCTTTCCATTTCCTTACAAATGAGGCAATATCATTCTTTCTGATGGAGGCATAGAATTCCATTGCATATGTATACCACATTTTGTTGATCCATTAATCTACAGTGTGAAATTTTGCATTAACTATAACATTTTCTACTAAAATAATTCACTATATTTCTAAATTTTCTTAAGACAGTGGTTATCAAACTTTACAGTGCATTATTGTCATCTAGTGTACTTGTTATCAGTATGTATTTGAGCTGGAAAATTAGTATTTCAGTGAAGTTCCCAGCAGATACTGATGTTGATTAATTACAGAAGCACACTTTGAAAATCATGAGAAAACTGACCCTGGGAAATAATATGTATGGTGATATATCATTGTTCATTATCTTCTAAGAAAGTAGAATTGAGAGTATAGACAAGGATGGACTAAAATAGAATAAAATATAGACAAGAGAATAGAATAATGATAGATCAAAAGAGAGTCACTTTAAGAAATTGATCCAAATGATTATGGAGACTAAGAAGTAATATGTTCTTCATTCTAGAACTTGACTAGTAAAACTGTTGGTGTAAACTTCTAATAGAAACTTGAATGTCCAAAACCAGAAGTATGTGAAACAGCAGGAGTGGTGTTGACTGCTATTCATATGCATATTTACATTTTCATCACCTATTAGAATGGATAATGATTTGTTGTTATTTTTGTTGTCAGTCCTAAGGCCTGAACTCTGGGCCTGGGTGCTGTCCCTGAGCTTATTTAATTGTTTTTTTAATTGCTCAAGTCGAGTGCTCTACCACTTGGGCCATAGCTCCACTTCTGACGTTTTGGTGGTTAATTGGAGATAAAAGTCTCACAAACTTTCCTGTCTGAGCTAGCTTCTAGAAACAATCCTCAGATTCTAGTCCTGTGAAGTTAGGATTCTAAGTGTGGGACAGCTGGATAATGCCCTTTTATATTAGTGATAGTGAATGTTTTACTAAGGGAACTAAGTCAATTTCCTTCCAGAAATATTCGGACAATGGAGAGATTAAGTATTACCAGCTATCTCAAGAAACTCTTAGACCAATTAAGTGGTTAACAGCAGACAACAAATATTTGAAGTCATAAGGTTCTTTTGAATATTATTCTTCAAAATATATAATTTAGATACGAATTTTAAAAATGACATTAGACTTTGGGATTTATAATGACAGTGACTTTGGAATTAACTAATCATCCCTCAAAGGCCAATGCAATACAAATTTGATACTTTGTGGACTGACTTTTAAGGTGTTGTAGAAACTTTGGGGGTTAGGTCTGTAAGAGATTTTTATGCCATTAAAGTGGATTGGGGGAAAAATTTGACCTTAAATGATTAATACCCAGAAGGTGTTTGGAGAAACTCAAGCCTATCCTTCTTTTTCTTCACATTGTTATTCATGAGATGTGTGGTTTTGCTTCATCATTCATCCATATCATGATGTAACATGCTTTCAAATAGTCCAAAGCAATAAGCAACTGACCCTAGACTACTTCTCCAAGGTGGACTAAGGCAAAACTTTATAAGCTAATTATGTCATTTGTTTTGAAAGACTAACATAAAAATAACCCAATTTGCTCTGAAGTAGAATACTTTAGTAAATACTAGTTTTTCTGAATGATTGAATGTATAGATCATAATTGAGTTGCTTGGAAAATATAATATCTAAAATCAAGTATTTAGTATGAAATATATTTTATTTAAACATTTTGTCTGTAAACACTTGCATCAAGGCTCATCAGAATGTCTTAAGCTCCAAAACATTTAACATGACTCCAGTCTCTATTGAATTCATTAGTAATGAGTTTAAAAATACCTGGCATCCTCACTTACACATTTCCCCATGGATACATGTATTTTTGATCAAAAAAGAAAATAAGTCATTGAATAACACTGGCATTTTTTCCAGAATCTAGAAGAAATCCCCATTTCCTAGTACATATGGTAAGGAAGAAGGGGTTACAATGGAAAGGATTTATAAGTACTGGATTATTATATTTTTAATTATTTCATTGTCATATATAGAAACCTGTCATATCAACACTCTCACTAAATCTCCTATTCATGAAATGAAAGGCTTTTGTCCAAAGAGCTCAAAAGTATCTTTCATTTGTGAAATATACTGGTTACATTGGCTTCTTTAAATAGCTCTCAAGTCAGTTTTGCTCAGGATACTGTAGTACTTAGACACTGGTCATGCTCAGTTTTACTTATTTACTAAAATAAATTAATTACGTCCTATCTAATTGTAGGAGCCAAAACAAAAATCAATTGGAAGTCATTAAGAGATCATAATTACATTTAAGCCAGCTCTTCTATAATTCAAACTTAATGTTAAGTAAATGAGGACTTTTAATAAACTCTCTCCCATTAATTTTAGAATCATTTAGCAATTATGGCTATCATGGGTGTATCTACACATTTGTCACAGGAATATAGAAAAATCACAGGCATGGCAAATAAACAGATACAAACAGAAGAAGTTAGTATAAATCTCTGAATATTTTTACTATATTCATATATAATTATATACCTATATAACATTTTAGGATGTAAAATATAACTCAAATGAAGCAATCACCAAAAAAAATTGTCCACAAAATGCCAGTTACTGTTTGATCAAGTGGAAAGTTGATTTGTAAGTGAGCAAGAGCCATTAGAGACCCAGAAGGAAACCAAATCAAAAGCATATCCAGGCGACTGACCATGTAAGATATTTTAGATTAGGGTCAGACCCTCAAGTCTAAATTAAATACATAGCTTAAAAAGATGCTCATCAATTTGAGTTGAACATGGGCTTGACCCACAACACAGAAAAATCACCTACTGCTATGTATGTGAACCATAAGTCTAAAAATGACATTTACTAAGAACAAAACAAATAAAGGAAAACATGGGGCCTATATTTCTTTGGGCCTGACTTACTTCACTTAATATAATTTTTTCCGAGTTTTTCCATTTCCTAACAAATAGGGCCATTCTTTCTGATGGAGGCATATATATATATACCACATTTTCTTGATCCATTCATCTACAGAGGGGCATCTGTGTTGGTTCAATATCTTAGCTCTGGTAAATAATGCTGCAATAAACATAGTTGTGCTGGTAGCTTTAGTATGGTCTTGTTTGTGATCACTTATTCAGGTAAATGCCCAAAAGTGAGATTGCAAGGTCATAGGGGAGCTCTATGTGGAGTCTTTTGAGGAACCTCCATACTACTTTCCAAAGTGGTTGAACAAGTTTATGCTCCCACCAACAATTCAGTAGGGTTCCCTTCTGTCCACATCCCCTCCAGCATCTGTTGTTGTTCGGATAAGATGATATTAAGGGAAATGAACCCCAAAATAAGGACACAAGTGGTTTTCTTCTTTCTTGCTATTGCTTCTAATGTATTTATAAGGTATCATATGATTTTTTTTGTTGCTTTGTATTTCCCTCCCCCATGGTGTAATCCATGTTTTCACTGTATTTGATATTGATATAATTTGGGGAGGGAAAGGGAAAAAACAAATTGTTTAAATAGGGATATAGGTTGACCCATTGCAACAATGAGATGTACAAGACACTATATTGAAAAACGAACTTTACAATTTAGAGGGGGCGGGGGGGAGAGAGGGGGGAAGAGGAATCTAGTTGTGGAGATGGGAGGGAAGGGATGGTAAGAGAAAAACAAAGGAGGAAGCAATAATGCTTGATAAGAAATCTACTCATTACCTTGCTCGTGTCACTCATGTAATTGTAACCCCTCTGCACAGTTTTTTTCCACAATAAAAAACTTATTTAAAAAAGAACAAAACAACAACTCATAAGAGAAATTCCAGTAGAACAAGTTTTGTTCTTAATTCAATTGTTTAACCTAAAATGATTCCATTTACAGTAATAAGGTACAAACTTATATGTATCAAAAATAGGGTATTGATACTAAAAAAGAAAAGAAAAGAAAGAAAGAAAGAAAGAAAGAAAGAAAGAAAGAAAGAAAGAAAGAAAGAAAGAAAGAAAGAAAGAAAGAAAGATAATTTGCCAAGCAGATAGGTCTAAGAGTTCTTTCCATTGTCTGGCCTTTGTGTATATATTTTTTAGTTAATTGACTTTATTGTTATTATAGAGGTGATGTACAGAAGGATTATCATTATATGAGTCAGGTAATGAGTACATTTCCTTTTTGTACAGTGTCTTCTGTTCCCTCACTCCCTCCCAGTCCCTTCCTCCCATCTCCACCCAAGAGTTGTATAATTCAATTACATCAGTGTGGGGTCTTCGTGTCTGTCCCACGAAAGACAGACAGGGTCCCAGGAAAGGTAAATGCAGCCACTAGCCTGTTTCCCTGGAGACAATCAGACTCAGCGGGGAGTCAAGTCAAGCAGGAAAACTCGTTTATTAACACACAGCAAGCACTTTTTAAAGCAAAAAGACCTGGTGGCATGGGAGGGGAGGAAGAGGAACCAATCACTGTACAGGTCACATCCTATTATGAACCTAAGCTTCCACAGGCTGGTTACACACTGAACTAAAGCAAATCAGGCTCTGCTCACTCAACTCTCTCTCAGCACTATCTTTGCTGCCCATGTGCCCTACACATCAGTGTCCAATGAGTTCCACTGCTGCACTTTTTCACACTTTATCCCTTTAGTTCTGTATTCTACTCTTACCCCTCTGAAGATATATGCTTGAATACACCTACATAAGAAAGAAGTCTGAATCATCAAAAACTAAATGAAATAAATTAAGACTAAAAAATGGAGAAAGGTCTATTGTTTCCATACCTTGGAGATTGTTTTAATATGTATTATTTTATGTATAAGTGAAAGGGCATGTAGGCATTTCACTTACATGTTTCTCTCTTAAGAGAATCCTCTTTTGGTCACGTTGCGTGAGTATCTAGAATTCTGTATAAGTTATCATATCCCAGTGTATTTTAGGTCTATTTTCTGCATATCAGAGAGCCCATGTGCCATTGTCTCTGAATTTGGCTTACCTTTCCTGACATCCTTTCTGATTTCTTTCTTCAGATTTTTACAGTTTCCACTAAAAAGACCTTTTGTGTCTTTGGTTAGGTTAATTCCTAAGTATTTCTGACACTATTGCAATGGAGTTGTTTTCATAATTTTCATTTCTGCTTGTACATTTTTGAAATACAGAAAGGACACTGATTTTGTGAATTGATTTCCTATCCTGCTACTTTGCCAAGTGCTTGATCACTGTAGGAGCTTGGAGATGGAGTTTTATAGGTACTTTAGGCATAACATCTTATTGTCTGCAAATAGGAATAGTTTGATTTTTTTTCCTATGTGAATCCCTATTATGTCCTTTTCGTGCCTATTGTTCTGGCTAGGAATTCCAGAACTATATTGAAAAGGAGCTGAGAGAGTATACACCCTTGACTTCATCATGATTTTAGGGGAAATGATTTTAGTTTTTCCCTGTTGAGAGTGATATTAGATGTTGGTCAGCCATATATAGTCCTTATTATTTTAAGGAATGTTCCTTCTAATCCTAGCTTTTCCAAAGTTTTTAACATAAATGCATGCTGCATTTTGTAAAAGATTTTCCTCTATTAGGATGATTACGTGGTTCTCGTCTTTGTTGACATGGTGTATTACATTTATTGATTTGTGTATGTTAAATCAGAAATGCATCTGTGCAATGTAGCATACTTTGCATCTGTGTTCTTCAGAGAAATTAGTCTGTAGTTCTCTTTTTTTTATTGGATCTCTTCCTGGTTTTGTGACGAGTGGCTTCATAGAATGAGTCTGGAATTGCTCCCTCTCTTTCTTTTTCCCAGAAAAGCTTGAGGAGTATTGGTGTTAGTTCATCTTTAAACATCTTAACAGAATTCAGCAGTGAATCCATCTGGGCCAGGGCTTTTCCTTGTTGGAAAATTTCTGATTACTTTCTCATTCTCACCAAATGTTGTTAGCCTGTTATATTCATTTATATTATTTGATACAACTTACACAGTTTGTATGTCTCTAGAAATTTGTCCATTTCTGCTAGGTTGCCCTCCTTTTTTGTCTATAGATTTTGAAAATAGTTCTTTATAATCACTTGGATTTCTTAGATGGTTGTTGTGAGGCATCTTTGATTTTACTGATTTGAATCTTGTCTCTTCTTTTCTTCATCAGTCTTGCTAGTTGTCTTTCAATTTTATTTTATATTTTGAAAGAACCAACTTTTTGTCTCCTTGATTGGATGTATAGTTTTTTAATCTGTATTTCATTAAATTCTGCCCTAATCTTTGCTATCTCTCTCCATCTAGCAGTTTTGAATTTGGTTTCTTCTTGCCTTTCTAGACATTTTAGTTGCATCATGATGTTATTTTTCATGAGCAGTTTCTGTTTTATTTATGTGTGCATTTGGAGTTATAAACGTTCCTCTTAACATTGCTTTTTCTGTATCTCACAGGTTCTGATGTTATGTGTTTTCATTTTCATTGAGTTGTAAGAACTTTCTAAGTGCTTCCTTAATGTTTTCTCTGACCTATATGTTATTCAGATAAGTATTATTTAATTTCCATATATTTGTTTTCTGCAATGTGTTTTGTAGTTGAGAACTAGTTTGATCCCACTGTGGTCAGTTAGGATTCAAGGAATACTCTCAACCCATTGAATTTGCTGAGGTTCTTTGTGTGCCTATGATATGATCAATTTTAGAGAATTTTCCTTGGGCTACTGAGAAGAATTGTGAGTGAACTGAGTCACTGTTGGGTGGAATATCCTGTAGATATCTATTAAGTCATTTGGGTTATAATGTCATTTAATTATACTTCTTTGCTGTTCTTTCATTTGATTGACTTGCCCTTTGGTGAGAGTCGAGTATTAAAATCTCCACTTATTATTGTGTTGGGGTCTATCATGTTCCTTGAGTCCAGCAGTGTTTTTTTTTGTTGTTTTGTTTTGTTTATAATGTATTTAGGTGCATTAATGTTGACCAGTGTGCTTTCCTCTTCATGGATCATTCTATTTATCAATACATAATGACCTTGCTTGGCTCTTTGTACTGATTTTAATGAAAACTATTTTATCACATATTAATAAGACTACTCCTGCCTTTTTACAGGATGCATTTGAGTCTCTTGGAGACAACAGATAGATGTATCTTATTTTATTTATCCAATCTTCTGCTCTACATCTTTTGATTGGTCCATTAATATTTAAGGTTATTATGAAGGGGTGTGTCATTTTTCCTGCCATTTTCTTGATTTCCTTTATTTTGCTTTTTTCTTCTTCCTGTGCTTACTAGTCTTCTTGTCATTTTTGTCTAAGGTGTGTTCTTAACTTTGATTGTGTTCTTCAGATTGTTTGTTTCCCTTTAGTATTCAATGTAATTGTGGTTTAGTGTTCATGAATTTTTAAAATTTTTGTTATTCATGGAAAGTTTTTGTTTCACCATAAATTGTGAAAAATGTTTGGGTTGGTAGTTGTTTATCTTCAGTACTTGAATTATATTATTGCTGACTCTCCTTGCATTGAGAATTTATGTGGAGTGATCTGCAGTGATTCTGTTCTTCTTTCCATTGCAATATAGCTCACTCTTTGATTTTGATGTATTTAAAATTAATCCCTTGCTTTAAGTCTAGAGTTTTCACTATGATGTGTCTAGAAGTAGTTCTTGGATCTAGCCTAGTAGGAGTCTCTTTGTCAGGTGGATGAGATTTTTGATTCTTGAGATTGAAGAATTTTTGTTATTATTTTGTTGATTAGATTTCCCGAGCCTTTCCTTTTGAATTCTTCTCACTCAGTTATCCCAATTTTGTGTAAATTTTATGTTTGAAATGAATCTGCCAGCTCTTGGGGTTCTCTTTCCTATGTGTGAATGCTCTTTCCCTGCTTTTGACTTTTTGTTCTAATTCTTTTGTTTTATTCTCAACTCCTGATAACATATTTTCTATTTCATTTTTTCTATTATTTATGCTTTCCACTGTAGTTTACAATCAGGAAATTGGACCTTTCATACTTCCAATTTCTTTGTTGAAGTCAGATCTCATGTTATTAATTTAATCTCTTACTGAGCTAAGAACTGCTTTTATCTTCCACTCCATATAGTTTTGGGGGTGACTTGTATATTCCTTGCCACTTTATCCTTGCATTCTTCTATTTGTTTTTGATATCCCCATTTATATCTTCAGCCAATTCTCTCATCATTACTTGTTTTGTCTTCTATCTCTTCTTCACTCTCACTAGAGTCCTTCTTTGGATTGTTGGCTTTGGATTTGATTTGTCATCTTGGATGTTCACAAATATGGTAATCCTTATTGTTTTTTATACATTTGGTTCAGAAAATATCAGTCATTCAGATTGTGGTCGAAGGGACTTGTGGACTGTGATTAATTGGATGAATGTCAGAATTAGCGTTTGACAACTTTCAGCTCTAGGTGGTGAAAACAGTGTCACATGTTCAGGTCAGTTCTTAGGGCTCTGTTGTTTGGGAGGTGATCTGATGAACTGGCCTAGTTTTAGGCCCAATGTGAAGTTCCCTGTTACGTTGCACACAGGTGTCTAATGTCCTGGCCCAGTTTTCTGTCTGGATAGGCAGATTCCCACTGCTAGTGGGGAGGTTGTCCCAGCCTGAGTCCTAGACTGGTGTTTATTTCCAGAGTGACGGAGAGCAGTGATCTGGACTTCTTTTGGATTCCCACTATGGATTAATGGGATGTTATCTCCAGCTGAGTCCCGAATTGGAACAGGCATGGGCCTCGGAAATTCCCACATGGCAGGGCAGGAACATAGTACCCACTATATTCCCAGACTGGCACCCAATAAAGTCCTGAACTGGCTAAAACTTCTCATGGGGTGAGGGGCTACATTCAAGTTTCTGGCACCAGAGAGAATCTTGGAGGATTTAAGTTCCTGTAGGACATGGTGGGGAATCCATCCCCACTTTACTTTCAGACTGCGTGCACATGGTCCCTACCAAATCTTGGATTGGAACAAGCTTGTACCTTGGCAGATACGACTTCCACAGGGCTGTTCTGGAAGATCTTAAGGCTTTTAGCCGATTCCATCCCCGTTCCCCCAAGGTCATCTAGGGTTGCAGAGGATGCAGGGTCCTAGTGAACAACTAATATTGGTTCTGCAGAAGGGATATGTGGGAAAGCTCTGGCTTCTCTGCTCTCTTTAAGTATGGTGCCCCTTTTCACGTGGGAGGGAGGATATCTTGACCCATGCTGATCCCCATGGGAGGGGACATTCTTGTGATTCTTTATTTGTTTATATTTTCCTTGTCCATCTGTTATGGACAAGAGTTAGGGTGATTACTTGTTGCTTCACAGGAAGCTCACAGTTATGTTTTAAGTTAGAAATGAACAAGTGGAATAAATAGAAATAAATTTACTGTTTTGTTTAGCTATGGTTTTGAGATATTGTAAATATAACTTTTGATAGAGCATTATTATTTTGATAGAGAATTATTATTCTCTTGTAATTTATATCATGATTTACCTGTTCATAATCACTTACATCAAATACAAAAAGGAAAATTTTAAACCTTGATATAATTTTGAACCAAAAATTTGGTTAAATTTATACTTGATTGCACATCATATGCGCTTCCAATATACTATTAATATAGAAATAAATAAATGACAGTTTAAAAATAGCAAAAATGTGTACAAAACAGGAATCACATGTTATTTTAAAGATAAATCCAGCTAATATCCATGTTTAACACAAAAAGTACAATAAATATATGCAGTTATATGGATTTAAATGATTAATATATATTATGTATAAAATTAACATATGTTAAATATAATATATATTAAGTAAAAAGTTTAAAATAAAAATATACTTTCATAAATTGGACTTAGTCTTATTGATGAAAAAAATTAGTCTTGACATAAATAATGAAGATGTACTGCCTAAAAAGGAGAATCTATATAAGTTATGAAGGAATATGAAGACACAGGATACTAGAGAGACATTACTAAAGAGGAAAAATAGTGACCTCATATATGCTTCCAAGTTCTGTAAGGATCACCTCTGCTATTTTCTAGTTTTGACTAATTATTATTTTCAGTCCTAGGGTTTGTAGTCCGAGCTTCAAGCTTGTAATGCAGACATTCTACCATCCAAGCCATGCCTCTACCCTGTTACAAGTATAATGAGACACAATGCAGAATAAATTAAAATATCCATTAGGGAATTAAGAATTATCTGCTTGGGAATCTACTCTTAGGAATACATAAAACTATGAGAAAAAGTATTATTTAAACTAAGATTTATGGAGGTAAAAAGATATACCTTAGATATAGGGTTGCTTCTTTTTATATAAACTTAGTAATGTGAACACAGCATTTTTTAAAATTAATCAATTTATCAAATGAAGGGAGGATTTAGATTTCCTAGATATCAGTGTTGGGCAAATATTTACTATGAAATAACAACTGATAAGTTACAGAATATTTTTTCTTGTTTAATGATAATCCTTATTGCATAGGCCTTTTGTCACAGGTAGTTTTTTGAGGCTTGGTAAATAAGCCTTTAAAAAAAAAAAAAGCACAAGGCTGGGAAGGTGGCTCAGTGGTAGAGTGCTTGCCTTGCATGCATGAGGCCCTGGGTTCGATTCATCAGCACCACATAAGAAAAAAGAAAAAAGCTGGAAGTGGTGCTGTGGCTCAAGTGGTAGAGTGCTAACCTTGAACTGAAGAGCTGAGGGACAGCACCCAGGCCCAGAGTTCAGGCCCCCACGACCAGACCCTCCCCCCCAAAATTAAAAAAAAGCACAATATTTGTAAATGGTAGTAAGCAGTTGGGGTGGCAGTTGACAATTGCACAATGACCTCTACCATCTGAAAACAATACTGCTCGACAGTTTCATTATCTAAATTTGTTATATATGATTCTGTTAGTTAAGGATGTATGTTTCTGTTTTGCTTTGTTTGCTTTGTTTTTTAATGGGATGTGGATAAACAACTGGAGTTCTCCTAGATGTAGAAGAATTTCTTAAGTAAGTACAGCCAAATGCATTTATCAAGGTCATTGATACAAGGAATTATTATACATTAACCACTCAACTTGGTAAAGAAATTCTTAAAACCTCCATTTATAGGAACGTAAGTGAATAACTTTGGAATTGATTTAATATAATGTACATAAAGTCTATTCATGAATATGTAGCCAATTCCACTGGGGGAAACTAAGCAGTACTTAAATTACTTAAATTAAACCATGTTCTTGGATTATGTAACTATTATGAAAGTATTTTGAAAGTGGTCCATCTTTCCAAAGTCTAAGGAAGTATTTTCATTAAGGAAGACTGTTAACAATTTTCTATTAAAAAGCAAAAGACTTATGAAAGTAAATATTTTCTATAAATGTAGAAATTCAAAGGCTTACATTATCTAATTCCAACTTACTACAAATTTAGAGCAATCACAATAGACAGTAGCAATACAGACATAATTTCTGTGGTATGTTTTTGTTTTGTTCTATATATTTTATATTTTAAGAAAAGAACTTGGAAATTCACTGAAGACAACTTATTAATATTCACTTCCCTTTCAAAAATATCTGTTAAGCTTTCTCCCTCCAGATGTGCATTCCAGATGGTCTATGAATTTCCCAATAAGAGTCAAAGGGTATTTTTAATACAGAGAAGTCAGCTTTTTTCCTTAAAATCCAGTGGTTTTGCATCTCCTACACATGTAGTAAGGAGAAGAGACATTCTGTCTTTCTGGGACCTTCTATCCACTCTCACCTATAGACAAGAGAGATCAAGTCCACACATAATTTAAGCATTTTATACCAATGTTAAACAAATGAATACATTAAGACAGAAAAATTCAAATTTCTTACAGTTAGCTCTAGTTATTCTGGACCTAAAAGTAACAAAACTTTTGGGAGAGAAAAATCTAAAAAACTGAAATAATAAAATGTCCATTTCAAAAGTTATAACAAAAGATTATTCCAATGATTGAATTTCAATATTTACCCTCTGTATCTTATTCTCTTTGGAAATTTTACAAAGAAAATGAAAATAGGCATGATAATTAAGAAATATTTGAAGACAATATTCTAGACATTTTATGTGCTACCATCTACTCTGGATTCAGACATGTTAATAATAATATTTTCTACAAATCTTCAGGTTTATTTATTTATTCAATAATCAATTCTTATTTATCTTTTCAGCTCATCATCTTCTGCGATGATAGAAATATGTATGTACTCTGTGGTGCCTATGTTGAAGATTCTCTTCAACAGACTTGTACCCCATCACCCTATAAGTACAGTGGGTTTATTTGAATTTCTTATTTGAATATGTCCGTATGCAACTTCTTCCTCAAGAAATATTTCCATATGGTGATAGTTGGAATGCATACTCTTCTGTAGTGACCAATAATTTGCAATTGATCCTTGGTACCACTATCAATATTCCCTTTATATTATCTTGTCCTTTTATCACTCTAACCCCATCTCCATAGTTTTCTACCATAGACAATGGTATAGAATTAGCATAATTATTTGTATATATACAAGGAACCACATGACCATTTGAAAAACATATCTAAAATAAATGAGACACTAGCATATTCTACTAAATAGATGAAAACTGATATCAGTGATAAGTTAAACTTTTACAGATACTGTGCTAAATAAAAATTTGTGCATTACATTTAATTAAACCCCAAAACTTTAAATTAGGTTTAATTTCAGACATTTTACTCAACACTACACACCTCTCCTGACAATAAAGTCCACTATAAACATTATTGTGCAACTTATATAATTGAATAAAGAATTTTATACACTTTATACATAATTCTATGCACTTTATATTTAAAAACTATGATTTTAATAGTCATAAAATTTTAAAGGTAAAGATACAAAAATAAAATTTTAAATTAAGTGATGAGTTTGTAAATTTCTTTGAATAATGCTTCTGTCACTTCTGTGTCTAGATAACAATTCTGTGCTCATTTATGTTTGAGTAGATGTAGATAAAAGAAAATAAAGAGACTATGTTCTAAGTTATAAGGTCAGATAGTTTATTATATAAATCAATCAACCAATCAACAAGTATTGACTTCTAAAATGGAAGAGAGAAAACACATAAAAGATGACCTTTTAGTAAATTTCGCACTTATTCTAAAATAAATACTTTTTACAGACATGAATCTTATTGCCTCAAGTAATCAAGTGTCATATATTTTAACCTAGGTTATTTTTATAGTTTTAGAAATGACTCACAATCAGATCAATGGATTAATTAAATCTGAGTTGGAACACTATATATTACAACAGAATGTGAGAAAACACTTCACCAAGGGAGAGACATAGTCAGATGTGAGTGAAATGGGAGACCGTGAGATTGGTGAGATAAGTTGAGGCCTAAAAGTGATAGAATAGAAAAGGCATACATGCCTCATAAGCGGATAAACCTATGAGAAATGTTTCTTAAAAATGGCATCAGAATACATTAGAGTACTCTTTATAAATGTATATAGTTTTATCAAATATTTTTAATAAATTTTTAATATCACATAACTACTGGAAGATTGATCGGAAGCCTAAGAAGTTTTTCAAACAGAAGTATGGCAGAAAAGCAGAAGAAACCAAAAAAGAAAGAAAGAGAACTATTATCAGAGCCAAAAACAAAACAGAATACGTGAAATATTCAAGTCCTTACTTAAAGTATATAAATCATTACTGGACATATGGATTTTTTACTAGCTCCTCTTTATCAATACCCTTAAAATACATAGCTTGAAACAAACACATTTTGGAAAAACTCAAGTATTTCCCTAAAAAGATACTTACAAACAAAATGCTATATTAAATAAAATATTATACATGTCATTGGTGCAATGGGTTTACCTGTATCCCTATTTAAACAATTTGTTTTTCCCTTCCCCTCCACAAATTATACCAACATCAAATACAGTGAAAACGGATTATACCGTGGGGGAGGGACATACAAAACAAAAAAGAAATATCTTATAAATATGTTAGACACAACAGCAAGAAAGAAAAAAAAAACATTTGAGTCCTTATCTTGGGGTTCATTTTGCTTAACATCAACTTATCTGATCTTTTCTGCTTGTCTCAGATTTACACTATTTTATTGCAAATAAGGGAAACCATGGGACCCTATGTTTGGCGCGGGTTGTGGGGAGGAGATGGGAAGGGATGGGAAGGCCAAACAAAGGAAGAGGCAACAATGCTTGATAAGAAATGCACTCGTTACCTTGCCCATGTAAGTGTAACTCCTCTGTATGGTATAGAAAGAAAGAAAGGAAGGAAGAAAGAAGGAAGGAAGGAAGGAAGGAAGGAAGGAAGGAAGGAAGGAAGGAAGGAAGGAAGGAAGGAAGGAAGGGAGGGAGGGAAAGAGAAAGAGAGAGAGAGAGAAAGAGAAAGAGACAAAGAAAGAAAAAGAAAGAAAGAAAGAAAGAAAGAAAGAAAGAAAGAAAGAAAGAAAGAAAGAAAGAAAGAAAAACAGTGCATTAAAAACAACAGCAAAGATTTTTTTAAAAAATCACATCACTATGCTTGTCCTTTCAATTAAAAAAAAAAAATTTTTTTTTTTTTTGGGTTCAGTCGTGGGGCCTGAACTCTGGGCCTGGGCGCTGTCCCTCAGCTCTTCAGCTCAAGGATAGCACTCTACCTCTTGAGCCACAGCGCCACTTCCGGCTTTTTTCTTTTTGCTTATGTGGTGCTGAGAAATCGAACCAGGGCCTCATGCATGCAAGGCAAGCACTCTACCACTGAGCCACCTTCCCAGCCCTCAATTTCTTTTTTTTAATCGGTCGTGGGGCTTGAACTGTGGCCCTGGACACTGTCCTTTAGCTCTTCAGCTCAAGGCGAGAGCTCTGCTGCTTGAGCCACAGCACCACTTCCGGTTTCCTAGTGGTTTATTGGCGATAAGAGTCTCAGGGACTTTCCTGCCCTGGCTGGCTTTGAACCCAGCTTCAAATAATACTATTTGAAGATTATCTTTTGGAGAAACTTGATTTGAAAAAATTTCAATTTGATTTAAAAAATTATACATTTAAATTTTTTTTCTGACTAGGTCATATAGGTTTCTCTTTTTAAGGAATCAAGGAGGGACAGGTAAGTCTTCATTATTTCAACATTCAATATTTTGAACATGTAAAACAAAATTAAATTCTGGAGCAATGACATTAGTAAAACAAAATCATTTCACATTCAATTTTTTTTAATCCTGGAAAAAGCAAACCTAATTTTCAGTGGAACAAATAGCTACTAAAAGTATTCTTTTAATTGACACAGAAAATATACATACAACTCTTTTAGCTTAGATGGAGGCCAAGTTAAAACTTCTAGAACCAAACAAAAGACTTCCTGTGTACAAAAAGTTTTTCAGCCAATAAATTATATTCTTTGTGTTTAAATATGAAATTATGCTTTCTCCTCTTTTCTACAATAATGCAGATGTATATCCAGAGAATTATTCTGTTTTTTTTAATTTTCATTTGGTTTTTAATATATTACATGAGGTGTCTAACATTAATATAAAATAGTCTTTGTTAAAATGACTTTCTCCAACTATTAGCTAATTTAAAATATTCTTGGTGTATTGATGTTACATTTGTATCTAATATATGATATTACAAATTATGTTGTTCAATAGTTTTGATGTACTAAATGCATTTTTCCTATAGAATGTTTTAAACTTATGAGGGATGTTGAGAATGAGTCCTTCATGAGTTGAATTGCATATGTATTTGTCTCCTAGTATAAATTATATTTCACATTGACTAGCTAAGCCACTACAGTTTCAAATGATTTCCAGGACTGAAAAGATGGCTGACAGGATTATATTTTACACATGAATAAACACCACACACAATAATTTAAAGCATTTCCAACTGAATTAAACTAAGTACTTCAATTATGAATGATATAGACATCTATGTAAGATGTAAGAGTCAGCAAAGCTTACTTTTTAAAATACCTTGTGGAAAATAATTGATTAATCCCTACCCATTATCATAGAGAAATTGTGAGATACCTCATTACTATCATATCACCTGATAGTCAAATCCAAATGTAATCCCTAAACTTCAATTCTGACTTAATTTATTCATTTGGTTCTATATAGTCCTGATAAGTTTTTCAAACATTTAGGATTACACTGCTCATATGTTGCTACTATATTGAATTCCCATATACTTAGCCACTAATCTGTTGCAATTTTACTACATATTTAGTTAGTTACATGGTGTAGGTGTCCAGTCTGGCTGGGACTTGGAGTGAAGGAAGGTTCTGGAGTGCTGCTCAGGACTGTGCCTCTTTCTCATCTGGTATTCATGAAGTTTCTAATTAGTAGTTAGCTAGAGGATTGCTTTTAACTTTTTAAGGTTGCTTTTCCCTTGGGGCAGTTTTATTTTATTTAAGTGTTTTGTTTTTCTGCGGCTGTTTCTGATTTTTTGTTTTCTTTTAAACTTTCCAGTCTACTAAGGAAACCTTCTCTTCTTTTAAGAATTTTACTTTTTGATTACTTATTAATTTAGAAACTAGAATCCATCAAAAAAACACTTCTCTTTACATATAAGTTGATAAAATCATGATAGAATTTTTGTTCATGGATTCTGTCCACCTTCAAGTAGAATGAAGTTGAAAGTTGTTGAGGTCACATTTGAAGAATCTCCTATCACAGAGAGAATGAAATCCTGTAGTGAATTTTGTCACAATACCTGCTTATTCCACATGGTTTCCAGCAGCTACTCCTTTCAAAATGATCCTAAAAATCAAGTTTGTTAAGTGGAGCACCAAAGTCACTGAAATATTCTGGGGTGGATCTGCCTGTAGGTAGAATATAACATTGGGAAAATGCTATTATTAAATTGAGGTTCCTTAATGCATTGTTAATAAAGGGTGTGTGTGTGGCATACATCCAGTGTTAACACAGAGTAACCAAAGAGAAGGGAAGCGTGGTTATTGTAACGAATACTAGATATCTAACAGATATCACTGGAATTGTCTAGTTGATCATAATGTTCCTATAAATTTAATAGTGAGCAACAACTAAGGCATTACTTCATGTATAATAGAAAAAGACTTTAGGTTCAATGAAAAGACCTCTTATATGAAGTACTATAACAAGGAGTAAAATACATACAATGCATTTCTGATGTAAATTAGACCATTGCCCCACAATCCCTTAAATGTTACAGTAGCTGTGAGAAACCTCAAAGAAGAATTCTTTATAGTCTCACATGTTTAGTCAATTGTCCTTCTGTACTTTTAAAACTTGTGTTTCACATCCATAGGGTAGTGGTCCCAGTGGTTATGACACTGCCTTATAACTATATTCTTTATTCTCAAATTCCTAGTCTGATATATTTTACTCATATCCAGGAACTGAAGAGAATCCCCACACTGGTTCTCTGATGTGTAAAATTAGGATTATTATGGTAGGAAAGAGCAAAGAGTAGCTGCTACCTCTGTCTTTGAAAATCGTAGAGCAGAAGGAATATATCATATCTGATATGTTTGCAATCATTAATGTCACTAATACAGACATAAAGAATACAGGAAAGGTGTTTCCTCCACATCCTACTTCATCTTGCTTATATGGCCTAAGAAGACAGATGAATCTTAGTGAAGGACAGGAGATTTTTATGAAGTTTACTGGGTAATGACTCCGATTGCAGCTGCTGTGCAATATTGGGTTCTATTGCTTGAGGAAATCAATACATCTTTGGGCACCTGGCATGCAGCTAGTGATCTGATGAATGCTTTAAACTCATACATTTTAGTAATGACTATCAGAACTAATTTGATGCTGGCAAAACACATTCACTTCCCTGCCTCAGGGACCTGTCAGCTATCTAGATCAAAGTCATATTTTAGTCTGTAGAAATATGTGTTGACTTTCTCATCTAAAATTAGGCAGACCAGCCCATTGCATTGGTGGCAGTAGTTGATTGTACCTGATGCACAAATCTAGACACCACTGTAAGACTACTTGTTTGCCAAATGTTCTGGGGCTACACACCACGTTGGAAATTTTATGAGTCTATTGTTTGTCTGAAGTGTATCGAGTTGTTCTTTCTAAAATGAGAATAAGTTTCCCACTGAGGCCCTTTGTACTAGCACATCTACAAATATGGCACCTGTTTCCTAAATCCGAAATAGCTCACTAAACCTTGTGACTGTTGTACTGTGACCTTCTTATTTACTCACACAAATAATTGTCGTTTAAGTGAAACTTATAATTAAAGATATTCCTCAAGATAGCTGGTATACTGTATAGGTTTCACTACTGCTTAAGGCACATGATTAATTGGATTTAGTGGCCTTTAAAAATGATAATGAGAAATAGGGATCCCATCAGAAGCTTTTGGTTAGTCACTGTTTAGGCATTTAAAGCAAGGGAGCAATGTGTTGCTGGTGAGAAACAGAGCTTGGGTTTTTACTGATCTTAGAAGATCTTGCAGGCTGGACTATGAGTGAAAATATTGTTGTTTGTTTTTTTTTTAAATAACAAAATGTTTTATGGGAAGCATGTAGACCAGTATTTCATTATCAACCCGAAATAGTATGCATCAGTTCAGTGAAAGTTGATTCACATGTAGGCTATTGAAGAAAGTCCTATGGACAATTTTACTGCTACATTATCTTTTTCTGGATTCACCCTTAATCTTGGCTCACAGATGGTACTACATGATAACAGATATCATTCAAGCGTAGACAAGAAGAAATGTGACTGGAGAAGAACTGTGGATTTATCTCTGAATTATATTTGTCCCTCATATAAAACATTTACTGTGAGCTGATCTCAGAAGAATATTTTAATAACTAAGTAGATTGGTAAAATAATCCATCTGGCACAAAATAATCTTGAACAATGGCACAAAATAATCTTGAATAATATGGCATTAGAATGGGCTTAGCAGCATGGGCTCCATTCACTAAGGCATGGTAAATAAGAGCCATTGATCACTGTTTCTTCAATAAACAGTAACGACAAACCTTGAGTTTCCAAAATGACACCATCATATCGAGGAACCATCAAATACTGGCAAATGGATCGCATTGGATCAGTAACATTTGCATGGTGTGAACTGTGCCCTTCTCACAAAATTAGAGTATTTGAATATGCTATCTCCTCCATTTCCCTACCTACCATCATTGCATCACATAATCCATCACCTACTACCATGTCACTGTGCAAATACCAACCTCATATAGCTTAAAATGTCCTTCATGCTGGGCACCAGTGGCTCACACCTGTAATCCTAGCTACTCAGGAGGTTGAGATCTGAAGATAATGGTTCAAAGCCAGCCTGGGTAGGAAACTCCATGAACCACCAGAAAAGAAGAAGTGGTGCTGTGGTTCAATTGGTTGAGTGCTCTCCTTGAGCTGAATTGTTCAAGGTCAGCGCCCCGGCCCATAGTTCAAGCCCCATGACCAACCAACCAAAAAAAAAAAAAAAAAGTCCTATAGGATGTGCTATGTATTTCAAGATCCAAATCTTTGTTATAACGAAAATACATGGTCTAAATCATTACTATTACTATGTATCCATTAACAAAGATTATGATTTCCTTGCTCACAACTTTAAGTTTTGTTTTGCTTTTAATTTAATTCTTTTTGGATTTGTGCATCTTGTGGAACTCCAGAATGATGCTTTCAATGAGTAATTTAATATTTCATTGAACTGCAATTTACAATGATCCTTTTAGATCCATCACGCTAGTTAGTGGGTCAACATGAAAATATAATAAAAGAATTATTGAACTATCTTGGCTGATTAACCCTGAATAAGTGGTATTACTATTTTATCACAAAATACGAAGTAAGAATGGGTATATCCAGATTTCAAAATATCCATTAGGTTTCTTCTTAGCATTCCCTTGTCCTTGTGATTAATGATATGCAAAACTATGAAGGAGAGCTCAGACCATGATGCTAATATGCCAGATCTTCAGAAATTCTTATTTGAGTAAGATTACCAGGTAAGTATATAGCTAAGTACTTATAGAGGACAAAGACAATAGGAAAGGAGTAATGGAAGTAGAGAGTTGCAAATACTATGACATGACCATTGGCAAAAACAGCTAGAAATATTTATTCCTTACTTTGCTATCATTATATTTGCAATGTATTTTAATATTTTGATCTTATCTTTCTTTCACTTTGTCACCTCTTTGTTTTTACAACATGTGTTAATAGAAACTAGTGGAATGACATAATTGAAAGCAACAGTTTATTGAAGAAGGGTTTGACTCATCTAGAAGAATGGACATTATCCAAAGGTAGGAAAAAAAGGATTGTTATCATTTTCTGAAAAAGGAAGAATCTGTTTTCAGTTGTGCACATATGTGTTCTCCGGAAGGCAGAAATGTGAGATTGTTGTTGCCTTTAAAGATTCAATACAGTTTAAGAAGACCTAGGTCATTGCCAGGTTGATAAAAGGTAGACTGTTATGATTTCATGATATGATAGTTTGACTAGACTTACCTATACTTATCATAATATACTTGCTTGGATTTTTTTGGTTGGGAACAACACCTGACAGACAGTTATGGAGATCTAGAGGGTAGAAATAAGGAAGTGGCCATTTAAATGTTTCTTGATTTGCTCACAGGTTGCTGTTATGCTAAACTATCTCTTGGCAGGGATAGGCCTCAGTCTATTTCACCCTTTCTGGAAACTTTTCACGGAACATCTATGCATTTTTACTTCCATGATAAATATCAAGAGCTTCTTGAGACTATAGATACCACCAGTGTGCAGTCAACAGACACTAATGTGGAATTGAGTGCATCCCATGTAACTGACGTCTGTACGTTTGTTTCTAGCTTGATCTTCCCCACTTCTCATGCACACCTCTAATCCCCCTATCCTTACCAATTGTCTAAGCTTCCAGATCTAGTATCAGATGAGAAGGTTACAGCCACAGAGCAACTGAACAAACAGCTATTATCATTTGCACAGAAATGCATCGTTGAGAACCACATAATTATAGATTACAGTCTTGAAATGGTTTGAATCTTGACTGGCACATAATTAACTCAGAAAAGTAACATTGGAAAATTTTAATTTACTACTTTCACCTATTCCTCTGTCCTTGGAAAGAAAGGATTCATATATTCAATTTATCAATCATAACAGTTAACTGTCTAGTAATTAGAATGTTAAATTATCAGATAGGTAAATCTTAGTTAAAAAAAAAAACACAGACATGCTGACGCCATAGCTAATGATTTCTTAAAAGTCCCTGTTGGGTTTGATGCAATCAACATTAGTGTTCTTGTCAATTTCCTTTCTTTATTGATTTTCTCAATAACATTTTCTTTAACTTAAAAAGGTCACAGAGACCAAAGCTGCTGTATAATGTTGACTGAATAAGTATATGCAGATGTTTATATTTTAACACAACTACTTAATGAAGTTTCTCCACTTTAATTCATAATTTCACCTGCAAAATAGTTATTTCACATATTATTCATCATTAGACTTACCAAGTTATGCCAGTTATCACCCAGGTCCCTCAGTCTCATATACCTGTCTATAAATTAGGGTTTGAATATTTTTTTGATATGTGATCCTAGAGTAGATGTATATGAAAACAAAATCTACTATAGATTATCTCTTGTAACAGTTTCTATACTGAGCACAAGTAAGAGTATGCTGGATTTTAGAGGGCAAATTAACTATAATTATAAACTTCAGTGGTTCTAACTCCAACTTGGATGTTAAAAAAAGAATTAGAAGGTTTTCTTTTTTTTTGGTAAGAAATACTTTGAGCACCTATCCTGCAAAACTACAATGTTAGTTATTTCTAGATAAATGAAATTCTGTATCTGTAAGATGACAATTTTATGTACTCGGCTCTCAACAATGGAGTCTCAATTCTAGAGATTATTGAACCAGTGGCCAAATCAATGTAACCCTTCTGTCACAGAATGGTTGCTGGAAGTGTGAAAACATTCTTGAACTGACAGTTGTCATGTGACAAAATGTGTCCCAGATCCATGTAGATGTCTCCAAATTAGGTGAAATTCTAGCTAGTGAACTTGCTAGACAAGGACAGAAATATCTATGTCCCATCATTGCAGGTATCGTGGTATGGCTAGGACCAAACAGAATATTAGTATCATTATCAAGGACAGAATGAACAAATTTAATGGTACATTTGCACCCTGACAAGGTGTTAGACAGAACTGAACACAATTTACCCATAACTCATGAACTTTATTCACATGCAACATGAGAGACTGAAAAATTTAAATTATTAAGATCATTAAAAAATGAAGCTTTGTGCCAACCAGCCATGTCATTTTTTATTTCTCTTGTGCATTGTGCTTTTTTTTTTTTGCTTTCTCACAGATTTTGTTGTTTTCCTCTTCACTGTGTATTTTTTAAAGGAAAAGAAGAAAAAAATTTCATCTTCCTTGATAAGATAGAACTATTTGTCAGGTTTTCTGGACATAATTTGAGAGATGAGACAAGAGACAAAAGCTATGCTATTGGGCAATCTCAAAATCTTACAATCAGGCTTCCTATCAACCCACAAACTGATCTGTATTCTATTTTTTACGTAACCTTTTTCTGTTAGGCTCAAATTGAAAGAAATGGTCAGTCCTGGCCACTAATATTTAGTAAAGAAGCAGATTATTGATTTGTTCATTGATTCACTAAATTGATATTTGTTAGTATCTGTAATTTGCTTTGGATCCTTAGACAAAATAACAAATTTCAATAGCTATTATCAAAATTACCATAATAACTCATGTAAGTTTGTAGAGAGGAAGAAACACATTGCAAAATAACAATATACTTTATAAGGACATTGACCTCAATTTAATATTTTTATGGGAAAGAAATGGGATTATAAGAAATACTTTTTAAAATTTTATTTTATTGTACAGATGTTGTACAGAGGGATTACAGTTACATCTTAACTTAATGAGTACATTTCTCATCAAGTATTGTTATCCCCTCCTTTATTATTTTCCCACTATCCCTTTCCTCCCCCACATTTCTCACTCCTCCCTCCATCTTCAAGCTGTAAAGTTCATTTCCAGTATACTGTCTTGTGGGTATCATTGCTGCAGTGGGTTATCCTGTGTCTTTGTTTCAGTGTGTTGTTTTTCCATTTCCCCTCCCCAAATTAGGCAAACATATATACAAGCTGCAGCGTACCAAAATCAAGTACAGTGACAACAGGGGAAGAACATACAAAGGAAATGTATTTTCTTATAATGATGAATTGAAAAGGTAGATTCATGTGTCTTCTTAAATCATATTTAATTGAGGTGAGATTTTCAAAATGGATAGTTACTAAATGGAACACAGGAGAGAAAGAATTGTAGCCAGAAGTGGCAGACATAAAAATACCCTGTCAGATTTACATATTATCAGGTTCATTCATATTGAAAAATATTATGAGCTACTAAAACCAGAGACTATTCCAAGATTTTAGACAGTGTTTTGATTTGTGATTTTGAAAAGATGATGTTTTTGTTTGAGGCCCAAACATTCTCTGGTAGTCAAAATTGTAGGAATAAATGCACTCTTGAGGAACAAAAGGGAGAGAACAGATATCCATAAAGAAATTGTTAAGTCAGAAACAATAAATATCCAAAATGTTTAATGTAGCTTTTAATTTATTATGTGACCAATGGCAGGCAATTGACTAACTTTATAATCATGTACTTATTTTGAAAATGTCATACTTTTCTAATATGGACACCAAATTAAAAGTTCGGAGCAGTGTTAGGGTAGATAACAAGAGTTTAGAATACTTATATTTACAAGTTGAAAAAAATTAGATAAGCTAAGGAGTATCATGTATTTTAAACAGATACTTTTAAACAATGTGAAAGAGCTATATGATGTAGAATATATGTGTCCTAATGAAAAAATTTACCCATGGTAGGGCAAGTTCTTAATTAGAAACCCTGAAGGTAGACATGAATATAGGACACTTGAATACATTTTTGTATATTTTTTGCACTGTTTGTTTGATATACATATGAATGAAATAAAATCTTGCACAAATCGTAAGCTTATATATATGCTTAATTTGTCTTATAATAAGAAATTTTAACTATGAATCAGTATAAGGTTTCTTCTAAAAATTTCATTGATCAAGTAAAAACCAATACTTTAAATTTTAATGATCCACTAGAAGATTATAAGTATGCAAAGGAGAGAGAGGATGAAGTAGAGGAAAATGAGTAGCATATAGATAGCTAGTGCTTCAATATAGATGAGGTAGTCAGTCTATTGGAGTGATTTTGAGACTTCAAGTATGAGGCCTGAAAAGTATTCATTAAATGAAATGAAATGAAAGTGATAGGAAGCCAGAGCAAAATTCATTTGAGGAGAAAGTTTTCAGTGAACAACTTATGGATGTAAGTTAATGAGTGAGAAGCAAAAGAGAATTCAACTCTCATATTTTGCAGTGAGTCTTTCCAAAAAGATGGTTAAATGAGGAGCATGATAGGGTAGTCGGTAGAAGAGTATAGAAAGCTGAGCTACAGTAGTTGTTTTTTATTACTGTTAAAGGCATCATATGGCTAAACTTTTCAATAGGGAGAACAGTACATTTAATTGAATGTTAAAGGAAAACAACGTTATAGAATCAGATTTGTCTATGAAAGTAAAGGGAGGCAATATGATTTAGGGAGACACATGTGTCTACCTTCTCAATCATTTTTCACATACATAAGTAGTATATATGAGAAATGGGGCTATTAGAGGCAGGAGATATTTCTACTATCATGGCCTTGACTGATAGGACAGCAGAGTAATATATGACCAGAGAAGAAGAAACAAACAAGCAAACTTTACAACTTTTCACATTCAACTTTTGGAGGTAGCATGCTTATTATTCAAAAGCTGTTTACTGAAGTCAACTCATTTTATCATTTGTAATCAGATTCATTTTAAACATAAAGCCTTATGTGATTTGATCCTTGCTAAAGTGCTTCTTCTGAAAGGCAAAGCTAAATATATAAACAGATACCTAATTGAACTGTGAAATTTTACTATTGCTATTGTGTTCAATTTCCTTTGTTGAATTTTAATGTTAGAAGACTATCAAAGCACAGCCATGGAAAAAAGTCCTACATTACAAATACATATATATATATATAATTTCATGAATATTAATCATGTTATTCAAACCACATTCTCTACTCAATGAAATGTCTGAATTTTTTGCATTCACATTGTTTAGTACTAAAAAGGAATTTAAAAAATTAGAGATATTTAGCCAGACCCTAAATGGTCATTTTTTGCTATCCTCAAAAGAATGGAATAGCATGTATGCAAAATTTATTAACAGGAAAAAATGTAATTAATAATAGTCTATTCTTTGTTTTAAATTTTCATTGGCATGACAGCTTACCTGTCAGTGGAAAATCTAGTCTATACTCTCAGAAGCTGCAATTTATATACTAGAGAGTGTGATGGAAAGACTTTTGATTTTTGCTAGTGCAGGGGCAGAGGGGAGCATTAAAATGCCAAAAAGTGTATGGAACTTGAAGAATATGAATTCTAACTTTATTTGACAAGAAAAATTTGTCAAAGTCTCAATTGTACTTCTTTGTCCCCTGACTTCTCAGCCCCATCTTTTAACTCAAAATGTATTACTAACTTGATTTCCTCATCAATTATTCTGTCAAAAGAACGTATAGTTCTTTGTTTGCTAATCACATCTAAGTTGAAGCATTTCAATAGCATTTCTATTGTCTTTATTATATTTATAACTCTTTGAGAACAAACATGTGTCTCCAAGTTTACAGTTAAATATTTCAGTACTTCCTTCTGGACAATGTATTGGAATGAAAGAGCCTGCAAATGCTAATGGATACAGGTGGCATTTTCAAATGGAAAACAGCCACTACTGAGTTCATTTATATTAGGTAATTACACTTCTCATTATCTTTTTCTGTTGATGCCAGATTGGTTGTTACTCCAGAGGGAATACATATGTAAAAATTACATTTTTCACAATTATTTAACATTTATTTGATAGCAAAAATTAAATGTAGATTTTTTTCATATTGCAAACATTTTTTTCTCTCAGTAAGAGCTTGCAAGATTAAAAACATATTACCACACATCTTATTTTGTGTCTATCAATCAATGCAACAGTCAACAAGAAATAAGATACATACATATTTCCAGTACGAATGATTTAGAAAAGTTAAAATTTGCATTTAACTGTATCAGGAATACATTTGAAAGAATAGAGAGAGATGACATGATGGTAGATGATAGATAAATAGATAGATAGATAGATAGATAGATAGATAGATAGATAGATAGATAGATAGCTGATAGAGATTATTTTACTAAATATATTTTATTTATGAGGAAACCGGATATGTTTATCTTGAAATACTGTGAAGAAAATAAGCAAAAAAGATCACATTTTTCATACACAATGACACAATTATTTACTTTCCCTTTCACAAAGACAAACCATCTCTTCCCCTCCTGCTGACCTCTTCAAGTCTTCTCAGATGAGTTCTGTAGCAAACCAATCATTCACATATCCATTGCTTTCTCTTTTAATTTCATATTTGTAACTATGAATTTCATTTTATAGTTCATTTCTCAACATTACATAATTATGTTCATTTCTTATGCAAACCACACATGTCTCAAAACAAATACTGTCAGTATTTAAGATGAGAGTAGTCTGACTATTTTTGTTACAGGAAGGCAGGAGTTCACATTTTATAAAGTATCATTTTTGTTAGTGGTTCTGTTCTTTGTTCAAAATAAGATGCATTCTCTCTTGCAAATTAATTATAACTATTTTGTCATTCACACAAAGTTTACTGGACTTTTTTCTTTTTCTTCCTAACAAACTATTTTTCAAATATTCTACCAATAAGCACTTACCTTCATTTTCCTTCCTTTCTTGCTTAAGACACCTGTCAGTATATTTAATACTTTCTGTTATCACTTCAACAGAAGGGGCCTCAGGCTGTATCTTGACAAAAACACCCAAAGGTATCAGTATCTACATCTCAAGGAGGCTCCAGCTGTCACCACCTCCCCAGGCCTTTTGTTCAAAACAGGGAGTGATGGAAGTGTTTGGTCTAATGATGTTTTAACATTTATTTAGGGCTTATTTTTTGTCAGCTCTTTAACATGTGAAAGATACAGGTCCTCCCTCCAAGGAGCTTCCATTCCAAGATATTAAAAATAAAAGGCAGATATGCAAAGGAGCTCTTTGTAAAATGTCCTTTTCCCAGGTGTAGTGGGATGCATCTGCAAAGAAGATACAAGAGGAAATTAAGAGAAGCAGCGCGGACTCTCTCTCCTTACTGCCCTCTCTTTCCTCTTTCTCTGTCTCCCCTTGCATTCTAAGTTTAGAGCTTGATAGTTCAAATAAAATAAATTATGATAAAATATTCAATTGATTGAAATACAACTTTCTTACTTTTTATGTTCTTCATATTTTGATGATTCTGACTATAAATATTGATTTAGGGAGATAACCTCTGTTGAGTTATTTCAGGACAAAGCTACAAACAGACATGCATTTTGAGAGATTAAGAAGATTTCAATATTTTAATATATGGTCACCAATTTTAAAAATGAGATAAATTTGGATTTCTGGCAATATTTTAAGTTTGAGAAGAAAAAGCGGGACAATTTGGACTGTTCCTAATGATCACAGAGAAAATACCTCATGAAGAACATTGGATAAGAGGAAAGCATTTGAAAACCATTTGTTTATGCTGCTTATTATGTATGACAACAGAGTGATAGTCAAAACACAAAAATGTCTTCCTAAATCAGGGAAGAATGCTTGTCAAGACATTAAAATATCTGATAAGAAGAACTTTCAAAACCTTATGTATAGGGTAAATGTGTTTGAATGAAATCAAGTGAGAAATGACAAAGTGTAATACAGAAAATATATTCTTACTATAAGATAAATTCACAGGGAGCAAAATATAGTAGAAAAAGAATTAAGTTCCTATAATTTACATGGTTTGTATATTAATAAGAAGTTGCCAATATCAATAAGTTATTAATAGATAATTCTTAGATAGGATTTCTATCTACAAGATCAAATATATAATATCCTAAAAGACGATTAGAATTTTTTTCTCCTCTGTGGCTAGATAGGAAAATTTTAGACTGTGTAAACCATACAGGTCTTTAGTAAAAATTTAATCCTACTAACAAAGTGTGAAACTGTACTGGACAATATACCCTTTAATTGAAACAGTGTAGCTGCATTAAGCCTATCTTTCTATAAACAAATTGTTTGACACATTTGGCTCATGATTTCCCATCATCTGTTCTAGAACCATTGAAGTCATTTGCAAAATGATTCCAAGCTGCTACTTTCGAATCTCTACCTCTATATTTTAACACAATAGTATTTTAATTTTAAGGAGAGTTTCCTGTATAAGTGATATTAACAACTGCATATTTCACTCACATATTTAAGATGGCTACATTATATATCACAATACCTTACCACTAAATGTCCAAAAAATAAGTCTCGTAATATTTTAAAATTGATGGATATTAATCCTATTGGTTAAGTTTCAAAACACTTATGAAAAAATAAAATAAATGCTTTTGATTATTGAAAGTGATTCAGGCACAGGGAAACACACATGTTTTTAATAAAGACTTCTTAGCCTCTTCTCATAATCTTCACCCAATGTTCTCTCTGAACATTTATTCCCTGTGTGTTATGTCCTATAGGCTAGATCCTTCATTCTCAGTGGCAGCTCCTCAGAATGCCACAAATATGAGACATTCCCTCATTAGCCCTCTTGGCTAAAACCCATTTAACAGTATATTTTAATATACATTTTTCTCAATATAGATATTTAATTACATACGCACATGATCATATATAAATCAATATTTGTCTGGCCAACAGCACCATAGATTATTGGATAAACAAATGCAACAAGAACATGTCTGTTTAAATTATAATGAAAATAAAAGACAGTCACTTGTCAGGACTATTTTGCTAACATTTCTCTTGTCCATTTTCAATATTTTCACATGTACATACAATAAAAATAACAAGATTTTAACACAAAAGCAAATACAATATTCACATCATTGAATGCATGTTTAACATCTTGGTTTGTTCACTATAGCAGTTGTTTATTGGAAGTGAAATATATCTTCACATTTCTTACTGTTCCATCACTGCAGGTAGCAGAGTGTTGATACTGATGCCTTCTGGCTCCTGATTCACTTATGTGCTTTACATCCTAACTCTGTGTTCAGTAACAGCTGATGGTAACAGTTAACATCTGAAAAGTAGTCATGATGTTATATTCATACCACAAAATTCCACATGTACTAAGTCAGTCAGATTCCTTCACACTACTCCATTCCATTCCTAATTATCAGTGTGGCATGGGGTATAGGAGATAAAGGGGCCCAAGGCAAGGGAATACAAATTCATTGAGGGCTCCAAAACATCAAGTAAGTTTAGTAAGATTCTAACATGTGAATAATTGTTGGATCTGTAACCTACTGGAAGGGCTTCATGGATTGACCCAGTTATAACAATTCTCATATTCTAGAGAAGGAAGGCAATTATAGTCTTTCTCTTGCAGTAGCTGAGAAATGTTCACTACTCTCTGAAGAAAAAAGCCAGTATCTATTGGTATCTGTGAGAGGTGACTACATTTTGGACTAATAGCGATCTAGATAACAATAACAGCTGTGGGTTGTGAGAAATAAGAGAAATATGTTAGTAACAAGATGCGGAAACCCAGAAAGAGAAACTGTTAACTAATGCCTAGTACTGAAGAGGAACTTCAAGGCTAGATTATGAAAATGATTCCTTTTTTTGTTCATTTTACAGTAAGAAAATGGGACAAAATTTTTCTCCTCTTGAGAGATATTTGATGAGGGTATATCACTTATTTACCATTTTCAATTTCTTATTTACCAATTTTGATTTCATTTCACCCCAGTGACATACTTTATAGACACATTATCACTTGGTCACTTTCTCTCATCCAAGAGAAGAACTTGAACTTGGTACTCTTTTGCTCATTGACTAGACCTCTACCAACTGGGCATTTCTCCAACCCCAAAATCTAGTTAATTTTTTTCCTTTTTCCTTTCTATCAAAACCAAATGAAAACTTTCTATCATCTTCTAAACCACTCTCATAATAGTTTATGAAAAATTGAGTATGTTTTAGTTCAACTCATTTCATGTTTATGACATTGAAAATACTTTGTTAATTTCAACAAGGTGTTTCATAGCTAAATATTTTAGCATATTCAATCATGTGCACACCAATTCTTACATAACTGAAACAATACAACACACTGTATAATTAATGAGATTTCCTTGATATCATCTGTTACTTGGTCCATGGCCAAATTTCCACCACTGACACAAAAATAATTTAAGCTAATATTCCTCTGAAAGTCTTTTCTAAGCATTTAGGACCCAACACTGCCTTGATGGTTTTTGGTGGGTTTTGGTTGTTTGTTTGTTTGTTTGTTTTGTATTTAGCTGTCCAGTTCTAGCCAGAATTTTTTCAGGCCATTAAATACTACATCTTTCAAACTGAGTAATGAGAAACACTCATTTTATTCGAGTCTGCTACTGTACTCACATCTTTAGTTTTCAACTAGCACAAATTAGACAATATTCTAATTTCCATTAGCTAATATCTCATCCTTCAATAATTGCTCATCCCTTGATCAATGAAATATATTACTGTTTATCTTTTTATAATAAGACTTATTTTTTAATTAAGCTTTTATTGTGAAATTACTGTACAGAGGGGTTACAGTTACATGAGCAAGGTAATGAGTACATTACTTATCCAGCATTGTTGCCTCCTCCTTTGTTTTATGAATTTCTTTAATCTCTGCTAAGTAGCCTGCTCCTGGCTACGTTGTCTCATGTTTTGCCCTATTTTAGTTTTTTGTTGTTTTGTGTTTCATATTTCTAAATGTTATTATTATTATTATTATTTCTGCTTAGAAAATATTTGTCCTTTTCCTACAAACACATGAAAAGTTCTGCTTAGAAAATATCTGTCCTTTTCCTACAAACCCATGAAAAGTACTTTATAATTAAAGCATTTTTTTAAATTTAATTTTATTTTATTTGTGAACATACTGTACAGAGGAGTTACAATTACATGGGCAGGATAATGCGTACATTTCTTACCAAGAATTAAAGCATTTTTTGAAACCAAAAAAAGACCTTCTTATCATGCTTGTTAGTTTTCTCATTTTTGTTTTTGTTTTACTGTAAGAAAATATGTGATCTAATCAGCTTATGAAGTAAAAGAATGATATTGACTAAGAAAAGAGGTTTCGCTCTACACTTGATTTGTTTCATTGCATTTCAAAGTCTTTTTATAGTTTTAATGAATTTGCTTTCATTTCTAGTTTCACTTGGTACAGATAATCTCATTGTTGAGTAAGACATTTCTCCTTTTTTAAGAACCTAAGTTAAAAAGACCATGGTGTGTAACCACCATGGCCAACAAAATACAAGGAAATTAAGGATCACATGAATTTTCAGATGGCAAGGACAGAGGGGTGCTAAGGTCCAATTTAAGACCAAAAGGCACACACCACTTAGTAAACTAATGAAGGCCTATCATCAATGACAGTTTTCCAATGAGGCAGATCAGATTCAGATTTGACAGGCAGCAAATCAATGAAACAAACACATCAACACTGTTGGAAATGGAAAGTGGAGAAAATTGGCATGCTATAGTAGCACATAGTATTGGATAGCAGAAAACAAAGAAAAAGAAAAGAAAACTGACCAGATGCTATCCAAATTTGTTCCTGTATTTAAGATTCACCCTGTATGGAATCAGCAATTTAACCACACCCTATGCAATTCTTGTGGAATTTTTCTCCCTCTCTCACTGTTTTAGTTGGCATCAGGTAACTGTCATATATGTCTGAGTATGTTGCACCTACCGCATTATTTCACTGTTAGTAAAGGTAAGAAGGTATGCTTAAAATAAAAATCACATCAGACAAAAGGCAAACCTGTCGTACTTCTTTGGAGCTTTTACATCATATATAATCGATCATTAATTTCCTTGTGTAGAAAAGATACACAAGGCAGAAATTTGACTTTTCTTTGGACAGGAATGTTCCAGCATGACCTTGAACACAGTAATCTAAACTGATTTTTTCTCATGTGTCATGCCCTTACATTTCTAAGTTTTATCTCCTATCCTGTTGAGTACTGTTGTCTCTTTCAGCCTATAATGTAGAAGCTGCATCAGGCTCATCCAGCCTGATGAACAGATTGTCATCCATGTAGTGGATCGATGTGAAGTGTGATATAATGTTTAGATGGCCTGAACCCTTATATATTATTATGACAGAATTCACAAGTGTTAATTCAGCTTTCAGGGACTGGGGAAGACTAAAGTATGATTCATGTGCATTGCGCATGAATGCTAGCATTCTGATTGTCTCTCTCTCTCTGGAATAAAAAGAATAAAATATCATGGGATATTCATGAGAGTGCGCTGGGAATGTGGTTTAGTGTAGAGTGATTGCCTAGCATGCATGAAACACTGGTTTCGATTCCTCATTATGACATAAACAGAAAAAGCCAGAAGTGGGGCTGTGGCTCAGGCGGTAGAGCACTAGTCTTGAGCAAAAGAAGCTCAGGGACAGTGTCCAGGCTCTGAGCTTAAGTGCCAGAACAGCCAAAAATGAGAAAAGGAAGAAAGGAAGAAAAGAAAAGAGACAAGAAAAAAATTATATTAAGTGAAGTAAGACAAGCCCAAAGAAACATAGGTCCCATGGTTTCCCTTATTTGCAATATCTAGTATATGTATGAGTCAAGCAGAAAAGGACAGATAAGGTGATGTTAGGAAAATGAACCCTAAGATATGTATTCAAATGTTTTTTTTTTCTTTCATGCGATTGTTTCTAACACATTTATAAGATTATTTCTTTGTTGCTTTGTATGTCCCACCCCCACAGTATAACCCCTGCTTTCACTGTATTTGATGTCGGTATAATTTGTGGAGGGGAAGGGGAAAAACAAGTCATTTAAATAGGGATACAGGTGGACCTGTTGCAACAATGAGAAGTACAAAGCCGGGCGCTGGTGGCTCACGCCTGTAATCCTAGCTACTCAGGAGGCTGAGATCTGAGGATCGAGGTTCAAAGCCAGCCCGGGCAGGAGAGACCGTGAGACTCCTATCTCCAATAAACCACCAGAAAACCGGAAGTGGCACTGTAGCTCATGTGGTAGAGCGCTCGCCTTGAGCTGAAGAGCTGAGGGACAGCGCCCAGGCCCAGAGTTCAAGCCCCACGACCGACAAAAAAAAAAAAAAAAAAAAACAATGTGAAGTACAAGTTGTCATATCGAAAACGAACTTTACAACTTTAGTGTGGGGGGAGGTCCCCGCGGGGAGGACTGGGTGGGGGGTGGTGAGGGGAGGCTGGGAAAGGATGGATGGGAAGGGGAAACAAAGGAGGAGGCAACAATGCTTGATAAGAAATGTACTCATTATCTTGCCATGTAATTGTAACCCCTCTGTACAGTATTTTCACAATAAAAAATAAATAAAAACGAAAAGGAAAGAAAAGAGAAAAGAAAAGAAGAAACAAGAAACGAAGAAGAAAAGGATATGCATCAGAATATCCCAAACACGTTTTACCTGTCTCAGTGATGGTACAATGTGTGGTATGGGAGTCTCTCTCAGGGCATAGAGATGCAGTTTAGCTAGTACTATTCAGATGATTCTTAATTTTCATTAAAAAATAAGACATAATAAAAAGCAGAAGGAAATTAGTCTGTAAAGTCAACCTTTAGAGTGAAACAACAATGAGAGTTTGGAAAACCAGTCATGGGTTTTCCTCTAGGACCTCCCTGAGAACCGCGGTCCTCCTAACACCTTGATTTCAAACTTTTGGTTGCCACAATGTGAGAAGATATCTTTATTGTTTAAACTAAACACTGTACTAGAACCAGGATACACGCAGGTGAGTAAGCAGAGGTGTAAATGAAATACATTACATTTTTGAGATTTTGTTTCTAAAGAGACTATAGTATTAAATTTTATGTAAATGCTCCAAAATGTAAAGCAACCTGATCATAAAGCTATGACTACTAAAGTATTTTAATATAAACATACATAAGAGTATATAAAATATCATAAGAAGAGAAAAATACTTCTAAATTTGACTATCCACAATCAGGATTACTAGAAAAGCCTTGCATGTATTCTGTATATGATAGAAATCAAAATACCTTATCTTCACAGGTTGACAGTAGCAAGAGAAGCACAAATACTGTCTATACCTATAGGACAGTATACAATGTGTCCTATAATTCAGCCTCTTCCAAGTTCTTCTTTAGTTGAAATCTTCAAAGAAAAGTTCTAAAAACAACATTTTAGATTTATTCAGGTACTATTATTAACAGATTAAATATTAAAGAAATCATATCCTAAAGATAATTTTTATTATCTGGTTTTCCATCTTTAAGATTGTGACATGGAGCCTTTTTAATGGAAATTTTAATTTCTAGCTTAAGTTTTTGCTTGTTTGTGTATGTAGTATTAAGTAACGGAACCCAAAGCCTCATGCATGCTAGGCAAGCACTCTACACTGTCATATTCCTAGCCCAATAAAATAGTTTGTTTTAACAATAAACTGTCACAAATATATTGCCAAGACAAATTTTATGTAGCAACTTAATGTATAAAATTGCACATTTATACTAGTACATGCATTTATATAAAATATAAAGTAAGTATTAAAATATAAAGAGTCTTCACATTGTATCAGAAGAGGGCTGTGAATATTTTTAAAGATTTAATTATTGATTATATCCTTAACTGCTTTGTACTCATTCCCTCATATAGAATTAAAGATGAAAATATTAAGAATAATGCATTGAATTATTTATTATAATTATCAGTAAGAAAATAAGAAACAGCATAAAAAGTATAAAAATAATAAAATAGTATACCATATTTTAATGCAACATTTCGATCAGTAGCTTTTACTTTTAATCCAAATAACTGAATAAAAGGAGAACAATCTCAATGGAATCTTTTGGAAAAACAAATAAATTACAAAGTGAAGAGTGAGTATTTGTCCATCTGTGCATTTTGTAGCCATAATGACAAATTGTTGATTTGATACCACAGGCGTCATTAAAATCAAACTCCTGCCAGCTTTGCTTTCATACACAACAGATTATCCTAATTATCTACTGGGGCCAAAATCACAATCCTGCTATTAACTCTTATTTACCTGAATAGGCAAAATTAAGTATATACAGTATAAAAGCTGGCAACATCCAAAACTAAAAATAATTGTGCTGGAAGGTGGCATTTACTGACTATTGCATCCCAGTATCAGTTTCATTTACAGTTTTGTAAATAAATAGAAACCACATCATGCTACTTTGAACCATAATTTTTTGACACTGAATACTCTTTTTAGACATATTAGACCAAACAAATCTGTGGTTGTCTGAATTTAAATTTTATTTACTATCTTAAAATTTTCTTGAATTTATCTGATTACCAATGTTTTACTCTACTTCGTTTCTTTATTTTTTGGATGATCTATTTTTAAGTCATAGCAAATAAATATTGTAATGAATCAGTGAATACAATTTCCATTCAACAATTATTTATTGAGCATGCACTATATTTATGATTATCTAGACTTTATTCCTTGTGAAGTTTAGTCTTATTTGTCATAAAATCATGATCTTGTAAAGATCTCTACACTTTTGGGTAAATTCATTATTATATCACTCCTATCCAATTAATTAAGTAAAGGTACACACATGGTTACATGAAGATTCTCTTGTTCTTCATAAGAGCAGCCCCAGACAAAAGCACCAACCTTCTACAACTATTGAGAGCCAATTGATTCAGCAGCTGACTTTCTCAGTGTGACATGGTGTGGCTTATTTGGTGTGGACTACTAAGATCCAGTGCTTCCATTCCTGAGGGAGGAAGTTAAGTGCGACCATATTTGAAACATTTAGCACTGCAGAACCCAATATTATCTTACTTCCTTTACATCCCCCCCCCCACATCACAGAGTTGCTTTGAACCCTCACCATAGGTTTTCAAAGGCTGTCAAATGTATTGAATATTATTTCTCCATTTGATGAGATGTTTTATTTTATCCATCTTTTACTTATCATTCAACTCTACTACCCTCAGAGCTTTATCTCCACTCCATCACTACAGATCACCTCATTAATCTCTGACTCCCATACCATTATATGTTTTCCCTGATCTGAAATGGCCAATATTCCATGGAGTTTTAATCACCCATACTGCCATTCTTGCTCATTTGCTCATTCTCTTCACTTTCTGTTACCAATGTCTGTTCACCTACATGCTTCTTAAAGATGAGTTTCCTACGTACCACCATTTTTCTTTTTTCCTTTCTTCATCTATTTTTTAAATTTTATTGTATTGTAAAGATACTGTATAGAGGGGTTACAGTTACATCATAAGGTAATGAGAAAAAATAAAAAAATAAAAAAGAGAAAAAAGGTAATGAGTACATTTCTTGTCCAACATTGTTACTCCCTCCTTTGTTGTTCTACCACTATTCCTTCCCTACCCCACTTCCTCAGTCCCCCTACCCCCAAAGTTGTAAAGTTCATTTCCAACATAGTGTCTTATGAGTATCAGTGTTGCAATGGGTCATACTGTGTCCTCGTTTCAGCATTTTATTCATCTTTTAACAAGAATTTTTCCCTTCATCTCTTCACTTTTGCATACATTAATTCTATTAGTTCTACTCTCTAATTTTTCATGATGATTTATTTGTACCTTGACATATTATATCAATATTTCAAACTCAGAATTCTCAGTTGAACTCAGGGCAAGTATAAGATAGTAAGGTGCTGTGGTTATTTGTCCTTACATGCAAGCACCTCAAATATAACAGCATATTTGAAACTTACATCTTTAATTTGCATTATGATCTAAACATGTTCAAGCTTAAAACATGGAGATCATTAAATAACTTTTATTCACATTTGCACAATTTAAGGTTGTTTTTTAAATATTCTGCATAGTTGTCTTCTAACTGTGCATTAGCTCTAAACATCTTTGGGTATTTCAATAATATTTAGCAACTTTCTCAATACAATCCATTTTCCGCAACAGACAAAGAATACTTCCTAAAATAGATTTAACTCAGTGTGATTTTTTTCACACTGAAATTCTATAGTGATTTTTCAGTTCATTTGGGAGACATTTTTACCATGTTTTAATATCTTTTACAAGATATATCTTTAGGTGTCTGCCTATAACCTTCTACTACTCTACTGTTCATCCTTAATGTTTAATTTGTTCAATTTCTTACTTAGATATATCTCATCCTATTATTAATTTTATATCCTGGAACAATCTTAAACTACTATAGAAGCAAAGCAATCAGCATCACATACTCTGTCTTCCTTTTCAATATAACTAAGGTCTGACTTCGGATACTATTTTGATACCTAGTGACTCTAATTGACCCATACATTCCTCTAACACCCATATCTACTTTCTAGAATGATATATTGCTATAAATAATTTATTTTTCACTGAACTGTGGAATCACATAAGTAATAAAAACTTTGGAAGAAACTTAAAAGTATCTTTTTACTATATTAATCTCTGAACGTAAGTGAGTCTAGTGATACATAATTTTCAGTAGAAAAGCTATTAAAAGCTATTAGAATGCCTAATGCTAGTGGCTTATTAGCATGTCTAATGCTAGTGGCTTATACCTGTAATTCTAGCTAGTTGGGGACTGAAGTTTCCCAGGCCAAAAAAGTTCATGTATTCAGGAATAGTATTTATGTGACACTTTTAATCTAAAGTAGAGGTGATGTTTAGCATAGATGGATTACATCCAGGGACACACCTGGGTAAGGAAACAAATTTATTCAAATAAAATCAGGTCTGGAGGTCTGACTCAGAAGGAAAAGCTACTGCTAAAGAGCTATATCAGCTTCAATATGAACTGTAATACTTTTATAATAAACAAATAAAACAGCATTATCAATATTATTTGCTTGGATATATATATATGCAGGCAATGTAATTACATTATGATGAGTTTCATTGTCAATCACTTATTTATTATGAAAAGCTCTCTGAAGTTCATACCATAGAAGCATGTGCAAATTTATGGTATATATTTTCGTCTTTGTATATATTTTCATCTTGATGCCACCAGTGTTTCTTGATTTTGTATATTAATGAATTATATGCCTTTTCTGTTCCAAAATATACCTCAGTATTTATGTAAGTATAATGAATAAATAATTGTAGAGGACAGTATAATGGTAAATTAATTTTCATCAGTTTTGGCTCTGCCAAGTGGGACTGCAATCTTAGAAGCATTTCTCTAGTAACATATAGCTACCTTTATTCCAAGGGAAAGACATGATTCTGCCAAAAAGAGATACAAGACAATATTTTCTATATCAGTTTGAGTAATGTACTATGCCAGTTAGTCCTTAATCTATATTTCGCTATGATCTTGTTGGTATGATTAAGAAGAGTGAAAAGGGAAACATAGAAATGGTGAGACAAAGGGTGAACTAATTCAGCAATAATACTCATTAGAAACTATGTTGAAAATGAAATATACAGCTTGTGGGAGAGGCAGGTCAGAAGAGAAAAAACTGGGAGAAAATGAAGGAATCAGTGACACAATTCAAAAGAAATGTACTCAATACTTGACTTATGTAACTGTAACCCCTCTGCACATCACCTATAAAAGTGCAATTAAAAAATCCACAATAAGTTATTTTTTTCTTTTTTATTACATCTTTTATTGTAAAAATGCTCTACAGAGAGGTTACAGTTACATGAGCAAGCTAATGAGTACATTACCTATTGAGCTTTGTTGCCTCTTCCTTTTTTTCCCCCCTACCAGCCCTTCCCTCCCTAGTATAGGAGATGATCCTTGATTATCTAAGATTATCTAAGATTATCATTCGAATGAATTTAGCAACAAGCAAAGGTTTTTCAGAAGAAAAACCTGTGGCGATTCCTGCAGATTATGCTCAAATCTTCACCTCCTAATTCCTGACAGCCTGCCTTGTAAATTGCAAATGATATAGCTGGTCTCCATAATCCTGTAAACTAATTACTTACAATAAACCCCTTGGCACATATTTCCTAGTGATTTCTGTTTGTATGTGTTATCACTGACTGATAAAGTCATAAATGAGGGCATAATCAGAAAAAAAAACAAAGTTTTTCGAAACACACACACACAGGTCATGGTGACATGGATTGAATATTGTTATACTAGATATAGGGAAATATGAAGATTGTAAAATACTACTTAAAATAGGACATGACTATAGAAATATATCTAAATGCAATCTCCTCATTGTGAGTACTCATTCACATTGTTCTTTCTCAGATTTTTTTTTCAAATATGTTTTATTTTGCTTTGTACTCTCATAAATGTCACTCAAGCAAAGTGAAACTATTCAGAAAATTGGTGGAAGGATATGGAAAAAGAACATATTCTGGACCTAAACTGTTGCCTGAGTTCCTTCCTATTCCTGAAACATCTCCCCGAGACCTAGTCGTTAAAGTCTCCTATAAATAAGAACTACTTTTTAAAGTATATTATATATCACCAGTTATAACTGAATTTCTGGACTCACGGTTATTTATGTTTCTGCATACACACTGACCTTGCCTTCCATGTTACCATTGCTTTCTTTTCAAATAAAGGCAATAGCAACAAACAATTGAAATTATTTTTCAAACTGGGTCTTGTATCTCTACACAAGATGCTGACCTGTAGGCAAATGGTCTTGCTCTGATATTCTGGACATGACAGATTTATCAAGCATTTCATATTGGCCACTGTGTTGTTTTTTTGTTTATTTGTTTCGTCGGCAGTGGGGCTTGAACTCTGGCATGGGAGCTATGCTTCAGCTCAAGGCAAGCACTCTACCGCTTGAGCCACAGCACCATTTCTGGTTTTCTAGTGGTTTATTGGAGATACAGTCACACAGACTTTCCTGCCCAGACTGGCTTTGAACTGTGATCCTCAGATCTCAGCCTCCTGAGTAGCTAGTATTACAGGCGTGAACCACTGGTGCCCGGCTGTGTTGTTTTTTATATGTTGATATCAATGTAGTTATTTCTAATCATCTGTCAGCAAAACCAGTGGATTTTTTTTTGCATTTTTTCTTTATATTTATATCCTTCAGAAAAATTAGAAAATATTATATTACAAAAAAGCATGACATTTGCTTGCTAAATCCATCATTTCACATTACTGTGTTTGTATTTATTGACTTTTATCTTGTCTTTGGTAGATAGTTTTCAGCTTTTTCTGTCCCTTATAATTTTTTACTATTAATTTATTTTATTTATTGTTATGGAGGTGATGGACAGAGGGATTACAATGACCAGAACCGGGTAAAGAGTATATTTCCTTTCATATAGTCTCTTCTACTCACTGAGTCTCTGGAATTCCCTCCTGTCTCCAACCACTAGTTGTACAGTTCACTCTCACCAGGGTCCAGAGAACTCCATTGCTGCACTTTTTTTTTTTCACCCATTTCCCTTGATTTTTGTACCCTCCCCCAAACCCTTCCAAAAATATTCACTTGAATATACCATATATAAGGTAATGAAGACCGAATAAACAAAAAAAAGGGCAAGTCTCCTGTTTCCAAATCTTGGAGTTCAATTCAATATGTATATTATTTTATATAAATATGAGGAGGCACTTAGTCATTGTACCTTTGTGTTTCTTTCCTAAGAGTATCCTCTTTTGGTCTCACTGTGTGAATACAAGTCATTGTTTTTAAATCTAATTTTATTACAGAAAAACCATTTGAAGTGATTCACTTATATACACCGATATTAGTACTACCAGAGAGAATAAATAACACCTAAGTCTTAGTGTCTCTATAAATCAAAAGCTTACATCTTTTTATCCAGAAATATTGTCAGGGAGCTATTCTTGACTCATCTTATAAACTTAAAACAGAAATTCTTAGGGTTTTATTAGTGGGGCAATAATCATTAAGTATTATATATCCTACAAGAGAATGGAGATAAAATCCATTTGAGGCATTGTAGAAGTCAGTGCTGGATAAATAATTGTAGCTATCTATTGTCTACTGACCAAAATTCATATCCTCCCTTATGAGTGCATTTCAGTAACATATGGCTTAGAACACAGGGCCTTTTATTTGCTAGGCAGGTTCTCTACAATTTGAAATATGCACTTGGAAATATTAATTTTCCATTTTTTTCCTAGTAGGGTCTTATGTTTGTGTCAAAGAACAATGAAAGATCACCAATCTCCTTTTCAAGGATTCTTGTACAACTAGGATTGCAAGTGTGCTCATCATCATATACACCTGTGGAGCTTTTTAAACAGCATCTAGCTAGACCGGTACACTGGGAGTACCGGTATAGGTAGGAAAGCAAACACTATGTGCTTATTATCTTGGATATCCACATCTCATAATGCCTGGACTATTAATTGTTTAATGGATGGATAAACAAGAAATAAGTGATAAGGAATTTATTGCTTAGTTTAGGATCATAACCACAATTGTTGATGTACAACAGCAAAAAAAATCCAATTGACAAATTGTGTAAAAATAGGTCAATATGAATTGGTAGAATTTTTGGCACATTTGATAATCATATATATTGTCAAACAACTTCAAATTTTCTAGAAGTTGTGACTGAAAAAAGATCTGGCCAAAACCAGTTTTCAGCTACATCTGTGAGTGTGTGATACATGGGAGATATCATCTCAGGACTGTGATGGATAGGATTCTCTTAAAATCCAGACATATTACATGCCTTCCAGATATAACTAGAAAATAAAAGGAGTTTAAAGTGGAAAATCAACAAAATAAACACACCTAAACAGGAAATGCATGGTTTATCTCAAATATGTCTTCCTGGTTTTTAAATCCATTACATAATCAGAAAAATAGAAATAAAGATATGAAGGAAAACAATGGTAAGGGAGCAGAAAATACAGAATAGATCTCACAAGAACTTAGGTGAACATTTTATGATTTTATCCTCTTTTTGTGTTATTATTCCCATAAATACAAGACATATATGAAATTAGGGAAATGAAGGTGATAAAAAAACAATATCATAGCATTACTGTCTGTACGATAAATCTGGTTCTAAGTACTTTGAGTTTTAGCGATTCATTTAAATTTCAGAAAACCATGAGAAAAGTATAATTATTTTCATTTTATAAACTGGAAGTTAATCACTAACTGCCAAATCCAAATTACCACAAGAATTATGTAAATAAAAGTAAATAAAATACTGTCAAAGATAATCCTAGAGCCTTAAGCAAATGATAAAAATGGCAGTTTATTTAATTAAAACAGGTCATTTATAACAAATTTGTAAATGGTGTCCATTGCCTTTTGAATAAAAATATCACCGGATCTTTAATAGTTGTTTTCATATCTGACTTCACAAAGACCTTAAATATACAATACAGCATCTTTAAACTTTTGAAGAAAGACTATTTCACCTTCTAAATTAATGCTTAGTTTTTCTGTTGTACTGGGCATTGACATGTCTTTTTGGTGAATTTCTAAAAATCAAAGCATGTTAGAACCTGAGATAATTCGGCTTTAGAAGGTTTATAAAGGTTAAAGTCGTGGAATGACTTAAGTATGTAGAAGAGTAAAGGAGTGTTTTCTGAAGCAAAGAATTTACTCTAAGTTATTCTAAGGCTTTCTTTTCCACAGGGCAGCTTATGTAATTGGATACATGACTATCTAAATCACTGGAAGGGGGTAGAGAGGAACCAATGTCACTTTTTATTTTCACTGAAAAATATTTGCTCCATTTTACTTAGTTAAAAATGAATTACTTGACAAAATCAAATACTGAAACGTAAACTAGAATCACAGGCAAATCACATTTACAAAAACTTCAAGGAAATTATTTAAAGTTCCTTATAACTTGAATTATAATGCATTTAAGCTAGATTTTATTTGAAATTATTCTATGTATTTAAGTTGTGTAAAAGTGAAATTACTGTTTAATAATAACAAATTAAGCAGAATTTTAAATTATATAGATGCATCTTTCTTAGCTGCTAAGAAGTGAACCACACTCTACTTATCACATAATATAAAAATTGAGTACAGACTTACAGGATTATGATGAAATACTTACAGAAGATAGGTAGACTAACAATATTCTTATAAATCAATATCAGGAAAAAAGCCACATCAAAAGGGAACCCTATTGCATTGTTGGTGGGAGTGTAAGCTTGTTCAGCAACTTAGAAAGCAGTATGAAGATTCCTCAAAAGACTCTACATAGAGCTCCCTTGTAACCCAGCAATCCCACTTTTGGGCATTTACCCATATGATCACCAACAAGGCCATACTAATGCTACCAGCACAACTATGTTTATCACAGCATTATTCACTATAGCTAAGATATGGAACCAATCCAGTTGCCCCTCAGTAGATGAATGGATCAAGAAAATGTGGTGTATATATTTAATGGAAGTCTATGCCTCCATCAGAAAGAATGACAGTGCCCCATATGTTAGGAAATGGAAAGACTTGGAAAAATTATATTAAGTGGAGTAAGCCAGTCTCAAAGAAACAGAGGTCCCATGGTTTCCCTTATTTGCTAGTATATGTCTAGGACAAGCAGAAAAGGTCAAAAGCTATGTATATATGATCATATAAGATGATGCTAAGCAAACTGAACCCCAAGATAGTGACACAGTGTTTTTATCTTTCTTGCTCTTGTTTTTAATGTATTAATGTTTTTAATGTGATTTTTTTTTTTGCTTCTTTTGCATGTTCTTCCCCCATGTATAACCCCAGTTTTCACTGTATTTGATTTTGGTGCCTTGCAACTTGTACATACATTTTTCTAACTTGGGGAGGGAAAGGGAAATAACAAAATGCTGAAATAAGGATACAGATTCACCCATTGTAATAATGAGATGTACAAGATGCTATGTTGAAAACAAACTTTACAACTTTGGGGCTGAGGGAGGGAGAAATTGTGGAGTTGGGAAGGGAATGAATGGTAGGGGAAAAACAAAGGAGGATGAAACAAAGATTAGTAGGAAATGTACTCATCATCTTACTCATGTAACTATAACCCTTCTGTACAGTAAGTTTTAATAAAATAGATATACAAGAAGAGCAACATGTACTCAGGGTTTTTAGAGATTAATGGGATGAAAATTTTTGTCTGAATTGAATTTAGACTAATGGATTATGGGTTTTAGTGAGATTGAAAGGAATTAAGTTTTATATTTAGTTTTATCATGTGAAAATAATGGAGTAAAAGGGTGTAGAAATCCTTATTAATATAAGTTTAGGTGATATTTATTTACTTATTTTAATTACAGAGATTACAGTTATATCTGTAAGGTAGTGAGTATTTATTTATTTATTTATTTATTTTTTGGGTCCGGTCGTGGGCCTGAACTTTGGGTCTGGGCGCTGTCTCTCAGCTCTTCATCTCAAGACTAGCGCTCTACCACTTGAGCCACAGCGCCACTTCTGGCTTTTTTTTTCCTGCTTATGTGGTGCTGAGGAATCGAACTCAGGGCCTCATGCATGCAAGGCAAGCTCTCTACCCCTGAGTCACTTTCCCAGCCAGGTAGTGAGTAATTTATTGTAAGGCAGAAATGGAAAACTTTAGTTGAAACTAAGAGCAAAATAATTAATTTCTTAAATCCAGAAGTTTTAGAGGACAACTCTTAAAGCAAAGATATTTGAGAGCATTAGATGAAACAGGTTTTGTTTTCTGGTCCCTTCAAAACCCATATTCTTGTGTTTCTGGGTCTTTATTAAGAAAATTTCGGCCTGTGCCAAGGAGCCCGAGAGTTTGTCCTATTCTTTCCAGTAATGTTTTTTCGGTGTCTGCTTTGACTTTGAGGTCTTTTATACATTTGGAATTGATTCTGGTGCAGGGTGATATCTAAGGATCTGCCTTTAGTTTTCTACAGGTGTTTAACCAATTTTGCTCACACCATTTACTGAAGAGCCTGTCTTTCTTCCATTCTATTTTTTTTTTTTTTTTGCACCCTTATGGAAGATTAGGTGGCTATAGGTCTGCTAGTTCATTTCTGGATCTTCAGTACTATTCCATTGGTCCTCAGGTCTGTTCTTTTTTTTTTTTTTTTTTTTTGGTTGGTCGTGGGGCTTGAACTCTGGGCCTGGGCGCTGTCCCTGGGCTCTTCAGCTCAAGGCTAGTGCTCTACCACTTGAGCTACAGCGCCACTTCCTCAGGTCTGTTCTTATGCAAGTACCAAGCAGTTTTTATTACTATGACTTTGTAGTAGAGTTTGAAGCTTGACATTAATATTCTTCCTGTACTCTTCTTTCTGCTAAGGATTGTTTTTGCTATTCGGGGTTTTAAATGTTCCATATGAATTTATAGCTTCTTCTATTTTATTGAAGAATGAGGTTGGGATATTGATAGGTATTGCAATAAATTTTTAGTTAGCCTTTGGCAGTATTGCCATTTTCAAGATGTTAATCCTCCGAATCCAGGACCATGGGATGTTTTGTCCACTTCCTTAGTTCTGCTTTAATTTCCTTTTTCAGTTTTTCATCATTTCATCATTTAAAGTTTTCATCGTAGAGGTCCTTCATTTCTTTAGTTAAGTTAACTCCTAGGTATTTTATTTTTTCTGTGGGGCTCTTACAAAAGGAGTTGCTTTCTGAATTTCAGCCATGCTCTTCGCATTATTGACATACAGGAAAGCCATTGTTTTTTGAGGGTTAATTTTGTATTATGCTACTTTGCCAACGTTTTGGATCAGCCTGAGTAATTTGGGAGTGGAATCCATGGGGTTCTTTAAATACAAGATAATGTCATCTGCAAAGAAGGAACGTTTTAATTCTTCTTTCCCTATTTGGATTCCCCTTTATGTTTGCATCTGTGTTATTGCTCTTGCTAGGCATTCTAATTCTAAATTGAATACAAGTAGAGAGAGTAGACATCCACAACAAATCAAAGAAAGGTTGGACAAATGGGATTGGATGAAACTGTAGAGCTTCTACATAGCAAAGGACATAGCAAGTAAGATCAACAAGAAGCACACTAATTGGGAGAAGATCTTCACTAGCCATAAAACAGACAAGGGTCTCATATATAAAATATACTTAGAATTCAAAAAATTAAGTCCCCCAACAACAAATTCTCAAAGAAACAACCACCCAATTAATAATTAGGCTAAAGACAAAGAGAGACTTCTCTTAAGAGGAAATAAGAATAGCCAATAGACACATGAAAAACGCTCAACTTCTCTAGCCATTAAAGAAATGCAAATCTAAACAACATTGAGATTCTACCTCAAGCCAGTTAGAATGGCAATAATCAAAAAATTTAATAACAATAGATGCTGTAGGTGATGTGGCCAAAAGGGAACCCTACTGCATTGTTGTTGGGAGTGTAAACATGTTCAATCACTTTGGAAAGCAGTATGGAAGTTCCTCAAAAGACTCCACATAGGGTTCCCCTATGACCCAACAATCCCACTTTTAGTCATTTACCCAAACGATCACAAACAAGGCCATACTAAAGCTACCAGCCTAACTATGTTTATCACAGCATTATTCACCAGAGTTAAGCTACAGAACCAATCCAGATGCTCCTCAGTAGATGAGTGGATCAAGAAAGTGGAATTTTATGCCTCCATCAGAAAGAATGACATTGCCCCATTTGTTAGGAAATGGAAAGAATTGGAAAAAAATATAATAAGTTAAGTTAGCCAGATGCAAAGAAACATAGGTCCCATGGTTTCTCTTATCTGGAATAACTAATATATATCTAGGACAAGCAGAAGAGGTCAAAAGCTATGTACATATGACCGTATAACCTGATTCTATGTGAAATGAACCCTAAGATAGGGACACAAGTGATTTTATCTTTCTTGTTGTTTTTTTAATGTACTTATAATGTTGTATTGCTGTTTTGCTATTTTTTCTGTATGTTCTTCCCCCATGGTACAACCACTGTTGTCACTGTATTTGATCCCCATGTTCTGCATTTTCCATATGCATTGTTGTGATTTGCAGAGGGTAAGGGAAATAATAAAATGCTGAAATAAGGATACAGGATGACCCATTGTAACAATGAGATGTACAAGATGCTATGTTGAAAAAGTACTTTACAATTTTGCAGGGGAGGGGAGGAGTAGTTATAGAGGTGTGTAGGAAAGGGATAGTAGGGGAAAACAAAGGAGGACGTAAGAATGCTTGATAGGAAATGTATTCATTACCTTGTTCGTGTAACTGTAACCCTTCTGTACACTATTATTATAATAAAAACATATATATTTAAAAAATTAAAAAATATTCCTGACCACTGAAGAATGTTTGTGGATTCAAAATTTGAACATTATGATGTGTTATTTAGTCTTGAGCTGAGTACAGTGCTCAGTGGATGGCAGTAATAAAATTTAAAGACAATGGGTCACATTATAAAACACTAGTAGAGCAATGCATTTGTATGCTGTTCATGGAGGCATGAATCTGAGTAGGAGTCCATAATGCCCCCCACCATCAATCATGACTGGTGGGAAAACAAAACAAAACAAACAAACAACAACAACAAAAACCCTGTTCCTCTTGCTCAGAGAACTCTGATGCGGTCCTGATTATTCACAGAGGAGCTTGTATGGTCAGCCCTCAGTAAAAGTCCCTGTGTTATCCATCACATGATTGGGGGAGATTACTACCTTTTTGAATCAGTTTGGGATTCATGGGATAAACTTTACTGATTATAGATTGTATTACACCTAATTTTATGTGCAAAATTACTGTATATATATGCAATAGTGCATAAAGTCATGGGAATGTTTCCAATTAGATTTAACAAAACAAGGTACATCAAAACACTAAATCTTGATATAAATGTAAAAAAGTGAAGAAGATGAAAGGTATTGAAGTAAAAAAATATGAAAGCAGTAATTTTCAAATTTCACTCAAGATTCCTAACTTTTCAAGAAATTTTTTTGTGGCTATTTATAGCCAAATGTAGTTTGGCAAATTAAGTACTAATGTTTGTAAGATAATTTAAACCAGACAAATAATCCATCATATGTACTGTGTATCCAACTTATTGACAATATATTTTCAGAAGATTTGGAAGTAAACCAAGATGATTACATTTGTATGCTAAAAACATAATTATACTAAATACATCCATTATATTCTTGATTAGATATGTTAAAATAATGGGAAATGATGTAAGTAGAACCCTGGAATTACTTTACTTACATCAATATGGAATAATGGATAGGCCAATCACAGGTATAGAGAGTTACAGGTAAGAGGACAGATTCTAAAACCAGTTACAGAAAAATAATATCAAATTTACCTCAAACAACAGGTTAAGTAGGATTATTGATTTTTTAAATTTATTTTAAATTTTATTGTAAAGATGCTGTACAGAGGGGTTACAGTTACATGAATCAGGTAATGAGTACATTCTTGTTGAACACTGTTACACACTTCTTTGTTGTTCTCCCACTATTCCTTCCCTTCCTCACTCCTCTACCCCCAACAAAGTTGTAAAATTCATTTCCAACACAGTATCTTGTGGTATCATTGTCACATGGGTCTTTCAGCATTTTGTTACTCCTGTTTACTTCCTCAAATCAAGACAAGACAGAGGGGGCCAGAATCAAGGACAGTGAGCCAGAGATAAACCAATGGAAAAAGTAAAACGAAATAAAGTAAGAAGAAAGAACTAGATACAGTATATTGGCAACAACAACATCATGTTTTAATCCAAGATATGTGGGAAACATAGATATGAGAATCATTATTCAAGGTTGGTTATGTGGGGAAAGTATGAATCTATCTGAAAATGACTAATGCACAAAGGGCTGGTGAATCAAATGATAGAATTATTGCATTAAAATCTGAGTTCCAGACAAAAAATTGTAAATTCTGAATAGAATATATATAATTTATATATTTGTATATATATACACGTGTATACACACACACACACACACACACACACACACACACACACACACACACACACACACACACATATTGATCAGGCATGGGGCTTGAACTCAGGGCCTGGACGCTATCCCTCAGCTCTTCAGCTCAAGGCTAGCACCCTACCACTTGAGCCGCAGTGTCACTTCCGGTTTTCTGGTGGTTTATAGGAAATAAGAGTCTTATGGCCTTTCCTGGCCAGGCTGGCTTTGAACCATGATCCTCAGATCATGGTTCCTGATTAGCTAGGATTATAGGTGTGAGCCACTAGCGCCAGGCAAAACGTACTTTTACTTGACAGATTTCTCCTCTGTTGGTCATTTTATAATAATAAAGTGCATGAAAGAAAAAAGAAAAACAGTGAAGTGTAAAAGGTATTAAATGTTTAGTAGAGAAAGACAATGAGTTTTTCTCTTATACCAAATGAGGAAAAACAATACATATTATGGTTTCCTTTCCTAGAAACAATTGAGTACAGTAATTATCTATTACTTTTAGGATTTTAAAACTTTACTAAATCTTTTAGGAATCCCATATTGAGACATCAGAGACATCCAGGTTTTTTTTTTTTTAATTGTATTTTATTTTATTTGAGAACATACTGTACAGAGGGGCTACAATTACATGGGCAGGATAATGCATACATTTCTTACCAAGCATTGCAGCCTCCTCCTTTGTTTACCCTTCACTTCCCTTCCCCGCCTCCCCCCTCCCCCCACCCAATTTTACCCCCCTCCCCCCACCCAATTATACCCCCCTCCCCCACACACACCGACATTGTAAAGCTGGTTTTGACATGACATTTTGTACTTCTCATTGTTGCAACAGGTCCACCTGAAACCTTAAACGACTTGTTTGTCCCCATCTCTTCCACATGTTATACTGACATCAAATATAGTGAAAGCGGGGGTTACACTGTGGGGGAGGGACATACAAAGCAACAAAGAAATAATCTTATAAATGCGTTAGAAACACATGCATGAAAGAAACGAAAACATTAAAATACATATTTAAGGGTTCATTTTCCTAACATCACATTATCTGACCTTTTCCGCTTGACTCATACCTATACTAGATATTGCAAATAAGGGAAACCATGGGACCTATGCTTCTTTGGGCCTGGCTTACTTCACTTAATATAATTTTTTCCAAACCTTTCCATTTCCTAACAAATGGGGAAATGTCATTCTTTCTGATGGAGGCATAGAATTCCATTGTGTATATACACCACATTATCTTGATCCATTCATCTACTGAGGGGCATCTGGGTTGGTTCCATATCTTAGCTACGGTAAATAATGTTGCAATAAACATAGTTGTGCTGGTAGCTTTAGTGTGGTCTTGTTTGTAAACATTTGGGTAAATGCCCAAAAGTGGGATTGCTGGATCATAAGGGAGATCTATGTGAAGTCTTTTGAGGAACCTCCATACTGCTTTCCAAAGTGGTTGAACAAGTTTACATTCCCACCAACAATGAAGTAAGGTTCCTTTCTGTCCACATCCCCTCCAGCATCTGTTGTTGTTAGAGTTCTTGATTTTTGCTGTTCTAACTGGAGTGAGGTGATATCTCAAAGTTGTTTTGATTTGCATTTCTTTTATGGCTAGGGATGTTGATGTTCATGTGTCTATTGGCCATCCTTCTTTCTTCGTCAGAGAAGCTTCTCTTTAAGTCTTTCGCCCACTTATTTATTGGGCAGTTGTTTCTTTGAGGATTTGTTGTTGGGTGGTTTAATTTTTTGAGTTCCAAGTATATTTTAGATATGAGACCCTTGTCCGTTGTATGGCTAGTAAAGATCTTCTCCCAATCGGTGGGCTTTCTATTGATCTTGCCAGCTATGTCATTTGCCCTGCAGAAGCTCTGCAACCTTATGCAATCCCATTTGTCCAACCTTTCTTTGATTTGTTGTGCTTCCGGGTCTCTATTCAGAAAATTTCGACCTGAGCCAAGGAGACCTAGGGTTTCTCCTATTCCATCCTGAAATGTTTTCAGAGTGTCTGCTTTGAGTTCAAGGTCTTTGATCCATTTGGAGTTGATTCTGGTGCAGGGTGATATATAAGGATCTAGCTTTAGTTTTCTACATGTAGTTAACCAATTTTGCCAGCACCATTTACTGAAGAGGCTGTCTTTCTTCCATTCTATTGTTTTAGCTTCCTTATCGAAGATTAGATGGCTATGGGTCTGTAGGTTCATTTCTGGGTTTTCAATTCTATTCCATTGGTCCTGAGGTCTGTTCTTATGCCAATACCAAGCTGTTTTGATTACTATGGCTTTATAGTAGAGTTTGAAATTTGGTATTGATATTCCTCCAGCAGTGTTCTTTCCGTTGAGGAGCGTTTTTGCTATTCGGGGTCTTTTATTGTTCCATATGAATTTTTGGATTGCCTCCTCTATTTCCTTGAAGAATGAGGGTGAAATTTTGATAGGTATCGCGTTGAATTTGTAGATAGCCTTGGGAAGTATTGCCATTTTCATGATGTTAATCTTGCCAATCCAGGAGCATGGGAGGTTTTGCCATTTTTTAAGTTCTGTGTTGATTTCCTTTTTCAAGATTTTAAAGTTTTCATCATAGAGGTCCTTCACTTCTTTGGTTAAGTTAATTCCTAGGTATTTTATTTTTTGTGGGGCTATTACAAATGGAGTTGCTTTCCTAATTTCAGCCACACTTTTCTCATTGTTGGCATATAGAAAAGCCATTGATTTTTGGGGGTTAATTTTATAACCTGCTACTTTGCCAAAGTTTTGAATCAGCTTGAGTAATTTGGGAGTGGAGTCTATGGGATTCTTTAAATACAAGATCATGTCATCTGCAAAGAGGGAGAGTTTTATTTCTTCTTTCCCTATTTGGATCCCCTTTATGTCTGCATCTTGTCTTATTGCTGTAGCTAGGCATTCTAATACTAGATTGAAGAGAAGTGGAGAGAGTGGGCATCCTTGTCTTGTTCCTGAGTTAAGAGGAAATGGCTTTAGTTTTTCACCATTGAGTATAATGCTGGCTGTAGGTTTGTCATATACAGCCTTTATTGTATTGAGGAATGTTCCATGGATTCCTAATTTTTCCAGAACCTTCATCATAAAGGGATGTTGGATCTTGTCAAATGCTTTTTCTGCATCTATTGAGATTACCATGTGGTTCTTATTCTTGCTCCTGTTGATGTGATGAATAATATTAATTGATTTGCGTATATTGAACCAGCTTTGCATCCCTGAAAAGAATCCTGTTTGATCATGGTGTATGATTTTTTGGATGAATTGTTGAAGTCGATTGGCCAAAATTTTGTTGAGAAGTTTTGCATCAATGTTCATCAAAGAAATGGGTCTATAGTTCTCTTTCTTTGATGAGTCCCTGCCTGGTTTTGGGATGAGGGTTATGATGGCTTCATAGAATGTGTTCGGTAGTGAGCTTTCTCTTTCAATTTCATTGAACAGTTGGAGGAGTATTGGTGTGAGCTCTGCTTTGAAGGCCTTGTAAAATTCCGCTGTAAAACCATCTGGTCCTGGACTTTTCTTAGCTGGGAGTTCTCTTATTGCTGTTTCTATTTCAATGCTTGATATGGGCCTGATAAGCCAGTTTAACTCATCTTGGTTTAGTTTTGGCATGTCAGTATTTGCTAGGAAAATGTCCATTTCTGTCAAGTTCTCAAACTTATTAGCATAAAGTTTTGAGAAGTATTCCCTTATAATGTTCTGAATCTTGGTTGCTTCCGTGGTGATGTTTCCATTCTCATCTCTGAGTTTATTAATTTGGGTGTGTTCTCTCCTTTTCCTGATAAGGTTTGCTAAGGGTCTGTCAATTTTGTTAAGTTTTTCGAAGAACCAACTCTTTGTTTTGTTGATTCTTTCTATAGTTTTTTTGGATTCTAATTCATTTAATTCTGATTTAATTTTGATTATTTCTTTCCGTCTACTGGATTGGGGTTTATCTTGCTGCTCTTTTTCAAGGAGGTTTAGATGTGTCATTAAATTGTTAGTTTCCGATCTCTCCAATTTGTTGATGTAGGAGCTCAGAGCTATAAACTTGCCTCTGAGTACTGCCTTTGCTGTGTCCCAGAGGAGCTGGTAATTTGTGTGTTCATTTTTGTTGAATAGCATGAATATTTGAATTTCCTTTCTAATCTCTTCCATGACCCACTCATGATTCAGCAGTGTGTTGTTCAGCCTCCATGTGATACCAGACTTTCTTTGGTGGCTTTTGGTGTTGAGATCTAATTTTATTCCCTTGTGGTCAGAGAGAATGCAAGGTATAACTTCAATGTTTCTGAATTTAGACAAGTTTGCTTTGTGGCCTAAAATGTGGTCTATTTTAGAAAACGTTCCATGTGCTGCTGAGAAGAACGTGTATTCTGATGCTGCTGGGTGAAATGTTCGGTAAATGTCTGTTAAGTCTAGTTGATCTATGCAGCTGTTTAGATCTGCGGTTTCTCTGTTGAGTTTTTGCCGAGTTGATCTATCTAGTGGAGAGAGTGGTGTGTTAAAATCCCCAACAATTAATGTCTTTGGATCTATATGGGATTTGAGGGAAAGTAGTGTTTCTTTGATAAATTTGGGTGCTCCATTGTTTGGCGAATAGATATTTAGAATTGTAATATCCTCCTGAAGGAGAGATACTTTAATTAGTATGTAGCGACCTTCTTTATCTCTTCTCACGAATTTTAATTTGAAGTCTATTTTATCTGATATTAGGATTGCAACTCCCGCCTGTTTATGAGGGCCGTTTGCTTGGTAGATTTTGTTCCAGCCTTTAACCTTGAAAATATGTTTGTTTTTACGGGCAACGTGTGACTCCTGCAGGCAGCAGATAGAAGGGTCTTGTTTTTTAATCCAACTAGACAGTCTATGTCGCTATATTGGAGAGTTCAGTCCGTTAACGTTAAGAGATAGGACTGAGAGGTATTTGGGAGTTCCTGCCATGTTATCCACCTTCTTGGGGGCTGCGAAAACTGGGTTCTTCCTAAGGTTCTTGGATTCTCAGTTTGGGTGCAGTTTCTTGGCCTTTGTTGCGTTCTTGTTGGTTTTCTATGTGTAGGACATCTTTAAGAATCTTTTGCAGGGCTGGTTTGGTGGAGATGTATTGTTTCAATTTTTCTTTGCTATGGAAGGTTTTTATTTGGCCTTCAGTTATGAAGGAGAGTTTAGCTGGGTACAGTATTCTTGGTTGATAGTTGTTTGTTTTTAGGGCATGGCATACGTCATTCCAGGCTCTTCTTGCTTTGATTGTCTCTGCTGAGAAATCTGAGGTAATTCTAATTGGTTTCCCTTTATAGGTGATTAACCTTTTCTCCTTGACAGCTTTAAGGATCTTTTCCTTGGTCTGGGTTGATCCTGTGTGGATTATAATGTGACATTGGGATGTCCTATTCTGGTCTGGTCTATTTGGGGTTCTAAAAGCTTCTTGTATCTGAATAGGCCTATCTTTTTGCATGTTTGGGAAGTTCTCTGTTAGGATCCTGTTAAACAAATTTCCTAGACCATTAACTTCTGTTTCTAGGTGCTCCTCTACACCCATTATCCTTAGATTGGGCCTTCTGATGGTGTCTTCCAGGTGTTGGATAGACCTATCATATTTCTTGGACTTGTCTTGGATGGTTGTATGTTCTTTCTCTATAATATCTAGGCTGTCTTCAATCCCTGAGATTCGATCTTCTGCATGGTCTAACCTGCTGTCAAGACTCTCTACTTTGTTTTTTATCTCTTTTCCTTCTAATTGGTCAGCTTTGATGGCTTCAAGTTCTTTGTTGAAGCTCTGTTTTAGGTCTTGTATGAATTTCTTTACTTCCTTAATTTGGTGTTCAGTGTTTGTTCTCAAATCACTTAGTTGATTGGTTATGGTTTCTTTGGACTCCCATTCCTTCTGTTGGGTTCCATTCAGCATTCCCTTTGTGGTCTCCCTGACTTCCTTCAGCTCTTTGTTAATGGATTCCATGAATGCCTTTAGTGATCTTTGTGTATTCTCTACCTGGTCTCTTAATTCGTGAATTACTCTTTGATTAGTTTCCTCCCTTCTGTGGGATTCCTGCAGTTCTCTTTGAGTGTTCTCTGCCTGCTCACGCCATTCCTCCCTTTCTCTTTGAGTATTCTCAAGTTGTTCACGCAAATCCTGTATCAGTTTTTGAGAAGCTTCCTCACGCTTATGATATTCCTGTATAAACTTCTGGGATGCCTCCTCTCTCTCCCTATCACGCTCATACAGAGTCCTTTGTACATTGTCAAACTACTATTTATCATGTTTGCTATTAGTGTTTGTAGAGCTATTTGGGAACTCTCCTCTGGATTATTCTTTATCTGTTCTAATCCCTGATTATCAAGATTGGGAATTGAGATACCCGAATTTGCCATTTTTCTTGTGTTTTTCTGGCTTACTTGGCCCATTTGAGATGAAGATTGCACCAGTTTTGTGCTAGAACTCTATCTTAAGGCAACCATCAACCAAAGTTTGCATTTGTACAGTCAATAGTCTACAGATACAATCTAGTTCAACAGATACATCTATTCAACATCAAACGACTATATGTTAAAGGACTTCGAACCGCAGAAAAGAATTTGGAAAACCAGAAATTATTAGGATTAGGGAGAGATGTGGGTAAAATATAGGAATAGATTGGTGTGGGGAGGCACAGGGAGAGTTAACTATGTCCTAATCACAGTGCAGGAAATGGGTTGGGTAGGATGCAAGTCGAGAGAGAGAGAAAAAGAAGAGACGGAAAGGGGAATAAAGAGAGACCAGAAAAAGAATAGAGACGTAAAAATTAATGTTATTATAGAGGTTAAAAGACCGTCTATTTAGAGAGGAATGTGAATATGTTCAGAGAAGGGGAGGGACATAGAGGAGATGTGAAAAGCTTTAAGGATGGGAAAGGGAGAAGAAAAGATCAGAAGTTCAGTAGAGCTAGATAAAAAACAAAAAGATATTTAAGAAAGAAAGAAAAAGAGAAAGAAGACAAGAAAAGAAAGGAAAACTCTCATTCACGTATTCCTAAAATAAAAATTATAAGATGAGAAAAAAAAAGTTACTGGAAAACAATTATTTTTTCAGAAGAGGCAAAAATTAAAGATTAATAAAAGTTTTAGAAGGGAAAAAAATTTATATATATATATATGTATATATGTATATATATATATATATATATATATATATATATATATATATAAGGTAACAAAAAACAAAAAACAAGCAAAAAAAAGAAAAGAAGAAGAAGAAGAAGAAAAAAAAAAGTCTTTTGATTTTTTTTTTTTGGGGGGGGGAGGAGTGGGAAGAATCCTGTATCTCCTTTTTGTCTGCAACCAGTCTCTTGTTGGAGTCTCTGGTCAGGTTGAGGTCCTGTGGCTTGATTGGTTTCTTAAGTCGGTTGGTTGGAAGAGGCAGAAAAATGCTCTGCTTTACCCAAGATTTTGAGATCCCCCTCCCAGGTTAGTTTTCTTGGAGGGTGGTCTGTTTTGAGAGTCACAAAAGAGGGGGATGTGGTGATGAGGCTAGGTTCTGGGTAGAGTTGAGGCCTTTCAACAAACAGTAGCTTTTCCCTGGGGCTATTTTGTGATAAAGCTCACAGTGCCCAGCCTGGAGCCATTCTCAGGGTTTCTGTTTTTCAATTGATTGTGGTGGCTGCTAGAGGGAGGGGCAGCCTCTGGCTCTGGTTACCCAGTGAGGCAAGGCACTCCGATGGCTGGTGCCTGAGCTGGGTGACTTTTCCCTGGATGGAGCTGAGTCTGGCAGGTCACTTCGCCGTTAAGTTCTTGTGACCTGCTAAATGACTCATTTAATTCCAAGGCCTGAGCTGGAGCTAGCAGCTCCTCCGAGCTTTGTAGGTATCCAAGATGGAGATCACCGGTGCTGGGGGGGGAGGGGTGGCCTTCCCTCCTCTGCTCCCTGAGGAGTGAGGATGTCGGGCTTGTACTCACGCCGAGTCTTGGATCCTGGGTCGTCTCTGGTCTGCAAACAGCAGGATGAAGATGTTCGCTCCTTGTCGGTTCTTGTTGGTGTTGAGTAGAATCCGCTTGTCCGCTGTGTCTGGCTCCTTCGTCCCGGACTCTGTGTGTCTCAGGTATGACTCCGCGGCGACCCCGCCGCCGGAGCGGCAGCTGATGCGTTTCCTTGGCTTCCCCTCTCTTGTCTAACTCTCTGTCCTGTGATGGCACACTTGGTGTGATTCTCTGGCTTAGGACTGTTCACTGGAACTCTAAAACTACTTTCTATGCGAGAGCTTGTTCAGATTCCAGCTTCTCCTCCGCCATCTTCCCGGAACTCTCCAGGTTTTTTTTTTTTTTTTTAATTTTTCAAATGCATATTTGGCATCTAAGAGTTTTTCTTGCTACCTGCCATACTAAATTATGAGAACTGTCCCTCAACATGCAAGTAGAAAATCAAGTTGACATGGGTGAAGATTTCATGTAATAATTAAACTAGTAAATTATTTATGTCATACCTTGACAAACACAAATTTAGCTCTTAAAATGCAAAGTCAAAAAATCAAAACATATGGAATATACTCTATGGTCAAGCTTCCTGGAAGATGAAAAGAGAAGGCCTAGAATTCTATGATGAGACACATGTATTTGTCTCATAATTTCAAACTCTTTAAATTGCATTTATATATATATAAACGCAATTTTCAATTATATATATACATAAAGTGTGTGTGTTTGTGTGTGTGTTATGAAATTAGGGTTTCATGCGTTACTCAGCTTTTCACTCAAGACTGGAATTGAGCCACACTTTCATTTCCAACTTTTTGATGGCTAATTGGAGATAAGATGATCTCACTCTGCCTGTCTGTGTTGGCTTTGATCCTCAGTGCTCAAATCTCAGTTTTCTAAATAGTTAGGATTATGAGTCAGTTCCTAACTAATAAAGTATTATTCATAACATTTATAAAATTCAAATAAAATTGCAGCCCAAGGAAATATAAGGAAAATGAAAGTCCATTCTGTTCAGATTGGAATATTTAATTTTAAATCCATAAGAGCTTTCTACAACAGTCTAAAGGGAATGTTATTATTAGACCACAAGATGACGCCTCTGGGCTGTAGTCAAGTTAAAGGGGTTATATAAGGACTAGTCATATACTTACAGCATAAAAATGACAACTACAAAACATACAAGCTATTTATTATCTGTAAGAAATCTTATTCCAAAGCAGTCACACATACATAAAGCCCAGAAATTTTGTGGAAGAAATTTTGAGTATTGTTCATATAATAGAACACCATATTCAGTTTTTGTGAATTTTGTTTTTATTTCTAATAAGCAACTTTTCATATCTAAATGCTACCACAGCAGAAATTACTCAAAGGACTTAATTTTAAAGATAGTGTAATATTTTATTTTTGCAATTAGCTATAGAACACTTATAAATATGGGAAATATGGCATCATTTTCTAGTGTTAGGATGTGCTCATTAAGTTTCAGCCAGGAATCCATGGCTTCCATCTGTAATTGTAGACACTCAGGAGGCTGAGACAGAATTAGAAGCCACCCCAGGCAGGAAAGTCGTAAGACTCATCTCAAATTAATCACCAAAAAGCTGGGAGTGGATCTAAGTGATACAAAATTACCTGTGAGCAGAAAATCTCAGGGACAGCACCCGGCCATTGAGTTAAAGTCCGCGGACCAACGTTTAAAACCAAACCAAACCAAAGTAAGTAAATAAATAAAAAGAGGAAAATGTATCTATAAGACAATGTTGCCAAATGTTCCTTAAACAGAAATAATACCCAGCTACATAACTTTATTCATAACTTATTTATATTTCTAAACTAATTGTGTCCCTCTGAAATTGATCAGAAGTCCTAATCTCCATAACTCAAAATTCTGTCTGTATTTTGACACAAGATGAGTAATTTTAAATGAATGAATCACCATACACGGGCCCTTTATTTCATCTCCCCAACCGGACAAACACAGAGACATCCAAGGATATGCATGCGGGGAAAGACCCACATGAGGACAAATCAAGAAGTGGCCACCTGTAAGGCAGGAATGTCCTGAGGACAATCGCATCTGGTTACACCTTAAACCTGAATGTCTACCTTACAGAGCTGTGAGGACACATTTTTCTCTTATTTTGTCTATTCACTCTGCACTACAACTTCATTATAGAAGGTCTGGCACACTAATTCATCCCTGAACAACTGCCCTCGTTATTCAAAGAAATTACATCCGATAAATTTGCTGCAAACAATGAATTAGCAAATTAGCTGTGAGGGGAAACACAGGACTGGGTTCCTGCAAGTCACCGACTTTCATCAGCAGATCGATAAATCACATTATTTTGTATATGTTTCTATTTAAAGACAACTTACTTGATATATACTGTTGATTCATTAACATTCAATTCAAGGCCAAGAGAGCACTACAACTTATACGGGAACAAAGCTGATCTATCATGGATTGTCTCCAGGGAATGCTCACAAATAGTTCTTTATGAGAAGAGCTAGACAGTACCCAGCCCTACACTTGCAGGAACATTTTAAACATCAAAGGAGACAAAAGAAACCGTGCAGCTGTAAAAAAAGGTACACCAGGAAAAGGACATGAAAATGACATCTGTCAGCTGTTTACAAAATGATAGCTGGAACATGGAATCAAGAGATTATGATCTTGTCCAATCCCAACTTGCAATGTGGTCAGTATGGGGGAGTTGATGTTTTTGTGCTTTAAACACATCGATGAATGATTTTTGTCATCAAGTCAAGTAAGTGTTATTTCTCATAATGTTCTGCATCAATCATCAGAAACCTTTCACCTGTGTCACTTTATAATGTCTGTGTTATTAACTAATATTTACATTTTTTCTAATCCTTTTGGAATAGCTGTCCCTTACTCCTTTACTGTTTTGTTTTGTTTCTTTGGTGGAAAAAATAACCTTGAATAACCTAACCTCCCAGCAACACTTCTTCATGATTTTAAATCAGTAATAACTTTCTTTCTTCATATGGTTCAATACAATTGTAATTTGCAACTAATGTAGCATTGCCTTTCCTGTTCAATAGAAGCTTTCTATGGAGAACACAAATATTTTTTCTTACTAGCCTATCTTTTCAATAAAGTATGGTTCCAGGTAGGTAAGACTTTAACAGGCAACCTAATTGGAAAAAAAAAGTAACAGAAGTACTAATGTTCTTCATGTCTACTAGAAAGTAGAACACCCATAGGGCCTGGTAAAGAGCCTTCTAAAGAAGGTATGTTCAGTACCCATATCAGCATTTTGTAGTGGTAGAGGAAAGAGATGCAAGTATCAGGTCCTAAGAAATATGTGTCAAATGATTAAATTGACATGATCACCAGAGTGTTTCCCTTTCTAATACATTTTATCAATTAATTGTTTCAATCTTAGATTGATGTGACTGACTCATATGTGAATATTACCAAAACAATAAAGGACATTTTAAAAGAAAAAACTAAACACTTCATATTACCTTGTAATTTGTATCATTTTTCTCTTCTGAAAATTATTGAATAATTAACACATGGACTATTTATTACAGTTCTGACACTTAGAGGAATAATACTTTGCAGGTCATTCCTGCAAAGTGTGGCCAGGGGAAAAGTTAGCAAAAGTTAGTTTACAATTTGTATCTACATATTAAAAATTCAGTAGAAGATGAAAATATTCTCATATTTGTTTTTTCCATGAAGAATGGCAGCTGTCAAAACCAGGGAAAAGTTAACATATTTTCTTTTGAAGGATTCTTAAGAGAATAATTCTTAAAAACATATTCTTATGAAATACTGTCAAAATTATTGAAGATAATATATTTAATTTCAATAAAAATAATTAAAATTATTAATTGATTTCACTGTCAGTGTTTGAAATATGTATTCTAATTAATGTCATTAAATTACTTCAATAATACTGGATATCAAATTCCTTATACAAATGCCATAGTAATAGATTATATATATTGCTTATATTAACTAGTTTATTAAATTAAAAAGCATATAACATAAGATATATAAGCATATAATATAGTATAAGATAATTCTTATAATTATAAGAAGATAAGAATATTTTAGTTTTACTAATTTATTTGTGATTATAATAAGAAATTAGGTGTAAGTGACACATAAGAAAAGCTATAAATGGTATCATGTTTTGTGACCTTATATTAGAAATTATGTGACAACTTAAATATATACTGTTTATATATATATATATATATTAGGAAATTTGCATTAAACAAAAAGTAAGAAACTATTAATATTGGACTTTGATAAATAAGATGAACAACTTCACCATGAAACTATAATAAATTTCTGATAAAATTCATTACAAAAATTGTCTGTTTTGTCTAAGAGTTTATTTCTACAGCAGTTTGCTGGACTGCATTTTGAATAAAGTATCTACAAATATTCAAGACAGTGTGATAGAGAGAAGGATTCTTAAAAATATCCTATGGGCCTGTGCCAAGGAGACCTAGGGTTTCTCCTATTCCGTCCTGTAATGTTTTCAGGGTGTCTGCTTTGACTCCAAGGTCTTTGATCCATTTGGAGCTGATTCTGATGCAGGGTGATATATAAGAATCTAGCTTTAGTTTTCTATAAGTTATTAACCAATTTTGTCAGCACCATTTACTGTAGAGGCTGTCTTTCTTCCATTCTATTTTTTTTAACTCCCTTATGGAACATTAGGTGACTATAGGTCTGTATGTTCATTTCTGGGTTTTCAATTCTATTCCATTGGTCCTGAAGTCTCTTCTTGTGCCAGTGCCAAGCTGTATTGATTACTATGGCTTTGTGGTAGAGTTTGAAATTTGGTATTGCTATTCCTCCAGCATTATTCTTTCTGTTAAGGATCGTTTTTTGCTATTCAGGGTCTTTCATTGTTCCATATGAATTTTTGGATTGCCTCTTCTATGGGGTTGGAATATTGATAGGTTCCCCAAAAGACTCCACATAGAGTTCCTCTATGACCTAGCAATCCCACTTTTGGGCATTTACCCAAATGATCACAAACAAGACCACATTAAAGCTATCAGAACAACTATGTTTACTGCAGCATTATTTCCCATAGTCAAGATACTGAACCAACCCAGATGCACCACAGTAAATGAATTGATCTAGAAAATGTGGTCTATATACACAGTGGAATTCTATGCCTCCATCAGAAAGAATGACATTGCCCAATTTGTTAGGAAATGGAAGGACTTGGAAAAAATTATATTAAGTGAAGTAAGTCAGGCCCAAAGAAACATAGGGCCCATGGTTTCCCTTATTTGCAATAACTAATATATGACTGAGACAAGCAGAAAAGGTCAGATAAGATGATGTTAAGCAAAATGAACCCCAAGATAAGGACACAAGTGGTTTTTTTCTTTCTTGATATTTTTTCTAACATATTTAAAAGGTACCATGTGATTTTTTTGTTGCTTTGTATGACCCTCCCCAACGGTATAACCCCTGTTTTCACTGTATTTGATATTGGTATAATTTGGGGAGGGGAAGGGGAAAAATTTGTTCAAACAGGGATACAGGTTGACCCATTGCAACAAGACGCTATGTCGAAAAATGAACTCTAAAATTTAGGCGGGGGTGGGAGGGGGATGTAGTTGTAGTTGTGGAGATGGGAGGGAAGGGATTGTAGGGGAAAAACAAAGGAGGAGACAACAATGCTTGATAAGAAATGTACTCATTACCTTGCTCATGTTATTGTAACTCTTCTGTCCAGTATTTTCACAATAAAAAAAACTTATTAAAAGAAAATATCTCATGGGAAGATTAAATATACAGTAAATATATGTGATAATAATGTTGTATATATGTAAACATAAAACAGATTTTTATATTTTATTTAATAGTTTTTTTAATGTCTTAATCACAGGAGAATACAGGATTATGCTGACACCTTAATTCTCAACATCTATCCCATAGAGCTGTGAGGAAATAAATTTCTCATTTTGTCTGCTCAATCTCCATTTTTACTTTGTTTTAGCAGATCTGGAAAATGCTGATTTTTTTTTTACTCTGTTAGGTCTAACTGTATTATGGTTTGCTGCACAAAAATGTAAAACAAAATCTAGGCTTAATAGTTTTAAAACATTTGCTTGAATAAATTTTTCTAGTAAATATACTGAAATATTATTAAACTACTTTTACTGGTTGTTATAAATATGTCTTAGCATGTAACTTTTATATGCATGAATATTTTCTATGCATATGATTAGATCCTTTGTTTAATTTTTGCTTCTTCTTCTTCTTTGTTTTAATTTACAAGTAACCATATCTGCAAATGAGAACAAGTATACAAGATATGCATTATAAATTAAAGCCATTTGAGTCTCCAAATATTTCAATCAGGACAATAATCATTCTTGAAACATGCAGAGAGAACTAAATTATCTTCCTATTTTCATCATAAACCCTGTTTTGTAAATGAGTGTATGCTTTAAAATGCAATTCAATTTTGACCTTAAAATTACAAATCGTTAACTCCAAGAACTACGTAGAATAACCTTTTTAAAAAATGATCCAAATTCCTGGGTTTCATCCAGAAAACCAATTAAAAAATAGCATAAGTGGGAGTGGAGGAATAAGGGACCCATAAAGTTAGGCTGCTAAAACCTTTGCCACAGGGAAATGAGGCATTAGCTACATTTAATAACCTTACATATCCTTAGGACAATCACCTCGGAAAGTCTTTCTCTTAAATACATGTTAAAGGAAATGCTCTATTTTCATTATAGTTCATTTGTATTGATTTAACACTGCATTACCTTTGAGGGTTTCGATACACTATATTGGATTCATAGAATTATAGAAATTAGAAATGTAAAAGGCCAGTTGACTCATCTTGCTCAACTCATTAGTGGACAATTATTTGGTATAATGTATTCTATAGTGTTTAGTCAAAATTTAGATTAGTTAAGCAATTACACTTTTGGGAAATAATCTCAAGGATAAGAAAGCTCAGGGCATGTATTTTCATCATTATCATTTAAATAGATGTGTTTAACTATGTTCTAGCCATTGGGATTTAAAATCGTGAGTCAGTTTCTCTCAGTAGCTGAACAGTTTCTCATATGGAATATGGCAAAGATACAGTAAAAAGTGTTATCAAATTAAGTAGGGTTTGTACTGCTCAAAAATATAGTAATTTATAAATGGGAAACATGATAGTTTGAAAAAGCACAGAATGTAAGAATTTGAAATATGGTGTGTTCAGACAGATTTTTTTCATTAATGTCATTAATTTTTGAAAGTTTTCTTGGTCTGAATTGATCCTGTGTGGATTATAATGCCACGGTGGGATGTTCTGTTCTGGTCTGGTCTATTTGGGGTTCTAAAAGCTTCTTGTATCTGAATAGGCCTATCTTTTTGCATGTTTGGGAAGTTCTCTGCTAGGATCCTGTTAAACAAATTTCCTAGATCATCAACTTCTGTCTCTAGGTGCTCCTCTACACCCGTTATCCTCAGATTAGGCCTTCTGATGGTGTCTTCCACCTCAGTAGATGAATGGATTGAGAAAATGTGGTATATATACACAATGGAATTCTATGTCTCCATCAGAAAGAATGACATTGCCCCATTTGTTAGGAAATAGAAACGCTTGAAAAAATTATATTAAGTGAAGTAAGCCAGGCCCAAAGAAATATAGGTCCCATGGTTTCCCTTATTTGCAAAAACTAGTATATGTCTGAGACAAGCAGAAACGGTCAGATAAGTTGATGTTAGGTGAAATGAACCCCAAGATAAGGATTCAAATGTTTTTTTTCTTTCTTGCGATTGTTTCCAACACATTTATAAGATGATTTCTTTGTGGTTTTGTATGTCCCTCCCCCAGGGTATAACCCCTGCTTTCACTGTATTTGATGTTGGTATAATTTGTGGAGGGGAAGGGAAAAAAATAGGGATACAGGTGGACCCATTGCAACAAAGAGATGTACAAGACACTATGTCGAAAAACGAACTTTCCAACTTTGGCGGGTTGGGAGATGGAGGAGGTGGGAGTGGTGGTAGGGGGGTGGGGGGTTGGGGGGATGGAGAAGGGAAGGATGGGAAGGGGAAACAAAGGAGGAGGCGACATTGCTTGATAAGAAATGTACTCACTATCTTGCCCATGTAAATATAACCCCTCGGTATGGTATTTTCACAATAATAAGATGAAAAAAAAAGAAAGTTTGACTTGCTAGACATCTTTCTGTGGCTACTTACAGCAGCCCCAGATTTATTATTTTGTTTATTGTTTAACGTGTACCATAGAATCTTCAAACGGTTTCAGAGCAATCATCACAGGATCACAGGTTAATTGTGGACAAATGACATATTCAAGATCCTTTCTTTAGTAAGAAAGTTGAATAAATTTATGATCCCTCATGTAGGTCTAAGTCAGTCTCTGATGATGAATACACTATTGTGTCTGTTTCCTGGATTCAGCTTGGAATCTGAAATGGGGAAAATGAGAGTTGCTCTCAAGTCCAGCTGCAATCAATCATCCTGAAATACTGTAGTTCCTATCACTGAGATAACATCATAAATAAAGTCCTCTTCTGTCAGAAATTAAATAGTTTCAAAAAGATTTTCTGTTAGATATAAATGTTTTTATCTTTTAATTTTAAATCGTTCCTAATGAATCCCCCTAAATGTAATTTAGCTCATTCAATTCTTTACTCTTTCTTGAAGAATAAAAGGCTTTAAGCAATAGAAAATTATAGCTTTTTCTACATTTTATTATATTTTAACATATGTAGAGATGTTGCAAAGTCATGGGTTTACTGAGTCTCAGTTTCATGTCTACCTTCTACTCGTATGTATCTAATGATTAGATAAAAATTGATCTAAGTGTAATTTAGCAATTAATTTAAGTGTGTCTAGTTCAAATTAAATTAACTTGTACAAACATTTTATTTTATATGCTTGTTTTATCCCATGATGAAATATAGGAGATATACCTTCCTATTTTCATTCAAAATGTGTTCTTTGTCATACCTCTGATGTCCCAACAATCATTAAATGATCCATTACTTTATCATAGTATCTGATCTCTCACTCTTTTCAACTCCCCATGCTTATTTATACCAAGAAAATTAATGTTTGTTATTTTTCTTAGAAAAACATTTTATGAAGCATTAAAATATGTGTGGGAATGGATCAGAAATTTTAATAGGAGGTTCTGGATATTTTCATTATCCTCTGAATGATCAGAAATTCATTAGCACTGAGAATGAAAAATCAAAGGAAACAAGTAAAAAAACAAAACCAGAAAACAAACGTTGAAAAGTAGTTGCTAGCCCAGTGCCAGTGGCTCATTCCTGCAATCCTAGATACTCAGGAGTCTGAAATCTGAGGTTAGCAGGAATATGAACATGTAAGACTCTAATTTTTTAAAAAAAGTAGTGGCAGAAGGCTAACCTTGAGCAAAGAGTTATTTGGTTCTCTTTCAACATTTCATGCCAGGATATTTAAGATGTTATCACATACAAAACATTATGCTAGGTACTGATTTTAAAATACTTCCTTCTTTTAATATAAACAAATACGATAGATATCATTCCCAGTGTATTCATAGAACAAATAGAGTTTAGAGTTTTTCTTGTGTCAAATTGCTTATAGCTATATTTATAACCTTCTATATAGAAGCAAAATAGTAATCACAAAAAGTAAAATTCAAGACTTTGACAATAAAGGCCTCTCACAAAGTAGATTGTGATTAAATTAGAATTGATTCATACAGAATTGTTGAGTGGTTTTAAAAAGAAATACTAGACTAATAAGGCAAATTCCATAACTTGCCTCTTAGCATGTGGTAAATTAACTGGGTTTTGTTTTGTTTTGTTTTGTTTTGTTTTGGGTAGCACTAGGGTTTTCAACCAGGTGCCTGTAAACTTGCTAGGCAGATATTTTGTTTTGTTTTGTTTTGTTTTTTTGGTTGAGGGGCTTGAACTCTGGGCTTGGGTCCCGCTGTCCTTCAGCTCTTCAGCTCTTCAGCTCAAGGTGTGTGCTCTACCATTTGAGCCACAGCACTACTTCTGGTTTTCTGGTGGTTATTGGGAGATAAGAGTCCTATGGACTTTTCTACCCTGGCTAACTTTAAACCATGAGCCTCAGATCTCAGCCTCCTTAGTAGCTAGGATTACAGGCATGAGCCACTGGCACACTGCTTCATTTTTATTTTTTTTAATAATGTCACTTCTTCTATCTATGCTTATCACATACCTAGGATAAAAAGTATTTGCCACCGTATAGAGTTTTCACTAGTTCAAATTACCCTCACAAGCTCCTTGTCCGTGCTGTCTTAAACCATGAACCTTCTGATTTTGCCTCCTGCATAGCTAGCATTTCAGGCAATAGCCTGAATAAAATATAAGCTGTAAAATATAAGTCATAAATAAAATCTGAAAAGAATGGATAGGAGGTCAAGAGGAAAAGGGTAGACAAATGGAGAGAGGAAGTGGGGAGAATGCAAGTCATAATATTCAATGCATATTCTATGAAATTAAGAAAACTAAAGGGAGGGAATAGGTTGGAAAGGATAAGGAAGAATGAGGAAAAAGGTGACATTAATCAAGATACATTTTACCAATTTGTTAAATGGTAACTGATTTTCACAATTACTTCTGATGATAATACTAGAATTCAAAAGTTTTTAATAAGGTAAAGGAACATGTTCTGAGTCCAAAAAAGTTATTCATATATAGAATTTATTACTAGCTTTAAAAAGAAATTTTATGATTAAATACTTAACTTAAAATGAAACAGAACTGATTGCAAATTCTCAGTGGCTACAATAATTAAAAATGAAAAATAGATGCCCCTCAGTAGATGAATGGATCAAGAAAATGTGGTATATATACACAATGGAATTCTATGCCTCCATCAGAAAGAATGGCATTGCCCATTTGTTAGGAAATGGAAAGACTTGGAAAAAATTATATTAAGTGAAGTAAGCCAGGCCCAAAGAAACATAGGTCCCATGGTTTCCCTTATTTGCAATATCTAGTATATGTATGAGTCAAGCAGAAAGGACAGATAGGTGATGTTAGGAAAATGAATCCTAAGATATGTATTCAAATGTTTTTTTTTCTTTCATGCGATTGTTTCTAACATATTTATAAGATACTTCTTTGTTGCTTTGTATGTCCCTCCCCCACAGTATAACCCCTGCTTTCACTGTGTTTGATGTCTGTATAATTTGTGGAGGGGAAGGGGAAAATCAAGTCGTTTAAATAAGGATACAGGAGGACCTGTATCCTCATTGCAGCAATGAGAAGTACAAGTTGTCATGTCGAAAATAAACTTTACAACTTTGGTGGGGGGGGAGGATTGGGGGTGAGGGAGGCTAGGAGGGATGTGAAGGGTAAACAAAGGAGGAGACTACAATGCTTGATAAGAAATGTACTCATTATCTTGCCCATGTAATTGTAACCCCTCTGTACAGTATGTTCACAATAAAAAAAGAAAAAAAATGAAAAGTAGATTTTAAAAGTGGGAAAGTTGATTGTTTAAAAGGAGACAGTTATCATATTTTTAAAAACAGATTTTAATAAAATTTTAATCACTTTAAAAAAGGAATAAACATAAAGAGTGTGCTTTGTTTAATTCTTAAATTATATATCTGAGAAATACCATAGAAGACTAAAAGAAACTCAACTGTACAATATCTATGGACATGAAATGCAGAAAAGTAGAATAAGGCAATTTTTTTTCAGTTTTTCAAATGGCAGAACATACGCTTGTCTTAAAAATAATTTTTTAAAAAAGAAGAAGAAAATCAGTTAGATGATGATAAAGTCAGTACAAAAAAACCCAGCTACTTTGAGTCTATCCTTAAACCTGTGCTCTCTGAAGTTATAAACAAATCTAGAGCAGGTGTCTGAAACAATGGTTCATTAAGAACCTTTTAAGAAGAAATCAATGTACTTTAAAACTCACCCTCCCCACACCGTTCTTCAGCAAAAATACATAGGCCACTTGAGTAAGCCCTGGAAATTCTTCTCTGAGCACACTTTTATTTACATATTCCCTGGGCACTTTGTCACTTGCTATTTCAATTTCTAGCCTGTACAACTCCCACTGTGAGATTAAAAAAGAAAGATTCCATAGCATCTGTGTTTGGATTTTGTTTTCTTAAATTTTCATTTTGTGAACATTGAATATTTAAGGAATTAAACTGAAAACCACAAGTATTACCTATTTACAACTGAAATGGAACAATATGTTCTCTGACCAGAGTTGAAAGAACAAATCTTTTCATTTGGTAGATATTGAAAAATACAGAAAGAATATCTTAATTTAAAGAACAATTTATATTATTAATATTGCCTATGTACTACTAAATATTTATTCAAATATCAAAAACCCAAAATAAAAGTATTTAAGGGGCTTAAATTTGACAATAGTTTTACATAAAATTATTTGGAATTATGCTTTTGGATAGTTTCAAAATTAATTCATAAAATTCTCAATTAGGGTATGACTTATTGAATATGACTTGTTGATTAACCAGTATATTCAATGATTTTTCATTTACTACAAAACTAATAAAAAGATGAATGTTCGATACTGAAGATTTATTTGTTCTTAAATACATCACACAAGTGCAGAAGTAGAAGACAGAAACTCATCATTAATAAATATACTTCAAATAAGATTTTTTATTAGTCTTGTAGAGAATGACTACTACTTAATACTTTAATATTTAAACCAAATTTAATTATTTTGTCTTTAAGCAGAGCAAAAATTTGTAAAGGCCCTGAAAATAATTTACTAGGCAAATATGTTATAACTTACACTGTTAATTATTTAGAGATGAAATGTAAACAAGGCACAGTTGAACCCAATCACTCACTGTGATGTGCAATTTTCAGCACTGTTTACTTAGGATATTTCATCAGCCCTCAGGAGACAGCAGTGCATATTTGTCGTGAGTCCAGTATGTCTTTTTCCTGGTTGTCTGCCTCCCAGAGACTGGAGACAAAGTGTTGGAGATCAAGTGTTAATCTAGTTGCTTCCTCTCTGACTTTGCTTATTCTGGACCTTTCACATAAGTAGAATAAGTACTACGTGTTATTTGCTTCTGAATTATTTCACTTAGCTTAATGTTTAAAAGTTTATCGCCCTTATATGTATACTGCTTAGTCTTTTGTTTCCTGAATATTCTATTGTAGAATATACTGCTTTTGTTCTCCATCAGATGACGGACATTTTGGTTATTTCTATTTTCAGTTATTATTTAAAATGCTGCTAATAAGAATAATATACTGGAATGTGAATTTTACAGAGATATTACAGTTTTAGTGTCAGTTAGGTTTTCATTTGTTTTGGTTCTATGCCTAGAAATAAAAAAGATGGAGATATATGAAAAGTATTTATCTTCATTTATTGAGATGTTCATGGACTTTTTTCTTAATTTCTTAGTAGGATGTATTGAACTTGTTTTAATTGTTGGACCAAACTTGCTTTCCTAAAATGAATTTCACTTGGTCACCATGTAAATTCATTTAATATGCTACTAATAGTGTATTAATTTACCCATTCTTTGAGGAATCGAACTTCTGTATTCATAGGAGATAAAAAAGTATTGCTCTGTTTCTGTCTAGTCTTGCATTATGGCAGTACTGGCCTTCCATAAAAAGTTTTACTTTAAACTTCTCATTTTTACAAGTTATTCTTGTGAACGTTTATACTTACAAATGTTTATTGTTAATTCTTTTTGTAAAATTGGATGACATCACATCTTATTTTACTTCCTTATGGCCAGCTTCTGTCTATAGAAATTTCCTTCAATTCCTGAAGCAAACATATTTCTTGGCTTTTGTTGAGTGGTTCTGCATACACTTAAGAAAATGCCTTCAATACCCAGTCAGAAAACCAGTCTAAAATCCTACGATAAACTCATTTTCTCATTATATAGAGCCAGAAAATAAGACAGAATTGAGAGCTTAAACCCTTGTCACATATTGCCTGACAACAGATTTGGAAATCCATGTAGAAATCTGTGGAATACTGAGTAGTTTCTGAATGCCCAGATATCGTGGAACACTTCATTTAAAACATTTTGGATTTTTTTCCTATTCCTATTGCAATCTCTTTCTTTGAAGGTTGAGGCTAGAAAGTTTGCCTATACATATTTTTTCATATCACCCCTATCATAATTATTTTAGCCTTAGGTAAAGTTCTCAGGGAAGAGAGTCAATGATATAGCCTATGTGTTGATCTTTCTTCAAGTTGCCAGACATAGCAAGTAAGGCTTTTGTGGATTTGTGTGTGAAACCAGTAGACAACATAAAATATTTCCAACATCCCCATTTAAAAATAATAATTATTATGTACCAATAATAAACTTGTTACTGTCTTCAATAACATGTTAATGAATTAATTGAATAAATGTTACAATGTATAGATGTTGAATTCCTTGGAAGTGTTAGTATTTGTAACCATGATGTATTGTGGATGGGGAAGTCACATTGAACAGTTTGAGAAAACAAACTTCCACATTCCAGATCCTGTGATACCTAATAACACACTAGAAAGACTATGGATTATTTTCTTCCTGCCAGCCTCTGATTCACCTGCCTTCTAACCACATTCCTTTCCTAGAAAATGAAATGTTAAAATAATCATTACATAATAATGATGCATATAACTTAGAATTTAATTAATGTTGTAGATAGAATTGAATTAATGTTGTAGATGGAGGTGAATATGATTATATATACTGCAAGTATAATGCTTAAACATGTTAATAAATGGCAAAGATTGTTGCTACCCTATATAGTATTTGATTCCGAAGAATAACTAGGATCAGGAAATTCAAAGAATATATTACTTATTCTGGCAATAGAACAAAAGTTAATATTAGGACATTAAACTGAATTATTAAATACAAACACCCTGTAATGTCTTCTCAAACTAAAACAGCACAATTAATGTTCTATTCACTATATATAACTCTAAATTGAAAAATTAGGTGTACCATTGTTCTATTTCTGTAACATTGATATTACATTGAAAATGACAAAAGAAAGGGCATACTTAATACAATGTCTAAGCACTATTAAGTAAAAACATGTAAAAATTAAAAATAAAATATAATACTAAGAAAACCTAGCCCTGACTTATTAGATTATCAAATAACATTAGACACAACTTATTGAGTTCTTCAATTGTTATTCTTACATTTCTCTTGCCTTTATTTTAGGAGATGTAATTTTTATACAGTAATAAGACAATTGCTTAAAATAATCAGGACAATGCAATAACCACTATGAAAGGATTTTTGACATATTAATTCTTGGTCCTTTAGATTATATCAAAGTGATTTTTGCACCTGTATATAAATAATAGTCCAGAATGATACAAGTACAACAAGGTCAAAATAAAATTCAGTGTTTCTTACATCAATACTTAATTGTGTATGACAATAATTAAAGTTATTGCAGTCATACTTTTATATTTTGGTCAGAAAGAACATTTAAAAATATAGTTCAAATTCTATATTGGAATGAACCTAGCTAGCAAGAAAGCAGGAGAATTGTTTTTGAAATTTTTATGTAGAAACCTATTTTCACTCTTCGCAATGTTTTGCATTTTAATTCTATATTTCAAATATGTAATATAGAAATGCATTTCATTCAGAGCTTTCCATTGTATGTACAATGTATGACTTATTAACTTTCTAACCAAACCAAAAAATACTTAAAACTTACTCATTGAGAAAAAGAAACTGATGTGGGATACAGATTGACCCATCACAACAATGAGATGTACAAGACGCTATGTTGAAAAATGAAATTTACAATTTAGGTGGAGGGGGGAGAAAAGTGTAGTTGAGGAGGTGGGAGGGAAGGGATGGTAGGGGAAAAACAAAGGAGGAGACAACAATGCTTGATAAGTAATGTACTCATTACCTTGCTCATGTAACTGTAACTCCTCCTCTGTACAGTATTCTCACAATAACAACTTATTAAAATAATCTACACCTTTATGATGGAGGTATGAAATTTTAAATTGAAGGGAAATATGTCTATGTTCTTTTATAGCTGATGCTCCCGGTGGAGAGTTAAGATTAATAATGTACGAAAATAATGGAGAAGATAATTTCAGACAGATAGGCAAATACATGAATGAGACAGAAAGAATATCAAAAGGGCCTCTTTGAGAGTACATTTAAGGTGAAATATGAATGATAGAAGATCATTGACATTGTAATTTGCAGATTCCTTATGGAAGAATGACTAAAGCAGTTCTATTTCAGAAGCAAACATGTGTCATGAACATGAAGTCTCACTTCAGAAGACTCACTAAATCATAACAGGAAATTTTCCTATAAACCCACTTGGCAAGACTACCTAAAAATGGAGGACCTCAATAACCACAGAAATTCTCACTTTAGGAACTGATGGATACACAAGTGCCCTATGTGAACATTATGTGATTTCTCTATCTTTCCTTGAAAGTCTACGTCATGTAATAGATCTACACCAGCATGCATTAATTTGTGCTTACCTATCTCATTTTAAATACTTCTCCTTGTTGTCTAATTGTCTATATTCCTTTAGCCCACTTGTGAACACTAAGCTATCAGCTATGAGTTGCTTTCTGGGTAAGTTTCTATCTATCTCTATCTATCTATGTATCTATCTGTCTGTCTGTCTGTTTGTCTGTCTGTCTGTCATCTATCTTCATAATAGTTAATTCTGTGTAAATCAGAATTATCTAATCCAACTGGTAGACCTCCTTCCCTGTGGATCCACATGATAATGAGTATAAGAAAGAAAACTTGATTTGAAAATCAATATACTGTGTGAATTGTCCAACTGGTATACCAACAAACTTTTTTTGAAATTGTTGAAAGAATGCGTAATGTTCCACACTTTGATTTTGTTGCTCAAGTTCTCATTGGACTCTCCAATTCTCAAAGATATTTATTTTCTTAAAAGAGGTTAAATAGATAAGAGTGGACTTGCTTGATTCAGGTTTTTTTTTGTTGTTGTTGGTGGTGGTGTTTTTTGTTTTTTGTTTTGTTTTGTTTTGTTTTGGTCGGTCTTCAGGCTTGAACTCTGAGCCTGGGCGCTGTCCCTCAGCTCTTCAGCTCAAGGCGAGTGCTCTACCACTTGAGATACAGTTCCACTTCTGTTTTTCTGGAAGCTAATTAAAGAGTCTCACGGCCTTTCCTTCCCAGACTGGCTCTGAACCACGATCCTCAGATCTCAGCCTCCTGAGTAGCTAGGATTACAGACCTGACCCACTGACACCTGGCTTTGATTCAGTTTTCTATGTGATGAACATGAACATACAAAGCAATGCAGAAACCACGATGTTTAAATATGGAGGAACTCTGAATTCTTCCATGTGGATGTTTAGGAATGTTCATTTTAACTAAATATTTATCTGAACATGGAAAATAAATTCTGTATGGTTAAACTGTTGAATCTATGTTCTTACAAAGCTCACATTCATTGAACTATATCTTCTCCATACTGTGTACTATTACTTCATTTTTTAAAATACAAGGCGTGTTTATTTATGTTTTGGTGTGGGTAATTTGTACAGTTTCCACATTGCTGAGACTTCGTGTAAATTGGATCTTGTGAGGTCAAAGAAAAATGCTGGGTTCTATTGAAAACAGTATCTCAAAAGGAGTAATAGTTTTCTGCCATGTGCTTTTTTGTTAGTGCCCATGCGGGAAACATCTCCTTAATATGGAGATGCTGGTACAATTTTTCCTATTTTACAGTTTCTTAGTTGAAGTCTGGCCTAGAGATATCTACAAACACAAGAAAATGAAAAAAATATATGTTGATGGAAAACAGATTGCAGCCTACTGTGTTCACAAGGAACAGTCCCAATCAGTGATAAGTAATCAAGTGTTCAAACCATGTTCACCCAAGACAAACCAGAGTTTTAACCAATTCAATTGCCTCGTTTTCTCTGTCACTTTTCCTCTTGTGTTATAGTGCCTAGAAAGTTCTGAACTTTTTTTTGTTTCAGATTGTAACCAGGTAATACAATGACAAATAAAGCCTCTTAAGATATGCAGAATTAAATTTATTGTAATTTTCTATTTCAATAGCACTTATAAACATGACAAGTAATGTACTTTCTCTTTGGATTTGTCAGGTTCTTTGTTGTAAATTTCTTGTGCAAAAGTACTCTTACAATACTTTTCCACTCATTAAAGTTTGGAGCCACGAAAACTATAATTAATTTTTATCACCTTTCTTTTCATTAAGTAGGACAGCACACTTTTCTGCTGTGTTGCATTTACTCTATGAAAACAAAAGAGAGTTCAGTCATAATAGATATCAGAAGTTTCATTATTCCAGGAAGAACTTTGGGGAGTACAATGGAAGATTTACCAGACACCAGAAATACACTAAAGTCATAAATATCTAACAGGAAGAAGCAATAGTGTATACTCTTATTATACACAGAACTAAGGAACTATAATCACTATTAAAGCCTAACATTAACAACAATGGCTTGTAGGCTGGAAGTATGGCTTATTGGTGGAGTGCTTGCCTAGCATGCATGAAGCCCTGGGTTTGATTCCTCAGTGTCAAATACACAGAAAAATCTAGAAATTGCAAACAAAATCCAAAAGTGGTGAGGTGGCTCATGCGGTAGAGTGTTAGCCGTGAGTACAGTGAGGCTCAGGGCCAATGTCCAGGCCATGAGTTCAAGCCCCAGGATTGGCAAAGAAATAAATTAATAATAATAATAATAATAATAATATAATAATAATAATGATGGCTTGTGAGCATGTCCAAAGTATTAGAAAGTTAGTGTTTGGGTGATAAAAAGAAATTACTTTGTAATCAGAAAATAGCATGTAGATTTAAAAAAAAGAAAACCAAGATAGTTTTTTTTAATATGTAATTCTGAATACTACATTGTAGTCAAAGATTTTTGTTACCTAATTTTGATAATAGTATATGTATACACAACTTTACAAATATATTTGTTAAATAAATATACAGAAAACCAGTTTAAACCTTGCAATAGATTTCTTTTCTTTTCTTTGGAGTAAGGCTACATGTTCATAATTTATTATGTGGTTGAAGCCAACCAGGCCTCCTGCTTCACATTCCTACATGCTAGAACAAGTGGCACAATTGACCACAGATTTAACTTCACTATTTAAGCAAAGTAGAACTTATTTTATAATGTGCTTATCGTCTTAATATCAAAAGACTTTTTTCTAAATAAAAAGATATTTTTTCTTTTTTATGTATTCACATCATCTAGTACTTTAAAAATGTATAACTTCTGTTATTGATAATGGTAGTATCTAATCCAACTAATTCACTTTATCTCTTCAAATGTGCCTAAAATTCCTTCATACTATTTTTCCATAAATAAAGATTCTAGTTTCCACACATTTTTAAAGTGTCAAAATAAATTTAATTGTAATACTATATGCAAAATTTTGTACAGAGTGGACTAGCCCTCTAGTAAATAAGAACAAATTGAAATGAGGATCATTGAAACTTATATCATTTTTAATTTAGTAATTGCAAAGTGTGCAGGGTTTATATTTTAATTACTAATTTAACATTTGGCAAATGTTTTAAAGTCAATTAGAGAATAGCATATACAAGTTTCACTAACACTTTAATTTAATAGGTGCATTATTGTGAGAATTTCACAGGCTTAACTGGCTTTAAAATATCCATTACTACAATTCTCAATAGCTTAACATAATTTTATATCACTTTAAAATCTTAAGCATATAAAAACTATAGATTACTTGACTCATAAAATAAGTACAGTTAATTTAGAAGTTGTTTATTGTAACATAACTATCTTCTTGCCACCATAGTACATTATGGATAAATTATATTTTATGGTAAATCTGGAGGGATAATCTGTTCTAAACAGTGTTGTTTTATGTTAGTGTGCTTAATTGAATATTCTTTCATATTTGACTTTTAATAAAATATACCAAAGTAGTAAAAAGTAAACTTTTCAGCAAAGCTGTTAGTTTCAAAACACAACAGCTTGAGTTAAAGCTTTCAAGAAGAGTTTGTTGTTTGTTTCTCAGTACTGGGGGTTAAACTCAGGATCTCCCTTGAGCAAAACTAGTGACTAATTACCACACCAGCCTTAGTAGAAGATATTTAAAGAGGGGTGAACACCCTTGAGATTTTACAAACCATATTTTCTCTGATTTGGTGGCCATAATGTGACAAATACTTTTCCATAAGTTTTTAATCTACATTACTGGCAAATAGATGTGTCATCATGATAAATCTCTGCATTAGCACTAAAAAACTTTTCTCTCATTTTTCAAATTATTTGCCTGGGTTTTTCAATTGCCCACTTTCAATCAAATGTTGTATTATTTGCTCTCAAAAATGAAAATCATAATAATAATGTCAGAAGTAAGGAAGAAATAAGTTATAAGTACCAAGGCTAATATGAACCTTTCAAAACATTGTGGGTTTTTTTTGTTGTTTGTTTTTTTCATCTTGGAGATGAGAAAACCTTTGTCATTACAGACATGTGTAGTTGACCTGTATTTAAGGTCCACAGGTCTATTGGTAATTATCTTTTCCAAAAGAAGGTTTTATTCTTACAGAATATCAAATTTATTTATTTAAGAAACAAAAACAATGGGACTAGGAAGGTGGCTCAGTGGTAGAGCGCTTGCCTTGCATGCATGAGGCCCTGGGTTCGATTCCTCAGCACCACATAAGCAAAAAGAAAAAAAAAGCCAGAAGTGGCGCTGTAGCTCAAGTGGGAGAGTGCTAACCTTGAGCTGAAGAGCTGAGGGATAGTGTCCAGGCCCAGATTTCAGGCCCCACAACTGGACCCCCCCACAAAAAAAAACAAAAACAAAATTAAAATCATTTCTCTCAATCTCAACAAATGAATCAGAATTCAGACAAGGTGAAGATGTTGAAAGAGATAACACTGGTCAAAAGGTACTTTAGCTAGGTGCCAGTGGCTCATGCCTGTAATCCTAGGCTGCGATTTGAGAATCATGGTTCAAATCCAGCCAGAGCAGGAATGTCTGTGAGACACCTATCTCCAATAAAACCACTCAGAAAACTGAAAGTAACACTGTGGGTCAAGTGGTAGAGACCTAGCCTTGAGCTGAAGGTCTGAGTGACAGCACCCAGGTCCAGAGCTCAAGCCCCATGACCAAAAATAGATAAATAAATAAATAAAATAGTACTCTAATCATAGGCAGCTCTATTAAATGGTAACAGCAACACCTTTGTACAATTGCTTAAAGATAATAAAAAATAAAGAAAAATAAAAAAATGATATTTTGTTATTATGGGAAGGGTGACCATCTCTTTGAGAGAGTAGAGTTTTTCTAATGTACAAACTGTTTTGTTATTTTGTCATAAACATCAAGAGTTTTAACATCAAGAGTTGTGGATTGTGGATTTCATTTTGTTGAATTCATTAAGTGTACTCATAAGTAAAAATAAGGTACTTTATAAAATTCCATGGAAATAAGAATTATCAGAGTAACAATAGTGTGTAACTACAACCCCTCTCTAAACCTTTACGATTTTTTAATGTGTTTATTTAAGTACTATGGTAATGTGATTTATCACAGCAAACTTTTTATGTAATTCAAATAAAGTTTGTTCCATATTGGAATATTTTAGGAATTGAAGGCGGGAGAAGTTGGGGAGGTAGGGAGGGAAGGGATGGTAGGGGAAATACAGAGGAGGAAACAATATTCAATAGGAAATGGACTCACTACCTTGCTCATATAACTGTAGCCCCTCGGTATAGTATCTTTACCATAAAATGAATATATAAAAAAAGGAATAGTTTTTTCTAACTTTTAATGAGAGGCAGATTGAGTAATTCAGATGAAGGTGTTGAACTATAAAATGAAAGGTACCTGTTACCTAAAAGCAGAATGTGCTCCATTGTTTATGTCATCCATATAATTTTTGTTATGCTCACACAATTTTAAAAGCTCATTTTTGGTTTATCTTGGTCAACTAAAGCTAAAATGGGGCTGATTGTTACTGAGATTCTTAAAACCTCTTATATTATTAAGAGGAAACATCTTACCTTAACTGCATCTTACTTAAACGGATGCAATGCTTGTTATACATTTTGTGCAGTCTGGCTTTTTTCCTCTATATTATTATTTTTTAAATTTTCCTATATATTATTCTTCTCTAAATAAAGTCTGTTTTTAGCTTTATTATTTTGTTTTGGGAAAGGTCCATGAATGTGGTTCCTTACAAAAATGTTTTGCTCAAATGTGACTCAAATTGAGACACTTTAGTCATATTTCTACTTTGGTCTATTTATTGCTTAAATGGAAGTAACAGTCTTATGAACTTCATTATTTCACTTGGCTTTGAACCACAGTCCTCTGATCTCAGCCTCTTGAGTAGCTGGGGATGATAGTTACTATTGCCCAGCTAAAGTGTGCTCTTTCAAAAAGTACATGGCATAATGTTGGCTTTAATAAAGGGTAAAACAGTTCCAGTGTAGCATGGGTAGACAGAAAAAATGCTATAATTCCAGTGTAAATTGGGTTTGTCAGGAAGTTTCCAAAATTCATTTAAAACTTTTAAAGTTATATCCTAGCAACTGGACATCAATTTTATTTACTGAATAGAAATAGAAACATGGATGATTTCATAATCAGTTTTCAGATTCCTTATGCTCTCTATATGCTATCATATCATTTAAAGAATCAGGAATATTAAGATATATGTGACTCTGGTCCTTGGATTATTAAACATTAATAAAATTAATAAAAATATTGGAAGTGTGGTTATATCGTATTAAAGAGAGGTTATTGATGACTATTGAAGTTGTGTGAAACATACAAACAGAAAAACCTTCTTTGTCATTCTGTACTGTGACCAATGAAGGAAGAAATTAATCATTAAGTACCCAGTTTTAAGACTCATACATTCCTTGTTTTTACGAAAGATTAAATCTTATAATTACTGGTGAGCTATATTTTATTAAATCACTTACCAAAGCACCTTTAAAAGCCTTCAAAACCAGCAACATCTTTAATAATCTAGGGAAAATAAAGGAAACACTAATGCTACAAGTAAAATTTCACAATATTCCCAGAGACTCTAAACCCTCCTAAGTCTCTTGATATAAGTCCTTCTTTTTGGGTGAACAATAAGCTATAGCACAAATTTCAGTCTTGTTTTTATTTAATGAAAGATTATATTGCAAAATATTTAAAATGCTCATATATATATATACATATATATATATATATATTCTTCCTCACCACACACTTTTAACACAGATTTAAAATCACATTGATTATATATAAAAGTATTTGTAAATCACACTAAACATCAATTTAAGCAGACTCTCAGTGTGCTGACATAAGAAGAATATATGTTGAGTTAAAAAAATATATCATATAAGCTGGGCACTGGTGGCTTACGCCTAAAATCCTAGATACTCAGGAGGCTGAAATCCTGATGATCACGGTTCATAACCAGCCCCGACAGAAAAGTCTGTGAGACTCTTATCTCCAATAAACCACCAGAAAACCAGAAGTCGTGCTGCGGTTCAAGTAGAGTGCTAGCCTTGAGCTGAAGAGCTGAGGGACAGCGCCCAGACCCAGAGTTCGAGCTCCATAACCAATATATATGTATGTATGTATGTATATATATATATATATATATATATACATATATACAATATATATGTATATATAGAGAATATATATATATACTGAATTCAGGTCCTGATGACTGTCTCTGAGCTTTTTCTCTCAAGGCTACACTCTGCCTCAGCCATAGCTTCACTGCTGGCTTTTTTGATGATTAATTAGAGATAAGATTCTCATAGACTTCCCTGCATGCTGGCTTCACACTGCTATCCTCTCATCAAAGCCTCCCTAGTCTTAGGATCACAGGCAACAGCCATGTGAGCCAGGCTTTCTATTTTTATTTTTTTTAAGAGAAGAAAGAGTAGATAAAAAAGGGCAAAGGAACAAAGAAAGGAAGGAAGGAAGTGGGAAAAAAGGAGACTAGGCAAGAAAGCCTAGTCATTCCTCATCTGGTATGGGGGTAGCAGGGTAAAAGCCAGTGATCCAAAATGTAAAGCCTTAGAAATAGCTGAAGTGAGAGAAGATTGTGTGCAAAGGAACTTCAATTAATCTAGGAACTGACTTTTCAAGGACAAGACCAGACGTTAAAGAAATGAAATTGCTATATCTTTAATGTGAGGAAAGAAAACACACTTCAACCTAGATTGTTGTAATCAGTGAAACCATCTTTCAAAACAAGAACAGAATAAGGACAGACAAGCTCAGTATAAAGACATTATCTGAGTGACAAAAAAGTTTTTCCTATTTCAAATAGGCAATAAAGATTAACCAGGATGTTTACTTTAAAAATTGGCTAAGTTTTGAAAATATGAAATAGTAACCTCAACTAGACTTTGAAAACAAAATGAAGAAAAATAGAAACCATGAGATATTATAGGCAAAATACTAATTTTAAGATCTGTGTCTAGAACACAATACCAAAACCAAAATATCCATTTGTCCATTTATTGATCAATTTATAGAGTGAGAGTATATATACACATACAGAGAGAAAGAGAGAAAGGGAGAACTTTCATTATATGAACTATGAATCATATTCAGCTAATTTTTAACATTATGATTAAACAATAAATAATACGATTAAACAATAAATGTTGATAACCACAACTATTAGGAGACCTCCAAAGAAGGCTAGACCTTTAAAACAGAATACTCAGTATGGATCTAGAGTAACAGCTAAATTTGCAGTAGATTTAAAATAAACAGATAAAAAGGACATTCTATATACAGGATGAAATATTGGTCTCCAAATAATGTAGCCTTCATTTTGGACAGTGAGGAATGACTCTAATAGTTCCCATGAGAAGCTGTTGGGTCAATCAATATATGTTGTGTACCGAAGTGTTTAATAACTACAAGGTTATATATATTTCCAAATATCCATCAATGTAGTTAAAACTGTACAATTCACTTAAACAAATTGTATCTTAATATAAGTAATGCCTAGAGTATAGTGGGATTATGACATTCTTGTGAGTAGTAGCTGAAACACAAAATAAAAATGAAAGTTTAAGAAACTTACATAAGTAAAATTTATATTTGACCATGTACTAATATCATTAAGTAAAAAGTGAGAATAAAACAGCAGAAAATAAAGAAATCAAAAAGGAATAATAAAGAGGAATTGAATTTAATGGAAGCAAGTATAAAAAATGAAGAATCTTTTTGGCAAATATGAGAAACCATTCCAAGATACATAAAGTTATTAGCCGATATAAGAAATGAAGTTTTATTAATGAGAGAGAACATATGTTTAAAATAACATTCTAAGCATAATTTTTCATGAAAAGTAATGCAAACATTAAGACAGAACAATGGAGCTCACCCAACCTGATATAAAATGAAACAGAAATCTAGAAAAAATTACAGTCATTAATGAAATTATATCATAATAGTTTAGAAATAAAATATTAATAGGCCAAATAATTTTAAAGTTGTATTCTTCGAGACTTTTAAATAACACATGATTCTAATTCTATATAATTTGCTTTCTAGATTAAAGACACATAATATTCAATATTAGGATACCAGAATATACACTTTATACACAAACCATTGGAGCACAGACATTATTTATTTTTATTGCTCTGTGTGTGTGTGTCTCTGTGTGTGTGTGTGTGTGTGTGTGTATGTGTGTGTGTGTTGCTGTTGTTCATGGAAGATTTCAATATTCTGAGTCTCTTGAAAAATTCTGTATCAATTTTGAAATTGACTATTCTATTTCTTTTTTTAAATTTAATTTTATTTTATTTGTGAACATACTGTACAGAGGAGTTACAATTACGTGGGCAGGATAATGCGTACATTTCTTACCAAGCATTGCTATTCTATTTCTTTAAAGAATTACATTGAGATTATTTTAATGAGGATTTCAATGAATCTGTAGACTGCTTTCTGTATTGCAGCTTTTTTTAATGATAGGAATTCTTCCAGTCCATTAAAATGCGCCCCAAGTCTTTTTACCTTTCCATCTTCAAGGTTTTATAGTTTTGATGTTACTGGTCTTTTAGCCCCTGGGATTATTCCTAAGTATTTGATTTCTTTTGAGGTTTCTGTAATGGGATGTTTCTTGTTATTTTCTTAACCTGCTCATTGTTGGTGTATAGAAAAGTTACTGAATAGAAAAGATACTGATTTTTTTTGTATGTATTCTGTATTCCATTTATTTCTGAAGGTATTTGTCAGAACTAGGAGGTTTGAGGGTGCAGTCTTTATGGTAATTTAGGTATAGGATCATATAAAAATAGGTATATAATTTGATATCCACCTCTATTTGAATCACCTTTATTTCTTTCTCCTAACTCATTCATCTAGCGAAATATGTCAATATTTTATGTAATAGAAGTTGTAAAAGGATATCCTTGTATCCCTTACAGTTTTTCTTTATTTAGTACAATGTATAAGAATACTGAAAGCGGAAAAGGGGAAGCTCATGACACAGATAATGGTAAGATTGTCAAAGAACCACTGATTTCCCATCAGAACCTTAAAGAGAACAGAAATAATTCATTTGAACAGCTGAAAATAAACAACTACCAACCTTGATCTGCTCTGGTTATTTTTCAGAAAAAGTCTTGCTTCTTGTCCCGACATGGGGTCTGTGATGTGATCCTCCTATTTTTTTATTTTTTTGTCTGTTTTGGGGCTTGAACTTTGGGCCTGGGCACCGTCAGTCATCTCTTCAGCTCAAGGTTAGCATCCTACCACTTAAGCCATAGCACTACTTCCGGTTTTCTGGTGGTTTATTGGAGATAAAAGACTCACGGACTTTCCTGTCTGGGCTGGCTTTGAATCACTATCTTCAGATATCAGCCTTCTGAAGAGTGAGCCTCCAGCATCCAATTTTTAAACCTCATTTTATGTAGTAGAAAATGAGTCAAGTGTTTGACTATTTTTTCTTTTTTCCTGAGCTGACTTTAAACCTTCATCTGCCCAATTACATACATGTAATTTTTTTTACAGTGAAAGCAGGGGTTATACTGTAGGGGAGGGACATACAAAGCAACAAAGAAATAATCTTATAAATGTGTTAGAAACAATCGCATGAAAGAAAAAAAAACATTTGAATACATATCTTAGGGTTCATTTCCCTAACATCAACTTATCTGACCTTTTCTGCTTGACTCAGACATATACTAGATATTGCAAATAAGGGAAACCATGGGACCTATGTTTCTTTGGGCCTGGCTTACTTCACTTAATATGTTTTCCAAGTTTTTCCATTTCCTAACAAATGGGGCAATGTCATTCTTTCTGATGGAGGCATAGAATTCCATTGTGTAAATATACCACATTTTCTTGATCCATTCATCTACTGAGGGTTGGTTCCATATCTTAACTATAGTAAATAGTGCTACAATAAACATAGTCGTGCTGGTAGCTTTAGTGTGGTCTTGTTTGTGAACATTTGGGTAAATGTCCAAAAGTGGGATTGCTGGGTCATAGGGGAGCTCTATATGGAGTCTTTTGAGGAACCTCAATACTGCTTTCCAAAGTGGTTGAACAAGTTTACACTCCCACCAACAAGGCAGTAAGGTTCCCTTCTGTCCACGTCCCCTCCAGCATCTGTTTTTATTAGAGTTCTTGATTATAGCCATTCTAACTGGGGTGAGGTGGTATCTCAATGTTGTTTTGATTTGCATTTCTTTTATGGCTAGGGAGGTTGAGCATTTCTTCAAGGCTTTCTACAAATTCAATGCGATGCCCATCAAAATTCCAACCTCATTCTTCAAGGAAATAGAAGAGGCAATCCAAAAATTCATATGGAACAATAAAAGACCCCGAATAACAAAAACGCTCCTCAATGGAAAGAACACTGCTGGAGGAATATCAATACCAAATTTCAAACTCTACTATAAAGCCATAGAAATCAAAACAGCTTGGTACTGGCACAAGAACAGACCTCAGGACCAATGGAATAGAATTGAAAATCCAGAAATGAACATACAGACCTATAGCCATCTAATCTTCGATAAGGGGGCTAAAAAATAGAATGGAAGAAAGACAGCCTCTTCAGTAAATGGTGCTGGCAAAATTGGTTAACTACTTGTAGAAAACTAAAGCTAGATCCTTATATATCACCCTGCACCAGAATCAAATGGATCAAAGACCTCCGAGTCAAAGCTGACACTCTGAAAACATTTCAGGATGGAATAGGAGAAACCCTAGGTCTCCTTGGCTCAGGCCGAAATTTTCTGAATAGAGACCCGGAAGCACAACAAATCAAAGAAAGGCTGGACAAATGGGATTGCATGAAGTTGCAGAGCTTCTGCATGGCAAAGCACATAGCTAGCAAGATCAATAGAAAGCCCACGGATTGGGAGAAGATCTTCACTAGCCATACAACGGACAAGGGTCTCATATCTAAAATATATCTGAAACTCAAAAAATTAAACCACCCAACAACAAATCCTCAAAGATACAACTGCCATATCAATAAGTGGGCTAAAGACTTAAAGAGAAACTTCTCTAAAGAGGAAAGAAGGATGGCCAATAGACATACATGTAATTTTTCTAACATTCAAATTTGGCCATATTAGATTGGTATTAAAATTCAAGGTTATTTTATCGGATTTTCAAAAGCTAATATTGCCAGCAATAACTTTTGATTTTCTATCCGAGAAGTTAGGATAAATAAGTTTGATCCAGGATGAGCCCCAGAACATATGCAATGTCACAAGAGTGATAAAAATCTAATTACTGCTTTCCAGGTTTCATTGTCTCCTTTGTTTCCTATTATTCTTCCTTTCTTCAAGCTAAAATATTGGCACAAAAAGATAACCATAGTTAATTATATTTTATAAGATCTCCAAAGCTGTATTTTATTCTGTTTGATAGGGATAGCAACAATGAATACATGGTCATATTAGAAACAAACTAAACTTCCGAAGATTTTTTTTTTGCAAAATTTACTTCTTAGCGTGATAGCACAGTTTACAATGTTATAAAATATATACTCATTGTAATTATCTTCTATGCTATTAGAAAATCTTTCCAAAATTATGTTGTTGTGGGTTGAAATAGAGGGAAATCATGACCTGAGACTGAATAGTCTCATCACTGAAAAATCTTGCTGATTAAAGCAATCTGGCATCAGTAGTTTATATTATCAACATAAAAATTAATTTTTCAAGTACAGAAGATATTTCAAATATTTCCAGTCATCCATGAATGCCATTCTGATTACTTAATGAAAGTTAAGAGTATAGAATTTTTACTAATGAATGATATTTAAAAGACATATTACCACAGCTAATAGTTGTTATTAGCATTCCAGTTATGAGAGACAAGTTCCATGTATGCAAGAATATGTTTAGAAACTTTAAAATCAGGAATATTCCTACATTTTTTGAGAAAGTTCTTGTCAGTGTTTAAAGAATAAATGAAAAGTAATAACAATGTCAAGAAGCACAACAATGAAAATTAGAAGTTGTTGTCCTGATAGATATTTTTAAGCCTTTACTGTGACTAACATTTCCCTATAGATATTAAGAGGTTTTTCTATTACTTGAAATGTATCCAGATTGTAAGGCACAAATTAGGTAAGTTCTTTCTCTCATTTATTAAGATGTTTTTCTAAGACAGTTAAAAATAGCCTAAGAAGGACTCTGAGAATACTGGAATTAATCATTTTTTACTTGAAATATTTACTGTCAAATAATCTCTCTGTATACTTTTTAAATTAGAAATTTAAAATAAACCATGTTTGTTTCAATTGAAACACATCAAATAGGAATGTCTTGGATATAAGTAACTTTCATGATGTTCTTATGAGTATTGCAAAATATCCATTTTTTATATATTGAATATCACATTGGTAATATGATACAAAATATGACCATTTATAATAGCTTTATAATGTAATTAAAATTCTGACAAGAAATACAATAAAAATTTAGTTTGGAGCAACTTTTCATATTATGTTTGTAAACAAGAAAATCTAAATTACGCTGCATTTTTTCTTTTTTCCTTTTGTTTATTTTTTGTACACTTTCATTGTAAAAATACTGTGAGTACATTTCCTATTGAATATTGTTGTCTCCTTTGTTTTCCTTCTACCATCCCTACCATCTCTCTCCTCCCACCTCCACAACTAACCGCCCCCCCAAGTTGTAGAGTTCGTTTTCAACATAGTGTTTTGTTACAATGGGTCATGTACCATGTGATTTTTTTGTTTCTTTGATGTTCCTCCCCCATGGTATAATCCCTGTTTTCACTGTATTTGATGTCTGTGCCCTGCATCTTGTACATAGACTTCTCTAATTCTGGGAAAGAGAGAGAAAAACAAAATGCCAAAATAATGATACAGGTTGCATTTTCTTTTGTTCTGTTTGTGATATCTATCTATAAAATTGTTATTGTAGATGTGATATCAACACCGTAAATTGGTTATTTTATTGATTTGATCATCTAAATCTCATTACTTATCATAACCTTTCAGATAGCAGAGAAATCTGTGAATATCACCTCTGCTCCATATCTATTGAGATGAATAGAAACACCAGCATTTCTGCATTTCATTTGTTCTCTCTTTTCACCAAATTTATATGAACAACAGAAAAAAAATCAGCCATGAGCCATGGAAATAGCTCCAATACTCTTTGCTTTTCTAGGAAACTCTCTACTCATGAAATATTTAAAACATACCTGAATGATTGTCAACAGTCCTTTGTTCTTTTGAAAAAAGCAAACCAGTAACTGAAAATTTCTTCTCCTCATGTACATTGCCATTTCATGATTCATTCATTATCAGAGGAATTTTCCAATGTATTGTGGATATGCATATGTGTGTGTGTGTGTGTGTGTGTGTGTGTGTGTGTGTGTGTGTGTGTGTGTGTATGTACATATTTTGTTGGTCGTGGGGCCTGAACTCTGGGCCTGGGCACTGTTCCTCAGCTCTTCAGCTCAAGACTAGCACTCTACCACTTGAGCCACAGTGCAACTTCCAGCTTTTTCTGTTTATGTGGTACTGATGAATCGAACCCAGGCCTTCATGCATGTGAGGCAAGTGCTCTACCACTGAGCTACCTTCCCAGGCCTGGATGTGCATATTTTTATACACCTGTATTTATACATTTAGATAATCCTTCATATAGTATTCGTTTCATTGCATTGGAGTTCTATTTAAACAACATTTCACCAACCTTGGGAGTTTTCATTTTGTTTTTTTTGATTTTGCTCTTGATATTCCTAGAATTAGTTAAAATACGATGTTACAGAATATCCTATTCCATTTTATAACACAACCTCAATGTACTTAATGCTGAATGATACAATTTTTCCCATCATTAGTAATATCTTGGAGCCAATATTGTTGTCACATATATTATTGTGCATGCCTGAGTATTTGCATGTAATTGTAATGGCTGTATAATAGACAAGGTGGCTCATCAACTTTCCTATACATTACCCTCTTGCCTTCCAACATAATCAAACAAAGCCTGTTCTACCCATATGTCATTCTGGAGCTTTTCCCACCTATCTATATACTATGATCAGTCAGGTTGTTTATATTGTGCCACTTAATCATAATACTTCTCCATATTTCTGTGGGTATGATAGTTTTTATTACAACTGTTGGAATTCTTGTATTCTGATTAATGCTTCTTTTCAGTTATGTGTTGTTACTGTGTTCTCCCAAACTGCAATCATTTCTTTAACTTTATAGGGTATCTGAATTCCTCCCTAGTGTTCTATTTACAACCATTTAAATATTCTTATTTTTCACAGTGAAAATGATTTTTGAGTTGAACAAGTATCAGCAACAACATATGCAAACACTTTGTAGATCTGGAGCCTCATATTCTGACATTTTCCTTTGCAACTCCATACCAAACCAGCTAGTTGTCTTTTATCCATATGGAAATTTCTTCATTTCTTCTTTTGTGCAATGCATTTTTTTATCTTGTACTATCACAAGAACCAACTTTATTACTTTCATCTTTAAGTACCTTTCTAGTAGGTCTTTTCTTTAATTTAATTGGACAAAAAAATCATACTTGAAAACCAATTCTGTAGCTGTCTATAACAAGAGAAAAATGACAAATCAGGCTACATAGTAATTTATGACCACATCACCTTCTATTATTGTTGGTTATACAGTCTCTAAATGCTTGTTATTTTTTATAGATCTCTTTGTATTACCGATTACAATTTTAACATCATTGAGATCAGTGTGTGTGTGTGTGTGTGTGTGTGTTATTTTACCCACTTACTTTACTCTATGGTCCCCAAATTGTTTCTATATTTGAGTGATTGAAAATCGTTTTTTTCCCTTTTCCTTTATTATGTTCCTTCTTGTATGAGTTTTCTACTCATTTCTTTACCACACATTCAGGTTTATAAATCTTTGCATGTGGATGATGTCATGTAATTTTATAAGTTTCAGGGGGTTGTTCATGTCATGCACTGAAATTTCACGTCTAAAGTTCAACTTCATATATTTCTGATTTTTATTTTCATGTTGCTCTTGTTGCTTAATGCACCATATTATAAGAATATTGTTAGATTAAAAAACTTGTCTAATATTTCTATTCTTTGTGCTATTTCTGAGTAAAATTAGTTGATTTACTTTCTGCTGTTTGTTTTGTTTCATGCATTTTTTTATTATGTCACACACTGAGTTTTATATTGTTTGATTGTGTCTCATTTTGTGTATTTCTTTAATTATTTTCTTATAGAACTGAAGTTAAAAGTGATAACCTTGCAATTAATAGACATGTGTTCTATTACTTGAAACTTTTTCCCTTTTTTTCTGACAGTCTCTAACATATGGCTGAGCTGGTCTGGACAAGAATTTTCCCATTTATGCTTCCTTCATAGCTGACATTATCAGTGAATGAAATTATCCCTAGGTCTTTATCGGTTATGAAGAGGTTTCATGAAATTTATTCCATGGGAGTGCCCAAACTGCAATCTTCTGCATATCCTCTTCTAAAGTAGCTAATTCTTAATTTCATTTAGGTTCTTAAGCTTTGCTCATTGATTTATTTTTTAATCCTTCATTTTTAAGATCTTGCACAAGAGTATTTTTACCTGGGATAAAATGAGCACTTACCATTGGAGTTTTCCCCCAGTACATATTCAGGTCTCTTAGTACTTGGCCTAGTATATCAATAAGTATGGGATTTTCTGTTGTGTTTAATAATAACAGGCATTATTCATGGCCTTGTCTGAATGTCAGGTATTGTTTCCACTGATCCTATCAGGTGCCTTTGCCTATGGAACTTCTATTATTTACCTCATACAACTATGGAGATCAGAACATGATTTTATTTTTAGAGAGGATTTCAAGCATGTAAGTTTTCTTTATTATCCATGCAGCTTCTGTTGATCTCTTAGTTTAGTCTCTGTAGACACCTTAGCATCCTTAGCAGTGACTCCATGGAGCTCTTTCTAATGTCTTCCATCCTACATCATACCTGAAACATGTCTAGTGCTAAACAAGAAGGGTCTCATATTCACTTATTCATTTCTCATGTCTACTGGATGGGAGTTTCATTACCCAATGTCTAATTTCGTGGAACCATTGCTTTGATCATTATATCATTAATTTTTAAGTTAAATCTTGGTCATAAGGAAATCAACATACTAATTAGTAATTATGTGACCAACATCTTATTCATTCACACACACACACTCACACAGAGATAAATACCCAAGAGAAATTATAACAAAGTTGACTCTTTAGCCTTTCCTTGCCACTCTAAGATGATTCTGTAAAAGTGGGAGACAAACATTAATATTTGTTCTTAATTGAAATGACACAAATTCTGAAAGTCATTTATTTTTCAGAAACGAAACCATGTAAAAGGTCAGCTGTATATAGAGTGGAACATAGAAATTAGACAAAAATATCTTAGTTATGTATAGATGTCTATTTCCAAAGAATTAGTCATAAAAATATTTGAAACTTCTATCTTAGCAAGTGTGTTTCCAATTAACCCTTGCTTTAAAGGGCTTCCGACTTGCAGCTCTGATAGTAGAGGTCAAACAGAAGGGTTAATTGGAGTTTTCCATGTTGAATTTCAGGGGAAAAAACTACTGTTTTGAAAAAACTCTGTTTTTCATCAATAATATTTGGTATATGAATATATATGATTTTAATATTGTTTTGTTTCTAATGTACTATGTGACATTTTGTTTATCTTGTATGTCCTTCCTTTTATATCACTGTTTTTGAATTGGGACCCTGGTATTGCATATACATTTATTTGATTAGGGAAGGGAAGGGGAACAACAGAATGGTGACACAAAGGACAAGGGGGAACCAGTGCAACAGAAATATACACATAACAATATGTTGGAAATGATCTGTACAACTTGGGGGATAGTAGGAGAAAAATAAGGAAAGGGATAAAAGTTTAACAAGAAATATACTTATATCCTTACATATGTAATTGTAACCCCTCTGTACATCACCTTGACAATAAAAAAAGAAAAAGAATGGCATACTTTTTATTTAACTTTACTAATAGGATAATCTCACCTCTAAGGAAAGAGTTAGCTATATTTTGATTTGCAGCTCAATTGCAGGCCTTGAGTTACTATTATCTCAAAGAATTTATTAATAACAACATTCCATATTAAATCAAATGTCACTGTGAATATAACTTTTCTAAAGAAAACCATGACATTGGCTTCCTTTCTATCATTTGGCCAATTGTAAAATCTCCTGCTGATCACCAGACATAAATACACTCACACACAATACACACACACACACACACACACACACACACACACACACACACACACACACACACACACACACACACACCACACCAGAAAATTAGTAATTGTATACCTATATCAAATTGTAATTATATCATAAACTGATGAGTTGAATTAAACCCCTTTGGTCAACTACTTAAAAGTACTAAAAATATAATTTTATTGAAAATATGGACTAGGAAGAATGAATATTCCAACTCCATGTTTCTTTGTTTTATTTATTGGCAGACAGTACTATTTTCTTATTCTGTAGAACAGTTTGTTTTAAATTCTAACATTTGTTGATTTGATTATTCTTAGAGAACAATTTGCTTAGACTGTGGAGACTTCGTATGAGTTTTAGACAAACAAAAGAAGACCACACATATCAAAGTATATGTACACACACACATTCAAATATTTTTCACCAATCAAAAGAATAGGGGAGTGCAGTTGAGAGGTGGAGCATATAGGGTTTTTATGCAAAAGATCCTGCATTCTATCCTCAACACTAAAACATTTTTTTTTAATATCACATGAACTTTTCTGGCACTGAGTGTTCAGTATTCTACGATGTCTCTGTACAAATTATAGACCCACCAAACTCACAAAAAATATCCTTAAAACCTCTTGCTCTTTGTCCTCAAAACCCAAACTACTAGTTTTATCATCTTGATCTTTTGTGTCTTCTGCCTCCACATTTTTGACAGCAGACTGATATGCAATCAAGGAGGGATGGAGAAAGCATAGGATTTAGGTAAGAGAATGGTTTGTTTTGAACAAAACATTTTTCTTGGATATTTTTTTCAGGATTGTTGAATTTGAATTTTCTTTATATTATATATACTATGATTTATGGCAACAATACTATTGATTAGTTGAATTTCATAATTGAGGGAAATTTTATGTAAGAATAATTTCATCTTTTATGGTTATGATTTATTTTAAAAGTAATATTTCACAGAGCTATTGGTAACATTGCATGTTGTGTTGATTCACTCACTATGTCATATTGTCTCAGGTTACTGACTATATCCACCAGGTACCCTCACGCTAACCAGTTTTCTTGTTTTACTTTTCTTTTTTGCTTTGGGGAGAATGGTGCTTTATGATTTTGTACATTTACATGTGCAAGGATTTCTCCTGGATAATAACATGTTTGGGGAAATTGTTCAAATAACTCACCTGAAGTGAAATGCCACCTCTTTATCCAGGATACTTGAACTATGTTGATTGCTGTAAGTATGTGTAGCTTTATTTTTTTATAAAATGTGCAGTAAATTATATTAAAATTCCAATTCACTTAATTAACAATTAATATGTGAAATTTCAGTGAAAAGTGACCAAGCTAAAAGGATATTCTGAAGTACTGGGAATAGTGGAGGGAATGCAATTATAATAGTCAAAGACAGTTCTAGTAAGATTATACCTATGTCATACCTATGTCGAACAGAGAGAGGGAGTGATCAGAGGAATAGGCTACAAGGAACTTGCAGAAAGAAGAAATAGGCTTCAAGGTAAGGTTGTGGGTGGCACATCTCAGAGCAACAGGCAGTAGGGGATGTGGATGAAGGAAATTAATAAGAAATTGTGTAAGAGAGCTGAGAGTCTATTGACAAGAGATTACTAGGATTTGTTTTTGTGTGAAGCAAGGAGCTATGAGAGAATTTGTCAAAAGATGACCCTCAGTAGATGAATGGAGCAAGAAAATCTTATATATATATAAAGTCTATGGCTCCATAAGCGAGAATGGCATCACCTCATTTGTTAAGAAATGGAAAGACTTGGAAAAACTTATATTAAGTGAAGAAGCCAGGCCCAAAGAAACATAGGTCCCATGGTTTCCCTTATTTGCAATAACTAGTATATGTCTAGGACAAGCAGAAAAGGTAAAAAAACTATGTACATATCACTATATAAGATTATATTAAGCAAAATGAACCCCAACACAGGGATACAGTGTTTTTTTTTCTTCTTGCTATTGTTTTTAATGTACTTATAATGTAGTATGTGATTTTTTGTTTTGTATGTTCTTCCCTCATGGTATAACCCCTGTTTTCACTGTATTTGATTCTGGTGCCCTGAATCTTGTATATACACTTTTCTAATTAGGGGAGGGGAAGGGAAAAAATGCTTAAATAGGGATACAGGTTGACCCATTGTAAAAATTAGATGTACAAATCACTATGTTAAAAATGAACTTTACAACTTGTGGGGGGGGGAGGGAGGAGTTGGGGAGTTGGGGAGAGAAAGGATGGTAGGAGACAACAAAGGAGGAGGTAACAATGCTTGATAGGAAATATGCTCATTACTAATGTAACTATTTTACAATAAAAAACATTAAAAAAAAAGAAAAATAGTATATGATAGAATATACCTTTCTGAAAGGATCACCTTGGGATAACAAATGAACACAATTGGTTCTTCATATCTAACAGTTCTGCCTCAACAGATTCAACTAATCTCATATATAAAAGGCTCATGGTACTGCTAAAATACTTATAGTTGGTACCCCTGTACTTACCATCTGCAGAGCGGTCATTATTTCCTAAACCACAGAGAACATAACTATCTATGCAGCCTTCACATTGTTCTCTATCCAGAAATGATTTGAAAGATATGTGAAGATGGTATCGATTAAACACGAACACTAAGTTGCCGCGGACTGGGTTCTGTCGGGACGACGGAGGATACCTAGGGGAGGAACCTGGAATAGGACGGGGAGATGGCAAACAGACAACTCACACACATTAGGAGTGGATGCTGAGTGCTGAGTGCTGAGTGCGATTTAATGCAGAGGATAACGAACTTTTATAGCAAAAAGTCTCCATAAGAAAGGGCAAAAGGTTACATAATCTTGCTGCAGGGCTTCATTCTTGGGCGGTCACCAGCTGGTCGCCTGATAGGCACTTGTTTCCGGCTTTACCTCTATTTTTAAGAAATACAATTGGTTTCGATGATTGTCACCAATTAACCACTACTTTTTTCTATAGAGGCCTTAACTGTCCCATTAAGATCTTTCCTGTTCCTTCTTTAATAGTAAGGTCAGGGAGGCCTAGATCTATACTTTTTTCTATAGAGGCCTTAACTGTCCCATTAAGATCTTTCCTGTTCCTTCTTTAATAGTAAGCACCAAGGAGACTTAGATTTAGCAAGTCTCTTAGTAAATGAGGAAGTCTTTCTCCTAAGTAGTTATCTCAGCAATTGCCATACATTCTTTCTGTTCTAGCCGCGCCTACAACTTTTTGTAAATCTCTTACAATTCCTTCTGTTGGAGTGACTTTGTGAAACCCCCAATACTTTTATATTTACTTATAACTTGTCTACTAGCCTCCATAAGAGGGGTTTCAGGGTAGCACTTAACTCTGGTGAGTTAGTCATATTTTTAAGACACTCATCAGATATTGGAGTCGTCAACACTCTTAAGAAAGAGCTTTGAATAAGGGAACGTTGACAATGAGTAAGTACAATGAGCAGTAGAAACAGTAAAAGATTAATAGGCACTCTTATGAGGAAAAGATAGGCAGAAACACATCTTTTCCAGGGGTTTTGCCAGCCTTTTCCCAGGAGTAGGCCTCTTAGAAGCCCTATTCTCCGAGGTAGACTTCGGTGAAGTCCCAAAACTTGGAGATAGGTTTCTGTAAAGCCCCATTCTCTGAGGTAGACTTCGGTGAAGTCCCAAAACTCAGAGATGGGTCTCGAGGCCCCTATCATGGTCTGATAGATGGTTTCCCATGCTAAGCAGACTCGACTGGGGTCGGCGTGGCACTAAGTCACTTCATTTGAATATTTTTATTGCCTTTAAATATTTATATGAAGGAGATGTCCAAAGAAGCTGTTCACCAAAGCAGTTTATGAAAACAGTTCATCTTGATTACTGTCATGCTTTTCAACTGTCATGTGAACACCTGTGGACTTTGGTATCTTCAAAGTGTCCTTGAACATCTCCCCCAGAGATCCCAAGGAAGGATCTGTGGTAAAAAGAAGAGCTGAAGAAGAGGAAAGTAATCCACCTGATTGGGCGCCTAATGCCACTACAGTCCTGAGGGTACAGTGGAGGAATCGGAACTGATGAAATGCAACTCTGATGGTGCAAAGTGCAAGAATCACACGAAGAGAAGAGTTGCCTTTGTATAGTGGGAGTGAGGGAGCAACACTGCTAAGTGTAATAGGAATTCTTCATCTTCTGAATCAAAGGAAAACAAGGTACTTCTTTTTAGAATCTCAGAATATTTCTAATATGGCCGCCTTCATGGATGTTCCCCATAATCACTGAGGCTACAGTGACTTTTGACAATGGTGTAGGGCCAAAAATAAAGTAAAGAACTTGTCATACCATCTCTTGTATCCTGCTAAGATGTTATTCTGGAATAACCTAACAAGATACCAAAGAGTTGGAATATCTGTTTCTCAGATTTCTAGACTCAATAAATGAAGGAAGTGAGCAGAGAAAAATGGCAGTAAAGCTATGGCAGAATTCACCCTAATTGTAGTCCAAATTTCCAACTTCATAATTGCTGTGACTAGAACCTTCACAGAGAATGTGTTCTATCTGATAGCTGATTTTAAATATAGTAAACTAAAAGAGTCAAGTGAGATAGAATTCAGTAAGATATCTTCATGATGGAGAGAAACACAACACAAATATTCAGTACATTTTGTATGAAAGGAGGAATTTTCAAAAGTAAATGCTGGTTAGGTGTGGTGGTTCATACCTGTAATCCCAGCACTTAGGAAGAAGGGACAGGAATATTCAGTCTTTGTGTGTGTGTGTGTGTGTGTGTGTGTGTGTGTGTGTGTGTGTGTGTGTGTGTGACTCGGGCTTGTGGCCTCTGCTCTGTCCCTCACCTTTTCAGCTCAAGGCAAGCACATTACCACTTGAGACAGAGAGCCACTTCTGGTTTTCTGATGGTTTATTGGAGATAAGAGTCTCCTGGATTACATTCCAGGGCTGGCACAATCACCAGATCTCAGCCTCTTGAGTAGCTAGGATTTCAGGCATGAACCACCATCAAGTGTTCAGTCTTTAAGTCCAGTTTAGCTACATAATGAATTTGAGCTCAACATGGGCCATACACTGAGACCTTGTCTCAAAATGAGCAGGTCACCGTGTATGGCTCATACCTGTAATCTGACCTGTTCAGGAGGCTAAGATCTGGGGATTGAGCTTTGAAGCCAGCCGAGGCATGAAGAGTCAACATGAAGAGTCCTATCTCCAATTGACCACAGAGTATTTGAAAGTGAAGTTACGGCTCAAATGGTAGAGTGCTAGCCTTGAGTAAAAGAGCTCAGGGATCATGACCACGACCTCAGTTCAAGCCCAAGAACTGGTATAAACACAAATAAAAATATACAAAAAAATAATTCAAGTTAGAATATTCGCAAGTAGTTAATGACACCAATATGCTCTTTTTTTTGTCCTTTTTGAGCTTGAAGTCAGAGCTGAGTCAGTGTCTCTGCGTTCTTCTGTTCAAAGTTAGTATTCTACCACTTTGAACCCCCCTACACTTCCATTTTTTGAGTGATTACTTGGAAATAAGAGTGTCAAGAGGCTTTTCTGTCCAGGCTGGCTTCAAACCTCATTCCTCAGCAGTCAGTCACCTGTGTAGCTAGGATTACAGCATGAGTTACTGCTGTCCCACCCACCCAATATGTTCTTAACCTCTCTTATCTTTCTGAAAGGTCATCTAGTACTGGTACTAGGAACTAGCCCAGTGTTGTGATATATTTAACAAAAGTAATTTTAAATAAAATATATATATATATTATTTGAAATTTATTCTCAAACTGTTTGAGCTGTGTATAAATTTGTATAACATTTCATTTGATAAATTTTATTTCAAAATGGACAAGTACACGTACGAGAGTGGCAAAAGCACCCCACCCCATTTTTGCAAATAAAATATTATTGGAACACAGACACACATGCTCATATTCTCTTCATCTTCCCTTTGCATTCAACATAGAAAAGCAATTAGAGAACTGCAAGATAACTTATCTCACTAGATGGACCAAACCTTTTCTCTTCTCTACTATCTATGCCAATTTTTATGTCAAGTAAACATTGCTACTACATGCTATATCTATCTCAACCAGGTATTAGTCATCTTTTCTTAATCTTCTTTTTCCTAACTAATATCTATCTTTCTCCAAATTTAGACATAAATGAGTGTAAGTCTCTAATACTTTGTCTTTCTGTCTCTGTCTCTGTCTGTCTCTCTCTCTCTCTTTTTCCCATTATGGAGCTTGAACTCTGGGCCTAGACGCTGTTCCTGAGCCCCTCAGCTCAAGGATATTGCCTATCTTGAGCGACAGCACCACTCCCAGTTTTCTGGTGGTTTATTGGAGATAAGAGTCTCATGGACTTTCCTTTCTGGCCTTGCTTTGAACCTCGATCCTCAGAACTCAGCCTCCTGAGAAGCTAGGATTACAGGCGTGAACCACCAGGCCTGGCTTCTGTTTCTTAATTGTCCTTATCTTGTCTTTAGCCTGTAATCTTGAATAAATGAAATAGAATAAATTGTGATTGTGATTTTTCACTCTGCCTCCAATATTTCTGTAATTATAGCTTAACCAAATATAAAATTAGATAGTTTCATAGCTTTTTATACTACTTTTTGTTCAAAAGAAAAAAATCTTCAATTGCCCAAGGAAGATGAACTCTCTTTCAAATTTCCTTGTCTTTCAAGCTTCTATTAAAAATAACAAACAGCACTACAACTACCACATGGAGAAGATCTATGCATCTGTTAGGTAACTCAACAATCACATTGCCCTAGTGTTTAGGCAATACATACCTAGGGAAGGATGATTCCAACAGCATGTTTCTTTGTCAGAAACGACAGCAGTATTACACACTATACACTGTACACTGATGTAGATAAAGCTTAAAATTATATTTGTAAAAGAAATCAAGAGCCTATGCTTCATCAGTAGTATTCCATAAATTGAACTATTTTACTAAAAGGTCTCCAGTTAACTATCAATAAGCCTGAAATGGGGCTGTGACTCAAGTGGTAAAGTCTTAAAAATAAAAAAGGACAGGAACAGCACCCAGACCCTATGTTCAATCTCCAGGATAAACACACACCCACAAACACACACACACACACACACACACACACACACACACACACACATACACACACACACAACAAAACACAGGAATTTATGAGTACTTAGGTAAAAATAGTATTACTATTGACAATTGCTGGGTGAACAATGGACTGAGTCTTATGTTTAACCCATGTGAATTTATTATTGTAGCATAAAAATATGTTCTTTTACTGAATCTCTAAAGCATATATTTTTCAAGGTCCGAGGAGAACAATTTTTCTGAGACCTACACTTTTCATAAAGAACTTTTCTTACTTTTTTACCCTGTTTTATTTTTTTTCTTTTACAGAGGTCATTAGGAAAGTTTTTGTCCTTGAAAGTGAGCTAAGTCAATAGAAATTTTTTCTGAAGTTGCTAGAGCTTTCTAGCATTTCAGCTCTAGGTGATTATTTCTGCAGAGGTATGAGACATTGCTCTTGTAGAAATTTTAATCTATATGTTAGAAAACTCAAAAACAAGCATTATAGACCGAGTTACTTTCTGCCAAAGGTTATTTGGATACTGCTGAGTGAAGTTAGTTCTTACACAGTTAATTTCATTCTCTAGATTCTCTGTGATACAAATAATTATTACAGTAGACAAACTGCTAAAATTAGTTGTAGGAGCTGAAATGTGTGAAATTTCTTTCTTTCTCTGATTTTATAAGATGCTATAAGCATACATTCACTAGCACATAGACAGCTTCATGAAGCATAAGAGAATTAGATACGATATTTCTATTTATTAAAATTTCATTAAATTAATGTTCACTGGAATATATTAAGATTTAAAAATAGTAATAAAAAATTAAAAAATAGGGCACAGGTTTTATGCTATTAGTTGTATGGCTTTTCTTCTTTTTCCATCGTTCTTTTTTTCCTTATTTCCATTTATTTATCCTGTTGTTTATATAGAAAAGTTAACAAACATGAAGTTTTAGGAAATTGTGGAAGAAAATGATATAAAAATAAATGACTTTAAAAATCCACAATGGCCAGGCACTGGTGGCTCACACCTGCAATCCTAAATACTCAGGAGGCTGAGATCTGAGGATCCGGGTTCAAAGCCAGCCTAGGCAGGAAAGTCCATGAGACGCTTATCTCCAATTTACTACCAGAAACCCAGTACTGTGGCTCAAGTGGTAGAACACTAGCCTTAAACTGAAGAGCTTAGGTACAGAGCCCAGGCCCAGAGTTCAAGCCCAGTGACTGAACAAAAATAAATAAATAAATCCAAAATGGCCATTTGTTATTATGAGTACACACATTTGGTAAAAGTGACAGATTGTTAAATATCTTTCTGACACAAAAAAAACTCTAGTGTCTACATTACATCTATTGGGGCTTCTTTTTTCCTCGGGCTTGGGTTCAGGACTACTTACATATTAAAGAAAATCCATAATTCTGTATAGAGAGGAATGATGCATAGGCAACTACTGTGATCACCAGAAAAGGATTAAGTCAAGAGTCTTTCTAACTCACCACTTTTCTTTTTTGTTATGTATATACATGTTCATTTTAAATTTTATGGTATGTATGAAGGATTACTATATCTCATAGTTACTTTCTTTGGATACTTAAACTCACCAACATTTAATATTATTAAATCAATTATTGTATAGTCTATAAGCCAATTTTGTCCCCAAGAGGACATTTGGTAGCACACTAGAGCAACTATTGGTTATGAAAATTCACCATGAAAAAGCATATGGAAGTGCTGTGATAATAAATTCTGGGAAGGATTGAGGGGAAAAATACTTGCAAACTGTGGGTAGAAATGCAAATTATTAAAACCACTACATAAATCAATATGGAGTTTCCTCAAAATGCTAAAAAAATAGAATTAACATATGTTCCACCACTATCACTAAGGGCATATGTCCAAAATAGTTCAAGATTTACAATAAAGGAAATTTCCACATCTATGCTTATTTTACCACTATTCAAAATAGGCAACCTACTGGAATAATTTATGTGCTCTATAACTGATGACTAATGAAGAAAATCAATTTCTCTCTCTTTCTATCTCTCTCTAGTGTATGAATAGACTATTTTATATATCTCTTCATATCTATCTACATCTATATGTACTATCTATATAGATATTATATGTATAAATATTATATGTATAAATATTATATGAATGGCATATTATTTAGCCAAAAAGAAAAATGAAATTATATCATTTGCAGAAAGTGGATGGAGCTGAAAATCATAATTTAAATAAAGAAATCCAGGTTAAGAAAGATAACAACCTCATTTGCAGAATCTAATTCTAAAGGATGTACACATAAATAGGTACATACATATATGCACATTTGTATATACAACATTATTATAACATGGAGTCCGAGCAAGGTGATATGGTAGGCATGATGCAGGGTGAATAGTATCAAATCACATGTGTTTATGTATGAGGATGGAATTAGAATACTCACCAAAAAACGATGAATGATGGAGGGGTAAGGAGATTGTGGAAAGAGAGGGAAAAAGAGGTTAATCTGACTAAATTTTAATTCTTAGCCTGTGTGAAATAGTACAGTAAAAAATTTGTGCAATTAGTATACTCAAAAGGAATGAATGACAGGTTCTGTTGGGATGTGAATACTGCTGGTGGGTGGTCAAAAGGAATGGGTGAATTAGGGTATATATGGTCAAAATATCTCATGAAACTAGAACAGTGAAACCTATTGAAATTGTTTTAAGAATGAGATTTTGAATAAAAGTGATTGGGAGCTAGAGCTAGACAAAGGATATTGCAAGTATGCATAGCAAAAACACAATGTATGACTCTATATACTAATAAAGCATGTTTTGAGAAAAATCCGTACTGGAGTTACTAGCCACACATCCCTCTCGAATCAGCCCCTGACAATGGTGAAGGAGGTTCCTTCATCCATTATTCATGTTGATCAGGCCAGGAGGAGGGGTACACAAACCAATGACATTAGGTCTTTCTGACATACCTACTCAAAGATAAGCTTAAGAAGAGTAAAAGCTATGTACGCAGGACCATACAAGATGATGTTAAGGGAAATGAACCCCAAGATAGGGACACAAATATATTTTTTCTTTCTTGTTATTGTTTCTAACCTATTTATAATGTACCATGTGATTTTTTTGTTTCTTTGTATGTTTCTCCCCCCACTCCCCATGGTATAACCCCTGTTTTCACTGTATTTGATGTTGGTGCCCTGAATCTTCTATATATATTTCTCTAATTTGGGGAGGAGAAGGGAACAATCAAAATGCTTAAACAGGGATACAGGTTGATTCATAACAATGAGATGTACAAGACACTAGGTTGAAAATGAACTTTACAACTTCTGCTGGGGAGGGAGGGAGGAGGCAACAATGCCAGGTAGGAAATGTACTCATTACCTTGCTCTATACAGTATTCTTACAACAAAAAATACAAATAAAAAAAGAGTAACAGGTATCCACTAATGATGACAATAGAAACATTCTGACCATATCTATACAGTTCAACTTGAGTCCTCTGATTCTTGGGAGATTTCACAATCTGCTTTTCTGGATTTCTCATGGATTTTTTCAAGCACTTAATTTATTTCTGAGTTACGTTTCTACTCATGTTTCTATTCATGATTTCTAATGTCTGCACACCAAAGAGTTGACGAATTCACATGCTGTGGAACATTTTCTACATTGTGATACTTGTTATGTATTAATTTGTTTATTTTTTAAAATTTTATTGGCAAGGTTATGTTCAGAGGAGCTTCAGTGACATAGTAAGGTAGTGGCTACATTTCTTGTCTAACTTGTGACCCCTTCATTCATTTTTCTCCCCTTTCCTACTCCTACTCCCCAAGTTGTACAGATCATTTCCAACATATTGTTTTGTGAGTATCACTGTTGCATAGGTTTCCCCTTTGTCCTTTGTCTCCACCATTTTATTTTAACAGCTTTTATTGATACTCGTGACAATTATTCAATTTGATTTTTAATACTTTTTATTATAAAATATTGTACAGAGAGGTTACAGTCACATGAGTACGTGAGCAAGGTAATGAGTACATTTCCTCTCAAGCATTGTTACCTTCTCCTTTGTTTTTCCCCTACCATCCCTCCCCTCCCACCTCCACAACTACACACCCCCCTGTCTAAATTGTAAAGTTTGTTTTTCAACATAGTGTCTTGAACATCAACCTGTATCCCTATTTAAGAAATAGACCTGGGTTTATAATTGACCTTAAGAAATATATTTGGACTTATCATTGCACATGTGGTTAAAAATAAAGTTTTCTTAAGTAAAATTATGCTAAATTTCAATATACTGAGATTTATTTGACTTACCTTATCGTGGTTTCCATGGCCAACTTTGTGTTCTTGCTCACTAGTCCATAGTAACAAATATTTTCACATTTAAAATACTATTTCAACTTTGAGAATTCTATAGAACGTATTTCTAAAATTTGAGGTAATTCTTTAGAAAAGGAGAGCGGAGAGTTACTTTACAAGGTATGAATAGTATTTCCATCTTCTTTCCTTTTTTCCTTTATTTTTTGACTTTTAAACTTTAAGTTGAACCATGTATCCACAAGCATGAGTGAAGCATGACCTGTCTGTGGAAAGGACTGAAAAGTGGATAATCCCCCCAGGGCTGTATTTAAAAGGAAATATTTTAAAGATAATGAAGTGTATATTTCAAACCATGAAAAAAATAAGCACATGAGATATTCTTTTAGTTAATACTAAATTTCTACCACAATTTGGGAAAGATTATTTTTGCAAATTTTAATGGGAATTACCTTGCAAGTCCTTCTTTTGGAAGTTCTTCTCAAACTTGCATAGAGAACTCTCCACACAACGTGATTATTATCATTATATTCATTTTTCATACTTAACATATTCTATAAGTGAATCTACACCAAAGTAAGCAGTTTCCCTTTAGCTAAAATTATACTTTCACCTTTGCTTAAACCAGGTTGTAGAATTTAAATTAATGGGATGGTGAGAGATGTATAGATGAAAGGAGAGGTTGAACACAGGGGCATCTTGCATTTCTTAGTTCAAATCCCATCTGGTATCTTCTTTTTACCATGATACAAAACTTGGCCTTCATATGTCCAACTACAAAACTGTCTGAAATCCAAGTGGAATCTCATTTTACAAATGAATGTTAAACTAAAGCTCTTGAGTATATGAATTATAAGGATGCCTTAAGATCACAGATTTTGCAGATGGAGATGTCACAAAGAGTGATTTGGAATAGAAATAGGTACATGCAATACACTTTGTTCATCCAATTCACAATTTGCTTGTGACCTTCAATGTCAAGTTGTTCTTTACTGAGTGTTCTAAGCATAGCCGTAAACACATACTATAATGTTTTAATCTTTATTGTCATTGCCATTGTACCTAGTAAAATTGTGAATTTACTAGGGATTTGTGTGAGGTTTAAAGCATGCCCTTGGGAATTTGTAGTCAACAATTAGATGTCCAAATATCTGGACTTTCATTAAAATCTATATTAAATGGAAGAGGATTATAGAATGACCTATGATTGAAAAATACCAGAAAAGTAAGTAACAAGAAAAGGTTTTTGGAGAGCTTCTAATACTAAATCTACATATAAACAGAAAGCAGCACTTCAATTAGCTGCTTCTATCAATCAAACAGAATGTTTTGAACTTTTAGATTACCACACAACAAAAGTTCTGATAATGTTTTTTTCAGTTTGCATTAACTTGTTTAATCAAATTATATGTATTGCATTTCTATTATGTACATTGTATTATGATGGATTACAAGGTAGAATTAAATGTGCATGCTGATTCAACATGGTGATGAGTTTGAGTAGGAGATACACTGATATAGACCATGTTGAAGGACAATTCTGTATAACATAATTTTTTCTAAAATTATGTGAGATAGCCACTCAGCTCCAAAGTTGAATAAGTGCTTTCAGTGGATATTCAATAATAATTAGAAAAATAAGCATTTTAAGGTAAGCATTTGACAATGACAAAATTTATGTGGAAAATAAAACTCTCAATATTTAGGTTTTTAAAATCTCACAGCCAAATTTAATTTTCCTAGTATATAAATGACACATGATACATTTTGTTTTTTTTGTTTCACAAAGATGAATGAACTTAAATTAGTATGATTTATTTAAAAGTTTTGAAAATTAAAGTTAATGTTATACTATATATAGGAATTTATCAACTAGTGGAAAATGCTTATAACTGATATAGATATTTGATAAATAGGTATAACATATAGTTAATTATTATTCCTTAACTTTATTACAAAGTTATTTTGTGGGTTTTGATGTTAAAATATCTAAAGGAAAAATATAAATGAGAGAAAGGAATGCATATATATGTATATATGTTTATATACACATATATTATTTCATTTTATAAGCAAAAATTTAATTCCCTTTCTCATCACCCTGTGAAGTTGTATTATCTCCATAATTTACATGACGAATAGAGAAGTCCAGAGGTTATGGCTAAGGCTACTAATGTAATCAGTGGCAGATTCACAATAACGAGAAGAATTCACAAGCAACTTTGTTCCAAAGCCATAGGGCAAAACGTGACTCTCCATCTTTCTCCTACTCATGAATTTCTATGGCTTTAAAGAAAAATTGTACAGTTCACTTTCAAAATAGTTAAATGAATTTTGCCACACAATCTAAGGACATGCCATCCTGTAAGTACCAGATATCATCTGAAATTTGTATCATAAATAATATATATTTATAAAGAATCAAAATACAGTATATAATATACCATATCTTAAATGTTGCTGTCAAATGAAGTATGCTTTTGAAGTATGTGGATTTCTTATTATTGGTGTTTTAACTAAAAATCATTCATACATGACATACATTATTTAGCAATCAAGAAAACCTCAGTGTCTATTGGCCATCCTTCTTTCCTCTTCAGAGAAGTTTCTATATAAATCTTTACCTCATTTATTTATTGGGCAGTTGTTCCTTTAAGGATTTTTTATTGGGGGGATTTAATTTTTTGAGTTCCAGGTATATTTTAGATATGAGACCCTTGTCCATTGTATGGCTAGTGAAGATCTTCTCCCAATCCGTCGGCTTCCCTCCCCCATGGTATAACCCCTTTTTTTCACTGTATTTGATGTTGGTATAATTTGTGGAGGGGAAGAGAAAAAAACAAATTGTTTAAATAGGGATACAGGTGGACCCAATGCAATAATGAGATGTACAAGACTTTATGTCAAAAAACGAACTTTACAATTTTGGTGCAGGAGGAGGGGCAGAGCAGGGAGTGGGGGGGGGGAGAGATGGGAAGGGATGGGAAGGGGAAACAAAGGAGGAGGCAACAATGCTTGATACAAAATATACTCATTACCTTGCTCATGTAATTGTAACCCCTCTGTATGGTATTTTCACAATAAAAAGAAAGAAAGAAAACCTCACAATATTTTTGTGGTGGCATAAGTAGTGTGTGTATAATAGGCATATTGTGTGGGTATTTTAAGAACATATTCATTTTGGGGGACATTCTGCTATCTTTAATAATGGAAAATATAGAAAATATAATGATTATGAATGTCTAAATATTCTAAGTTGTCTAAGAAATTGATATAGAATATTTGTTTACTTTGTAACAAAGCACACATTCAATATCATCTCTTTTAAGTCAAATGCTTATTTTTCAAACAATGTTAATAGTACAAATTACAATATGTCAGACTTTCCTAAAGTTCTTCAAAGCTTTTTTTTTTTTTTAAATTAAAAGTCTACTAACCTTCTGGCAAACTGAAAATTAGTGAGTTACAAAAACAAAGTCAGAAATTCTCCTCAGGAGTAGCTAGAATGAAACTATGAGAAAAATAATCAATAGAAATAGAAAATTAGAAAGAAAACTCTCTAGCAAGTGTGAGGACAATCTCAATGTCTAGGAGAATATTTATAAAAAGAAAGTTTGCTTGAGCTTCCAGAAGTGCAGAAAATTGTAGTAAAATTTCCATTTGTTTCCCCCTAAAACAGGGACTGGACCAAGGAAGTGAATACGTTGGTATGGAGAGAAATCGACTGCTATGGAACAGCGGAGGCTTACCTGCTAGGTTCCCTAGCACCTCCAAAGGAGAAAAGGACAAGCTTCTCATTTGTTTCTACCAAGAATAGAAACGTGGCACAGGTGCATGCAGCCCTCCAAGAAGAGTCTTCTAGAGTTTAATTTATAAACTTTGGGGCCGCCCTGTGCAAGCTGAGTGAGTTAGTGCCATATGGCTGAAAAGGTTAGATATAAAGAGGTGTCTTAGGTGAGATGTTGCAGCTGTCTGCCTCAGTCACTTCTAAAATGGGAAATATGCTTTGCAGGACTCAAAAATATGCCTGAAAAGCTAACTCAGATACTCCAGGGAGGAAACCGGAAAGTACACTGAGGAGTGACAGCCACAAGCTTCCAGAAAAAAATAAAACAATAGTTCATATATAAAGCAATGCAATTGACATGAGGTTTCTTAGTAAAATCAGTGAGTGAAGAATAAAATAAGGTAATATGCTTAAACTGGTGTTAGTAAATCAGCTCACAAGAAAGAGTAATTAAATAATACAGTGCTAGCTATTCAAGGACCTGCAGAACTTACTGTACATAGAATCTAGTTGAAGAAAAAACATATTTTAGACAATGACCCACAAATATAAACATGAGATATTCAGTGGGACAGTACATGAGATAAAGATAAAACAGACAAATCAAGCTTTTTTTAATTCATTAAGAGAGAACATTATTGCTAGATTTGAGTACTGAAATGGATAAGTGGAAATGGATCAAAATATTGCAGAATAAAAGAATTCATAACATGTATCAACTTAACTATTACTCTATAACAACCTCCACATATATGTGTCTATGCATCTTTTAATGGTTTTATTGAATTTTATATTTAATATAAGTGCAATTATGTATTTTATGTGATTCAAATTTTGTATTTATATTACAGTTTGAGACTCAACCCTGTTACTTATGGTTTTAGTTCATGCATGTATACTGCTATCTAATATTATCATGCATATTCATACTGTAATTGAAGCTCTTATTACACTTTTAGTTTATTAATAGACATTTAGGTAGCTGGGTTATTGTTTCTGTTCGGGCCAATTCAGCTATGAATCTGTATGAAAGCTACTGCCTAAAGATTTTAATTCAGGGAACATAGATTCAACTTCATTAGAGATTTCATAACTGTTTTCCAACACGATTATATAAATTTAAACTTCATAACCCATAGGGAATAATGAGGAAATCCATTATACCATATCTCAGCACTTCTGTATGTGAACAATTTTAATGTAATTTGTAAACTTTAAACAGATGAGGCAATCAATATTTTCTCTTATTGGGCGTGTCGTTCACATTGATTTAAGAAACCCTTCCTATGCAAGCAAAGGAAATGTCTCCCCATGTTTTATCTGCTGTCGGTAATCTGATAGCCTCATTGAAATGCTCCTAGAAACTTCTGATCATTTTTCAGAAAAGCCTCCAATATTTATTGCTTTTGTCACTCATATCAATTTTAGAATTACTGACTGCTAAAAAATACTATTGAAGGTTTGATTAGGATGGTATTCATAACAATATTTCATGCTTACAATCAAATCATAAAAAAAGGAGTCAGCAGTGGCTCAAGCCTATAATTCCAGCTACTCAGGAGTCTGAGACACAGAAAACTGAAGTTCTAGGCTGGCTCAGGCAGTGAAGTACACATGACTCCATCTGCAATAATTATCCAAAAGTTGGGATGAAGGTATGGGCCTTGTGTTCAAGGACTAGTACTGATGGAAAGCGAACAAAACTGCACTCACTGATTCATGCCTATAATCTCATCTATGTGCACAAACCAAGAATAAAATTACTTGTTCAAAAACAAATGTCAAGAGTAAAATAATATACTTGGAGGCCCAACACAAAGTAAGGAATGACTGTAAGCTGATAGTAATCTTCAAAGTTCTTTCCTAAACTTTGAAATTTACACTCAGTAGTTAAGTAGATATTATATGGCCTGGCAAAATGATACATGGAACAGAAGTATTACAGGACATTGCAAAGAGATGTGTGAGAGGTAAATCTTTCCATGAAAATCAGGTTATTCAATGCTTAAGAGTACTAGAAAAAGTAAATTCCATTAAATATTTGATAATAACTGTTGGGGGAAGAATTAAAGGTTAAAAGTTAAAAGCTTAAAATTATGTCTCTTTTATACACAAACATTTTAATTTACATATTCTAATACACATACTTTTTTAATTTATGTGTCTTTGAACAAAGGTAACTTTAATTTATTCTGAACAATTTATTCAAGGCAAATAATTCCAAAGAATTTGAGCAACATGTACTACCACAACCAAGTCAACAAGATGGAGATAATTTGATATTTTAAAACAGACATGTATCAAACTATCTTCTTTGCACACAAACACAAACACACACACACACACACACATACACACACACAATCACCTGCTTCCTATTATATGCAGATCTGTTTTGCTGCTTTCATTGGAAGTTTACCCAAGAGTCTCAAGCTAGTTGCAGAATTAATGTTCAGGAAAATAATCTACTCTCCCTGATTGTATCTTTGCTAGATCATGAAACCAAAGGATTTAAAAGCAACATGTATATGTACAAGATAATTGTAATAAATGCTCTCACTCTGAAAGAGTAAAGGTTTATATGTAGCATGGCTATGTCTAAATCAAACTCCTGACTCTCATGTGGAAGGATTGTATCCTTGCTCACTGCTTTCCATGAACCTTGACTCTGACCTCCACTTGTCGCTCTTCAGTTTCTTCCTTAGCCTTATATGTAGAAGGCGGTAGAGAAAAGTGTTCACTTCAGAGCAAAGGTAATTTACATGGGAATTTGTGAACCAAGGCCATGAACTGCCACTGAATAGCTTACATTTTTAAAATTTGCTATCTCATTTTTTTATTCTACCCCTTGTGCCAAAAGCCATATCCAAGTTTATAGCCAGTTCCTCATCCTAGCCTTGAATACAGATTATTTGGCTTTAAGAACAAAACTGTATAAGATTTGTATTTTGAATTGCTCTCAAACAATTGGAAGAATTGAATGTATATCAATGTGAACAAATTTACAATTATCAAGATATGTGAGTGAAAACAACACGAAGCTGTTCATTTCACATATATGGATTATGCTCTTTCCAAAGCATCTCCCAATGATTTAAAAGTAAGGAGGCATCAAACAGTCGAGGCAGGAAGTGGGCCGAGAAAATAAGAAGCACCTCCCTTCTTTTTGTTTGGGCAGGTGTGCTAGGTTATTTGCTTTGTTGTTGGAAAAACAGAAGGACTTTATTAAAAGCTGTGTCAGCTGCCTTACACATAAAGAGAAGTTTGAATGTGAATCATATATTTGTAACAAGTATGACATTACCCAAGAAGAATGCCTCATAAATCCAAAGATTCTAGGTTTGCTTTCCAAAAGCAATCCTGAAATGCAGGCAATCTATTTAAGCATTCCATAAATAAAAACCCACCTACTGGCAACACAATTAGTCTATTTGCCAAAGGGTGCAATTATCACCAGGTTTTCAGAAAGATTAGCCTGGTCACCTGCCTTCATTCTCTAGGAATATCCCACAGGTAACAGAAGATAAATGACTGTCAATCTTGTTACTTTAACTCCTTAAAATTTTGGTAAAGTCAAAATGTATGAAAAAAATGCCTATGTATCTAATTCATATTTGTCCCAAAATGTATGATACAAAAGAGCCTAAAATACACTTAATCTAATTTAATAAAATATGTTAGGTTTTAGAAGATAGATGGATAAATTGCATAGAGAACAAATGATAGTAGTGGGATAAGAAAATAATTAAAAATCTAGCTTTTGTTTGCTCATGCTATAAGAAAAATAATTAAAATATGAAAAAGTTGATTAGTCTGCTGTTACTTTTTCCTTGCTTATATTACTTATAGTGCTAACAAACACAATTACAAGATTTTTCACAATTAGAAACTACATACACACTACATGATGAAACCTTGATATGATTGCAAGTTTATTTAATAGAACAAATACAACAATAGGAAAAAGTCTACAAATCAAGAAAAGAAGTAAGATATAATTAGCTGTAATAATAAAACTTTACCTTCAAATTAATCTAATCATGACCATGTGAAAATATAACAACTCTGCATCAACATGCAAACCTTTATATAATAGATATTATACATGTAAGTAAATTCCTATTCTACATCTTTACACTTACCTCTGCTTTTCAACTTTATAAGATATTATATAATATTTTCAAGTTCCAGGTATATTTTAGATATGTCTGCTGAATGTCTAGTGAAGATCTTCTCCCAATCCATGGACTTTCTATTGATCTTGCTAGCTATGTCCTTTGCCATGCAGAAGCTTTGCAACTTCATGCAATCTCATTTGTCCAACCTTTCTTTGATTTGTTATGTTTCTAGGTTTCTATTAAGAAAATTTCGGCCTGTACCAAAGAGACCTAGGGTTTCTCCTATTCTTCCTGTAATATTTTCAGAGTGTCTTCTTTGACTCCAAGGTCTTTAATCCATTTGGAGTTGATTCTGGTGCATGGTGATATATAAGGATCTAGCTTTAGTTTTCTACAAGTGATTAACCAATTGTGCCAACACTATTTACTGAAAAGGCTGTCTTTCTTCCATTCTATTTTTTTTAGCTCATTTATCAAAGATTAGATGGCTATAGGTCTGTGGTTCATTACTGGGTTTTCAATTCTATTCCATTGGTCCTGAGATCGGTTCTTGTACCAGTACCAAGCTGTTTTGATTACTATGGCTTTGTCGTAGAGTTTGAAATTTGGTATTGATATTCCTCCAGCACTGTTCTTTCTGTTAAGGATCATTTTTGCTATTCGGGGTCTTTTATTGTTCCATATGAATTTTTGGAAAGCCTCTTCTATTTGCTTGAAGAATGAGGTTGGAATATTAATAGGTATCCCATTGAATTTGTAGATAGCCTTGGGAAGTATTGCCATTTTCACGAAAATTAAATCCCCAACAACAAATCCTCAAAGAAACAACTTCCTAATAAATAAGTGGGCTAAAGACTTACAGAGAAACTTCTCTGAAGAGGAAAGAAAGATGGCCAATAGACACATGAAGAAATGCTCAACCTCCCTAGCCATAAAAGAAATGCAAATCAAAACAACACTGAGATACCACCTCACCCCAGTTAGAATGGGTGTAATCAAGAACTCTAATAACAACCAATGCTGGTGATGTTGACAGAAGGGAACCCTACTGCATTGTTGGTGAGAGTGTAAACTTGTTCAACCACTTTGGAAAGCAGTATGGAGGTTCCTCAAAAGACTCCACATAGAGCTCCCCTATGACCCAGGAATCCCACTTTTGGGCATTTACCCAAATGATCAAAAACAAGACCATATTAAAACTACCAACACTTCTATGTTTATTGCAGCATTATTTACTATAGCTAAGATATGGAGCCAACCCAGATGCCCTCAGTAGATGAATGGATCAAGAAAATGTGGTATCTATACACAATGGAATTCTATGCCTCCATCAGAAAGAATGGCATTGCCCCATTTGTTAGGAAATGGAAAGACTTGGAAAAAATTATATTAAGTGAAGTAAGCCAGACCCAAAGAAACATAGGTCCCATGGTTTCCCTTATTTGCAATAACTAGTATATGTTTGAGTCAAGCAGAAAAGGTCAGTTAAGTTGATGTTAGGTGAAATGAACCCCAAGATAAGAACTCAAATGGTTTCTGTTTCTTGCTATTGTTTCTAAACATATTTATGAGATGATTTTTGTTGTTTTATATGTCCCTCCTCCATGATGTAACCCCTGTTTTCACTGTGTTTGATATGGTATAATTTGTGGAGGGGAAGGGAAAAAAACAAATTGTTTAAATAGGGATATAGGTGGACCCATTGCAACAATGAGATGTACGAGATGTTATGTTGAAAAACGAACATTACAACTTTTGGGGGGAGGATGGGAGGGCAGGGATAGTAAGGGGAAACAAAGGAGGAGGCAACAATGCTTGATAAGAAATGTACTCATTACCTTGCTCATGTAATTGTAACCCCTCTGTACAGTATTTTCACAATAAAAAACATATTAAAAAGATATTATATAAAAACTAATGAGTATTCTAAATTTTTTTGCTGTACATGAAAAAATAGTACATATTCAAGTTCAACTTTAGATAACAGGTAATAGAATTATTAGAAATTTGAAGTTAGCATCATTTTTAAAGCTGAGAAATATGTGGAATTGATATTCCTTAGAAACATGGCATATACCATGCCAGAAAAAAATTATGGTTTTCATAGATATGGTGTATGACTGACTAATATTTGTCTAAGTTTCTTTATCTCAGACTTGAAAGACCAAAGAATAATAAGTAAAAACTGCACTTGTTAACAAGGACACTATGATTGAAGCCATGCACCTTTCCAGTGTTGCATTAGTTTATTCTTCAAAGAGGACCTGGAATGTTTGCCTGGGTCCAGGTTTGCCCAGAAATCCTGCTTCCTCCATTAGTAACTGGGATCACAAGGACTGGTATTTGAAAAAGAGTCTTCATTTTCCTTTTGCATTTGTTGACCTTGAAAGAATCCTCCCATTTCTACCAACCTATATAACTGCGATTACAGGTTTACACTACAATATCAAGCCATTTAAAAATTATTTATATCATAAATAGTTAACGTAATTCATCCGTAGCATTTGACTTATGGTAACCTAAAAGTTATTGTGTTATCTCTAAAATTCCTAGGGCCACTGTAGGGTCTTGAGCATAGACTTATATTGTTTGACTGGTTTTAACTTAATGTTAAATGAGTATTTGCTTCTAATATTTATGTTATTCCTTTAGAATTTGCAAGCATTTAGTCATAATTTGAATTTAATATTACTGCAACTTTCATTTAAATGGTGCTAAATTTTAAATTCTAATTAGATTATAATACATTATAATATATTGTATATATTATATAATAATATTATACTCTATATATAGAAAAACATTCTTTCATTACTGATAAGACTACTTTAAAGGACAAAAGTTTTAGACATAAACATAATGTATTTTATTGTTACTCTTTTCATACACATCTATACAATCAAATCCTAAGTGCAGAGACTTAAACTGCAAATGCAAACTAGTTGATACAATTTAAAATGGAGAAAATTCACTGCTTCAAGTAAAAGTTTTCAGAATATATAAGCTCAGATATAATTGCTGCAAAACATTGTAATCTCTCCTGCTTTAGCTTCATTACTCTCCCCTTAAACTGAAAAGATAAAAAATAAATTATACTAAAGCTCTACTAAAATTCTAAGATTAGAGCTACAGCAACCCGAGTTGTTAAAGCACAATCAAAACTGTGAAATAGCAGTCTAAATTTTTTAAAGAATAAAAAATATCAGTATGCTCAGGTACCTAATTTAGAAGCCATTTTCATAATGCACACTTAAAATTTTTTTCTCTTCAGTAGAATTACTTTAGCATTGTTCATGGTACACTCCAGTTAGAGGTAGGAAAGAAAGGATGTGAACATAAGCTAACTACTAACAAAGGATGTACAGTGGTAGAATATATTTTTGTGTGTCTGAAATAAGGTATTAGTTTTTCAAGCTGAAGCTTACTTAATGAGTTTGAAAAATGTATACTAATATCATGAATCTCTACTTTTTTCATATAAAAAGTTTATTATCTCCCTTTGGTGGCATTTGCTTGGATTTTGTTTTTTGCATTAAGGTTATTAACTTGCCTTTTCTATTCTCATTACTAGAATATTTTATAGGTAAACCCACTCAAGAAACCGATTGTGCTTTCTGATCAAAGTGGAAAGTGATGCCAGGATATAATAAGCAATTTAATTTTTAATGAGCTTATTTGTGCCCAAGGTCTTAACAAAGGTAAAAAAGTTAAAATAAAACTACAGCAAAATACCAATGATAATGTCCTGAATATGAATAGGGCATGATAATATTTGGCAGAACTCTCTTTCTAAATATCTTGGTATTTTTTAATTTGGTCTCACACTAGAAACAGCTCAAGTAGATATAGCATATTAAATGATATACAGAGAAAACTAATGTTATTTTCTCCTTAGAGAAGGATGGAAAATTTTGTAGAACTTAACCTGTAAAATAAAAAAAACAATAAGAGGTATTAGTAAGTATCTATGTTGTTAATCCATATGGCTTTCAAGCAGAATAAATTTGAGAATATTTCTGTTCATTTAGGTACATAAATTGAGAACTTACCTTACTACTTGGAGAGTTATTAGTAAATATTTGTGATGTTTCAGAAAATTTTATTTGATTAATAATTATTTAATAAGCTAGATTAATAAAACTTGTCTTTTAAGTAATTATTATTGAGTTTACACTTTAATTGGATTTTATAATGCAAATGCATTAAACAAATATGATTAACATTCTTGTTTAAGAATTCTTTCACAAAAAGTTACAACATTGTCATAGAGAGCTATTGCATAGTTTCTTTTTTTTACTTGATTTCTTAAGGAACATAATTCTTATGACATTAGGTGGTAAAAAATAGAAAAAAATATTACAAGTACATTTGTTTCAGTAACGATATTAACATACATTGAACTCTAAATCCACTAGTAAATGCCATAAATTAGCAAGATATGGAAAAGTTAGAAGGCAGCTGGGAGAAATTTTCATTATCTGATACCCATTGGCTCCTATATTCATTGCAGACCATATGTCCTCTTGTTATATAATACAACCTAATGATTTAAATCAATCAAGGTTTTATACGTGACTATTCTCATGGAATTATAGTAAACATATGTATGTATATTTATCAGAACAAATATTAAAATTTAAAATTAAGAAAAGACAGCATGAAATAGAATTCAAAGCCCCAAAATATCCAGGTTGTGAATTTGCTTAAAATGATTAAATGAATTTATGTATTATGTTAAAATTTACAAGATGAAAATGGCTCTTTTCTTCTCTTGAAAACTCGTGGAGCTGATACCATATGACCTGTTCTATAATTGGTGAAATTTAATAAAACCAATGCTAGTAATACTACAAATCCACACCCTGATTTCCTCTAATCCTCAATAATGTATCAATGTTTTATCCAAATGAAATTTGGATAGTGGAAATTTGGCTATAAAAATGTAAAATGGAAGATATTTTCAAAATATCTTACATTTGGAACTATATACCAATATAAATATTGTATCACATATTATATATACAGTATATATATATATATATATATATATATATATATATATATATATATATGAATAAGAACCTGGAATAGTAAAAAAATCCTGACAAAAATACTAAACAATAATCATTATTTTTCTTCCAAATCAGAGTTGACTCAACAACTTACAGTATATCATCCAATGAATTATTTTAAATGTAATTTATTGTAAAGATGTTGTACAGAGGGGTTGCAGTTACACCAGAAGGAAATGAGTCCAGCTCTTGTCCAGCCAGCGTTGTTGCCTCCTCCTTTGTTGTGTCCCCACTATCCTATCTCTCTCCCAGTTCCCTCACCCTCCCCAAGGTTCTAAAGTTGATTTCCAACTTAGTGTCTGTGAGTATCATTGTTGCAATGGGTCATTTTTTGTCGTTGTTTCAGAATTTTGTTATTTTCCTTCCCTTTCCCAAATTATATATACATATATATAAATTTGTGTGTGTGTGTGTGTGTGTGTGTGTGTGTGTGTGTGTGTGTGTGTGTGTGTATGTGTGTGTCTGATGCAGGGTACCAAAACCAAGTACAGTGACAACAGGAGATATACTATAGGGGGAAGAACATACAAAGGAAAAATTTTACATAGTACATTAAAAACAGCAACACAGAAAGACCTTTTGTGTCCATATGTTTGGGTTCATTTCACTTAGCATCATCTTATATGATCATATAAGCTATGTTTATAGCTTTTGAGTTTTTCTGCTCATCTCATAAAATTATCCTAGAAATATACTAATTATTGCAAATAAGGGAAAACATGGGACCTATATTTCTTTGGTTCTGGCTTATTTCATTTAATATGATTTTTTCAATTCTTTCATTTCCTAGCAAATAGGGAGGTGTCATTTTTTCTGATGGAGGCATAGAATTCCATTGTGTATATATACCACATTTTCTTGATTCATTCATCTACTGAGGGGCATCTGGGTTGGTTCCATATTTTAGCTATGGTGAATAATGCTGTGATAAACATAGTTGTGCTGGTAGCTTTAGTATGGCCTTGTTTGTGGTCATTTGGGTAAATGCTAATAAGTGGGATTGCTGGGTCATAGGGAAGCTCTATGTGGAGTCTTTTGAGGAACCTCCATACTACTTTCCAAAGTGGTTGAACAAGTTTACACTCCCACCAACAATACAGTAAGTTTCCCTTCTGTCCACATCCCCTCCAGCATCTGTTGTTATTAGAGTTCTTGATTTTAGTCATTCTAACTGGAGTGAGGTGGTATCTCAATGTTGTTTTCATTTGCATTTCTTTTATTGCTAGAGAAGCTGAGCATTTCTTCATGTGTCTATTGGCCATTCTTATTTCTTCTTCAGAGAATTCTCTAAGTCTAGCTTATTTATTAATGGGAGGTTGTTTTCTTTGAGGATCTGTTTTTGGAGATTTTATTATTTTTTAATTCTAAGTATATTTTAGACATGAAACCCTTGTCTGTTGTATAGATAGTGAAGATCTTCTCCCAATCCATCATCTATTGATCTTGCTAGTTATGTCCTTTTTCACGTAGAAGCTCTGCAGTTTAATGCAATCCCAATTGTCCAACCTTTCTTTGATTTTTGTGTTTATGGGTCTTTATTAAGAAAAATTTCAGCCTGTGCTAAGGAGCCAAGTTTCTTCTATTCATTCCCTTAATGTTTTCAATGTCTGCTTTTACTTCAAGATATTTGATCCATTTGAGGTTGATTATTCTGCACGTTATAAGGAGAGAGCACAGATGAAATCAGGAAAGCAACTGCTTCTGTCAATAGCCCCACAAAAAAACAAAATACCTAGGAGTTAACTAAAGAAGTAAAGGATCTCTATGAAGAAAACTTTGAAAAACTGAAAAAGGAAATCAAAACAGGACTAAGGAAATGGAAAAACCTCTCATGCTACCGGATTGGGAGGAGTAACATTGTGAAAATGGCAATACAGCCAAAGTCTATCTACAAATTCAATGCAATACCCATCAATATCCCAACTTCATTCTTCAATGAAATAGAAGAAGCAAGCCAAAAATTCATGTGCAATAATAAGAGACCCCAAATAGCAAAAATAATCCTTAGCAGAAATAAAAGTGCTGAGGAATAGCAATACCAAACTTCAAACTCTACTACAAAGCCATAGTGATCAAAACAGCTTGGTACTGGCACAAGAACAGACCTGAGGACCAGTGGAACAGAACTGAAGACCCAAAAATGAACCTACAGACTTATAGGCACCTAATCTTTGATAAGGGAGTTAAAAAAATAGAATGGAAGAAAGACAGCCTCTTCAGTCATTGGTGCTGGCAAAATTGGTTAATCACCTATGCAGAAAACTAAAATGACATCCAATGGATTTTTATTTTTGAAATTTCTTGAGTTCTATATTTTTTTACTTTCCATTTTCCCACAGAGAACTCAAATCATCCCTTGTTGGCTAGAAAATTTGGATTTCAGTGTTGTAGGCCACTGTGATCTGTACCATCTCAAGGCCTCTGAGAAGAGATGTGCATGAAGACTTGTTCCTCACTGGAAGTTAGGAGGAATTTACTTCCACCATGTCCTGATGTTGGCAAATTCGATTTTGTAAAGGTTGTAGAACAAGGCTATTATCCGATCCTGGAGGCCACTCATACTCGTGCTGTTTATGCCCATTTGTCTTCAATATCAACTATGGCAAACTTCCTCTTCCTAAATTGATCTCTTATTTCTCATTTTGAATACCATCGATGAGTATGTGGGAGAAAGAAAATGAAAACTCTCTGACTTCTAAGCCTCATTTGAATAATACACATTTGTTGTAGAGAATATCCTTTTTATTTCACATCAGCTCTGTCACACAACACAGCAATTACAGAGTAAACATTTTATTTGGTACAAATTCAAAATTCTAATTTCTGTACTTGGGCATAACCATGTAGCTGCTATCACTTAGTGTTAAAAAAAGAACATCTACTTTGAAAATTGATGAAAAAAAGTGTCTCTTATGCTGCAACAATGAATTGCTTTCAGGACCAAATAAACACAGCATGAACTTGTAATTTCTACTTTGATATGTTACTAGAACAGTATTAAGCCCTACTGCTTAGCAGCAAAGGCTACTAAGAAAAGCGACCAAACAAAGAAATATCTTATCTGCAAAATTTTCTACAAGAAACAAGCCAGAGGTAATAGTATTTTTTAAGTAGAGAAGAACATACAATTATTCTGTGAACACACATTAAATAACTATTATAGCAATTGTAGCATATTATTATGAATTACTTAGTAACCCTTTCCTTATGTATATAAGAAAGTTGATGTATAATGTTCAAAAGAAAGTCCATTGTTCCCAATTCAAAATTATGTCTGTGATGCCTGAGTTTTCATCTTTTTGTATGTGCAACGTCGTTGTTTTTCCATTTCTAGCACCATATATATGCTCAAACCTCACTTTTGCACAGCTATTTTTTTAAATTTTATTTTAAGCTCCCCAATCCTGATGTTATTTAAAAAGATTCCTTGTGTTCTGTAGTTTACTATAATGGTGAATCCTCTTTCAGAAGAGCTGTTCTGACTTTGCTAGTGTGTGCAATACCTTTGAACTTAAAGCTCTGAACATGAAGCAAAGCAGCCATTTGATTACTCAGGTGTGACTTCTTTTTTTTTAAGTCTACCATTGGAAGACACATCTCTAGGTTTCTGTATTTATTTGTGAAACCTAGAATTGTCCCTGTGCCTTTGCTGTATTATGGAATTGTAATATACTGATATTCAGTAGACTTATTTGAATGGGTAAGATGGAGACCCATTTTGATAAGCTTGTTTCACATTAAATAATAGTCAAATCGTATATATGTAAAATGAGAAATTTTACCTTTAAAATGGAAAGCATTTTTTATGTATTACAGTATTCAAATGAACAATTTGGACTAAAATTATGATATAAATGCTAAGGCTAAAGGTTGAAATTGTAATATTTTATTCAATTTTTTTGGTTAGTCCTGGGGTTTGAACTCTGGGCCTGGGAACTGTCCCCCAGCTCTTCATCTCAAGGCAAACACTCTACCACTTGAGCTATAGTGCCACTTCTGGTGGTTTATAGGAGATGAGAGTCTCACAGACTTTCCTGTCTGGGCTGGCTCTGAACCACAATCTCAGCCTCCTGAGTAGCTAGGATTATAGGCATGAGCCACCAGCGCTTGGCTCAAATATGTTTGTTTTCATATGATTTCATAAGATTCTCTTGACATATGTACAGCTAAGTTCTATATTTGTTCATTCATCTTCATAAAACTGTTATGAGAAACACCTCGCAGTTACATATGCAGTTACATAACTGTAAAATTGATAGTAACAATAGATTAAATAATAACAAATATTAAGGTTAAAGCAATTAAATATGAAAAGATGCAACATTAAAGCACTTATGTTTATACTCTGATCTGATTCTTTATTAAATGTCTTAACACTTCGAAGTTATTGAACTGCTGTCTTTTGGAGACATAATACCATCTGTTCGTGTGACCACTGGAAGCATAAGTGAGTGAACTCTTGTCATATTAACACCCAAGTGTAAGGGTTCAAATTTACTCATTCAAGGTAGTTTTAACCTAATGCAAACATAGAAAAAGTAGTCTCAGATTGGTCATGGATTGATACATTGGTAGAGAGGCTAATTAGTGATTTTTCTGGTGTGATTCATCCTAAAACCAAATTTTAAAGATGCAAGATATTATGTTGTGTTGAATATAAATAATCTATATAACTGTAAAGAAAATATAAGAATAGCCAGGCATTAGGCATTTGTAATCCTAGCTACTTGGGACACTGAGATCAGAGAATCAATGTTTGAAGCTAGCCTGGGACTTATTTCCAGTTAATCACCAAAAAGCTAAAAGTGGCACTGTAACTAAAGTGGTAGAGAACTAACTTAAACCAGAAAAAGCTCTGAGACAGAGTCCAGTCTCTTGACTTCAAGCTTTAAGGCTGGTGCAATATATAAATACATGCATACATAAATAATAAGAATATAAGAAGAAAATATTTTGCTTAAATAATGAAAAACTACTAGAATTATTTCTTTACCCCCTCACACAAATTATTGTACATGAATAAAAGAAAAGTAAAAAGAACAAGACACCATCATAATGGATACATGAAAATAATGAAGTGCAAAATGTAACTTTTCTAAAGGGAAAATATAATAATGGGATTTTAAAATGTAGATATAGACCGATTTCACATAATGGAATACAAAATAACCAATCTGTGAAATAGATATCTGTGTAAATCAGATACATAAATGATTAAAATATGAATTAGTTTGAGTCCTTGATGCTCAAATTAGAATAATTAAATTGTAAATAGAGTTCGAGTATTGGACTATTGACAGGGTAAAAAGAATATAGACAATTAATAGCCAAAAAACTGTCAACATCTAAAGAAGGAACACTTGACTTCTGAGACTCAGTATAATAAATCACCAATCACCAATGAAAAAGTTACCTAAGACGTGATATATCAGGCTGAAACTGCTCAATTCCCAAAATAAGACAAGCATATTAAAGAGAAAGAAAAGATATTGTTCACATCATAAAAGTAAGTTATGAATGCTAACCACATATTTTTCACCAAATTACAATACATGGTAGAATATAGCAAACAAAAATAATTCCAATGGCAAAAAATGTAAGGAAACACCTCCATGATACTCAAAAATATTTAATAAAGCATGCATCATTTTGTGGAGAAGTGGACAATTTTGAAAAAGTCATTAACATAAACATAAAAGAGATCCATACAGTGCCTAGTCATTTGATGTTTAAAAGCTCATATTGATCTGTACATTTGTTTTACTTCAATATCAGTTGAAATACTGATTTGATTTTTGCTGTGCAAGTAAAGTTTTGTTGTTGATGCTGTTGTTACTAGTATATGATTCTGTGTGTATGTGGGAGAAAGACAGAGACAGAGAGAAGAGACAGTGAAACAGAGAGAGAAAAGAGAGAGGGTATGAAAACAAATAGGGTGCTTCTAAACTAAAAGCAATAGTTTGGGAGACTGATCCATAAAACTTCAAAGGTTATAAAGGTCTTATAATAATGGTTTGCTTTGTTACATATGTCATAGCATTATGATCAAGAATCAAACTGTAATTATTCAAAGTAGTGTTAGGACAACCAATTAACTCCAAAGTGAATGTTTAATACCATTTTTATTTTATATTATGCAAACATTTTATCAATTGGTTAATGAACTCTGTTTTGATAAAAAACACATTAAAATTAATAAAAGAAATTCATTATATAATTGATACAAAAAGATTAAAAAGTTTCCTATCTCAATGAATAAAGTAATTAGAAAAGTATCAAAAGGAGCTGGGAAGGTGGCTCAGAGATAGAGTGCTTGCCTTGCAAGCCTGAGAACCTAGGTTCGATTCCTCAGCACCACATAAGCAGAAAAAGCAGGAAGAGGTGCTGTGGCTCTAGTGGTAGAGCCCTAGCCTTGAGCTGAAGGGCTGAGGGACAGCACCCAGGCCCAGAGTTCAAGCACCACGACCAAAAAGAAAAGTATCAAAAGATGTCCCTTAATAATCCCAGGAAACATATATGTAAATTGCTAATAAGTCTATAAAATAGTTAATATCTCAGTGATTTGATCACAGCTATGATGAGATACATTTTATACCCCATGATTAAGAAATATAAGTCACTGTGTACTGGACTTCAGTTCTGTGTTCATACTGTGCAGAAAACTTTCCATATTCAGTAATGAAACTGTCTTTATGTATGCTCACTATAATAAACAGTTCATCAGAAAGTAACTAGTAGTCCAACAAGGAAATGATGTACAGTGGAGGAGAGATTTGTTGTATCTTCATTACATCTAGGCACATGGACATGTAAAACTCTATGAAAGAGTTGGATGAAAACATATAACATAAAATTGAATAAAACTTTTTACCATTATGTGAATATTAAATGCATAATTATGCTGAATATGATGACTTACATGATTCAAATTTCCTCATATATTGTTTATAACTTGACTGTGAATCTAAAAATCATGTCAGTAATATTTGTTTACAGATAGAGTTTGCATCTAATTTGTGAACTCCTGTCTGATCAAAAATAGGTATTTTATCGACAGTATTTTGACCACCTCAAAGATATCAATAGAGCCAATGTGGAATTATCAGGTATCATAGTGTTCTGCAATAGCAAGTTCATGGCAATAGTTTCAGTAAGTTCCTAGTTCTATCTAAGGCAGAGTGCTTTTGCTAGATCCAACTGTACTAATGGAATCTGATACCCAGGACTGATATGTACCATAAAGTGTACTGAACACTAACACTGGAAGCAAATAAGATAGAGATGTTTGAAAACTCCCAAATCTACATCTAGATATGTATCCTTGAGCTATGCCTTGAAACATTTTACATTTTATGACATACTTCAAATGGGTCAAGAAATGAAGCCGTTCATTATCAATGAATATTACTATCATTGGTCTTGAGACTGAAGAAATAATATACAAGACCTTCACTATGTGATAGCATATTATGTAAGGAACTCTACCCAGTGGAAGAGAGTTATGTACTTGGAAAAGTCATTGTGAAATTATTCATTTTTAGAAAATATTTGCAAACAAATTCATGTCCATCAGGAGGTTAGTGAGTGAAATAATTCTAAGATGTTTACAAGAGAATATTTTAGTATTTCCAGTACACAAACAAGAAGTGAATATGTCAAACTAGTAGAAGGTAATAGCCCCCAAATCAAAGAACAAAAAACAAAAACCTCTAAACAAAACATGAGGGAAAAAACAAGAGTGTGTTATCTTGTTTGTAAGATACAAAACCTCTCAAAATGGTATGCTATTATAAATATTGTTATATATGAAACCTATATGAGAGTTTAAAATACCATATTATAGTCTGGCTGCAATTGTGAAGATAATAAAATATTAGGTTAGGTACAAAAATTCAGAAAGCATCAGGTGTGTAACTTTCAAAATATTCTATAGCAAATATCAAAAATACCAAGTTAGTCATAAATCTAGATTATAGATCATCAGTATTTAGACATATTTTAATATTTTTGAGCTATTACAATAAACTTAATTTGGTGGTTCATGAAACATCGTTTAAAGCATTTTTGAATTCTCGGTGATTGTTTCAGGGTTGATTTCTTCTCTCTTGGCTTAGCTTCATTTTGGCTTCCCTTGTCTCAAAATGATATCCAGGATCCAACATAGTTCTGTGGTCCCTATTTGTACAAAAAGAGACAGCACACATCTGGGCAAACATTCATAAAATTAAATTTCTGGCTTTCAATGCAATTGGACAAATCAAAGACAATTACTGGCATTTGGAATAGTGCATGCTAATTACTTGTGAGCTATCTTGTGTATTTATCTGAGCCAGTTCCTATACAGGAGGATGTTGACACTAATTGGCCTGTTACAACCTCAACTAAACTTGAATCTTTGATCTTCGAGATGGATCTTCTTTAAATTTTAATAATATACTAACATATAAACACATGCATATACACGCCCACACAAAAAGAACACCTTCAAAATTCTGGAGATGATATATAGGATCACTACTTCCATGGTGATAAAGTAGTACATACCTTCAAATTCATTAAAATTTCATCAGCTGTACTGAGTAGCTGTTATTTTTTGGGGGGGAGTGAGATAAAGAAGACTGGGAATCTCTGTCTCACTGATACAGGGTGTTACATAATTAGGTATGTTATGATTACCTAAATCCATTTAGTCATAAAATAAGGTAAAGATTTAATCTTGTTATAATCGGGTCATTCCTCTGAGTCAGTGTTTTCAATGATTCTTGTTCAAGGCTTTCATCATTTAGTTGCTTTCACAAAAAGAGAATCTCTTGGAATGCCTTATTATAGAATGCTTCTATATTTCATTGTGTACTGCCATGTTCATAGATCTAGACAAATAATGCCACATGACCATCTCTATTTTTTTTAGTGAGGATCTAAGCCTTATATTAAACAAGTGCAACATTTGCAATGTACATGATTAAATTTTAATCTGTACTTCTTTCTATAGTTGTTTCAAATTATTTTGAAACACCAAGAGACCAACAAGAGAGAAACAGTAATTTATTTCCTACAAATCATGAAATGAGGGACGGTGTTCTTATGAGAATTTTAATATGGCTACAAATAGTCAGAATAATGAAGATTTATACAATAAAATTTAAGTCTATTTCCAAACATTCACAGTCATTTCCAAAACATCTATTCAATGGCCTAAAATGGTTTGCTTTGTCAAATTAATTATTCCTTGTATATATCTTATAAATTATTTTGATTATTTTTTGAATATCAAGTGAGATAGAAGTTTCCAATTTTAACTTACAGCTAAAATTATCTTAAACTGGAAATACATAAGAAGAGTGAAGACTAGAGTTAAGAATTAAATGTGTATCCTACCAAATAAAGATAGAGAGAAGAGGAGGGGAAAGATGGGTAATAATATCGGAGTGACATTAATCATTAATTTCTTCCTGTGTACTAATACTGTATTTCAACAGATACATTATTGCTATTTTTATTCACTTTTCTATATCAGAAATGATTCCGTTCAAATATTCATACTATGGACCTTCAATTTGCAATTGAGAAAAATCATTATTTACGTTAGAGTCTTATAACACATTAAAGCACATCCCCTTTTGTACATTATTTCATATCTCATTTTCTCTCTAAGCCTGTAAGTTAGAATGTTTTATCATATTTCACAAATAAAGCAATGTCTGTTTGAGTTCTGCATTGTGAATTTCTTTACTGTGACCAATTGTCTATTATGAAAAAAAATATTGATGTCCTCAATATAACATATAACTTCTCTTTGGAGCAAAATTTCTCGGGATTACTAAATGAAAGTTTGCAAGTGGGGATATATATACACTTAATATGGTGATCAATAATTCAGTATTATTTCAGATAAGGTCTAATTTATCATAGTAAGTCACACGGCTAGGAACAGCAGTGAGGCCTAGTTGTGTTTATTCTAAATCTAAGTAGTTTCATCTGATCACAGCATGATATATATTTCTAAGTGTTTTTAAAGTCATTTAGATTTATATGTTTCATCAAAGTTTTGGAAAATAAGGAATTTACATTACTAAAAGTTATTACTAAGTTTTCTATAAACCTTTACAAAGAACAGAAAACTCAATAGAACCAGATTTTGGTACTTTAGTAGTTTGATGGCTAATTATCTGAATTCATGTCTTTAAGAAAGATAATACACTATTGATTCAAAAAATATATAAAATTCTTAATAGTTTGTGAGAATTACACTTTTATTTTCCTAGTACAAATTGCTAACATTTTTGCCAAGGAAATATATTATTTCATAAAAGGTAATAGTTATATCTAGAAATGATGGTGAAAATAAGAAAATGAATAATATTTCAGATGTGATCTATTAGATATATAACTATGTTAGTATTAGTATTCAAATATTTTAACACTTTAAATGTTTAAGAGCACAAGAATATAAGAGCACTTTTATAAATTAAATAGTACGTTATATACTTTTGGCTTGAGACAAAATATATAATAAGAATTACTTACAAATAAGGAGCAACTCTCAACTCTAGTATAAATGTAAAAACTTAGACCTGTTGTTTAAATAAGTAAATTTATATGTATAAATCTGAAAGTAAAATTATATGATAAAAATTCACCTGAAATACATGTGAAGCAGTTCCAGTTTAGGAAGAAAACCATCCTTCCCCCAAATATTAAACTAATTTTTTGATTTATATATGCGATAGTAAGGGAAAATGATATGTTTAAATAAAGTTAAATGAAGTTAACCTCACTTCCAATCAGAGGTTTGTTTTTAAACTTTTATATTGGCCATTTTATTTTTATAAGAAAATACAAGTGCATTTCAGTGGAAATAGTTTAAAAAATTAGATTAAAAATGTACAGGTTTTACAGTGTTTGCCAATTCTAATAATTAGACACTGTCCTTCTAAATGATTTTTATAAATTTGCACATACACATACAAACACATTCACCCACATATGTCATTAGTATCTGACTTGTGAGTATCTTTCATATCAATTCATTCTCAGAACATTTTTGAGCTATAAGTAAATCTTCCTTTGGGTTCTAGAACACACTCTTTATGGAGTTGTAAATGACATGCAGACTGGTATAGTATTTCCAAGAAATGTGCAAAGTAAATCCTTTAAATATAATATATATTTAAGGCATTCCTTCCAAGACTGACAGAGTCTTTGCAACTCTATATTGTCTCATTTCTAAAAAATTATGCACTTCTGAAAGTTAAAAGAAGATGAAATTTTATACTTGAAGTCTATATTTTAAGTGTTTTTTCAAGTTAATAAACATATAGTGATCCTTATGTTGTGTTTCCTGCCAATATGTTCAAGATAGAAAAGACACAATTTGTAATTCTGAATTTCCTGCTATATCTTTGGTTTTCTAGTATCATTCACAACTCATTACCTTTGCAGACTAAATTGAACCCAGAACATTCAGACTGTTGCTCCAATTGATCAAATGTATTAATAGAAACTCCTTTTTTTGCTTCTTTTCAGAGATATATTTTAGCCAAAGATGATTTTATAACTCAAGCTGTGACTTGCTCATTTCAGTCTCAAAGGATGAAAGATTGAGTGAAGTGCATTCTAAGGTATATAGAAGTATTACAAGATGACAATTCTAATGCTAATTCTGGATATTAAAAAGGTAAACTTATTCTATCTAAATTCTTTCTTTCACCATTATTGTAAGCCTAGATAGTATGAATGATGTAACTCTTAAATGTCTGATCAGAACAATTAGGAGAGATAATATAAATTCAAAATATCACTCATCAAATGATAAATTTATCATTAAGTTTACCTTTTTTCACAGTCCTGATATCAAAGTAAGAAATGTCATAAATTATCACAATAATTGTGGGAGAAGTCCAGAAGTTCTGTGATTTTAGATTAAAGATCTGGAAAAAAAAGTGCTGTTAATAGAGAATAAAAATTTCTGGAAAGTAGTATGGTGGTTCCTCAAAAGACTCCACATAGAGCTTCCCTATGACCAAGCAATCCCACTTCTGGGCATTTACTCGAATGATCACAAACACGACCATCCTAAAGCTATCAGCACAGCTATGATTATTGAAGTATTATTTACGATAGGTAAGATATGGAAGTAATCCAGATGCCCCTCAGTAAAAGAATGGATCAAGAAAATGTGGTATATATACATAGTGGAATTCTATGTCTCCATCAGAAAGAATGCCATTGCCCCATTTGTTAGGAAATGGAAAGATTTGGAAAAAATTATCTTAAGTGAAGTAAGCCAGGCCCAGAGAAACATAGGTCCCATGGTTTTCCTTATTTGCAATAACTAGTATATGTCTGAGACAAGCAAAAAGGTCAGATAAAATGATGTTAAGTGAAATGAACCCCAATATAAGGACACAAGGGTTTTTTCTTTCTTGCTTGCTATTGCTTCTAATTTATTTATAAGGTACCACATGATTTTTTGTTGCTTTGTATGTCCTTCCCACACAGTATAACCCGTATTTTAACTGCATTTGAAGTTGGTTTAATTTAGGGAGGAGAAGGGAACAAAACAAATTGTTTAAACAGGGATACAGGTTAACCCATTGTAACAATGAGATGTACAAGACACTATGTCAAAAAATGAACTTTACAATTTAGGCCAGAGGGGTGGGGGAGTGTAGTTGTGGGGATGGGAGGGAAGGGATGGTAGAGGAAAAACAAAGGAACAGACAACAATGCTTGATAAGAAATGTACTCATTACCTTGCCTATTACCTTCCTTTGTACAGTATTCTCACAATAAAAACATTAAAAAAATGATTTCCCTGCCTCACATACATTTTTCTCTTTGTTTTCTTCATGTTTTCATGACACAACCCTAAATGAGTTTATTTTCATAAAGCAGAAGTGACTAGAGGAGTCTTTAGGAGTCAGAAGAGTTTGAGAGATTTTTGTTCCACCACAAAGTTATCACAAAGTTCCACCACAAAGTTCCACCACAAAGTTCTCATCAGAACATAGACCTTTGGGCCGGTATGTTGGTGTGCAGCTGATATCTTAGTACTCTGGAGGCAGGGGCAGGAGAATTAAGAGTTCAAGACCACATGGACCATAGCAATTTCCAGACCAGTAGAGGGTACAAATGTAGATATCAGAAAGAAAGAAAAAGAGAGAGAGAGAGAGAGAGAGAGAGAGAGAGAGAGAGAGAGAGAGAGAGAGAGAGAGAGAGAGAGAGAGAGAGAGAGAGAGAGAGAGAGAGAGAGAGAAGACCCTAAATAATTAAGTAAATAAATACATTTAATCAGGATATATCTGATAGTGGATGCATTCTTGTCCCTTCCTTCCTTCCTTCCTTCCTCTCTTCCTTCCTTCCTTCCTTCCTTCCTTCCTTCCTTCCTTCCTTCCTTCCTTCCTTTCTTCCTTCCTTCCTCCCTTTCTTTTTCTCTTTCTTTCTGTTCTTCTTTCTCTTTTTCCCTTCTTCCTTCCTGCTTCCTTTTTTCTTTTTCTTTCTGCTTTACTTTTTTTCCTTTTTATTCACAAGTCTAGATGTAGCATGTACAACAAAAGTGTGCTGTTTAAATCATCCACTTTCTAATGAAAATCCAGAGAACTGAAAACAATCAAAGAGATGGTGGAGGCAAAGCCAGTAGGGGAAATGTCTTAAAATGTTTTAGAAGCTCTGTTCTTACGTGCATCTGGGTAGATCAAATCCTATTCTTTATGTTGAATAACTTTGAACTGAATTAATAGAACAGTATCCAACAAAGCACTTATAGGAGTGATCCAAGCAGTACCACATCTGTAAAGTTTGGCCTGACACAGGATTTACAAAAGATAGTTATACTGCTTTCTCTACTTGGCTAGTAAACACATTTGTAAAATATATTACTTACATTTAATGTTATATATTATTAAATGTACATGTATAGATATACACATATATGAGTGTGACATTAATCTGCAACTCAAAAAAGATGATGACTCTCATAATGACACTCTTTAGAATACAATAAAAAATGACAGGATAAAATGAAGGATTGAGAACATCTGAATTCACATGACCAACGCATTCCCAAATCAAGGTGTCTGAATTATCTAAAAGGATTATTTCAAAGGAGATTTTTTATTTTGTCTGTCATGGGGCTTGAACTCTTGGCCTGGGCGCTGTCCTTCAGCTCTTCAACACAAGGCAAGCACTCTACTTGTTGCGCCACAGGGCCACTTCTGGCTTTCTAGTGGTTTATTGGAGATCAGAGTCTCATGGACTTTTCTGCCCGGGCTGACTTTGAACCATGATCCTCAGATCTCAGCCTCTTGAGTAGCTAGGATTACAGGCATGAGCCACAGACACTCGGCGAAAGGAGATTTTCAGAGCAAGTGCTACTTCATGCAAATACAGCAGTCCAAAAACTAATCTCTCTTTAGAGATTGAAACAGCTCATTGACTTACTGAAAAGTTTTTGACTCTAGGAAAACTTTAGCACCAATGCCTCTCCTTCTGCTGGTTCTGAAAACATAACACATCCTTGCTACATGGCCCTCCTCCATACTAAACTCAAACATTAATACATCTATAATCTCATCTCTGTCATTCATTCTCTGAGGCTGCTAATACCATGTTTCCTTTTGGGGGAACATGTGATATCACTAGACTCAGCACAATCCAGGATAATCCTGTCTTCAGGGTTTTTGTTTATTTTAAGGCAATATTGAGAATTGGTTATTTTACTTGACTCATGTCCCAGTCCTTTCTACTTTTATTTTCCCTATAAGAGCTTGGTTTTGGTCCTGGTTACCCTAGATTGTGATCATCCTTTAATACTCCAAGATGTACAACCAAGGTGGTGGGTGCATTTTATGATGACTAATTGTACTGGGTGAGATGATTCTTAGGAACCCTTTACCTGGGCTAGCCTAGAATTGTGATCCTTATCATATAAGCCTCCTGTGTAGCTAGGACTATAGGTATCAGCAGCTAGAATGCATCTCATCTCAAGTTACTTAATTAAATGGCATCTCCAGTGTTGTATCTAAAACCAACATTTTTAAAGGATCTGTAGAAGAGCATGTGGACATGGTTGTAGGGTAAATATTGTACTCATAATAGTCAGAAACATTATTAAAGTTCAGTTACACATAAAAGGTAAAGTATACAAGGTAATAATGATGTTGATCCCATTGCATACACATTTCAGGCTATTTTTTTTCCCATGGATGAAAATAGAACTTTCTGAAAGTTCATTGAAGTAATACAAGTTATTGGTGTGCTTTCATTAATTGTCAATTAGAAAAGATTTTCAATGTAATAGCTAACCTTTAAGTAGTGTTAATTATTTCTTGCTTTTATTTGAGTATATAGTTCCTTCGGTGTCTCTTCAGTTTCTTCAAGGAGTTTTACTAAGAAAGGTATCTTTTGTATCTTCCTCATTTGTTTTTCTATTGTTTTTTAACCTTATGTTCCATTCTTCCTTTGCCTTTAATACTCAGTACAACACCTGGCTTTTTTATTCTGCTCATTAATTTTCCTCTTCCTCTACTTTACTCCAGCAAACAACTTTTATATTTATCTTCTTTCAGAGAAAATATTTCTTTTCTTTAGGTTCAACTTCTTCTACCCATTCATCATGTATGCAATTTCCTTTGGTGGTGGTAATTTAAGTACATTTGAGTTTACATCGTTTTCTCCCTTATTTTCTAGTAATTACTTTCTCTTTGCAAAGTTACTCTTTTTTGCTAAATGTGGCCAATTATTTTATTCCATAGTGGCAGATGTCCTCAATTTCTACTTGATCTCTAATTTACTGCTTCTTGTTTAATTCGTGGAATGCCACTCACTAGTGGACAGATGCTGAGGTTATTACAAGTCTTCAAGTCAGGCGTTATAGAAACATTGTTCTATTTGCTGCATTGATTTTACCCCAGTCAAACAAGGTGATACCAGCTACCCAGCAAATAGAGGGAGTCCAAGGTACCCAGATATTGTCAATATTTCCCTCAGTTTATAATCCTGAGAGCTATCCTCAGTCCATGCTTAGAGTTTCGTCCCTGGATAGCACCAAAAGATAATGGGTTAAAGGCTTCGACACCAGGATGGTATTAAGATAGGTGAATTTCCTACAAAGTCCTTAGGTCATTCTGAAGAACATGAATGAGACTTCCAGCACCTTCTCAGCCTCTCTGCTTTCTGGCAGTGAGATAATTCGGCTGTGCTTCACACTTCTGTCTCAATGAACTGCCTTACCCAAGATGACCAAACTACAATGGTATTCATTGGGTGAAACTTCCCCAAAGTGTAAATAATTTTTTTTGTCTTCATGGATTTTTTATATTAACAGAAAGCTGACTAGTATGGATTTCCCTTCGATTACTAAACCATTCCCACTTTATTTCAGTATCCTGGGCATTCTCAGACATCTGATGAGTTCCTTGTTTGCTTATTTCTGCTTGTCTTAATTCTATTGATTTTTTTTCTCTATGAGGAAAGTATTAAACACCCTGGTAGGCTGGTTACAAATTTTGGTTTTCAAAAGTGACACCACTTTCTATTTTGTCAATTATACTTTTGCATTATTTTTTACCAACTGATTTTCTCTTATTTCATTCATCCCAATGTTCTTTTGTTCACTAATCTTTCTTATCCAATTTACTCCCATCATATCAAACATAAAATAGCCACTTAAATTTCTTTTCTGACTTTTGATACATTAGCAAAAGGCCTGTTTATTTTTTGGGGGGAAACACACAAGTAGAGGAAGGAAAGGTGAACAAATAGACTCACATTATTTACAGGTAGGAATGGGATGGAGAAACAATAAAAGGGGTAACATTGTTAGAGATGCATTGCATGCATAACATGACTTGTGGAATTGTAATCTCTTTGTATATGTACTTAATATATTTTTAAAGAGCTTGGTTACTGACATTTTACTTTCTTCATGATGGCCAACTTACCTTGGTTTATGCTTGTAACATATATGGTAGATGACAAAGCAATCTGTCTTTCCTGGTCTCAGCTGTAATCAATATCTTAATATAGTGAGAAGCACACAATAGAATTTATACATTTTAAAATGTTCTCTTTTTTTCTGAAAACTGCATTTTTACTGAAGGCAGGTGTGTGATTGAGACTCTTGTCTCCTAGAATCATAAACTGCACACTTGACAAATGTGAAGTTGGTAAACCATGTCCCAGGAAACAAGCAACAGATATTTGGTTTTAAGAAAGCATGGGGAAGATTGGAACCTCAGTACCTATATTTAATATTGATAATGGAAATGTTCAAAATTAAATGAAAAGGAAAGTTTATTCAGTAAGTACTGTCTAAAGCATGGATTCATAATTTACAAAAGAAAAATCTTGATAGCTTTATTTACTATGTAATTTCCAAAATAAATGGCAAATTTAAAAAAATGTTTATATACCTCAAAAGGAAGACACTGTAAACATATCATTCAGGGTTCTGGGAAGATGGCGGAGGAGAAGCTGGAATCTGAACAAGCTCTCGCATAGAAAGCAGTTTTAGAGTTCCAGTGAACAGTCCTAAGCCAGAGAATCACACCAAAAGCCAGAGAATCACACCAAGTGTGCCATCACAGGACAGAGTTAGACAAGAGAGGGGAAGCCAAGGAAACACATCAGCTGCCGCTGCGGCAGCAGGGTCGCGGCAGCGACCACCGCCGTGGGGTCATACCTGAGACACAGAGAGTCCGGGACGAAGGAGCCAGACGCAGCGGACGAGCGGATTCTACTCAACACCAACAAGAACCGACAAGGAGCGGACATCTTCATCCTGCTGTTTGCAGACCAGAGACGACCCAGGATCCAAGACTCGGCATGAGTACAAGCCCGACGTCCTCACTCCTTCTCAGGGAGCAGAGGAGAGAAGGCCACCCCTCCCCACCCAGCACCGGTGATCTCCATCTTGGATACCGACAAAGCTCGGAGGAGCTGCTAGCTCCAGCTCAGGCCTTGGAATAAAACGAGTCATTTAGCAGGTCACAAGAACTTAACGGCGAAGTGACCTGCCAGACTCAGCTCCATCCAGGGAAAAGTCACCCAGCTCAGGCGCCAGCCATTGGAGTGCCTTGCCTCACTGGGTAACCAGAGCCAGAGGCTGCCCCTCCCTCTAGCAGTCTCAACAATCAATTGAAAAACAGAAACCCTGAGAATGGCTCCAGGCTGGGCGCTGTGAGCTTTATCACAAAATAGCCCCAGGGAAAAGCTACTGTTTGTTGAAAGGTCTCAACTCTACCCAGAACCTAGCCTCATCACCGCATCCCCCTCTTTTGTGATTCTCAAAGCAGATCACCCTCCCAGAAAACTAACCTGGGAGGGGGATCTCAAAATCTTGGGTAAAGCAGAGCATTTTTCTGCCTCTTCCAACCAACCGAATTAAGAAACCAATCAAGCCACAGGAGCTCAAGCTGACCAGAGACTCCAACAAGAGACTGGTTACAGACAAAAGGGAGATACAGGATTCTTCCCACTCCTCCCCCCCCCAAAAAACAATCAAAAGACTTTTTTTTTCTTCTTCTTCTTTTCTTTTTTTTGCTTGTTTTTTGTTTTTTGTTACCATATATATATATTTTTTCCCTTCTAAAACTTTTATTAATCTTTAATTTTTGCCTCTTCTGAAAAAATAATTGTTTTCCAGTAACTTTTTTTTTTCTCATCTTATAATTTTTATTTTAGGAATATGTGAATGAGCGTTTTCCTTTCTTTTCTTGTCTTCTTTCTCTTTTTCTTTCTTTCTTAATTATCTTTTTGTTTTTTGTCTAGCTCTACTGAACTTCTGATCTTTTCTTCTCCCTTTCCCATCCTTAAAGTTTTTCACATCTCCTCTATGTCCCTCCCCTTCTCTGAACATATTCACATTCCTCTCTAAATAGACGGTCTTTTAACCTCTATAATAACATTAATTTTACGTTTCTATTTTTTTTCTGGTCTCTCTTAATTCCCCTTTCCGTCTCTTCTTTTTCTCTCTCTCTCTACTTGCATCCTACCCAACCCATTTCCTGCATTGTGATTAGGACATAGTTAACTCTCCCTGTGCCTCCCCACACCAATCTATTCCTATTTTTTACCCACATATCTCCCTAATCCTAATAATTTCTGGTTTTCCAAATTCTTTTCTGCAGTTCGAAGTCCTTTAACATATAGTTGTTTGATGTTGAATAGATGTATGTGTTGAACTAGATTGTATCTGTAGACTATTGACTGTACAAACGCAAACTTTGGTTGATGGTTGCCTTAAGATAGAGTTCTAGCACAAAACTGGTGCAATCTTCATCTCAAATGGGCCGAGTAAGCCGGAAAAACACAAGAAAAATGGCAAATTCGGGTATCTCAATTCCCAATCTTGATAACCAGGGATTAGAACAGATAAAGAATAATCCAGAGGAGAGTTCCCAAATAGCTCTACAAACACTAATAGCAAACATGATAAATGAGAAATTTGACAATGTACAAAGGACTCTGTATGAGCGTGATAGGGAGAGAGAGAAGGCATCCCAGAAGTTTAAACAGGAATATCATAAGCGTGAGGAAGCTACTCAAAAACTGATACAGGATTTGCGTGAACAACTTGAGAATACTCAAAGAGAAAGGGAGGAATGGCGTGAGCAGGCAGAGAACACTCAAAGAGAACTGCAGGAATCCCATGAACGGGAAGAAAGAGAACTGCAGGAATCCCACAGACGGGAGGAAGCTAATCAAAGAGTAATTCACGAATTGAGAGACCAGGTAGAGAATACACAAAGATCATTAAAGGCATTCATGGAATCCATTAACAAAGAGCTGAAGGAAGTCAGGGAGACCACAAAGGGAATGCTGAATGGAACCCAACAGAAGGAATGGGAGTCCAAAGAAACCATAACCAATCAACTAAGTGATTTGAGAACAAACACTGAACACCAAATTAAGGAAGTAAAGAAATTCATACAAGACCTAAAACAGAGCTTCAACAAAGAACTTGAAGCCATCAAAGCTGACCAATTAGAAGGAAAAGAGATAAAAAACAAAGTAGAGAGTCTTGACAGCAGGTTAGACCATGCAGAAGATCGAATCTCAGGGATTGAAGACAGCCTAGATATTATAGAGAAAGAACATACAACCATCCAAGACAAGTCCAAGAAATATGATAGGTCTATCCAACACCTGGAAGACACCATCAGAAGGCCCAATCTAAGTATAATGGGTGTAGAGGAGCACCTAGAAACAGAAGTTAATGGTCTAGGAAATTTGTTTAATAGGATCCTAGCAGAGAACTTCCCAAACATACAAAAAGATAGGCCTATTCAGATACAAGAAGCTTTTAGAACCCCAAATAGACCAGACCAGAATAGGACATCCCACCTTCACATTATAATCCACACAGGATCAACCCAGACCAAGGAAAAGATCCTTAAAGCTGTCAAGGAGAAAAGGTTAATCACCTATAAAGGGAAACCAATTAGAATTACCTCAGATTTCTCAGCAGAGACAATCAAAGCAAGAAGAGCCTGGAATGACGTATGCCATGCCCTAAAAACAAACAACTATCAACCAAGAATACTGTACCCAGCTAAACTCTCCTTCATAACTGAAGGCCAAATAAAAACCTTCCATAGCAAAGAAAAATTGAAACAATACATCTCCACCAAACCAGCCCTACAAAAGATTCTTAAAAATGTCCTACACATAGAAAACCAGCAAGACCGCAACAAAGGCCAAGAAACTGCACCCAAACTGAGAATCCAAGAACCTTAGGAAGAACCCAGTTTTCGCAGCCCCCAAGAAGGTGGATAACATGGCAGGAACTCCCAAATACCTCTCAGTCCTATCTCTTAACGTTAACGGACTGAACTCTCCAATTAAGCGACATAGACTGTCTAGTTGGATTAAAAAACAAGACCCTTCTATCTGCTGCCTGCAGGAGTCACATCTTGCCCGTAAAAACAAACACATTTTCAAGGTTAAAGGCTGGAACAAAATCTACCAAGCAAACGGCCCTCATAAACAGGCGGGAGTTGCAATCCTAATATCAGATAAAATAGACTTCAAATTAAAATTCGTGAGAAGAGATAAAGAAGGTCGCTACATACTAATTAAAGGATCTCTCCTTCAGGAGGATATTACAATTCTAAATATCTATTCGCCAAACAATGGAGCACCCAAATTTATCAAAGAAACACTACTTTCCCTCAAATCCATATAGATCCAAAGACATTAATTGTTGGGGATTTTAACACACCACTCTCCCCACTAGATAGATCAACTCGGCAAAAACTCAACAGAGAAACCGCAGATCTAAACAGCTGCATAGATCAACTAGACTTAACAGACATTTACCGAACATTTCACCCAGCAGCATCAGAATACACGTTCTTCTCAGCAGCACATGGAACGTTTTCTAAAATAGACCACATTTTAGGCCACAAAGCAAACTTGTCTAAATTCAGAAACATTGAAGTTATACCTTGCATTCTCTCTGACCACAAGGGAATAAAATTAGAACTCAACACCAAAAGCCACCAAAGAAAGTCCGGTATCACATGGAGGCTGAACAACACACTGCTGAATCATGAGTGGGTCATGGAAGAGATTAGAAAGGAAATTCAAATGTTCATGCTATTCAACAAAAATGAACACACAAATTACCAGCTCCTCTGGGACACAGCAAAGGCAGTACTCAGAGGCAAGTTTATAGCTCTGGGCTCCTACATCAACAAATTGGAGAGATCTGAAACTAACAATTTAATGACACATCTAAAACTCCTTGAAAAAGAGCAGCAAGATAAACCCCAATCCAGTAGATGGAAAGAAATAATCAAAATTAAATCAGAATTAAATGAATTAGAATCCAAAAAAACTATAGAAAGAATCAACAAAACAAAGAGTTGTTTCTTCGAAAAACTTAACAAAATTGACAGACCCTTAGCAAACCTTATCAGAAAAAGGAGAGAACACACCCAAATTAATAAACTCAGAGATGAGAATGGAAACATCACCACGGAAACAACCAAGATTCAGAACATTATAAGGGAATACTTCTCAAAACTTTATGCTAATAAGTTTGAGAACTTGACAGAAATGGACCTTTTCCTAGCAAATATTGACATGCCAAAACTAAACCAAGATGAGTTAAACCGACTTAACAGGCCCATATCAAGCATTGAAATAGAAACAGCAATAAGAGACCTCCCAGCTAAGAAAAGTCCAGGACCAGATGGTTTTACAGCGGAATTTTACAAGGCCTTCAAAGCAGAGCTCACACCAATACTCCTCCAACTCTTCAATGAAATTGAAAGAGAAAGCTCACTACCGAACACATTCTATGAAGCCATCATAACCCTCATCCCAAAACCAGGCAGGGACTCATCAAAGAAAGAGAACTATAGACCCATTTCTTTGATGAACATTGATGCAAAACTTCTCAACAAAATTTTGGCCAATCGACTTCAACAATTCATCCAAAAAATCATACACCATGATCAAACAGGATTCATTTCAGGGATGCAAAGCTGGTTCAATATACACAAATCAATTAATATTATTCATCACATCAACAGGAGCAAGAATAAGAACCACATGGTTATCTCAATAGATGCAGAAAAAGCATTTGACAAGATCCAACACCCCTTTATGATGAAGGTTCTGGAAAAATTAGGAATCCATGGATCATTCCTCAATACAATAAAGGCTGTATATGACAAACCTACAGCCAGCATTATACTCAATGGTGAAAAACTAAAGCCATTTCCTCTTAACTCAGGAACAAGACAAGGATGCCCACTCTCTCCACTTCTCTTCAATCTAGTATTAGAATGCCTAGCTACAGCAATAAGACAAGATGCAGACATAAAGGGGATCCAAATAGGGAAAGAAGAAATAAAACTCTCCCTCTTTGCAGATGACATGATCTTGTATTTAAAGAATCCCATAGACTCCACTCCCAAATTACTCAAGCTGATTCAAAACTTTGGCAAAGTAGCAGGTTATAAAATTAACCCCCCAAATTCAATGGCTTTTCTATATGCCAACAATGAGAAAAGTGTGGCTGAAATTAGGAAAGCAACTCCATTTGTAATAGCCCCACAAAAAATAAAATTCCTAGGAATTAACTTAACCAAAGAAGTGAAGGACCTCTATGATGAAAACTTTAAAATCTTGAAAAAGGAAATCAACACAGAACTTAAAAAATGGCAAAACCTCTCATGCTCCTGGATTGGCAAGATTAACATCGTGAAAATGGCAATACTTCTCAAGGCTATCTACAAATTCAACGCGATACCTATCAAAATTCCACCCTCATTCTTCAAGGAAATAGAAGAGGCAATCCAAAAATTCATATGGAACAATAAAAGACCCCGAATAGCAAAAACGCTCCTCAACGGAAAGAACACTGCTGGAGGAATATCAATACCAAATTTCAAACTCTATTATAAAGCCATAGTAATCAAAACAGCTTGGTATTGGCATAAGAACAGACCTCAGGACCAATGGAATAGAATTGAAAACCCAGAAATGAACCTACAGACCTATAGCCATCTAATCTTCGATAAGGAAGCTAAAACAATAGAATGGAAGAAAGACAGCCTCTTCAGTAAATGGTGCTGGCAAAATTGGTTAACTACATGTAGAAAACTAAAGCTAGATCCTTATATATCACCCTGCACCAGAATCAACTCCAAATGGATCAAAGACCTTGAACTCAAAGCAGACACTCTGAAAACATTACAGGATGGAATAGGAGAAACCCTAGGTCTCCTTGGCTCAGGCCGAAATTTTCTGAATAGAGACCCGGAAGCACAACAAATCAAAGAAAGGTTGGACAAATGGGATTTCATAAGGTTGCAGAGCTTCTGCAGGGCAAATGACATAGCTAGCAAGATCAATAGAAAGCCCACGGATTGGGAGAAGATCTTTACTAGCCATACAACGGACAAGGGTCTCATATCTAAAATATACTTGGAACTCAAAAAATTAAACCACCCAACTACAAATCCTCAAAGAAACAACTGCCCAATAAATAAGTGGGCGAAAGTCTTAAAGAGAAGATTCTCTGAAGAAGAAAGAAGGATGGCCAATAGACACATGAAGAAATGTTCAACATCCCTAGCCATAAAAGAAATGCAAATCAAAACAACATTGAGATATCACCTCACTCCAGTTAGAACAGCAAAAATCAAGAACTCTAACAACAACAGATGCTGGAGGGGATGTGGACAGAAAGGAACCTTACTTCATTGTTGGTGGGAATGTAAACTTGTTCAACCACTTTGGAAAGCAGTATGGAGGTTCCTCAAAAGTCTTCACATAGATCTCCCCTATGATCCAGCAATCCCACTTTTGGGCATTTACCCAAATGTTTACAAACAAGACCACACTAAAGCTACCAGCACAACTATGTTTATTGCAGCATTATTTACCATAGCTAAGATATGGAACCAACCCAGATGCCCCTCAGTAGATGAATGGATCAAGAAAATGTGGTATATATACACAATGGAATTCTATGCCTCCATCAGAAAGAATGACATTTCCCCATTTGTTAGGAAATGGAAAGGTTTGGAAAAACTTATATTAAGTGAAGTAAGCCAGGCCCAAAGAAGCATAGGTCCCACAGTTTCCCTTATTTGCAATATCTAGTATAGGTATGAGTCAAGCGGAAAAGGTCAGATAAGGTGATGTTAGGAAAATGAACCCTTAAATATGTATTTTAATGTTTTCGTTTCTTTCATGCATGTGTTTCTAACGCATTTATAAGATTATTTCTTTGTTGCTTTGTATGTCCCTCCCCCACAGTGTAACCCCCGCTTTCACTATATTTGATGTCAGTATAACATGTGGAGGAGATGGGGACAAACAAGTCGTTTAAGGATTCAGGTGGACCTGTTGCAACAATGAGAAGTACAAAATGTCATGTCAAAACCAACTTTACAATGTCGGTGTGGGGGGGGGAGGGGGGTATAATTGCGTGGGGGGAGGGGGTAGGCTTGGAAGGGAGGTGCAGGGTAAACAAAGGAGGAGGCTGCAATGCTTGGTAAGAAATGTATGCATTATCCTGCCCATGTAATTGTAGCCCCTCTGTACAGTATGTTCTCAAATAAAATAAAATTAAATTAAAAAAAACATATCATTCAATAGATGAAAATATATTTGGCATTAAAACAGTATAATTAACGAGCAACACAAGCAAAAACATAGGGAAGATACATGGCAATAGTTGTTTTAATTAATGTACAAAATAATGAACAGGCTAGATTTATTTTATTTTTTTTTTTAGGAAAACCAAACTTTGTAGGAATGTTTCCCTAGCTGTGTTAAGGTAAAATTTTTGAACAAAAATTTCAATAAGACGAATAAAAATTCACAAATTTATCAAGATTTAGAATTGGAATTAATCTGTAGGTATTTTAGGCATCCATTCTGGTTCTTGTTCCAACTGATTGTGTGGAGGTCAAATAAATGTAAGCAAGTATAATAATTGGGAATAAAAATTATGTATCTTCTTTTATTATTAAAAGCAACAAATTAAACTATTCACCATAAATCATGAATTTTGGAATTACAACTTTAAATTTAGTAATTGGAGAACTATAACCAAGAAACTATTTGAAAAAAATACCATCTGATGTTTACAATAAAAACATTTCAAATGAAATTGAACAAAATTTCATTATATAAATGCAGTTGCCTGATGCACGCTGTTATATAATTCTTACTTGGAAATGCTAACATGATCTTCTGTCTCTGTCTCTGTCTCTGTCTGTCTGTCTCTGTCTGTCTCTTTCTCTCTCTCTCCTGCTCTCTCTCTTTCTACCTGTTTTTCTTGCTTAGGACTTATCAATTACTAGACATGTGCTCTACCACATGTATCAATTCGGTCCCCCTTCCTTCCTTCCTGCCTTCCTTCCTTCCTTCCTTCCTTCCTTCCTTCCTTCCTTCCTTCCTTCCTTCCTTCCTTCCTTCCTTCCTTCCCTCCTTCCCTCCTTCCTTCCCTCCTGCCTTCCTTCCTTCCTTCCTGCCTTCCTTCCTTCCTTCCTGCCTTCCTTCCTTCCTTCCTTCCTTCTTTCCCTCTCTGTCCCTCTCTGTCTCTCTCCCTCTCCCTTTCCCCCCCCTCTCTCTCCCCTTCTTTCTTTCTTCAGGATGAGCTCACTTTTTACAAAATCTTTTCTGAAACTCTGGTCTTCTTACTTCACAGTGCAGCAGGGATAACAAACACATGCCCATACATCCAACTTCTGTTTTGAGTCTACTGAAAGTGTCTGTTCTTCCATATCTCTACATCCAGATAGCTGAAGTACTAGCCTTAGACATGTCTCTTAGATGATTTTTCACTTATTTCCCCTATTGTTGTTGTTGTTTTATACCAGTATCAGGAATTAAAGTAGGAATTGAACACACAGGTTCTGGTAAACATTCTACCTTTTATTTGTCAGTCATGGGACTTGAACTCTCGACCTGAGCACTGTCTCTCAGCTCTTCAGCTCAAGACGGGTGCTCTACCACCTGAACCACTGTACCACTTCCAGTTTTCTGAGTGGTTTATAGGAGATAAGTGTCTCATTGCCTTTCCTGCCCCAGCTGGCTTTGAACCATGATCATCAGATCTCAGCCTCCTGAGTTACTAGGATAACAGGGGTGAGACACCAGCACCAGGCCGTCTTACTTTTTTCATTTGTTTTTCAGATAGGATTTGATGTTCTTACCTGGTCTGATCTTGAACTACAATCCTCCTAGATCTGCCTTTTGAGCCTGGAATTGCAGGTGTATACCAACAAACCTTGTCTAGTTCTGAGTACTTACTAAATATTTCAAGGTGCCATTCAAATTCTATTCCCTGGGACAAACCACAAAACAGGGACACGAGTAATTTCTGAGCCTGTTCTCATATAGAAATAACTCTACACCTCCTTTCAAAATAAGTTTTGATGTTAGCATGCAATTTCAAAAGAGGATGTACATTATTCAAGTGAATAAACATTTAAGTAAGTGATACTGACAGTCATGTCTAAGGGCAAAGATATACTTGTCAGTTAAATATGTTTTAATTTACATTTAGCTGTGTATAGTCATAGCCAGGACATTAATGAAAGAAAAAACTATTAAAGGAAGTTTGTGGAATTTCACTCTTTGGAGATTTCTCAAAAAGTTTCTTATCATTTAGAGTTTCACATAGGATGGTAGTGTGAAACTTGGGGGTAATGATGTATCATTTCTTAGCCAACCTTAAAAAACTGTCCAACTAATGTTGGACCAGTACCTACCTCAGTACCTACTTCTTTTACATAACCTTCTCTGAATAAAACCAAAGTGGTAGTATTGACCATTTTCACCCACTCCTCTTCTGGTTAAGGATATTTCAAATTCTTACTTTAAAATAAAATATAATCGAATTCATTTTCTTGTGATAAGATGGAGAATGTTTTATTCTGTACCTGTTTTTATCTAAGTCTGAGATCCATGGGTATATTCAAGAATCTCAAATTTTTATAGGTTAACATTAAGTGATAAATAATAGAAAAATCCACAAATAGTAGCATGCACACACACACACACACACACACACCTACACACACACACACACACACACACACACACACACACACACACACACACACACACACACACACACACACCAAGAGGTAGATTATTTTTTTCTTATATAGGAAAAATAAGGAATTCAATTATTCAAGGAAAGATGTGACAATTTCTATCTATAATTACCCTCTCAGCATTAATTCAAGATGTTCATAATTAAGAGTAACTAATACAAAAGACTGATATAATCTTCTTTCCTGTCCTAAGGAGAAAGCAAGGGGGAAATGTGTGTTCATGAAGATATTTACATGCATAGCTACCAAAGAATCAACACTTGAACCATGATGGCTAACTTGGCTTTCAGTCAGTACTTCTCCCTATAAGGAGGGCTGGACCAATGTCCAGTACACAACTAACCAAACAAAAATAAATTTTAATGATTTAAATTTTAATTCATGGTAAAGCCATTGGATGGGCAACAATCATTCTCTGTCATGTTGAACCAAACTCTTATCTCCTGTTGATTTATCACCCACCTTTAACCCTGAAACTACAAATGAAAAATACCAAGTGAAGTCAGCCAGACCAAAAGAAACATAGGTCCAATGGTTTCCCTTATTTTTGCAATAACTAGTATATGTTTGTGACAAGCAGAAAAGTTCAAAAGCTATGTATATGACCAGATAAGATGATGTTAAGTGAAATGAACCCCAAGATAGGAACACAAGTGTTTCTTTTCTTTCTTGTTATTGTTTCTAACATATTTATAATGTATCATGTGATTTTTTTTGTTTCTTTATATGTTCTTCCCCCATGGTATAACCCTTGTTTTCACTGTATTTGATGTTTGGTGCCCTGCATCTTCTATATACATTGACCCATTGTAAAAATGAGATGTACAAGACACTATGTTGAAAAACAAACTTTACAATTCAGTCAGGGCAGGGGAAGGGGGAGAGTGTAGTTGAGGAGGTGGAGGGAAGGGATGGTGGAGGCAACGATGCCTGATAGGAAAGGTACTCATTTCCTTGCTCATGTAACTGTAACCCCTCTGTATATAAAAAAGGGATTCACCCTCTAAAGGTTATCAAAGCTTCAACACTACCTTAAAACTAGGGGTAAAATTTCCCATTGTATACTAAAGCCATATGTACTTGTTTTTCAGAGTTATAGACTTTTAAAAAATTGTGATATTTTATGCAGAGATTTCTGCACAGCACCATTTCCGAACACAAACATCTTAAAAATAATGCAGATTATCTGATTATCAAACCTCAACATGCTATGTAGAAATGTAAATATGTCTCCCTGTCAATTTAAGAAGAAAATATATAATACATTGCATCTCATCCCTATCACTCAGTTTCCTAATTCATAAGTAAATCTAATAAAACATATGTAAATTAAAAACTAGCATTTAAAAATTGTTTTAAAAACCCCAAACTTTACTTTCTCATCTTCAACCAATTCATGTGGGTATATATTCACACCATAAATATTTTGTTTATGATATGAAAAAGCCAATAATGTACAGCAATAAATAAATTCTGCTGGAAACTGAATACAAATATATACATAAAATAGCAATTTCTTATAATAAACTACTTGAAGATGGAGTCCTAAGGCTTAAGGAAAACTGAAAGACAGGAGTGGATTAGGTTTGAAGCGACACTATTGCATTATTATCCTCGTGTTACGTAAGTTGAGAACCACACTATTCAGGTGATGAAAAGGCAACAACTTCAGGGAAACTACTCAACATAGAAAACTTGATGGAGTTTCCTTGTCATTCTGATGCTGTTACAAACACATGTGAATAGATTTGTTCCAGATAGAAGTAGTTGAGTGAGAGAACAGAAGCATGTCATACTGAATAATATTGCTAAGGCCTTTGGAAATAATTATGTTGGCAGGGTCCTACCACCATGCCTTGAATGTTGTCAGAAAGTAAATTCAGCATAAAGGAAAAAAGTGGATTTACTTACAAAATAATACTACAATTTGCACTGGAATACTCACTGACCAACAGGATGCAGATTGGAGCTCCTTTGTGTAACTATATAACTTAATTTGAATAAATAAAATTGAAATACAATTTAAAGTGTAAGTTCCTCTATGGATTTAATCACATACAAAGTGTTCTTAGTTTAAGTAGTACTAATTAAAGAATCATAACTTAGCTACTACATAATAGAAACACAGCACTAGTGATCATTAGGAAGGCTCAGCATTTGCAGATGTATTAAATGAAATGCAACAAAATAAAATATATTCAATGAAATAAAGGAAGAGACAGTAGCAAAAATAAAGGTATTACAAAACATCCAGACATATTATTTGTGGCATGTTACCTGCAAATCAGGTGGACAGTGGCTCCAAGGAATGTCAAGGGGAATTGTTCTGAAATGACCTATTTATACTCAGCAGCAAGCCAAGAAGAGCCTGTATCAGAGATAAACAGAGAGTTACAGGTCTTTAGAGAATCTCCTTTGCTTGGAGATTTCTTCTGTGAAAAATCATAGAAGTGAGATGTTACAATGATTAACATGTTTTGAATTATATATTTACATGTTGTACATGGGTGGTACATATTCTTTTCCAAATAAAAAATATTTCCTTCTGATTAAATGAACAATTCATGCTTTTTAAAATTATTCCAAGAATACATGTAATAGGAAAGTCACAAACACTTGAAATTTTCAATTACTGACATAACCATTAATAAAACTGTTAATGAATATTGAATAAACATGCATACCAACACACATAGGTATACACATAGTAATAGTATTTTTCAGTCATTTTTAAAGTCATGTTTGCCATAGTCTTTTTAACATTGCATATAAATATATTTTTATTTTAAAGATACTGTACAGAGTGGTTACAGTTACATGAGCAAAGTAATGAGTCCATTTCCTATCTAGTATTGTTACCCGCTCCTTTGTTTTTCCTCTACCATCTCTTTCCTCCCCACCTCCCCAACTCCTCCCTCTCACCCCACAAAGTTGTAAAGTTCATTTTCAATATAGTGTCTTATACATCTCATTGTTAGAATGGGCCAAGCTGTGTCCTTATTTCAGCATTTTGTTATTTCCCTTCCCCTCCCCAAATTAGAAAAATGTATATACAAGATGCAGGACATGGGAATCAAATACAGTGATAACAAGGGTTATAGCATTGGAGAAGAACATACAAGAAACAAGAAAAACCACATAGTACATTATAATTACATTAAAAAGAAGAACAAGAAAGATAAAATATCTTGTGTCCCTATCTTGGGGTTCATTTCACTTAGCATCAGCTTGTATGATCATATGTACATAGCTTTTGACCTCTTCTGTTTATCCTAGACACATGCTAGTTATTGCAGATAAGGGAAACCATGGGACCTATGTTTCTTTGGATCTGGCTTACTTAACAACATAATTTTCAACAAAACAAAGAGTGAGTTCTTCAAACAAATTAACAAAATTGACAGCCCCTTAGCAAATCTTATTAGAAAAAGAAGAGAACACACCCAAATAAACAAAGTCAGAGATGAGAATGGTAACATCACCACAAAAATAACCACGATTCAGAACATTATAAGGGAATACTTCTCAAACATTTTTGCTAAAAAGCTTGAGAATCTGGAAGAAATAGACAAATTTCTAGCAAATCTTGACATGCCAAAACTAAACCAAGAGGAGTTTAACAAACATAACAGCCATATCAAGCATTGAAATAGCAACAGCAATAAGAGACCTCCAACCCAAGAAAAGCCCAGGACCAGCTGGATTAAAGCTGAATTGTTTTTACTATTTTTTTTTCTAGAATTCTCTTTTCAGGCATTGGTTTTACTTGGTAGAGGATTGCTCTCTCCACTAAAAAATTGCAATTGACTTGTTCACATATTTAACCAATATTTTGTGTAGGTATTTTTAATCTTTGTATAAAATTAGTCTCTTTTAAATTTTATTTTATTGTGAAGATGCTGTTCAGAGGGGTCACAGTTACATGAGTAAGGCGATGAGTATATGTCTTGTTGATCATTGTTACCACTTTCCTTGTTGTTTTCCCAAGATGGGAAGGGGAAACAAAGGAGGAGGTACTCATTACCTTGCCCATGTCATTGTAACCCCTCTGTACGGTATTTTCACAATAAAAAATTTAAAAAATTTTTCAACTTATGAAAGCTCTGAAAGAAAACTAATATACATAAAATTAATTCTTGACAAATATACCGATTTGCATGAAAACATCATTCCATAAATTTGTCTACAACTTTCCATACTAGTGTTTTAGTTCATTTGAAGATCTATACATACCACGGTAAGGTAAGTCTTAGCTTCAGTTTAATGACTCTCAAATTATATGTAATGGAATATGTACATTTCCTACACCATTAATGCTGGCTCACAGAAGATTTATGTGTGTTCATTTATCTGTGATATTTTGATGTTTCATTTTGTTTTAAATAAATAATTATTACTAGTGATAAGTTTTGAATATATGTCCCAAGAGTTAACATGTTGAATCCTAATCATTAAGATCATTCATTAGTAATAATATACTAATTAAATCATACAACAACAGAAACAACAATATATGTGTTTGTGTATATATATATATATATATATATATATATATATATATATATATATATGTTACTACAATCTTCAGGATCCCATGAGAAGAGGTTAGGATTAAATGATTTGAAGAGGTCAGGATTGAATGATGTCATGAGTTCATGATTGGATGATTAAGGGTTATAAAGAAAGGCATAAAGACTTGATCTGGGACCCTGGTTCAACCTTGCTAGGACAAGAGGCATCAAGAAGTCTTCCCCAGGTTTCCACTAGATACTGGTATTAATTGTTTTCAGGGACATCTCAGCTCCAAAACGCTGAGCCAAATCAAGCCCTAAGTAAAGCATCCAGTCTGTATCATTCAGTCATGGCTAGAAGATGGACTAAGATAGCAAGATCATATTCAAAAACGCTGTTATGAATTTACCTTATTACTAGTTACCTATGCAAATATTCATTTATGTTTCACATCAGTTAATGACAACACTAGTTGTGTATTTTATAATTGATTTTGATATACACTGTTTTTTCATTTATAACTATAATCTAAAGTTCAATATCTCATTTTTAAGCAATTATTGAATTTATACCTGTGATTTAAAATGTAGTGTGTTGTTTTTGTTCAGAAGGCTTACTATAGTTTGATGTTTTGTCTGTTTGGTTATCTTGTGTATAATTTGTCAAGTAAACACCCCTTGCAACTTTGCTAAATTTTGTTTTGGTTATAAATATATAGGAACCCATAAAATAAAAAAATTCTGACAACCTAACTATGGTTCTGTTCACATTATAATTTACGAAAGTTGGCATTCAGAATAATGCAAATTATATGTACTAGAATCATAAAATATGTATTCTTAAAGAATTATTACTGATAATGTAAATGAAGTGTGTGCTATTAAATTATATGCACTCAAAGATTTTCTTTTTATTACTTGTATTCATATGTATATATTTTATTTTGCAAGTTAAAACTTTAATATTTTACTACAGTAATATCTATTTTATTTTTAACTAAACTGTCTTTTTATATGTTAAAATATTCCAAGTCATATGTTTTTCTTTAGTTTTCTAAAAATCTTCCAAAAATTTTGTGTATGATCTTATTTTTACATTGTTTAATTTACACAAATACATTTTTGCATATGATGTAAGGTAAAGTTCTACATTAATTTGTTTCAAGTACATATAGTTGCATTGATCCCAGCCACAGATATTTAATGATATAAAATCACTTCTTTTTACATACCAAAACTCATGTTCTAAAAGTGATTTCTGAACTCAATCTTTTACTCATCTATTGCTAAGAATATGCTAATAGTATATGGATTTATTCATGGTAGCTTTGTTTTCCATTTACATTATCAATACTAAATGTTTATTACTCAATATGAAGTCAGAACTTTATATTGTTAAATCACAATAGACTGTTATAAACATAATTAGAATTTTAAAATACTATTTTCCTCTGATTTTATTTTGTTTATATTGAAATCTTTATTTTTTAATTGTTATTAGATAGCTGTACAAAGATGTTAACTTACATGTAGTCATCTTTCACATTTATTTGATATTTAGTCAGTGTTAATCTACTTATGTATAAGCTCAACTACCTTAATATGCTTCCTTATTTTATAAATCTCTACATTAGAACAAAAGTACATTTCAAAAAAACTAACTGAAAGCTAGATATTTTTAGTAATTATATTTGAATATAACCTAGGTCACTTTATTAATTATTCAGTCCAGCTCATAGATATTAAGGATTTTTTTTCAATCTACTTCTGATAGACTGTCAGAAAAGTCTGTGAAACTGTATTGTTACATAACCTGGAAACACAAACACACACACACACACACACACACACACACACACACACACACACACACACACACACACACTGTTCTAGACAGTTGAACAACTGTTCAACTGGTACAGCCAACCAAGTGACAAAAGATCTAATAAAAGCAAGTTTATGAGTTCAAGTCTTGTTTCTGGCCATTAAGACAAAAAATGTCATTAGCCTAGAAGTACTAATAGCACAGGCCTTTCAAATAATGTTTAATTTGCCAAACAAAGCAAAACTCCTTAATGGATCTAAAATAATTTTCACATATTACTTCACACAGTTCACAAATTACTATTTTACTTTAAAATGCACAATACAATGACAAGAAAGCCTATTTGAATTATGGGATTTGTGAAAGGGAAATAATAAGATAAGATATTCTGAATAATGTAGAATTAGTTAATTTTATATTTGAGAATTTTCTATTAGTCTATATTCATTACTAATGGAAGTAATGCTAAAATGTACCTTCATTTTCTCTGTATTTTAATTGATATAGTTAATAGTGAAACAGAACAATCTGATGTGCATGTCTAATTTTTAGAACACATACAAAGTATTAAACTTTATATATCCTGAAGAAGTCCATTAAAAATGATTGTTTTATGCTTACAATACTACCTACCAAACAAATACAAAATAATTTGTCAAATACAGTAGTTTTTGTTTTTGTTGTTTTTTCTTTAACCAGAATTAGTAATGTGGCTGATAAATATCTCAAAGAAGATGTTGCTAAAAAGCTTATCACTTTAGCACCATGATTGACCACATTACCAGAGTCAACTACCAGTTATGCCAATAAATAATATGATAGGATCAATTTGGGGGGGGGGGAGTCTGGTCGTGGGGCCTGAACTCTGGGCCTGGGCGCTGTCCCTCAGCTCTTCAGCTCAAGGCTAGCGCTCTACCACTTGAGCCACAACGCCACTTCCGGCTTTTTTCTTTTTGCTTATGTGGTGCTGAGGAATTGAACTCAGGGCTTCAGGCATGCAAGGCAAACACTCTACCACTGAGCCACCTTCCCAGCCCAAGGGATGAATTTTTTGAGGTTCAGATTCCTTTTTTTCCCTAATGTAACACTTAATGCCATTAATGAGAAAAATTAAAAAAATTCATGGAAAATTATAATTTAAAATTCTAGTCCTAAATCAATCTGTCTTTGAATGCTTAGGTTTTAATTTAAATGTTATGTTTTACATTCTATTCTGTAATGCAGGTGTATTAATTTGAATATAAAATAATTTAAACTGCATACTATAAAGCAAAATACACTCCCTAAAATTTATGCTGGGCTTTTTTCCCCTGTAATTTTGCACATCCACTATACCAGTGTAGTTGGTGTTCTTTTTTTTAAGTTCAATAATGTGGCAAACTACTACTATGAATTTAACTCATAAGATAAAGAATTTTATGAATAGGAAATGAGCATGTGAAAAGCATAGTGCACTCATTAACTCTTGGAGGTAAATTAAGATGGCCACATACTTTCCTTTTGTGCACTAAACTTGTATCCATATGACCCATATTATACCCACATGGCTCCACTAATATTTAATCAAAGGACATTTTCTCCATAGAATGTAGTACAGTCAAATCCACAATCACTGTAATGATATTATGGCAGATTATATGGCTGAGTAGATGACAGTCACTAAACAATTGAGATTAGCTATGAAAATTAAGAAAAAATTGCATTTCATAGAATTGCCTCTCTGTTTCTATTGCAACTTCTTCAGAGGTACACTAGTTATTCCCATGCTAACTTTTCTTTCAGTGGCAAAACACACCCATATTCAGCATAGAGTTGGAAGAAATAGTTTATGATATAGGCCTTTCTGTACGTAGTTTTGACATCTGCTATCACCTATCAATTGTTTTGGTTACAAGGTTTAAGAGGATGAATGTCTGACTGTTTTGCTACTACTGTGTCCTCATTTTCTGGAACATCACTTGTCAGGTTTTTTTTGCAACCAATAAATGTATTTTGAGGAGTGAATAATCAGTGAAAACTGAAGTACAGCTTGAATCACAATACCAAGAGCAGGATTACTGTAGTGTGGGAAAAAAAGAAGAAGAAGAAAGAAAGAAACACAATGGAAATAACAGCAAAAGACTTGGAATTCTGTTTGGAACATAATCTTTTTTATTTTAATTGCAGTTTTATAATGAAATGAAGGCTACCAGAGCACTTAGCAGGGATTCTCTACTTCTGTTGACACATAAAAATGAGACCATCTATGTCATGTTACCCATAACAAATGCAAGCAAGCTACAGAACCTAATTCACATAAAACCAAATGGTTAAGAGCAAGTAATTATGTAAGTTTTGTTCAAATGTGCAAACTATATATTCTTTGGGATATGTTGCATAAAAGAGACATGTAGCATCAGGTTGACTTTTCTGTTTAACATTACATTTCTGTTTTACATTACACATCATAAAGTTGTTTTTTAACTATGCAAAAAGCAGTGTTTTTTTTTTTTGTAGTTTACCCTAAACTTTAAATGCTGTGCTCCATTGTTGTCCCTTTTGGGTCATAAGAAAAGTGAACCTTCAGTGTTACAATGAACATTTTATACCAAAGTATTTATTAAAGAGCTCATTTGCTAGAAATAGAGCATTTCTTCTTAAGAAATTACTTATCACTTTCTTCTCTTACAATTTTATTTACAAAAAAATCCCTTTTGACAATGGAAGGAGACTACGATGAAACTGATGTTTTAACAACATACAAAAATTCAATACTCAGAACTACTGGGACAGTACACCAAGTAAGGCATAGTTAACAATCTTAAAATACTATTGTATTTTCTGTCCCAGATGTCATACTCTTGTTAGAGTAATGGGCTTTAAGACAAGATCTTGCTAGGTTTCCCATGCTGGACGCTAAGTTGCTATGGAGCTCAGCATGCTTCAAACATGACCTTACTGTCTCAGCCACATGAGTGCTGGTACTTCCATTCAGGCTACCAAGGCCTAGCGTAGATTTTATTTGTATATGTTATAAATGCTAAAGTACATTGCTATTTCCATATAAGTTAGTTGACTTTTAAATAGTTTGAATAATAGGGAAATATACATTTACCACTGCAGTTATTTTTTTCTACTGATTTTTGTTCTTTTACGTAGATCTGTATTTTCTTTTTTTCTTTTTTAAGTTTTTATTGTGAAAATACCATAGAGAGGTTACAATTACACGAGCAAGGTAATGAGTACATTTCTTATCAAGCATTGTTGCCTCCTACTTTGTTTTTCCCCTACCATCCCTGCCCTCCTAACTCCACAACTACACGCCCCCATCCCTAAATTGTAAAATTCATTTTTGACATGTCTTGTACATCTCATTGTTGCAATAGGTCCACCTGTATCCCTATTTAAACAATTTTTCCCCTTCCCCTTCCCAAATGATACCAACATCAAATACAGTGAAAACAGGGGTTATACCGTGGGAGAGGGACATATAAAGCACCAAAGCAATCACCGTATAAATATGTTAGAAAAGATCTGTATTTTCAACTTGGGTAAACAAAGGAGGAGGCTACAATGCTTGATAAGAAATGTACTCATTATCTTGCCCATGTAATTATAACCCCTCTGTACAGTATGTACACAAAAAATAAAAAAAAGAATAAAAAATGAGTTTATTTCACTCAATATGACATGGACACGAGGTTTTTTCTTTGTTGTTGTTGTTCTCAATGTACTATATGATTTCCTTTTTTGTGTGTTTTTCCCCCTATGGTTTATTCCTTGTTGTCACTGTGTTTGATTTTGGTATCCTGGGTATGGTATATACATGTATCTGAACCAGGGAAGGGAAAGGCAACAACAAAATGGTGAGACAAAGGACAAAGGGGGAACCAATGCAACAGTGATACTCGTAAGATAATATGTTGGAAATGATCTGTACAACTTGGGGAGGGAGGGAGGGAAAGAGCAAGAAAAATGAGGGAAGGGGTAACATGATATACAAGAAATATACTAACTACCTTTAGGTAACTGTAGCCCCTCTGTACATCTTCTTGACAATAAAATTTAAAAACCAAAAAACAAAAACTAAAAGTTTATTTTCTTGCAAATCTGCTCTTGACAGACATGACTTTTTAAAAAGTTTTTCTCGTGTGTAAAATTGAGATGACATTGACTTCTGTTAGATAATTGGGTATCACTCTGACAAATACTGTACATGATTTAAAAAGAGGAAAGTCTTATTTGGGAATCTGATTTCAGAGATTCAATTCGGTATCGGTTGGCACCATTGTTTCTGGACCTGGAATGAGGCTGACCATCATGGAAGAAGGGTCCAGTGAAGGAGAATAGCCAAAATATGGGGTGTTAGTGGAAAAGGCCAGGGATAATGTATGCTCTTCAAGAATACTCCTGCAGTGGCTACTCCACAGCTAGGCTTTACCTCTTTAACTTTTCAACATTTCCAAACCTGCAACACATTAGCTTGTTGGCAACCATCATATTCAAAATGTAATAACCATTGTCTATATTTTGGAGGCTTTGTTTTTGTTTCTTTGCTTTTTTTCACTTGGAATGCTAGTTCAAGCAAATATGTGAAGATAGAAATCTGCTGTCAGTGAAAATTCTAAGTAATCTGTACTACTAGGAATATAATTGGCATTAGATCATAATTGAAGAGTTGCACTATTATGGCAATATTCCAAGGACTGCAGAAATCTCCCTTTATAAGAGATTGGGGCTAATGACCTAATTTCACCTGTTACTTCCCCAATATTTCCTGCTATGGTATAACTATTAAACTTTCCTTTGTTAATTGATAAGTTCTTTTCTATTACAAAATTTTATTTCTTTTTTCATTACCCAGGGATTAAAAACTCTCATTACTCATCCTATTTGAAAAGAAGGCACTATTTAGATCTTCTGCCAAGATTCACTATTTTGTCCCTACTTGACTTAATTCCAATCTGAATGACTTTAAGAACTCTTAACTGGTCCTCTTTGATCTCCTCCACAAATTCTCTGTAAGATAACATCTTTGGAAAGCAGTGAGTTCTCCTCTCAATACTTTCTTATTATTTATAGGGCTTTCTTTCTCATCAACAAAACATTCCTTTGGTTAGAAACATCCATATTCACAAATTGTATTGAGGCATATTTCATTATCTAATATATCAGTTTTTAATTATACACATGTGCTACTGGCAACATGTAATAAAGTGCTCTTCTTACCTATTTTTTCTCCCATTCATTCCTTCATCTTCAAGTATCTGCTCCAGTTTAATTATTTATTTAGTTAAGAGTCATTACTTAAGCAATGCTCTCAGACAAGACGAACAGATAATATAGTCTGTGATTTTCTATGTAATCTCATAATAGCTTTTTCTGCCCCCAATATATGATTACCACCTTGACCGCATGAGGGTCCCTCTAGTTACATAGTTTAATATATTTATAGAGGCTGCTTCATTGTCCTTTAGTTCCAGAGTTACTCAGGAAAACTATGAAATAAGTAGGCTTCCCATTGTAAAGAACTTGTATTTTCTTCATTATTTTTTCTTTGTTCTTGTCCTTCAAAAAAAGTGTTTATCTTTTCTCATGGGTACATCATGGAATTCAGTGAGCCCTCTCATTCTGAAGATGCAGGTCTTTATCTGCTATTATTTAATTATTTCTTCCATGTGCTCTATTTTATCTTTGTGTAATGCCTATCATGTGAATGATGCTTCTGGGATCTATTTCATAGTCTTAATCTTCTTTTTTATTTAATAAGTTTTTTTATTGTGAGAATACTGTACAGAGGAGGGGTTACAGTTACATGAGCAAGGTCATGAGTACATTTCTTATCCAACATTGTTGCTTCCTCTTATTTTCTTTTCTTTTCATATTTTATTGTGAAAATACCGTACAGACGGGTTACAGTTACATGAGCAAGGTAATGAGTACATTTCTTATCAAGCATTGTTGTCTCTTCCTTTGTTTTTCCCCTACCATCCCTTCCCTCCCTTTAGTACAGCAGTCATTTTGCTTACCCTTAATTGTCAGTGGTTGAATTTGGTCTCATATGTGATTTTTTTCTAACTCTAAATATGCTACTGAATTGCTTAATTGAGGGGGAAATAAGTCGTGTGCATATGTATGTTGTTAGTGTGGAAGCAGATGTGTTTATATGTGTATTTGTATGTGTATGCAAACATATACATGTGTCTATATATATACATACATATATATATCCATTGTCGTTAAATTTCTGCATGTGTTCCTGTTTCACCTACTCCTCTAGGAAAATATTCAGATTATGGTTTGAATCTTGAAACCGAATTTTCTTGTTTGGTCCATTTGATTCTGTTTTAGGCTGAATGATGGCTTCCCCCCAAGAATCTGTGAATATGTTTCTTCATGGGATATAGGAGATCTGTGCATATCTAGTTAAGGCTTTTGAGATGGAGACATTATCCTGGGTTATCAAGGCTCTTATAAGAGAGATGCTGGCTTGGCACTGGTGGCTCATGCCAGTAATCCTAGCTACTCTGGAGGCTGAAATCTGAGGATTGTGGTTCAAAGCTAGCATGGGCAGGAAAGTCCTTGGGACTCTTACCTCCAATAAAACAATAGCAAACCGGAAGTGCTGCTGTGGCGCAAGTGGTAGAGTGCTTGCCTTGAGCTTAAGAACTGAGTGACAGTGTCCATTACCTACTCAAAATAAACGAAGAGAGAGGCAGAGAGAAAGACACACAGAGACAGAGAGAGACAGAGAAAGAGGCAGAGAGATACAGAGAGAGAGAGATGCTGGAGCAATTAGATATAGAGTGCATAGTTGGATAGTAAGAGGGAAGGAAGCTTATCGGAGGACAAAATAGAGGGAGGATGAAAGTTAGAGAAAGAGACAGAGACAGAACCAGAGTTTGATGAATCTATATGGCTGCTTTACAAAATGTAGGAGGTACCCTGAGTCAACCAATACTGACAGCAACAAGAAGATGGAAAGGTGGGAGACCATATTCTACCACCAAATCTTCAGAATTTTCTAGAAGTAATGCAGCTGTGCACCTATTTCGAGGTCAGCCACGAAAAAAAAAGCTAATTTTAAACTTGTATTTTCTACTATAAAATAATAAAATCTGGGTAGTTAGGGCACTTAACTTGTGGTAATCTGTGCCAGCAGTCATAGGAACTAATATAGACACTGTCAGGCATGTGGCTGTTTATCTCTCTCTTTGTAGTGCAGTGGGGCTCAGGTGCCCAGGTACACATCATTGTTTGCACTTAGGGTTAGTAGTCTTCAATGTGAATAAGAGTTCTGTAGACATATGTAAAGTATCAGTCCACATTTGGGACAACTGGAGGAAGTGTTCTGCACCTGGCCTCTGTACTTGCTCAATTTCAAACCAATACAGTTGATTTCCATGTGTTTTTTGTTCTTTTGCTAATAAGAGAAACACAGCATGCTAACATGAGGCAATATTGATCTTCCTTGAGGGGATCTGAAGTGTGATTTTAAAGCTCTTCCAAGACTCTGCCAATTATCAAACATTGACTTGAGTCTCTGATTCATTCTTCATGTGTTTGTTTGACTCTCAGGGAGTGGAGCCTAAATCTAGGTTTGTCTTGGGTCTCAAATAATATCCCAGACCTTATTTCATAGAGTTGTTGTTACTTCCAGAAGCTTAGAGAAAGCAAATATCCTGCAACTAGTATGAGAAGTAAAGTAGTATTTTGTTTTAGGCAAAAAAAATGATCATAATAAAAGAATAATTTGAGTTGATAAATTGTGAAATACTAGTATAAAATAAATAATACTGTAAATACAGAAACATCAAATTCATAAGATAATTGACTGAATATTCTAAACAAAAACATAACTGAGATAGTCCCTAATAATACACCATTATTTCATCCATCCTTGGGACTGGAAAGGTGGCTGAGTGGTAGAGTGCTTGCCTTGCATGCATGAGGCCTTGGGTTCAATTCATAAGCACCAAAATAAGCAGAAGAAGCTGGAAGTGGTGCTGTGTCTCAAGTTGTAGAGCGCTAGCCTTGAGCCGAAGAGCTGAGGGACAGTGCTCAGGCCCTGAGTTCAGGCCCCATGACAGACAAAAAAACAAAAGCAAAACAAAACAAAAATATTATTTCATACATCCATAACTAAACATTTAAAAGCCAAAAAGACATTAAAATTAAGTTCACAGTGCTGGTACTAGAAATTTTGGAGGATTTATATAGAATGTGAGAATAAGGCATATAGCGTTTGTTTGAGAGGATGTTCCTGGAGTTGGAACCAAGAGACCAGCTGGTAGGGAGGCATGTGACATACCACTTGGGTCACACAACAGCTTTTCATTTTTCAGGTAAGATACCACATTTTGCCCATTGATGACATAATACCTCATTCCTCTATATATGATTTCTGTATATCTGAGAGAACCGGTGTTTTCTGCAACACTAAGCATATTGATCTAGATAAGATCTTGCTAACATTTTAGCTGCAATGGTTTAGAACTACTAGCTTCCAGATCTGCTTTTTTGTATAGCCAGGAATATTACTGGTGTGAGCTGGCATGTTAAGCCAAGAACACTTTTTATGTTTTATATACAACAATGAAATGAAATAGTGTCAAGTTTGATTATTATAATAAAAAACTATTAGATATAGGAGCTATCATAACTCCTAATATGTAGGAAGGTTCCATATATCACAGGGAAAGAAGACTAAAATCTATTTAAAATTAGACAAAAGATATGGAAACTAGCATATGCTATATATGTGAAAGTTATCTTTGAAACTTCAAAGATAAACTATGACCAAAATAATAGTAATAAATTAGTATTTAGACATTGTGAGTAAGTATCATTTTAATAATTTGATTGTTAAACATCAAATGTTCAATAATTGTTTTGGCCAGTGTATGCTGTAAAGCCATTCTCAGCACTTATTTTCAGTTTCTAAATATGAGGAAGCAAAAGAGAAAAAGCCAATATTAACTTTGTCTTTCCAATGTCTAAACCATATTAAAACAGAGCATAAGCTATTCTAAATCATGAATACATTTAGCAAGAAATTGTGTTTCTAGAATATTTTCTATATGTTATTTACCAAGGTAGGAACTACACGAATACATTTATACAAAATTAATAATTGAAAGAAGAACTATGTCAATTAACAGTCAACCAAAAATTTAATTAATCATATGCAAGTATTCTGGAGGGTTATGGTTGGTTGATACTATATTGTAGCTACCCCTATATCTCGGAGAAAGACAAGATCAATTAAAGCAAAATTCATCTTTTCATTGTTTATCAGTTTGAATTAAAAGGGATTTTGCTTTCATAAGTGTAGACATTCTCTCCTATTTTTTTTATTGTGAAAAAACTGTACAGAGGAGTTACAAATACGTGGGCAAGATAGTGAGTACATTTGTTATCAAGCATTGTAGCCTCCTCCTTTGTTTCCCCTTCCCACCCCTTCCCATCCTCCCCCCACCCCCGTCCCCGCACCCAACCCTCCCCCCACCCCCCCACCAAAGTTGTAAAGTTCGTTTTCGACATGACAACTTGTATTTCTCATTGTTGCAATGGGTCCACCTGTATCCTTATTTAAACGACTTGTTTTTCCGCTTCCCCTCCAAAGTTGTATGTCATAGCCATATTTATCAGGGAGTTATAGTGATTAAGAACAATGAGATGTATAAGACGTTATGTCAAAAATTGAACTTTACAACTTTGGCGTGGTGGGGAGGGAGATGGGAAGGGATGAGAAGGGGAAACAAAGGAGGAGGCAACAATGCGTGATAAGAAATGTACTCATTACCTTGTTCATGTAACTGTAACCCCTCTGTACGGTATTTTCAAAATAATAATAATAAAAAAAAGAAATTCAACTGGTATACTATTTGCAAACATCTTGGCAAAGCTACTTACTTTTTTATTCATTTGTTTGAAGAAAATATTTTATGATTATCACCACAAATAATCAAAATAGTTGTAAATTTCAGTCAACATTATTATATATCAATAAGTATACTTTTAAAAGGATCAGCATATAAAAGTAAATATGACCTTAGTTTCATATTACTGTACATGAATACACATATATTTAAGATGGGCATATAATATATAATCTTAATACTTACCAAATAAAGATGATGCTGTTCATTATTTAGTGAGTAATTATATAATATATAATCTTAATACTTACCAAATAAAGATGATGCTGTTCATTATTTAGTGAGCAATTAAAAGAATATTTTTTCAAATATTTTAATTTGCTTTACTACTGATAATACTATCAAAAGTGTATATATAATATAAAAACAGAATAAGTACAGATTATTAACTCCTGTTCTCATCTCCTTTCAGTGTAAAAATCTAAATTATAAGGATGAACCCATATATTCATAACTAAATAAAAATCAGTTGAAGGAATAAGGGTGTATTTCTCTCTGTCAATGGAAGTAAACATGCCCATAGTAACATGAAAGTCTTTATTCCATGGAAGATGTACTTTTAGTTACAGAAATCAAAGAGCAAGAAAACATGTTAAGTAATGTAAATTTCTTTGTAAATATTTCAATAGTAAAAACAGAAAACGAATGAATGGTTTGCCTTCAAACACCTCCATTTCACGGGGAAAATCCTGCATAAAATGTGAAACACTTCTGCCATTGATATGCTCACCATTTTCTTCAAAATGACCTTGAAGCTTAATGAAATTCACATGAAAGATTTTACTATGCGTGTTTAAAGAAAGCAGTTTAAAAAGACTCAGATCGCTTTATAAGACCGAATTTCATTTCATTTTTCAAAAATCCTCAGTTCTTCACTATTGAGAAAGTAAACTGCTCCAATTCAAAGCGGTTTACAAGCAACTTTTATGGTCTTTGTTGTACCTGGCAGAGTCCGCAAGATTGACAAGCAGTGCTATGGTCTTTGAGGACTGATTTCTAAGAATGTGAAGAGCATGAACTTCAGTCTCTTTAAATAATTTCTTAAGTACTAGCTTCACACAAAACCAACCATTGATCCAACTGTTTAAGAAAGAAGGTCTCCGCGTTTGACAATGGGAAGTACTACAAAAAAGAAAATGAATATAAATCTAGTTCACTGTTTCCATTTTACAGAAGTAGAGGTGCAGAGTTAGAGAACAATGGGAGGTATGTAGTTTCTGTTGAGTAAGGTAAATCTATACATTGTCACTAGTGTATAATAAGAAGAGAAGTGTTAAGAGTGCCATATGCTGGTATTTTAAAAATCAAAATTACTTCTATTAAGTCTTTTCATATAAACTTGGTATGAGCTTTTAGAACATTTATGGACTGCTTGATTTTTGACTTCCCTAAATAATATGGAAAGATTAGTTCTTTAGGAGAGTGTCCACAAAGTAAGTTCATACTGGCTTTTTTAGTATATTCCTTTTTCCCACAGGATACCTCTTCCTTGGCACAATTTCCAGTTGTATTTCCTATTAAGAAATAAGGCCATTTTCTATCTACTAGGAACAACTACATTCAAAAAGAAAAAGCTGAAAAATTCCCATTTTTTATACTCTCCTGGAACTACAGAAGGAGAAACAGACAACCAGGGTATGAAATGATGCTCAGTGTAACTATCAGAGAAATGAAAATCATAGCCACAATTCAGACGTAATTTTATACCCATATAATGGTTAACTCGAAAACAGGCTGGTTGAATTCTGGCGTAATTTCAGCTACTATTAGAAGTGGAGGAAGCAGGATCTTGGCCCAGCAATGGCCAAAGTTTGAGACTACATGTGAAATATAAGCTGACATCTGTGCAAGCACTTGCTTGAGCATTCAAGTTCAAGAGCAATATTTGCTTAGAAGACAGGAAGTCTTGAGTTCAATCCCAGCACTACCAAAGATAATAATTAAGAAGTGGCAGTGTGGCTCAAGGGGTAGAGCACTTGCCTTGAGTTGAAGAGCTCAGGGACAGTACCAGGCCCAGAGTTCAAGCCCCACGAGCAAGAGCAGCAGCAGAAGCAACAACAACAACAAAATAATTATTATTAACAACAAATAGCAATAATAATATAACAAATATTGGTAAGAATGAAAATAAACTGTAGATCATGTTCACAGAAATAAAAATGGAGTAGCTACTAGAAAACTGACATGATGTATTCTCAAAAATTAAAAAGAATTACCAAATGATTCTCCTGTACAAATAACTTAAAGAAGGACTTAAAACAGACATTTCTATATCCAAGTTCATTACACTATTATTCAAAATGTCTGAAAGGTTGGAACAACCCATCTGTTGAATGGACTAGTTAAATGATTTATATACAAATAAAGGAATGCTGTTTAATCTTGTTTCAGAATGACCAATAGGAATTATTTCACTAGTATCTGTTCCTTGATGTAGAGCAAAATGGCAGAAGACATCCATCCGTAATAGATATAACTAAGGCATTGAGGAAGGGAGGTAAGCACTGTCATTTCTTAACTGACACAGTAATCTAGGGAGATGGAAAAAAAAACACTAAAGAAATGTGGTGGTCATAGCTGCAGAAAAATGTAAATGAAATAAAAAATAAAAAATAAAATTGATGATTCAGCTCCTGTTAACTTTTTGTTAACTTTAATTTGTTTGAACTTTTGATTAAAAAATGTATATCACAAATGTAACTTTTGTTATACTTGTATATCAATCAACAGTTAACTTCTGTTATAATTTTATACAAGGTTAAGTGTTGAATTTAAAATGTTGAGAGAGCAATGGTGGGCCAATACATGCATAATACTCAAAGTATATGTGCAAATATTTTAGAATAATGTAAAATGAAGTGTGAAAAATTAAAAAGAAATACATAACTCCTGTTGGAAGTCCTTGTAAGTTTGTTTCTGGAAAGATTGACATGCTGAATGACCATGTCCTAATTCTACATAAATTTAATATATGTTTTCATCTGAGATAATAAGGTCTAATATGTGTGCCCAAAGGTATATATTAGAAATCTGCAACATCAAATTAGTAAAAGGTGGAGCCTTGAGGCGACAATTATCCATGTTTTGATGTCAGTTCCCATGAGTGAGACTGAACACATATTTATGGAAACTACCATAAGAATCCCTTGGTTTCTTCTTTTCTATTTTTAAGTAATTTTTAAATGTTATCTTTAAAAAGTTGTAAACAGTAGTTGTACAAAGGATTTGCCACTTAACAAAAGTAGTTCATGAGTACACTATATCCTGATCAGTATCACCCTTTTCAACATTTGCATCCATCTCTTCCCTACTCAACCCTTCCCTTAAACATTTTAAATTTGCAAGATATACATTGAATTTGTTATTACTTTCTCCCCATCTTCTCTTCATTCATCTTTCCCCTTGACTCCACTCCTGATTGAACTTTGACTTTACCTTTCTAAGGAATTATACTATTTGAGTTCTCTCTTTAATCTACCATGTTTTAGTTAGTACATATGTGCACAGTTTCATACCACCCAACCTTTTTTCTTTTCTTTTTTTTTTTTTTTTGTTACCCCCTCCATTGTTTTCCCCCTACCATCCCCTCCCTCCCTCCCTTCCCCAAGGTTCTTTTTTTTTTTTTTTTTTTTTTTTGATCGTGATTAAGTGATTACTTAATTTCCGGAAATTCACAGTATTGTGGAATAATGATGCTCATTTAAAGTCACAAGTTCTATGTATGTATGCATTTTGCCAGTCCTTGAGTTTGAACTCTAGGCCTGCACACTGTTCCTGAGCTTCTTCAAGGCTAGAGCTCTACCACTTCATCCACAACACCACTTCTGGCTTTTTCTGTGTATGTGAGAGGAATTGAACTCAGGGCTTCATACATGCTAGGCAAGCACTCTACCATTAAGTCACATTCTCGGTCCCCTACCTATCCTCTTTTGTAGGACATAATTAGAAGCTGACTTACAGGAATACAAAAGAGGAGGGCCCACCTAGATATCTGATATGAAAGCATCTTAGTGTTGAACTTTCCAGTCTCTATGAAAAGTTCTAAACCATCTATCTTAAGGTATTTCATAATATTCTGAATAAATTAAATACTATTGCATCAAGTTTACTTACCTGCTTCCTTCTCATTGTAAAAGACTTTTTGTGGGGCTGGGAAGGTGGCTCAGTGGTAGAGTGCTTGCCTTGCATGCATGAGGCCCTGGGTTTGATTCCTCAGCACCACATAAGCAGAAAAAGCCAGGAGTGGCACTGTGGCTCAAGTGGTGGAGTGCTAGGCTTGAGCTGAAAAGCTGAGGGACAGCGCCCAGGCCCAGAGTTCAGGCCCCACCACTGACCAAAAAAAATAAATAAATAAAAGACGTTTTGTATATTGTTCTGTATTTTTTTCTGTAAGATAGTTTTAACATAGATTTCTTACTGGTTGAAAGCTCTGTAATACTCTGGTTAACAGGCTCTACTTGAAAAATTCAGTTGTTCGTTTGAGTTTTATGCCTTTTCTCCTCTCTTATTCTGTGCCTTTCATCTTTTTTGTAAATTTATCTCTGTGGGGAAGTTTATGGGGGGCACATAAATGCTGAGACAAGGGTGAATAAATGCAGTAGTCCTACTCACGAGACACTTGGTTGAAAATGAACTATAAATCTTGTGGATGAGAACAAGAGGTAAATCCTAGGAGAGAGCAAGGAAAGGGGTGACACTGTTCAAAAGGAAATGTAACTAGTCTCTGACTTATGTAACTGCAACCCCTCTGTACATCACCTTACAATAATTATATAAATATATATCCTGTATACATAGATATGCTGAAATTATTTTACCAGGCAAAAATGTTAAAATAATTATATGAAATGTTTATCCACAAAGCATGGAGAATTACATGGAAGAAAAATTATGGTTTTGATTCTCTAATTGTTAACATTAATTTGTTGGGATCCTTTAATCACTAAAAAAAAACCCACTCCATAAATTGGCATTATTCATCGCTACATAAAAGATAATACTACCCCATAAAGGAGAGAGCATATTGATACATTACATAAAATCATTTGTAGAACTCTATCAAAAATTTAAAATATAAACATTTTACTAAAATATATAAGATCCTTCCTTCCTTTTTGTGCGAAAGTTCATAGACTTGCTAAAAAAAACTATGTGTGAACACACAGGACATTTTAAATGTTAAATGTTAAAAATAATCTCTATTTCATTATATTAAGACTATCTCAAGTGATTTGAGCTACCAGATTTTTTTTTACTACTTTTTAATTATTACCAACTCCTGCATGCACACTGTTGGATTTCAAAACACATATAACAAAGAACTGAAAATCTAGTAAGAAAATATCTTTATTCTCACTGGGGAAGTACTTCTATAGAAAATTTACATACCTTTGAAAATCTCCCTTTTACAACTTAACCTAGGCTAAATGCTTATTCTATTGATTCTTCATCAAAATTTCTGATATTCAAAAGCATTTTTACATTTTCTCACCTTCTAACATATTCTATCCTGCCACTTTCATAGAACTTTCTGGAATCAGAAGTCTTAACATTAATTTTTCCCTTCATATCATGCCTCTAATTATGTAATAATAAGCTGATAATGAGTCATTTTACACAATTTTCTAAATTTTGGTTAAATTTGCCTACTTTCTTAACATACACTTTTATTAATAATGAAGGGAATTTTATTCAATAGTCCCAATATCATGTATAACACACTTATATTTAATGTACAGTATCATTAAATTTTTATTTTATTAAAATTATATGTATATATACATATGCATATACATTACATATCTCAGATATGTCACATTACAGATTGGTCTATAATTTGCTAGAAAAATAGAAAGCCATGAAAATGAAGACTAAAATCCATCCAATAATAATTCACACCAAAAAGGAAGAACATGCTCAAAGGATTTTACTCCAAAGTATTCAAAGTGATTATTAAAGAAAAAATAAGAAAGTTGATAATGTAGAAATGATGGAGAGCAGAGGAGAAAGCTGAAACTTTATTCCCAACTCTAAAAGGTGAGATAAACATAAAAAGGTTGCATAAATAAGTTTTCCTCCTACTGTGTAACTTTGTCAATCATTAGTAATAATATTATATTAGCTATTATGTTATGGGTGTCTTGTAATATCAATAACAATAAATGGTGAAGAGCTTTAAAAGCATTGTAATCATTTTCTAACAAATACATAGTCACCATTACCCCCAAGGTACTAAAAAAATGCTGTCTTTGCACAGGAGTAAAAATAATCCTTATTATATTTGACCTTCTGTTTCCATGCCTATATCCTAGAAAACTACACTTTCAGTTAGTTAAGCTAGATCTTTATACTACTTTCATACATTTACACATGCATTTATCCACACAAAATAACCAGATGACTGGTTCCAAAACATTCTGTATAATCAGAATGGAATCAAATATTTGGTTAAAATTATTTAAACCAAATAAAGTGATGAATCATAGAATTTACCATAAAAAAGTCACAAAAGTAGATTTCTTGGAATTGCAGAAGTGGAGATTATTGGCCTGGCTTCATTCTCTTGTTTGACATAGGGACATTAATGGTGACACAGCAATTGAACTTTAAGCAAATGATCATAAGTAGAGCTTTAAGATGTGATGTCTGAGGGTTGTCTATGATCTTAGCAAAAATGGTAGATTTGCCTACTTTTCTTTTTCTTTGTGTTTCCCACATCTTCTTAACAAACCTCTAAAATCCACACCAGATTTCTTTCCCTCATGGTCAGATCCTTTTGTTGTTTCATTCACTCTATACAGCCTATTTTGCTTTCTGTGGTTAAACATTTTAAAAACATGAATATTCTTAATCAATAACACTGTAATTTTATACTATGTTAGAACAGTGGATTTTTAAATATTTCTCAGGTAACCTTTTACAATGTGAAGATTACCCTTGATGTAATACTTAAATTACTTTCTCTCTGATTCAATGAACCTCAGTAAATATGTTTTTGCAATTATAGTTCACCCTCCACTTATTTTTTAAATTTCTATGAATCAGGCCTTAGGGTGTGGGTTCAAACATAAACTTAATCACTGGAGCAGATGATGTGGACAAAAATAGACATTTTTTTAAACATTCAGATTTTTGATGGTCACTAAATTCCTGTTTTATTTTTTTTAGATATGATTTCATGGATAATAAATTTCTAAAGTCAATATTAGCTGCCAGGAACCAGTGGCTCACACCTGTAATCCTATGTGACCCAGGTGGCTGAGGTATGAGAATCACAGTTTCATGCCAGCCGGGGCAGAAAAGTTGAGGTGACTCTTATCTCTAATTAAATACTCCCCCCAAAAAAGAGAGAAATGGAGCTATCGCTCATGTGAGATCGCACTAGTTTTGAGCAAGAAAGTTCAGTAACCAGGCCCTGAGTTTAAGTCAGCACTGGCACCAAAACTGAATGAGTGAATGATCATATGAAGTCAATATCATATCAGCACCAAGTAGTAAACATAGCCTGCACAGCAATTCCGTGTGCGTTACTACACCTTCGGATATTGGACATAGAAATATGGTGGAGACAAATAAAGGATGGAATGCAGAAAGAACAAGGTTAGCAGTTACATTCTAAGTAAAATGTTTGCATACTATTGTGTGTATATCTTTTATGCAAATGTAAAGTTTCTGTCAGATAGATGGCCAACTCCGGGTTAGAAACTACCTCCATCTGGACCAGGGAAGAAATATGGAGACATGTATATGTTTCCAAAGACCTTTGGTCCTCATAAATTTTGAGTAAAGAACTTACTATCTCTCTGCACAGATGCCATTAGAATCTGTATGCCTTCATGTCCACCACTGAGATGATCACTGAAATACTTCCCTGCATTGGGAGATACCTGGATTTTTTCCACTCGGTAGATAGGTCTTAAATTCAGTGGCCCCTGCTTCTCAGCAATAAGCAATAGAAGATTCAGACATAGCCATTTCCTCTTTGCAAACGGTCACGTGAAGCTGAGGAAAAGAACAACTATAATACATGGAACATATAAATATTGTCTCCTATCTTCTTTTATTTCAGACTTTACCTGTTCCGCAATTGACCTCTGGGGGGCCTACTAGGGATGTCAATGAAAATAAACTCAGGAAAAGATCAGCTCTTTAAAAAGTGTGTACATTTGACAGGGAATTTCTAATTCATACGTGCTCTTGTATTCCCTATATAAACACTAGCGAATAAATAATAGATAAATACCAGATGATAAACTATGTATAATGCACACATACACAACAATATCTGATGTATACATACACAGATGCATGTGTGCATATGTACAAACATATGCATGCACAGATAATGAAACCGGAGAACACGCACTGAAGTGCCAGTGTTTCTTGTCTTCAACCATCATCAAATTTAATGTAAATCTGTTAGGGCTCCAGAGGGCAAAATACCTAAGAAAGGGCTCTTGTCACCAAATGTAAGAGGTGAGATTTACACCCTAGCCTTTCGATGTTGATGAGTTTACAGTCTGTTTATTTCTGAAAAAAAAAATCACTGTGAACTACTTCGTTTTGAAATGTTTCCCTCCTTGTGTCACGGAAATAATGAAACCTACAGATGAATGTACAAACCCCAAGCCCATCGGAAAAATAAAATAAACCAAACAAACGTAAACCCCAGGCATGTTACCTAATGGAAAGCCTGAAATGGGGTTTGCGTTGGAAAAGCCGCTGGCCAAGGAGGGTCAGGAAGAAGTGGTAGAACGCTTTCCTCAAACCAGAATCCGGCTCAGTCCCGACCCGATTTCTGGGAGTATGGGGTGGGGGGAGGGCGAATGTCTGTAAGGTCATCGCTTCTGCAGGTTTAGGACCCGTCAGGCTGTGAGCACCAGACAGATGGTGGCATGCGCGCGGAATGGCCATTTGAGAGCTCAGTTTGGGGGCGGGAGGTGGGAGGGGGGGTGCAAAGATAACGGCCAAGACCCTGGCGCCCGGGATCGTGTGGGTGTGGGGTGCACCCGAGGCGCACCCTGGAGGCTGCGGTTCCCAGACCCCACCCGCTTTTCCTAGGAGGGTCCAGGCTGCCCCTACCAGGTCGGTGCCACACCTGGGGAAGGTTCCTGCCTTTCTTGGATGTCTCGGGAGACTCCAGGTGGGAAGGTGAAGAAGGCTAACACTGAGACGCACTTCTCCCACCATGAATAATAATAATAATAATAACAACAACAACAATCCAACTCGCGTCTCCTGTAGCTAACCCGTGTCTGCGCGCACCGGAGCGTTCCCGCGGAGCCCGGGGGCAGCCGGACCGTCGGTGGGTGGCGGCGACCTGGGGCTGAGCCTGGTCCCCGGCCAGGGCGGCGGAGGCCGGCGATCAGGACGCGCGCGCGGATGCGGGGACAGCATCCGCGCGCGCACACGGACTCGGCCAGGGCGGGGAGGTCTCTGCACCGGTTTCGCGGGCTTCTTCTCCCAGGCTACTGGCTGCGGGGGGGAAAAGGGGGCGCGCGGGGCGGAGCGAGGGGTGGAGGCGCGGTGGTGAGCCCGGAGCGAGCGCTCCCGCGCACCTCCCACGCCCCTCATCGCCCACCCCAGGGCGGGCAAACCAGAGGTCCCTCTCCTCCTCCCTTTCTCCCCCCCCCCCAACCCGCCTCCCTGCCCTGCCCGGACTCCTCCGCTCCCCCTTCTCCTCCCACCCCCTCAGCACCCCACGTAGAGTCCGTCAAGCCGCAGCCTCCGCCAGGCGCGCGCAGCCCCGCAACGCTGCAGCTGGAGCGGTGGTGACCGGTGGCTTTCACCAGCTCTGGGGAGGAGAAGGAGAGGAAGAGGAGGAGGAGGAGGAGGAAGGAGGAGGGAGGGAGGAGGAGGAGGAGGAGGGAGGAGCAAGGCGAAGGGAGGGTGCACGAGAGGAGGAAATAAATAAATAAAACAATCACCTCCGCGCCAATAAGAGCGAGGGAGAGAGCGAGACGCGGCCAGAGAGCCCGCGGAGCCCGTTCGCTCGCCTCTGAGAGGTTCTGGGCGCGCGCGTGTGCGTGCGTGAGTGTGTATTCGCTGGGACTGGAGCTGCTGGAAAGTTCAAACTAAACGTGTTGCTCGCCCGGCTGGCGGTGCGCCCTCCCCTCCACCCCCTGCCCGCTCGCATCCACACATCCACACACTCACACGCACGCACACACTCACCCTCCCCCTGCTCGCACTGCCCAACTTCTCTGGGTCAAAGTGACTGGCATTGCCCAGCGCCCTTGGCGCATCTCTGGTTGCTCGGCCCTGCGCCCGGGCGCAGCAGCGGCAGCGGCGGCGGCGGCGGCGGCGGCGGCGGCGGCGGCTGCGGCCCCGCGCTCACCCCCTCCCAACCCGCACGCCCCGGGAGGGAGCCCGCGCCCAGGGCTGGACCATCGCCCCCCACCGCCACCTCCAGCCACTCGCTCGCTCGGCTCAGCCTCCGCGCCTGGCAACCGCAGAAAAGGTACGTGACACTTTTTTCCTGCAGGCATCTGTCTCCATCTCTCTGCTGGGTGCCCACCGCGGTCTCTTCAGCCCTTCTGGTAGCCTTCTGGTAGCAGGAGTGGGCATCGTCTGTTAAACTTTACCTCCACCATCCCCATGCCCCGTGGGCAGGGGCGGCCGCCTTCCCTGGCAATGTGGGCATCGCTTGCTGGTGGGAAACCCAGTGTACGGGGTGTGTTTAGGGGTGGTGTGTGTGTGTGTGGGGAGGAGGATGGGGGGATCTGCTGGAAGCATCTGGAGTAAGATTGTGTTAGAGAATTTCAGAATAACTCGTGGGTTTTGCCTTCAGGCGGGAGGGGGTGTCCTTTATCATGCTGTTTCTTGGGGTGCGTATAATGGGGTTCTCCCCCCAGCGCTCCGGCCCTTCAGCAAGGAAGGACATACAAGTTTACCGGGAGAAAAAAAAAATATATATATATGAAAAAGGTATATGGGAAACAGGGGAAGTTTGAGCCTTTGACTCCTAGGAGGTGTAACCCTTTCTTTGCAACGGCAGCCTGGGTTTTGAAGGAGCAGCAGCTCAGCAGTGGTAGCCGTGACAGTGGCCTGGCCCTTGGGGGTGACAGCTGTTAAGTTGTCCCATCGGTGACTGGGGAAAGGCCCAAAAGTGAGGCTGCCTTGTCTAAGAGCACTGGAGCTTCCTGCCAAGAGGAGGGAGCCTATGGTTCCCCAACACTTGGTAATTTCATTTTGAGGGTTAGGATTCCTTTTGTGATCTTTATGTGCTGATGGTCAGGCTTGGGATTTTTGTTTGTTTGTTTCGTATATATCTTTACAACTTGTTTTTTTCTTGCATATGATTTTCCTTGGGGGGGGGGGTTGAAGGATGATAGGATATGTCAGATCAATGTCAAAATCAGTTCACCAGTCTCAGTGAGCAAACCTGAACAATGAATTTAGCCTAGTCCCTTCTTCTGTGGAAATTACCACCTACTGCGAAGGGTATCTTCCTTGCCAGGCTGGGTTCTTTCTTGGACTTCTTTTCCTCTTTTGTTCCTACCAAAGTAAAAACTCGTGGTGAGACAAAGATGTAAAAGTCATTCTAAGTTTCCCAAGCTACATGCCTGAGCCACCTGCTGAATTAGTGACTTTTGAGAGGACGTGGAGTCACATCCAGTAGATGGAGCAGTGGAAAATTGTAGTGGAACAAACAGAACATTCCTTTCACGGCATTTAATCTCTGTGATGCCAAAAAATGGATGGGAATTTGACTTGAGGACAGATAGTGCATTTTTGGTTATATATGAATAACAACAACAGAAACAAAAAAATCTCACAATTGAAATAAGATTGGAATGCGTCTACAGAAAATCCAATACGTTAAACTGTCCTGCCTTCCATAAAGCATTTCCAATGAGTTTCTTTTTACAAGAAGGATGTATTCGTGTCAGAAATACCAGCTAGTTCTATTGTTGGAGTTATTGGTGATTCCCCACAGTGTGGAAAAGAATGTATTCTTGCCCTTATGCAAGTCTAATAGTTTTTGTGCTTTAGTTTAAGGGATTAAGTAAACTTGCATTTGACAGTAAACAACTCCAGTTTGAGTAGTGTCTTAGTCATTTGAATACAACATGGGCTTTGTCTTGCAAAGTTTATTAGGCGAGGTTACTTATTTCTTAAAAATAGTTGAGAAAAGTTAAGAAAACTTTGAGCAATTTTAGTAAGTTGATGTTTCTCTTTCCAAAGAAGCATCTGAAATTTCGCAGTGGTGTGGCCTGAAGACATTAATCAGATGTTTAGCTACAAAGGCACAAACCTCAAAACACTATCTCTTTACTTATATTTTTCTATTTATATGCCAGTAAACATGGTTGCAGAAATAACAGGAAGACATAATTTGTCTTTCCATATAAATGTAAATACTTGGACCAGCAGTCAGCCATATATTTGATTCAGCAAGTTTGAAGATAACACATGTGTGTTGCCCATTTTACAGGCAGAGCAGAAAAGGCTGAGGTAATGTCTGTGGTCTGTTGTAGTCTTAACAAAGAGCTGGTTGTTGGATCTACCTTGTCCAATTCCAGTTATTTATTCCTTTGATCACATTTTGCTATTGATTTTACGGTGATAGAACTGAATCTAAATAGTGTACAAGAATTCAGCTAGCTTTTATTCCCATATCATTGTTTAACAATTACAAAGTTACATTCACACATTAAACTTTTTTTAGGAACACAGAGACAGTCATGAAGTTTTAGAGAAACGTAGTACCAGCAATCTTTTCATTTAAATATGATTTCCATTGAGCATGCATGCTTATAAATTCATGCAACTGCATTCTAACACATCACATGCAAGTAGAAAATTATCTCGTGAATCATAAAAATTGTATAAAATTTACATTTACATCTGCCTAGGAAAACTTAGTACTAATAACATAGTATAAGTAGTTTTGTGAAGGAACTGATTTTGTCCTGCCTTATGCCAAGATATCAAATGATTTTGGTTTTTTTCTAAGTTGACCCCATTCTAAACGCATGTCCCTTCCTAGAGAAAAGAAAAGAGTTTGAAAATTACATGTTGAAAGTTTATTTCATGAAATCACACATTTATTAGTTTCTTATCCATATGAAACATGTACAACCTTTGAAAGGTTAAGCGTTAAATAAGGTAAGTCTTACTAAAAAACTTCCAGCTATTATCAGCAATGTTAATGTAGAATGAAGTGTATATGTCATGATCATTATTTGTGTAATACATAACTTTGAAGAAAATAAGATGCATTTAAATGTTTCACTTTAATTCAATATGAATAAGGTATGTATTAAATAGATATAGCTATGATGTATGAATAGATTATATTTCAAAACTTTAAGAAAGTAATTGCTCAATAATATTTTTCTGCAGTACTGAGCTTCTTCAGTTAAGTTGACTTGGTAGAATCATAGATCACTAATGAAGTTGAACTCAAGATTAAGTAGAGAAAACATATCAATATGTGTATACATGAGTGTATTCATATCGATGTAGTCAATTTGCAGTAGGATGTCATATTCACAATGAAATGGAGCTACCATTGAGTCATTTTTGAAAAGTCCTTATCAATTTTTAATTCCCATTTGATCAAAATGAGTATTTATTAAATTGATTGTCAACATTTTACTAAACCCTCATAATAATGGTTGAATTTGGACTAAGTGATTTTACTTGAGGTTCTTCATTTAGTCTTTTCAGTGCTCTTTCCACATTATTTGTATTTTCTTTAAAAATTTTTAAATATGTATTTTTATTGTAAAGATACTGTACAAACAGGTTACAGTTACATGAGTAAGGAAATGAGTACATTTCATATGGAGCATTGTTACCCCCTCTTTTGTTTTTTCCCCTACCATCCCTTCCCTCTCCACCTCCCCAACTCCTCTCTCTTCTCACCCCGGAAAATGTAAAGTTCATTTTCAACATAGTGTCTTGTACATCTCATTGTTACAATGGGTCAACCTGTATCCTTATTTCAGTATTTTGTTTTTCCCTTTCCCCTTCCCAAATTAGAAAAATGTATATAGAAGATGCAGGACACTGGAATCAAATACAATGAAAACAGGGGTTCTACCATGGAGGAAGAATATACAAAAGAAACTAAAACAAACCACATAGTATATTATAAGTATGTTAAGAACAACAGCAAGAAAGGTAAAAACCTCTGTGTCCCCATGTGAGGCATAAACTTATATGGTCATATTCACATAGCTTTTGGTTATCTCCCTCTTTTGTTATATTTGTATTTTCATTTAATCTGCTTAAAAGCTTCCTATGTTGTAGCTAATAAGTTTACATTTAAATATGTTATCTGAATTAAGCTTTAAAAATAATATAATAGAACTCAGAGATTATGAAGAAGCAGGGAGTTTTGTGTTTTTCTCCATTAAGTTGTCATCTAAGAGATAAAAAGCTTTATCAGTCAGTGAAGATCAAGCAAAAGATGAAACCTTTTATCCCTTAATTTCTATCTTGTCACCTCTTGCTTGATTTCTCTTGTAGTGTAAAGTAAGACTGTACATGAATTTCATTTGCAATTTATCGAAAATGGTTACATTTGAGCTTTGTGTTTTATTATTTTTGAGGGTAAAGAAGATCTTATTAGCTCTTAACTAAATAAAAGTTTCAGTTGTATAGATATTAAAAAGATTGTAATTTAAAATTAGAATTATATTGGATAAGTACAGCAGTCCAAAATATAGCTTGCAATATAAATCATAGCAAACTGATGAGGCTCTCAAATTTATTTCAAATATTTCCAACTTTCAGTACAACTTCAATTAAATTTTAGACTGTTAATTGATTTGTTGGGTGTAAATATCTTTATGTTTAAAGAACTTTCTGTCCCATTTCAACCAATACTCCCTTATATAAAACTAAGAATATAGGTTAGTTATATATACATATGTGTATGCATGATTTATTGTGAACATACCTTACACATATTTTAGAATATTTTACATATTCTGAGATGAAGAAATACAAACTTGTCTAACATCCTATTTTTCCTACTGTTCTCTAATTTAAAATGAAAACCTAAGTAAACTGCAACAAACATACTATTTATGTTAAATATTGAAATCATTGTCATATCCTTTTTAAATATAATTTTATTGCTATCATTAAGATGCTATACAGGACGTTACCATTTCATAAGTCAGGTAATAAATATAGTTATTTTTAACAATGTCACCCCTCTCTTTGCCTTCCCCTTCTTTTGAAAGGATATAAATCTATTTCCACATTTTCTAGGAAAGGAAAAAATATTAATATCAAACTAGTGAAAATTAATATTAAATAGAATCAGAGTATGAATTCATGCCTTTCTTTTTAAATTTTTGTTATTGTAAAGGTGATGTATAGAGAGGGTACACTTACACAAGTCAGGTAAAGAGTTTATTTCTCTTTGAACAATGTCATCCCTTTCCACATGTCTTTCTAATTATTATTTTCAAGGAGTAGGATATTTAAGAGAATTAGAGAGATACAATTAAAACACAGCAAGAAATAATTTACTTCCATATATTATGCAAAGAAACAAGTGTGAACATTTTATTCTTATAGGTTTCATGATTTTGTTTTATAATACCATATTTCCAAAATTTTCAGTTTTCCAATATGAATACCCTTAACTGTTGTGAGCTATAAGACCAATTCTTAGAAATTGACACCTAGATTGAAGGCAGGTAAAATCCTCTAGGAAAATTGAAGGACGGAATAACAGTGTTTAAGAAATTTCAAATTGATATTGATATTGATAACAGTATTTGGGAAATTTCAAATTGATATTACTGATATATGTACTCTTAGGACTTGCTATTCATTGCAAAGTCAACAGTCATTAAGGTCTTCTACCTTTGATAAGTTCAGTATTTTTAAGAATCTACAGGTTCTGTTCCTAAGCTTTTACAATAAATATTGATCATTATTGCTGTACAACACACACCCTTGATGCTAGCAAAAGATTTATTATCTTACCATGCAATATATATGTACATATATATGTATATATTTATTTACAAGGACAAGGGGAGGGAGAGAGAGAGAGAGCGCTCTAGGTTTAGAGAATTCCCAGAACAAGCACCCCCAAATATAGAAGATCAGAACGTATCCCCTGGTTATACACACCTACATGATCAAGGGAAACGCAGAGAAGGCTATCTTCCTTTATGTGTTTTTTAGTGCACATACCATCAGTTTTCAAAATGAACTTGGCTTGGACTTTAAAAAATGAACACATTTTATGACAACTAATAGTGGTCACCAATATCAATTAGTTAATTGGTTGTGTCACTGCTTAATATTATTTTTCAGTAGCTCAATGCATAACTCAATAATTGTTGACTAAAACTTAAAAGTTAATATTCATTATCTTTGAACAAAGAGTATCTCAGCAGGTGCAGGCGATATCTTCCTGAGCTGATTGAGACCAGTTTTCTATTAAATATAAGAGAGATATTTGAATGTGGTTTGTAGGAATTCTATTTGGAAGGTAAATAGTTTTAGATTTATGATTGTATTTGAAATGAACAGCAGCCTAAATAAATAAATAAACCCATATTTCAGCAAATTTGACATCTTGAGATGATAAATGTGCTTCTATATGTAGTTTTAATTTTCTCTATTAATTAATCTGTAGTATGCGTAGAACAGAATATCCAAAGAGTATAGCAGTGTTGTGTGGAAACACAGATTTAAAGGTTAAATAGTGATTGTATTGAAAAATAAACATGCCAATTTACCTCCAGTCCCTAATCATATTTCCCAAAGTGTATTTTCCTCAATGTAAAAAGCATCCATAAAGCCTGATAAAATTATTTGAAGTATAAATGTCAAACTTAATCCTCAATAAATACTATGATCTCCGTACCTTTGATTACTTTTGAACATCAAATAATAAAGAGGAAAGTGATATTTTTTAGTAACCAAATAAGCATACAATTTTAAGAGGATAACAACTGTAATATATATATTTTTTTTATAGATAACTGATGCTTCTTACTGTCTTAAAATTGTAGTTTATTTTTATGTTCATGTAAGGATTATTTCTGCTAAAATAGTTTTCTTTTATGGTAAAATTAAGGCACTGAAGTAAACTAAAATGTATTTCATCCTAACTTTCACATGTAGATATGGAGTATCAAAATATCAAATGAAATTTTTGGATGTACAATTCATCCCCCAAGTTTTCCAAAAATATAAGGTTTACAATTATTTATCACAGTGAAGATCCCTATTCACACTTTTCATAGCATACTTAAATATTTTTGGTTCTTATATTCAAGGAACAAAACTATGCATATATTATCTTGAGTAAAATATTGATTAAAATATTTATCAGAGGTTATAAACTATATATTTTCAAAGTTATTTGAATAAAAGTTGCTCCTCATTGCTTCAAAATCATGTTGGTTACTATAGGATAAAAATAACCATACATTATAATAAAATTACAACATTAATTTACATACATTACGTACCTACATCTAACATATATGAAATAAATAAAGCCACATTTCTTTTTAAGCTTGCCTTTAAAATAGTGAACAAATTCATTTTATCAGAAAAGAAACAGTTATTAAATGGACACCACACTTATGTAAAAATAACTTTTTTAGGACATAAAAGGTTATATGGTAACTTAATCCAAATGATGCTAAAGGTACTATCTCAGTATTTATAGTCACAGATAGTAATATAAATCACCTTGAAGAGGTAAAAGGAAATGATCCTAATAATATTCATAAGTTTTCAAGTCTTGCTTCCTGACCTGGAAAATAAGTTAATAATATTAGAAAGTTTATACACTTATTTTAATGTTTTATTTAATGCTTATGGCTTAGTATTTTGTTTCTGTTTAAAATTTGAAATGACTACTTTTTTCAAAAACAGTTTTAGTATGTTAACAATTAAAATAGCAAGGTTTTTGAGGAAAATCCTGAAATCACAATCTACCTCTGACATGGAAACTCCCCCCAAAGCAACTTCATTATTAATTGTATATGAACAAGCTTATCTTTTTACTTCTGTATTTCACTTTTAGATGTCAGACAGCATGGTTCCTGTAACATCTATATAGAAACTATTTGTTTTTTCATGTTTCTAGAGCTTATTTCATCTTAGTTTTTACACTACTTGGAATTACTTTGAAATTAGCAGCTTTAGAATCATATGGTAAAATCTACTAATCTATACTTTTCATTGTGTGTGTGTGAGAAGTTAATTTCCTCACAATCCTCAAGAAATTACATAAAACTTTTAAATCAGTGAAACAAATTACGGGTAACATTAAGGGGCGATGATTTTGTTAATTGTATAATATTAGTTAAATAATTGAACTTGAGGGATCCACCTAAAATGATTTCTGATCTAGTTAAATGTAAGAACACATACATTCTTGTTTAAAATATGAAAAATGCTTAAAATATTTAGTCAATACAGTTGATATAGTATAATGTACTTATGGACAAATGTAGCATTTGAACATCTCAAAAATCTCACCATGTAAAAATGTAAAAGGGTCAAGAAATAGTTATTACTAGGCTTTTAGTATGTAGACCTTTACAACCATGCCCACCTCCCAACAAAAAGAAAAAAAAACAAAACAGAATTTATTCCTAAGGCAGCAGCTTTAATTGTAACAACAATATCAGCATTATAGATGAGATAAATGTGTCTTATGCTTTTGGAGGTATGCAAACTGAAAACCATGCAAACCAAAAGCCAGGCAAGACTGCATAAAACTCATGTAGTATTGCTCCATGAAGAAAGCTGATACCTGCTTGGCTGATGTTGGTTGCCACAAGAATATCTGGTATGATGTCATTAGGAACATGACCTTTAAATATGTACATGTAAGTACATCTATGTTCTAACTTAGGGCTTACCACACAACTTTACTATAATTGGTTTATTCACATGTCTTCAACAGTGAAAGTAAGTGTTTCCATGCTCCGGTAAAAAAAATCTTGTAACTGTGTTATATTTTGATTAGAAATGAATAAATTTGCATACTCTGTTTATTACTTTGTCTTCAAATCTAAATAGTTCTGCATCAGAATCCCTTAAAACCACATCTAAGGTCACTAGAATAACACTACATTAGCAACTACCTGCAGAAATCACAGGCCACTAGAACACATTTTTCTTTTGAGCATGGCAATGACAAAACAGAGTATGAAAACAGCTGATCTTATTTTAAATCATCTCTTTTATTAAAGTATTATTTAAAAAGTAAGAGGAAAGAAAGAAAGGAAAACAGGCTGGGTGCCCGTGGCTCATGCTTGTACTACGAATTTTGCAGTTTGAAGCCTTCCCAAGGAAGAAAAGTCCATGAAGAATCTTAGTTAATTAAGCACCAAAAAAAAAAAAAAAAAGCTGGACGGGCAAGTGTGAAACAAAGTTAGCAGTGTGCAAAATTCTCAGGGACAAGGCCCAGGCCAAAATTTTAAGATGAAAATTAGAGTTCAATTTAGAAATCACTTCTAAAATGTTATTATGAATTTAGATGTCTATCAACTTAAAATTTGCTTTATTGTGCAGCATATGTTTATGCAAGTTTTCTTGTTAATTTCTGCATAAAACAGTCGGTGATTCAATATATCAAGTGTTCAGTAATATTTTATTATAACTATATGGCTTAATCAATGCTTCAGCATTTCTTTCTGATGCCCCAAATCATTCTTGATTAATACATTAAAGCACAGACTGCAAATATGAAATACATTACCAAACACAGAATGGTAGGATCAAGCAAACATATTACATACATTTTAGTTCTCTTAACTATAATGCATTTACTATAACATCTCACATAATGTTTTATTTTTTGTTATAAATGATCTCTCCCCGTTATTTTTCTTCACATTCTTTTATTATATGTGTTTAACCAAAATTATTTAGCCATCTTTTGTCATTGGATTTTCTAGTTCACATACTCATGATAGAAAGGAATTTAAATGAAGTTTTATTTTCATTTGTGACTTTTTAACAGAAATATGCACTGAAAAATAAATGCTTCAAGCAAAATTATATCAGAGGGTGTTATTGAATGTTTTTTTTATCTTCATTAATGTAATGCAATACCACTAGTGAGCATATTCTTAAGTATTGAGGCACCTAAATGATTCATTACTTGAAAAAATTTCTGATACTTTATATCAGAGACATAACACTGAATGCTGTTGTAAACTGATATTTAATTTTCATACAAAGCTGTGTGGTCTGAGTTTTATGTTTCTTAGTTTCAATTTTCTCATCGATAAACCTGGGAATTTCTAGCCACACTTCAAGAGTATTTGTGCTTGATCTGTATATCCCACTTTTGTCATTTTATACTTAGGAATAGGAGGAAGGACAAGTGTATATACGTCCAAAATTTACTAGTATTAACCCTTCACTATCAGTGTTGCAGCTGCAATGTGTTTTCTTGTCAGCTTTCCTGCAGATTAAAAAATCCAATCCATTATTTGGATTGAAGCTCATAATGAAATGTGCAAGTTATTATCTTTTAGTTCTACTTAAAGAAATAATTACATAGAACATGGTGAACTACATAGAAGTAATAGTGTCTCGTATTATTCCTCTATTTGATTCATTTTATGTGTTCTTACGTAAGCAGGTGTGTGTGTGGAGGTGTGTGTGTGTGTGTGTGGAATTGTGCATGTATGTGTGTATTTGTTCATTCTTGAACAAATTTGGAGTCTTCAAAAATATAGGTTTCTATTCTTTTATGCTTGTAGCATATAAATATCAACATTGTTAATATGATTTGGCATTAAAATAACAATATTGTTTGTGATCAAATTCATTCTTAGGGAAAGTGTTTTCTTTATGTTTTGATTTTTCTCTAAATTAAATATATTTCAGAGACACCTCAGATACACTTATTAAATGAACTTATACATTATATCTCTCTGTTGCATTAATTCTGATTACTTGGTTAGGCAACCTAAATTTACTTATTTAGGATCAGTTCCTCAAAAATAATCTTTCCTTTTTCAGCTTTTCTCTTCTTCCAGCTCTAAAAAGTGTGCCCCATCTTCCCAGAGACTTTTCCCTTTGTGTGTAGAGTGTGTGTTGGGAGGTGGGTATGAGTAAAGTGGTGAACACTAACTAATGTTTGAACCCAGGATTTCCTGATAGCGGTACAGACAGACAACTGCTCTACAGTCCAGTCCAGTTCTTTTTTTCCTCTGGTTACTTTTGCCCAGGTTAACCTGGACCATAATCCTCCTATTTATGCTTCCACCACCCACTACTGGAATGACAAGCATATTCTACCCACCCCTGCCTAGCTTTTACTTCAAGTTGTCATGCCCTTAATCTTCACCTCCTAAATAGCTAGGATAAGAGGTCCAAGCCATTGTCACTGGCTACATTTTTCAAGAGTCTATACTCAAATTAGTTGTGTACAGGGCCTTAATTTAGACTAGAAAGTTTAATACAGCCCTCCATCAGCAGACAGATTTCTTCTCTATCTTGCTGTAATAATTCTAATTGTCTGCCATTCTTTTATAGAGTTAGCAAGCCATGAACTGTCCCATTGCACAGGGTTAAAAACAGAACTCAGGTAAGACAATATTGGAATTTTATGAAGGATGCTAGGCACATTAAACTTTCAGCCATATCTTTAGTTGGATTTCTCAGGATTTTATTAATATTTTTATCTGTAATTTATATTTTTTTTATTGTGAAAATACCATACAGAGGCGTTACAATTACATGAGCAAAGTAATGAGTACATTTCTTAGCAAGCATTGTTGCCTCCTTTGTTTCCCCTTACCGTCCCTTCCCATCTTCTCCCCCTACTCCCCCAAACACCCCACTCCCCACGACCCCCTACCTACCCAGCACCAAAGTTGTAAAGTTTGTTTTTCGACATAACTTCTTGTACATCTCATTGTTGCAGTGGGTCCACCTGTATCCCTATTGTTAACAGTGAAACCTCCAGGAAAGTAGCATTCCAATTACTCTAACGTGCCTGTTTTTTCTTTGTATCAACTATTTTTTACAGAACACAGAGTTCAAGGACAACAAATAAAAATGATAAGACTATTTCTGAATTAAACAATCAAGGCCTGAGTGCTTTCTGACCATTTTCTTCTGCGCATGTTCTATATATCATATGCTATTTTCCATAAGAGCAGGGAAACCTGTCCTGTGAAATCCAAAGCATTTCTCGTTCACACGTTTTTGTTTTCCCCTCATTTCTCCACTGAAAGAAAATCATGAGGTACTATTAGATGATTTTTTTTAATCTTAGAGTACAGAATATATATATATGGCCTATTGATGAGTCTCATTCTTTCCTAATGAGAATGCCTGTTCTTGAGCCAGGAGTTGCTCTGTTGTCTCCAATGTTCATGCTGCACAGATGAACCTTGCCAGAAGATTGGTCACCTCCTTTCTGTCTGTTGAGTTAATCCTCTTCTACCTTCCCTGTAAATGTGAGGTCATTCCTTTTCTTTCTCTTGCTTTGGAGTTACTCTTGACCTTGTTTTTATAGACTTCTGCATTAAGGTAATCATCCGTGTTAAGGTTTTGAACATTCTCCTAGGTGGATATGGAGGTGAGACCACATAGTTCTCAGCAGTCGACCTTAGGAGGACACTGACTGTAGTTCACAGAATTAGGGCTCTGAATACAGATTATAACTTGGTGTTGGAGTATGAGATGTAGAAGGCATGTAAAGAATGTCAAAAGCTTTAAAATACAATTTTATTTTAATTTTGAAATGTAGTTTTGGGGTATGCTAGAGAAATACAACGTGAGATGATCTAAAATAATTTGGTTCAATGACATAAAATAAAACTCTTACTCTTTTTACTTTCCCCTTAAAATGCAAAATAAAAGTAAATTTGCATCATATTAAATGAGAAATATTTTTATTCTTTGGTATCATTTTGCTTCTGTTCCTTTTCCAGCATTGTTTGATCAACACTATATTTCCATATATTAGTGTCCTTCAGCTTTTCTACTCAAACCCTACTCAAACTTTATAAATAAAGGAACTTAGCTCCTTGCCAGTCAACATAATTTTAAAAGGGATAATAATTTTCTTAACATACATGTATTTTTAAAATTTTATTTTATTGTAATGGTGTTGTACAGAGGGGTTACAGTTAAATAAGTTACATAAGTAAGATCATAATACGTATATTTTTCATTCTTCAGGTTTTCATTTAGCTCTTACTTTCTAATATTAGTTGACAGGGAAGTTAATCACAAGGAATTGTTGATTGCATCTTGGGGACATGTCAAAGATTGTGTAACTGCTTTGAAGATTAAACCACTAGAAGTCATTGAAAAGGGGGATGGTGGCTTTGTCAGTTTCTTTGGGCAACACAGAAACTTAAACTAACTTTATCCAGTTTAAAGAACAGCAATATGTATTCTTACAGTACTAGAGTCTAGATGTCTGATATAAGATGTTGGTAGTTGGATTTTTGGTTTCCTGGAAACCTGGTTATTTCCCATCTGACCATAAATTTTGTCCTGGATCCTTGGTGTTCCGTGGTTTGGACACACATCACTCAACTCTCCTGTCTCTGTCTTAATCAGCTTTTTGTTTCTGTGTCTCCTATTTATGTCAATTCTCTCTGTCATCACATATATTACTACTAAGGTCATGTCACCTCTAGATCTTGAACACATCAGCATCTTCAGGATATGATTTCCAAGTATGCTGACATTCCTAGATATTGTGGATTAATAATTGGGAAAAACTTGTTGATGGCAATATTCAATCCATAATAGTAGAAAAAGTTGTTCCTGGTAGAACTTAAATGGTTAAGTTTCTACCCCCTGTCGAGACTACATAACCTGCAGAGAAAACCTCAATAGGTGATATAAAATGGAAAAAAAAACCATAATACTAGTCAGCATGATTGTTAAACTTTTTTCCTAAGATAAATAAAATGGATCCCAAATTAAATCACAATGACATGGTTTCCCCTCCCCCCCAAAAAACACAAAACAAAACAAAAAAAAAACAACCAAATTCAATTCAAAAAACACATAGACTAATAGGGCCCTAAATACAATTTAGCAATTTGAAAAAGAGACAAGTATGTATCCGGGACAAAGTAAACATCCCATGGATGATTTGTGCCAAGACCACCTCTTTTAAGATTTTTTAAGGCTATCATATGCTAATGGGAAGGATTTCTTTCAGCCATCCCTGCCATTTAATGATCTCTTTCCTTCAATATATTCTTCTTGATAAATGGAAAAAGAGATTAGAAGTCAGATGCATCAATTACAAGTATCTTTTACCTGAATATGATGCTTATTTTCTCTGAATGCCAGTTGTCCTTCTGAAAAGAAAAGGAAGAAATATCTTGTGGAGAAAAGAACCTGCCTATAGTGTTTGCTGAAAAAATTTCGGAGATGATCAAAGTACCCTTATCTATGCTGTCCAAATAGTAATCACATATTAAACACTTGGAATTTGTTAATCTTAATATAAACTTAATTTAACCATGCTATGCTATTACATTTGAAGAGTATAACTAGAACAATTCCCTGCATACAAAGAAATTCACCATTTCTTTCTTTTTCCTTTCTTTCTTTTCCTTTTTTTCTTTTTCTTTTCTTGTATTTTATTTTTGCTTGTCTTAAGTCTTGAACTCTGTGTATGGATTCTTTTTGAGCTTCTTTTGCTCAAGGCTAGTGCTCTGTTATTTGAGCCACAGTGCCACTTCTGGCATTTTTTGAGTATTTTATTGGGGACAAAGGTCTCATGGGGTAAAAGTTTAAAAAGAAATGTATTCATTATCTTACTTATGTAACTGTAACACCTCTGGTCATTACTTTTATAGCAAAGCAAAGCAAAGCAAATATAAATATAAATGGAAAAAAAAAGAGTCTCACAAACTTTCCTGCCCAGCTTTGATGTGTTGTCCTCAGATCTCAGCCTCCTGAGTATCTAGGATTACAGACATGAGCTATCAGGGACTGGCTCATATTTTCTTCTTAATATAGAAAGGAAGATACAGAAAGGTATGTATAATCTGAAAATACCAGCTTTAAAATCAGTGAAATATAAGTAACCTTGAATGAACACAGTAGCTTTTGTTCTTTGCAGAACAATGGTGGAAAATAACATGAGCTTTTTAATCTTTGAAATCACAACTGTATAAAAAAGAAATGTTAATATTACTTTTTTTAGATTTTTGCATTTGTGTTTGGAAAAAAATTTAATCTAGAAAAACTGTGAGAGATGAGTATAGAACTATGCCTATTACAGCTATTGGTCTATGGCATATCCTTTCAAGGGCTTGCATAGCATAGTTGTTTTAGGGTTCACTGGCTATTTGACAATTCACCAGACATCTAAATATTCTCTAAATATCACTTTCCACATATGTCAAAAAACAATAATAACATTTAATTATAATGTATTTACATAATCTTATACACACTGAAGTATTCATTGTCATTCACTATTCACTATGCAAGTGGCTTTAAAATACTTCTGAAAAATACATAAAAGTACATAAAAGCTTTAAATAACTGAAATAATTTTTGGAAGTATTAGAAGAGGAATCATCAAGTTCTATTTAAATTGTATAATAATACAATAGAGTTTAAAATGAATATATACATATTAATTAATATAGATTAGTGAGTGATAACAGATATTTAACAGCAATAGAAAGAAATGATCTATTTTCTAAAGACAAATGGATTTGTGATATGTGATATAGGTAAACTTCTGAAAGGAAATGTAGAGGATCAAGTAATAAAATATAGAATTGTATTTCAAGTGAGATGAATGGTTAGACTACTACAATTTCTGTACTTGGATTTCCATAGCTTCGCTGAGGCCATTTTAGGGAACAAAGAAGTATGGATTTGGGTAGATGGAGATCAGAGAAGGTAAGAGCATCATGGAGGATGAAAGCTTAAGACATAGTTTTTCAGTTTTATTATCTTGTAATAAAGATTCATAAAATACAACTTAAAGATTTGACATAGCAAAGCCTGTGCTTTGCTTTTTGCCTATTATTGAATACTGAAAGTATTATAAAAATGCCATCTTGACCAGTATTGGGAAAGTGACACATGATTTTAAGATCAAGTTCAGACTTTCTGTAGCACAGTTTTACAATACTTATCATAAGAAAAACAAATTTTGTTCTAGATATAATTTTGTTCTAGATTTAATAAGATGCCATCTAATTTTGAAGAGATTAATATTCAGACATATTTTGCCATTGTTTATAATAGCCAGAAATGGAAAAGGAAACTACATATATAGGATAAAAGAATCTTGAGATGCATCATGTCATGTTCAACAATCAAATATCATTTATCTCTCCATGGATACTGTAGATTTGTCTTTTGTGAAACTACTTAATATGTTACCAATAAAACAAGGTAGTATAGACTGGTGTCTGAGCATATAAGACCTCATAGTGTACCACTTTAAAGAGTCTTCAGAAAGCCGGGCGCCGGTGGCTACTAAGGAGATTGAGATCTGAGGATCACGGTTCAAAGCCAGCCTGGGCAAAAAAAGCCCACGGGACTCTTTTCTCCAATAAACCACTAGAAAACTGGAAGTGGCGCTGTGGCTCAAGATGTAGAGCACTCGCCTTGAGCTGAAGAGCTGAGAGACAGCACCCAGGCCCAGAGTTCAAGCCCCACGACCAACAACAACAAAAAAAAAGTCTTCAGAAAAATGTTAGCAAACTTACACCTACTATGGTATTTTGCACTATCTAATTATTTCTCTGAATGTCTCTTTGGGAAGACTTTTCAAGAGCATACGATCTCTTATCATATTTATTAAATATGATACCAATCATAGTCTTTTGACCCATCCTGTCAACAGTTTGTTCAGAATCTCACCGTGATGTAAGTAGCTCTCAGAAAATAGAAATTTTGCATAAGATCAGAAGAAGGGAATGCTACTTTTTAAACTTAGGATGCATTGGGAGGAGAAAGCTGTGCCTAACTTGTTGACATTAGTCTCTTGGAACAAGAGTCCATTTACCATAGCTGTTACAGTTACTCAAAAACCGACAGGAAAGCATTATAACCACTATTCCCAAGATCTAATGGTTGTAAACATGGTAAACATTATATGCCACGGAAATTCTCATGGATTGTTCCTCTCACATCAAAGATAACGCTTTGTAACAGTGTTACTTTGGATGACATTTAACTTTAATTTCTTGATGGACTGTGAGTCTTCTATTCTCTCTGAATTTAACTCATCTCTTGCTGTTTGGTTAATACCAATTTTTTCCATTTAAATGGTGGCATATCCAAGTTTGGCCTCTATTTGTAAAAAGAATGTAAAATTATATTTATCTATTGGAAAGAAAAAATGTCTTGTTTTAGACATATTTTTCTATTATCTTTTCTTTTTTGTTCTGCTTTAATCAGAGTGCTATTTTACTCTTATGGTCATAATCTTCCAGTAATTTTAATTTGTTCTCCATACTTTCAAGAGATATATCCATTCAAGAAGATGCTTAATTACAAAGGATTTTTTAGGTGTGGCAAGATGGAATTTTATAGTAGCAGAAAATTTGATATATCTACATTTATCCAAGTGAGATGATAAGTTATGGGAAGGATTTGAAGATTACATTGTAAAAAATTACTTCCACACATGTAATAATGTACTATTTAAAGTTTACTATCACATTGTAGGGGGCTAACTAAGGAAATTGAATAAATGTGAGGTCCTAAGTACTGTAAAAAGAAAAAATAATAAAAAAATAGCAAAGTCAATATATTAAAAAAGGAAAAATTATGAAAAGAATCTGTCCATTTCTCTCTCCCCCCTCCCTCCCTTCTTTCCTCCTTCCTTTCCTCTCTTACTCCTTTCTTTCTTTCTTCCTTCCTTCCTTCCTTCCTTCCTTCCTTCCTTCTTTCCTTTCTTTCTTTCTTTCTTTCTTTCTTTCTTTCTTTCTTTCTTTCTTTTTCTTTCTTTCTTTCTATCTTTCTTTCTTTCTTTCTTTCTTTCTTTCTTTCTTTCTTTTTCTTTCTCTCTTTCTCTCTTTCTCTCTCTTTCTCTCTCTCAATCTCTCTCTCTCTCTCTCTCTCTCTCTCTCTCTCTCTCTCTCTCTCTCTCTCTCTCTCTCTCTCTCTCTCTCTCTCTCGCAGTATTGGGAGGCTTGCTTGGAAAGCACTGCACTACTAGAGCCATACATCCAATCTGCCTTTTTGTTGGTTGCTTTGTATTCAAAATATCATGAACTTTACAGCCAAGTTTGGCTTCACACTGATATCAACTGCATCTTCATCATTTTATTTACTCTTACACTGATACTAGGCTTTTTCTGTAACTGGAAAATTCTAATCGAACAAGATTTATTTTCTTACGGTAACACTAAGTGTAACATGATCTTCATAATGCACTATCAACAATACTGTGTCAACATATTTAACCTTTCTGTAGTGTGAAAATTGTAAATAGTTTGCAAAGGTAGCATAGTAGTTAAAAATGCATTAAATGAAGCTGGGTGCCGGTGACCCATGCCTGTAATCCTAACTACTAAGGAAGTTGAGATCTGAGAATCTCACTTCAAAGCCAGCCTTGGGGAGGGAAGACCATTAGACTCTTATCTCCAATTAACCACCAGAAACCAGAAGTGGCTTGTGGCTCAAGTGGAAGAGCTCTAGACTTGAGCTGAAGAGCTCAGGGACATTGCTCAAGCCCAGAGTTCAAGCCACACCATTGACCACCCCCAAATGCTGGCATTAAATGAATATGATACGTTGGATTGCAATTTTACAACGGCATTTGACAGAACTAGGTGTGGACACGTGCATTTAGAGTATTTTGAGTGTTGTTGGGCAGAATGGAATGGTGTGTTTGGTCATTTCTGCTCTGTGGATGGCAGTGCACTCCAAGTGTTTTTTTTTTTAATTTTTTTCCTTTTCACTATTATTTTAAAAGTATTCTAAAAATCACAAAATTTAATATTTTTAATGATTCTGAAGTGCTCTTACTCAAAATATTTTCTACTTAAAAGCTTTGCAAAGTCAATAATCGCTTCATCTGTGCTATCCACTCATTCATTTATCACATTAAAGTGCTTCATTATGGGATCGTCTCTTTGATAAGACAGTAAGACAGTAAATCATTTATTCATATAAACATAGATCCAGGATACAGAGGTCTATAAGCTGAGTTTTCTTAAAATCAAAAAGAATTTGCTCCCACCTCCACGAAAAGGATGGTAAGGGGGAAACAAAGAGGAGGCAACAGTGCTCAAATAGGAAAAGTATTCATTACCTTGCTCATGTAACTGTAACCTCTCTGTATATTTTTACAATAAAAAATGTACAAAAAAGAATTTACTCCTTTTTGGATAGGGATTAACATAAATAATTGTGTCTATTTTGGAGTCATTAAAACACCTATATTAACTTTGTGTCTATATTAATTCTCCATTGCTAGTTTCAAAAATACATGTAAATCAGGAAAATAAAGCATGTAATTGTTAACTCAGTATTGACAGTTTTTATCTTTATTTAGGTGTAATTTTTATTTTGCTGTGAGGGTTCTGAGAATGAAAGTTACAACAGGTGTTATGAATTTTTAGCAGATATTTCTAAGTCATTGCTGTTTAATTGTTATTTCTTTGGGGTTAAAAAATTCTATCCCTCCTCTTTTCTCCTTTGTACATATATTAAGCAGACGGTCAATGGGAAAACAGTATTGTTTATTTCTAATAAGCATTGTTTATGAACAGTAACAAATATTATATGGCTTTAAAGTACTTTCTTTTGGAGAAGTGAACCATATTGATGCCATAAATTGTAGACAAGAGATCATGTGTTAAAGAGAATGAGGGTTTGATTAAGGATCTTAGGCCATACTCACAATTTAATAAAATAATAGAGCATACAATTTTGGAATTAAATTAAGGCTACAACTTATATGTAAAGTAAGATAAATATCAATCTTCATGTAGAAATTCCTAACCAGTGTATCAACAAAAATTATTTCAAACACATTGTTCACATTCTTACAGATTGCTTTGCATACCCTTACAAGTTACTATCTTATTTTGAAAATCATTATTAAGCTATCACATTATAATTTCGCTATATCCTCAATATTTTTGTAGTAGTCCATTACATTTTATCACTGACGTTACTGATTCATTCTAAAAGTCCCCAAAACTTCATGAATCTTTCATTCATCTCTGACTAAATATTTTTCAAAGTTACCTCATCTTATTTAACTTTAACAGATTCAAAAATATGGCCTAATAAAAATTAATTCACAGCTATGTTTTATTAGCACAATAGAGTGTCTTTTAAAAGTTAAAGTTCAATACATAGAGACTTTAACATATTTTAGTCAAAGCAGATAAAATTTTAAGATTAATAAAACATGTGGAAATTAACCTAGTCACTGTAAATTACAATAATTTATCCCCATTAATTTCAAATTTGTATTTTATACATGAAATCCAAGTCTTCCCAAATTTAGAAAGAATTAGTAGGAGATTAGTAAATTGTGATTGTTACAGTTACTGAGCCATTATGACATGGATTAAGATAATATAAAATTTCAGATTTGATTCATTTTCAACATTAATTACCATTATGTTTATTTGTATTTCTAAGATATGAAATGAAAATATAGATTTAATCTTTTTATCAACTGAGTCTGCTTCCAGATAAAATCTTTAAGCATAAGTAGATCCAAGTCAAGCATTTTTGTAAGAAATATTAGGTCTATTATCCCAGAAATAAAAATAAGCCCTTGAAATCATTCCAGTTTGCTTATAAGTATACACATATGGGATCTCAATAAATTACAACTTGACATCAGGTAAGCAGCTCTACAGATTTTTTTTTTGGTAGGAAGTGTAATTTATGCCAGAACAATTCAAATAAATCTCAAATCATATTATTTGAGAGAGGTATTTTTAAGTTACCCTCCTTATGAATAAAGCATTCATCTTTAAAGTCAATACTATCTAAAAAGTTGTTAATTCATTGATTCAATAAATCTTTATTCAGTGTTTCCTGTGTGCTAGCACTTTAAAGCACCTAGATATGAGCCGTCAGAGCTCATATCTCACCTACCTGCCTTCTGATTATGAAAAACTTATACAAATGGCAGCAACAAAGAAGAATAACTTCTTCAATAAGCAGCAACCTGTTGTTGAAGTACGTGAAGTCACTGAGAACTGGAGAACTGCTTTGCATGGCTTTCTTAGGAAACTATTTTTCTAAGGACATTTTATTTAGTAGTAACAGAAATGGAGCAAAATTGGCACTAGCACCGTGTAAGAGAAAGGGAGTCCAGGAAGGGCTTTTAAAGGATGCTGTAGTGGGATCAGAGGTGGGGATAAATTATAAATTACTTTCAGTTTATACCTGGCATTAGTGAAGAAAAAAAAGTTAAAAATCAGATAAGTGAATATGTGGGCCAAGATAAATTCTTAAAACAGTTAACCCCAATTCTCATTCTATTTCCCCATGGATATCAATAACAATCAGTCATAGAACACTATTCCTGCCAGACCTGATGCACTCTCTAAGTTCTACTCAACAATACAACATTCGTGGAATCAAAATGGACTCAAGAGTTGAAGCTATGTGCATCCGCTGAGAAATGGGGTTGTTTTTTTCTAAACAATTCCTTTTTGTTTTGTTTTGTTTTTTACTTTTACTGATTAATGACTTGGGCTTCACATTCTTGTATTACAATAGAATCAAAGATATGGAAATCATACTTTATAAAATATTTTTAAATAAAAAAAGAACGTAATTGCTCATTGAATTGTAAAAAATAAATAAATAAAGGTATTTTTAAAAACATTAGTGTCTTGGGCTTAGAATTATATTTGCCATATAGTTAGAATCTATAGCGCAGGACTCAGGTAAGAATATCCTAAACATTTCATAGATTAAATTTGACTTGTAGCCAAGGCAAAACTAGTGGCTGCCTTACCCTGTTACTTGTTGGCTCACAAAGTTAGTAAATTATTCAAACAGAAATGATGATGATGACAAATTGAAATAAGCTGAGATGATCTTCTATTATTCCTACTCAGTAAGAAAGTGTGGCTTTTGGTTGTTGGTTGGTATTCTGAAGGGCTTCTTCTAATGTCCTTTCCCATGTAAACTTTATCAGTTATTTCAAGTTTATAGACCAAATCTTTCTAATAGAAACACAAGAGGATTTACCTAATTGGTATTCTTTGCTCTTCTGGAAAACCCATTAAAAACTGGAAGAAAATAATTGAGATCAAGTCATTCATTTAATTTATTTGAAATGTTGTAATATAATGTGGTAACCAATAAGATATTGTGCAGACTTCTTTTCATGTCTTCAAAACTTTGTGTGGAGTTTTATTTCCAGTATTGGCCACATTTCATGAAGTTATTAGTCACATATGTTCTGTACTTAACCAGAATGGAGAGTAAAATATAAATGACCAGTCTTATATTTTGGCCTTAGCCTCTGATACTGTACTTCTGCAAAGGTTAAAAATAACTTATGGATGTTACGGTACAAATTATCCTGGATTTGAAGGTATGTTTTGTTTGAAAAGAACTAGTAGCCATTAGAAACACACTGTAAAGAGGTCACTAGACTTAATAAAACATTTGATTACTATGTCAGTGTAAAACATGTACATACTCATACACACAGGCAGTGTGTGTTAATTGCAAATAAATCTGCTGTATACAAGTAAAGAAAACAAACTGAAAAAACACAAAACAACAACAGCAAAAGATTTCCATCAACTCAGAGACTAATTTTCAAAGGAGTAAAATATTGATTGCCTTCTGAAATGGTACTGTAGACAAACTGGGTGTTCTTTAGAGGGAAAAAAAGTATCTTTCTTTGATTCTGATTGCATTTCTGAGGTGTATTTTTAATTAGCATACATTTAATCTCTATGAGCACATTTAATTCTGAATCTTAAAACATTATTATAATTAGCCCTGGCAAAATATATAGTAACACTCAATAACATCTTTTTCTGCCTAACTTTACTAATGATTCTAATGAAGCATGAAATGCATATGTTCAGTTCTATGAAGTCTTGTACACTATACTACCAAACCTTAGATTTTAGAATTATTTATTTTCTCAAATGGATTCAAGTTGTGGCTATCAATGAACATAAAATATGTAAGTTCAGACAGAACATAAGTTCAAGGTCATTATAAAGTCAAACAAAGAGTGAATGTACCCATGTGTTTTATTTGTTTCCACTTCAAATCAAATAATTTTTACTCAATGTTCTAATTTATGTGTATTCTAAATATTTCACTTAAAAGTATTTGTATGATTTTGATCATTATTAATCAATGAACGGGGTTAGAGAGCATTTCTTTTATTTTTTTTTTTTTTCTTGTTGGTCATGGGGCCTGAATTTTGGGCCTGGGCTCTGCCCCTCAACTCTTCAGCTCAAGGCTAGCGCTCTACAACTTGAACCACAGTGGCACTTCTGACTATTTTCTGCTTATGTGGTGCTCGAATCCAGGGCCTCATGCATACAAGGCAAGTACTCTACCACTGAGCCACCTTCCCAGCCCAACATTTCATTTCTGTAGAAGCAAAATAATCCTATGCTAATTGGTGTTTCTTTAGCCATTAAAAACACTATTGTATCTCATTCATCCTGGTAAATAAATTTGTTGTTATGAGAATGTACAATGTGGTCAAAGTCAGTAAAAGAGGGTCTTTTAAAATAAGTGAACTAGTTTAGAGAGAAATATGATTAAGGGCTGGGAAGGTGGCTCAAGTGGTAGGGCACTAGCCTTGAGCTGAAGAGGTGAGGGACAGCGTCCAGACCCAGAGTTCAAGCCCCACAACCGACAAAAAAAAAAAGAAAAGAAAAGAAATATGATTAAAAGAAAAGGAAGAAAAGAAAGTTGTGATCCATTCAGAATCCATCCCTATACTGTTTTATTAAAATATTAGAATACACAGCTAATAAATTCTGATTAAAAAGGTACATTATAGTCAGCCAAGAAACATTCTTTCTAAACCTATGTTTGATGTCATTGAGGCTGAAGCTATAAGATGATAGAAAAAAAATGAGATACTTGTAGTAAAAATTAATTAATATTGATTTTTTTCTTTAATGTTTTATCTTAAAATTTGAAATATCACAGTTAGCCTTAAGAATTGCTCCTTGGGACCAGGCTTTTAAGAATAAGAAAAGGGAAAGATTTGTTAATTTTACTCGCATCTCTATGGAGGGGACATCATTATGCAGGTAATGGCTCTGCCTGGAAAAATGAAGCACATTAAAAATGAACAGGTACTTTTGAAATTCCTGAAGCAATGTAATTTGTTGAAGCAAACACAAAAGGACAGCTAATACTAATTATGTGCCAGATAAATTTGTTTAATATTCAATTTAATCTATAATATAGTGGAAAAAATTGCAAATAGATTCTATCTTGTCTCTTTAGAATTTTGGAAGAAGAATGTGTCCTGTCTGCTTTTCAAAGCTTTGTTCTTCTGCCTTTGGGACTAAATCATAAAGTTCAACCAGCAAAGCTTTGTGTCCCAAAGGACACAGCAGGCATTGATAGTGTACTGTAGCTGTAATTCTATAGTGACACCAGATTGGCGACTGACAGAATTCTCTTGGGTGAAAGTGACAAAGCTGTAATATTTTCACAATGGACTGACTGATGTCTTTGGAAGGTCTGTTTGGTTTCAAAGGACATTTTTTTATTTTTCTGTGAAGATGAAAGTCTAGGAGACCTTTGTGATGAAAACCATCCGACTGCATAATAAGCATTGCAGTAAATAAAATTATAGTGTTCCCTTTCTGAGCTATTTATTGCTGGAAGCTGATTAAGAATATCTCAAAGTGTAGATCACGAACTATTTGTTTTGGGTTCCAAGTGGTTATGAGGTGATCTTTATTTCTTTCTGATTAATAGACAATATATTATTAAAAAAATAGAACGTGTTGTCTGTGCCTCTGAATAGTGAAGAGCCTATGTATTTATGTGAGGTGATATATTTATTATGTAGAGATAAAATGATAAATATTTAAGTAGATTATCACATAAAGCATTTTGTTTATAGCAAGGTTTGAAACAAAGCTTGTAACATCATTTTAACATTTCCTGCTTAGTTCTGTTAGGTTTACTATTTTAAGTCTGAAATCTTGTTACTTTAGAGAACTTTGTAATGTACATGAAGACTTAAATCACTCAAAAATACTTAAAAGGTAAGTTTTAAATATTTCAAAAATTTAAATGTCAAATTTATGTTGTCTCATTTTTAACCCCAGGGGAGAATTATGAGTTTTAAAACACAGTTATATTTCTATAAAATTTATTTATATTTCCTCTTGTTAACTTTGTATATTCATAGGTTTACAAAGGAGTTTCAAGTAAACACGACAATTCATGAGTATTGGGCATCTTGGCCATTGTCACCCTTCCATTTTTCTCCTCTCTCTCTCTCCCAAAGCACCTCATCCCCTCAAGTTATATTTGTATATTGTTGGAATACTCATTTAAGAAGAAAGGAAAAAAATGTGATTTTTTTATAGTAGCATTCTTAGTTCAAGTTATTAAACAGAGAATACTTATTGCAGCATTTTGAAAGGCTACTTATTGACACTTATGTAGTCACAATGTTTGAAACACTGTTCAAGCTACATGACTCTACTTAAAATATATATGTATGCATATATATGTACATATATAGTTATATATATAAAACTACATATAACTATATAGTTATATAACTATATATATATTTATATATATATTTATATATGTACATATATATGCATATATGGGTTTTTTGTTTGTTTGTTTGTTTTGATGTGGGACTTGAACTCTGGGCCTTGGTGCTGTCCCTCAGCTCTTCAGCTCAAGGCTAGTGCTCTACCTCTTGAGCCACAGTGCCACTTCAGTTTTGTAGTGCTTAATTAGGGATAAGAGTTTCATGGACTTTACTCCTCTGGCTGGCTTTGAACCGAAATCCTCAGACCTACTGAATTGCTAGGATTAAAGGCGTGAGCCACCGGTGGCCGATGCATGTATAGTTTAATATTATAAAAATATTGTTCATGGAATTTAAGAGTAGAAAATTATTATACCTCATCATTTCTTGTTTACTTAGGAGAGTAGAATAAACCTTTTATTCCATGGTTTAATATAGGAATGTAAGGAGCAATATACTTTAGAAATCATGAAGGCTTTAGTGATCAAGCTCATGGTGCTACAGTTATAGTTAGGTAGTTTTAAACTAGTGTTGGTATTTTTTTTTTTTTTATTTTAGAATCACAAGGACAAGTCTCCTGGCCTTTGGGCTTTCCTTAGATTTATTTTCACTAGGGATGGTTTCTAATGAGATGTCCTAATCACCATGCAGGCATTGTCCACAAAGATAGAAATGAAATTGATGGTTCCTGAGATTTTCAGAGTTAATGGTATAGTGTCAAATTTTTTTTGGCTTAGTTAAGTTTATTTGAAAATGAAAATGCTGTCTGCAGATGGTTCTAAGGTTATTTTTGTGTTAAAATTTTTGAATTTCTACCTTGACTCAAATTACATTATTAGCAATTATTATTACAAGGTACTGTTCTTTAATGCAGTGGTTCTCAGCCAAGGGAAGTACTCTACTCCCTCAGGGGAACTGAGAAATGTGAGAAGGCATTTCCTTTGTTGCCATAGCCACAGAGCATGCTTAGCATCAGCTGTCAGAGGCAGGCCTAACAATGGGATAGTGCTCAGGACAGTACTGTATTGCATTAGTTTCCTACTACTACTACAACCAATTATTACAAGGTACATGGTTTTCAAAAACCATATTACAGTTACATAGAAGTCCAACAAAAGTCTAAATTGTTTCAAATCAAGGTAAGGCCACATTCTCTTCCACGGATAATAGGCAATCCATTTCTCTTCTACATTTTCCTAGCTAAGCTAAAATCTGCCTGTCACTTCAGATGTTCTGGAGTCAACTCTTCCACTGACTAAGGTGGGAAATCTACTTTTTAATTTTAATTAAAAAAAAAGTTTTCCCCCTACTGGGGTTTTCTCACAACGAGGGCATTCTTCATTAGCTTTATCATTCAAGGCTGGTGCTCAGGTACTTGAGCCACACCTTCCTTCCTGCTTTTGGCTGCTTAATTGGAGACAAGAGTCTCAATGATTTTTTTCTGTTTGTGTTGGCTTTAAAGTATGATCCTGTGGGTGTCTAGGATTACAGGCAGTTTCCTCCAGCACCCACCAAAAATTCTTCATTTTTCAATACTCCTGTAATTCATATTGGGATGCTAGTTTTATCCACATAAAAGTTTCCAGAGTGTGTTTTGCCATTTAAGATAATAAATTCACAGGTTCTAGTGATTATGACATCTTATGGTGACAGGTCACTTGATATACAGACTATGAAGAATTCTATCATTGTTTCTCACTGAAAAACAATGGATGGACAGTCCATAGGACACATACCAAGTAAAATAACAAAAAATTAAGCTTCCTGTTATGTGTTTTTAGTTTTTTTTTTTTTGTATTTGATACAGCCTATGTGACATTCAGAGTCCATCTAACTACATTCATTTACTACTTTGGGGATTGCTTTAAATGCCAGTGGTAGACACACTGCTAGACAAGTAAACTTAGACAAATAGACAAATCAATTACATGTTTTGGTCTTTTGGAATTTTTAAAATAAAGCTTAAAGTAAAATTCTCTATTTTTTGCTAATTTTTAAAATATGTAAACACTTAAAATCGTCACTTTTATGCTAGGTATGTTATTCTAAGATAATTATAAATATATATTATGTATGTTTTCTGTGCATATAATTATAATGAAAATGTCCACTTTACCACTTTCAAAGACAATAAAAAAGTATCTCCTGTAAGACTCAGAACAGCCCATAATAAATCTATCAATATTTTTTATTTATTAGGAAAGGGAGTTGATGTTCACAGTAATCATTATTATTAAAACATTCTGTTGTTGATGAAGACAGGAGCATAAGATGGCTTTGTTGGTCTTTATTATTTTTTTTCTTTTTAACGATTGTACTAGAATAGAATCGCTGTGGAAATGTATTTACATTTTTGATTACTACTTTGATGATTTGAGAGCTTTTTTATTTACTAATGATCTGAAAACAATTCTGCATTACCAATTTGAATAATTATGCTAGTTTATAATTTATATTAACTCCTTAAATATATCCTGCATCTATGCTGAGTAATTCTGTGGGCCAAATGTTCTTAAGATTATTCAGAGTTTGATCTTCTATATAAAGTGTAATTAACATTGAGAGCTGGTTCAGGTTGAGATTGGTGAAGAAAGTCAGAAACAGCTAAATTAATCCTTTGGGAATGACTCTGAGTTGATCTGCTCTTCGCTGATGACCATAAGAAGAGAAGAAATGCAGATTTTCCTTGGAAAATTCCTTTGTCTCTGATGCTCTTACTTGTATTTGAATTTGTAAACTAAAATTTATTTTCTGTATATCAGGTACTTTATGAATTATTCCAAAAGGCATTTTAAAATGACTTTTTATTAATTGGGGTAAGACTTTTCAATGTTTAACTCAAAATTGTTAAAATACAAATTTCATAATTATTTTCTTATTGACATGTTCCATGACCATTTACTCCCACATTCACAATTATTTTAACTTGTAATCCTTAGTTGAAAATGAAATTGTTCAGTAGAAGAAAATAGTCAAAATAAATACAATTGAGTTTTAAATCATTTTAATTTGGAATAACATTTTTTTAATTTTTTACTTCTCACTATTATTCTTCATCATGAGCCTTGGTACTTTTTCAGGAAAGTAACTCTAAAAGAACATAGTATTATGTTCAGTTCTTAATTGTCAGTTTAAAAGAGAAGGAACCTGTGTTCCTATATGCATCGCATATCAATATGTAGCATGTTACTATTTTCTGAGCTTTTTTGTCTCAGTTGTTTTTATGTATATTTTCCCTTGGCTTTGTTTGGTCTCACTGGTAACATGTTTCCAAGTAATTCTCTGATGATTAGAAGAAATGAATATTATATAATGTTTTAGAATGGTTAGTATTAACATGCTTTGCTTTATTTGTTTCTGTTTGATTGCTCTTCAATAAATATTTTTCTAAATAATGTTCCACAAAGGATGCTAAGGAGTTCACATTTTTACTGTAAAAATCTTTAAAATTAGAGAACTAACAACAAATTAACAATCATAGAGTCATAAAGTACAAGGATAATCAACCAGTTATAAAGTGATTCAGTATTTGTAATAACTCTTTATTAACAATCCTAAATTTATGTTGCATTATAAAATACAATTCTACATAACTGCCCTATGAATTAAATTAAGAATTTTTCAGTTACAAGTATCATTTTCAGAAACAATAATTACTTGCCCTTTGGTGAAAATTTGTACAATTATATTTTCTAGATTCTGACCAAGAGCAGGAAGGTCAACATATTTGAAGTCAACATGATTTCATTTCATTTTATCCAACCAAATCCATCCAATATGTTTGGTTATAGAGAAGGAAAATAGATAAAAATGCTTACCATTTCATTCAGCTTTGCTTATTAAAAAACCATTATAAGAGATAGTGACAGCATTTTTCACCCTATGTTTTAGTGTTGGAAAGCCAATTGACTTATTGTTATTCTCAGCAGCTTAAGAATGTAAGTGGTAACTTAGAACATGACATTTGGAGAAATAGACTGCTCTCCAACCCTCCAAGGCTCACTGAGCATGAAACTACCATTGGCACCATGGTGGTCTCCTATTATCAAGTAACTGGAGTGAAGTGATAGACCAGCGGAGGGTAGAACTGGGTTCTGGCTCATATAACAGACCTTTTCATTCTCTGCTATGTTCTGGTTCAAGACAGGGACCAAATGTAGAGAACTATGCACAAAATTTTTGGAAAATGATTTCTTGTAACTTTGGGATAACTGTTCTAAAACTGAGAAGAACATAAAGCAAAGAGAGTATTCTTAATATTTGCAACATAATTTTTATTCTATATTGTAATAGGTAGTTTTTTTTTAAATTTTGAATGTTTACCAAATTCTCTAATCTGTTCTCTTTGTCAAAGGCTACATGTTTCAAATTGCGATAGATACTTGGTTGTGACATCTGGGACTGTTTTTGGAATAGCTGTTAAATATGCAATACACGTATCTGATGAACAAATCATTTAGTCATACGTCAAACATTAACTGTGAGCCAAGTATGTAAAAGAAATTCTCTTCTACCAGAAACAACTGGAGAAAAACAATTTTTATTTTTAGCAAATAAAATGTACACAAAAAGTTCTTCTACACACAAAAAACAACAACAAAAAATGTGAGAACCAACAGGAAAATCCTACCTGCATTTCTCCTTCACAATTATTTTCTATATGTGGATAACATTGTAAGGGAGATAGTGTAGTATTGCCATTTCAAAACTCCACTTGATATAGAATTTCATTTTCCTTCCTTATAGATCAAAATAAAATCGCTGAGTGGAACAACTGACATTGTCTTTGATCACAGGGTAGTTACTACATTGCCCTTAAATCTTTCTGAGCATCTTGCCCTTCATCCTGTATCTTTGCAGGGAAAAGGCCTGACTTAGAAGAACTTGACTTTGAGTCTATGAAATGGCCAGAGAATTGTGATGTCCAAAAGCCACATGGAACTTGTCCCTTAAAATAGTTAACACTGGTTTTGGAAGGTGAGAGGTGGGGAAATATACTTTCTTTGATATTGAATGATGTTTTGAACGTGAGTTTTTCTGATGCATTGGAACTGAACTCTTTCTTTATACCAACACTTAATTGACAGCAGCTGAAAAATGCCGTGTTAGATTTTGTTTTCTTCCAAAAATAACTGAGGAAAATTTATCAGAAAGTTGTCTTGACATGCAAGATACCCTATGCTTTCTCTCACTGAACCTATTTATTTTGTTTTGGTTCTGACAACTTTAACATAAGCCCATCAATTTCCTTATTCATTATTTGGGACCACATGGCTCTTGTACACCTACAATAAGTTTATTTAATTAGTGGAATTGATTGAGAAATTTTCAATGACAGAACTACCTGGGTTACTTTTAAAATGTTTGTGAAAATAATGGTTACAGGTTTCCCAGCAGGTACAATATTTAACTTATTTATTATATGTACTTGACAAATTTTAATGTTCTCTACTTTCATTTTTTAAACTATGGTATTTTCCCATTTAGTTTTATATATTCTCATATGTCTAAGGAAGAATTTTCCTGAAATATATGGAATTTTTAAAAGTGATTATGTAAGAAAAGTAAGACATTTCCTTGGAAATGCTTATGACAATTCAGAAATCCCTCATAAAAAAGAAATATTGTGTATAATTATGTCCTTGACATTTAACATTTAGTTTATCTCCCAGTAAATTTTTAATTTTAATTCAATAATTGTGGTCATTGTAGTTACATTCTATTTTCCTTACAAACTATCGACACTGCATTATACTTATTAATTGTTATAATGTTGTTTCTATAGTTTACTAATCCATATGTACTGACTCATTAATATAAGAACAAATTCTTATTAAAAACAGATAATTATGTGGTAAGTACTTATATACATTTATCTGCCATGAGAAATTACAATCAAGTTTTTAAAAAAATAGTGAAAATAAGCTAGTTACTCAAACCTGTAGTGTTTGCTTCTCAGCAGGCTGAGATCTAAGGAGCACAGCCAAAGCCAGACAAAGGAGGATAGTCTGTGTGACTTTTTTATTTTCAGATTTTATTGAAAAGGTAATGTACAGAGGGGCTCAGTTATGTGAATCAGGTAATTAGTACATTTCCTTTTGAACTGTGTCACTTCTCCCTCATTCCCGTTTTTCCAATCTCCCAATTTCCCATCCCCCAAAGTTGTATATTTGATTTCCAACATAGTGTCTGGGTTTCTCTGATGAATTCATTTGCTCTTTGTCCCACTTTTCTGTGTTTCCCCTTCCCCTCCCCAAATCAGATAAACTTATATACCAGACAAAGGGTAAAGAAATCAAAAACAGTAACAAAAGGAATTTAGAAAAACGAGAGAAAAGGGAAAAAAAGAATAAAAATCTCACACAGATAACAATAATAATAATAATAATAATAATCTCTTACTTCCATTTCTTCGAGTTCATTTCGATAAGCACCATTTCCTATGATCTTCTGCCTATGGCTATTGAGCCCTTGGGGATTCATTCCTAAGAATGTCCTCATTTGTTCTCACTGTGTGAATGTTTAATTGCCAAACATGAGCGGTTGGTCAAGTGGTCAAGTGCTAGACTTGATCACAAAAGTGCAGAGAACAGAGGCTAGGTTCTTAGCTCAAGCCCCAGGACTGGAACACACACACCATGTGTGCAAGCACATCCACCCCCCCCCCAAAAAATAATGAAAGTAGGCAAACTATGTCCATAATGCACTATTGAATTTATGTAGATTCTATTTTTAAAATAACTTGTAAAGAATTTATATTTTAAGGATTTGAATGGGGTAGGAAAAAATTTCTCATGGCTAGATTCTGATTGAGCCATAGAATGAGACACTTAATTTGTACAAGATTCTCGAATAAAATTCTGTCCTTCATCACATCATAGACAAAAATAAAGCCTGTGGCTGTATTGAGAGGAAGACACTAGTATCACACCTGCTAGCTCAGAAGCTCTCCTCTGATGTTGAAATGTACTAAGAACATTAAAATATTTCCCCTGTCTAGCTTTCCCCTCAAGTGATGTTCAGGCCTCCAATAGATTACAGTTCCTTTGAACAAGAGAAATATAAGACTTTAACAAAAGAAATTCTGAGGGAAGTTGATATCCTCTGAATCCTGCTGTATAAAATAATTCTCAAAGTCCATTAATGCAGTTTCTTTCCTAAAAAGTATCACTTTTCCTGCTTTATTCTTTCCTATTTGTTCATCTTTTTCCTCAGATGAATCTTTTCACATAGCTGCTACACTAGAACAATATATTCAGAAAAAAAGCCCTGTTGAAAGACTGATGGCTGATACTGGGATATGCTATAGACTATGCAGAATAAAATGAGTAAAGTTATTCTACGCATAATGCTGAAGATTTGGGAAACAGAATAGCATTTACCATTGCAATCATGTGAGATTCCAGAGCTACACAAAGACCTTATCTATAATCCTTCAGTTAACGTTTATTTGTGTGGATATTCAAACAATTATTTGTCTAACAATATTTGCTTTCCTTGATTCCTCTCCTCCCAAGTTATAAATAGGCTATCTATTCATTTTGTTATATATTTAGGCCAGCTTTAATGGAGGTGATATAAAAGATATTTGGTTTTAAACTTATTTATAATACATTTTAACTGCCTGATATTTTCTGATGGCTTATTATTTTACATAGATAATAAAATGAAATATTTTCTACCTATTCATATTACATCTTTAGTGACAAAATATTGTCACATTAGTTGACATTAATCAGTTATTCTTGATAATACCTTCAAGGCTATCTTAACTATCTCTGCAGACTCTGTGTCCAGCAGTTCCTTCATTTATTATAGATCTTCTGGCCTGAGAAATAGCATATTATCACAGCACTGAATTTGGGGCACATCAGTCATTTCATGTTACTTGTACTTTAAAATATGCAAAACCAGTGTTGTGGCTCTTGCATTTTTGTCTTCTTTATATATATATATATATATATATATATATATATATATATATATATATATATATATATATATATATATATATATATTTGGTTGGCCTTGGGGCTTGAACTCTGGGCCTGGGCGCTGTCCCTCAGCTCTTCAGCTCAAGGCAAGCGCTTGAGCTACCACTTCAGCTACAGCGCCACTTCCGGTTTTCTGGTCGTTTATTGGAGATAGGAGTCTCACAGTCTCTCCTGCCCGGGCTGGCTTTGAACCGTGATCCTCAAATCTCAGCCTCCTGAGTAGCTAGGATTACAGGCATGAGCCACCAGCGCCCAGCTATATTTTTTTCTTTATACATACAGACTAAAAAACATGCAAGGGTCTGCTATCCTAGATCTGATTGATTATGTAAATTATTTCAATTAGGTTTTAATCATTTATACTTTTAACTGCTTCAACATCAGGAAGCAAAAAGTAGCTATATCCATCAGTATTGTGTTATGACAATCACAGGAGGAATTTAATTATTATTGAATTTTGATAAAACTTGGTAAAGTTAATTCATTTTTTTAATGTGGCTCCAGATGTCAGCATCTGTCCAGCAAAAATGAAAAGATATTACTCCATGTGTTCTTTTAAATCATTATACTATTTTTGAATAGTTCCTATTGTAATCTGTTTTTGTCTGAAAGAACTTTACCCATTTGTCATCTAAGGAAGAAAATATTATTTACAATTGCAACAAAGTTAATGCTATTATTACAGCATTTACAAGCAAATTATTCCTAAATAATTACATATGACACCTCTAATCTGAGCTTGGAGTAATATCCTAAGGGCACACATTCTTTTCTAAAAGCTATATTATTGTTAAGAGATAGAGAGCCTATCCATTTAGCTATTTCTTTGATTAGACATGATCTCTTTTAATAATAAATGTATTTCAAAAGTTAATATGTTCAAACATTATTACTATTGTCTAGGTGAATTTAGACTGAGGCTGATCTGTACAAATTTAAAAATAAGAAGTGATTTGACAGAATTATGAAGATATAAAAGACTAAACATAAAATTTAAAACCTAAAAGTAAATATTTTCTGTTTCTAGAAAACAATCATTATTGGGGAGGAAAAATATGTCTGCTTTTTGACACATATTTTAATTATATATTTTATTATAATATTGTATATTAAAAAATCTTGAATTCTGAAAAAGGAAAAGTAAACAACTAATGTGACTATGTGATTATAAAAGAGCATCTTCTAAAACTCTGAAGTGTTCATTGGGATTTAAAGATTATTAGATTATTATTAAGCTGAAAAGTGTATCTTCAGTCTTTCAATAGTTTCAGCTATGAATGCTTTAAATTTGTACTGAATCTATGTTGTTCCCATTCATGTGTCTTTTCTGAACTGCTAATTATTCCATGAAATCCTTTGATTTATATGAAACAACATGTTCTAAATGATTTTCAAAAATATATACTATGATTACTAAGAGTTTTAAGAGTTAAAGGCTAATAGGATATTAATGGGCTAAGGTAATCAGAGAAAATATGTAGGAAAATTATTACAGGGGTCAGATATTTAGAAGCAAAAGAAAATGGTAAGCAGAGAGGTCACATACTATGCAGTAAGCCATAACTTATCGCTACTTCGGGGAATATTATCATAGATATTCGAACTTGAACAGTAAAGCCAGTAAACTCTCCTGCCATATTGTAATAATGTGTGTTCACTCTATTTTCAGGGTTCTTCTTTTTTTTTTTTTGGTCGGTTGTGGGGCCTGAATTCTGGCCTGGGCTCTGTCCTTCAGCTCTTCAGCTCAAGGCTAGCTCCTACCACTTGAGCCACAGTGCCACTTCTGGCTTTTTTCTTCTGCTCATATGGTGCTGAGAAATTGAACCCAGGGCCTCATGCATGCAAGGCAAGCTCTCTACCACCGAGCCACCTTCCCAGCCCCTTCAGGGTTATTCTTTTTTTTTTTTTTTTTTAATTGTGAGAATTCCATACAGAGGAGTTACAATTACATGGGCAAGATAACGAGTACATTAATTATCAAGCATTGTTGCCTCCTCGTTGTTTCCCCTTCCCATCCCTTCCCATACTCCTCCCCTCCCCCCACCCGATCTTCCTCCCTACCCCCACCAAAGTTGTTAAGTTCGTTTTTTGACTTAACGACTTGTACATCTCATTGTTGCAATGGATCCACCTGTATCCCTATTTAAATGATTTGCTTTTTCCCTTCCCCTCCACAAATTATACCAACATCAAAAACAGTGTAAGTATGGGTTATACTGTGGGGGAGGGACCTACAAAGCAACATAGAAATCGTCTTATAAATATGATAGAAACAATTGCATGAAAGGAAAAAAAACAAAAAAAACCCATTTGAATACTTATCTTAGTGTTCATTCCCCTAACATCAACTTATCTGACCTTTTCTGCTTGTCTCAGGCATATACTAATTATTGCAAATAAAGGAAACCATGGGACCTATGTTTCTTTGGGCCTGGCTTATTTCACTTAATATCCTTTTCTCCAAGACTTTCCATTTCCTAACAAATGGGGCAATGCCATTCTTTCTGATGGAGGCATAGAATTCCATTGTGTATATATACCACATTTTCTTGATCCATTCATCTGCTGAGGGGCAACTGGGTTCTTTACCTAAACATTTATATGCAAATCTTAACTAAATTAATCACAATGGATTATAAAAAGTGTATAAGTGAATGAAACATGATTACTAGAGGAAACATTTCTTTAAATCGCCAAGATTTGTTATAAAGAAATCTCAATTCCCATGCTTTATTAACATGAAATTTGATTTTACATTTGTATGCAATGATGATATTGAAATAATTCATAGAGACAACAATTTAGTCTTAATCCTGCATATATTTCTACTTAGTGTTTGTGGGCATATCTGTTTATATAAAATTCTATGAATTAAAAATGTGTAGTGAGGAGATCTATACATACAACACCACATTATAGGATTTATGCAGTGATCCAATAACTGTCTTACTGACTGAAGTGCTTATAACTTACTTAAAAAAAGATTTCTTTTCTTTCTTTTGTTTTCTTTTTTTTTCTTTCTGTTTTTTTTAAAATTTATTTTTATTTTTTTGTTGGTCATGGAGCCTGAACTCTGGGCTTGGGCACTGTCCCTCAGCTCTTCATCTCAAGGCTAATGCTCTACCACTTGAGCCACAGCACCACTTCTGGCTTTTTCTGCTTTATGTGGTGCTGAGGAAATGAATCCAGGGCCTTGTGCATGCAAGGCAAGCATTGTGCCACTGAGCCACCTTCCAAGTCCCATAATTTACTTTTTAGAAGGAGAAAGCATCATTGTGGCAGTAGGATCACTATGTTATTATTCTCAAAAAGTTGGCAAAATAAAAGAGTTCAAAAATAAAAAAAAAGAATTCCCAAGCATACACTGTTTAATAAAATGTTTTGAGTGTTTAAGGCTATATTTAAAACTGGAAGTATTAAGATATATAAAAATGATCTTATACTTCGGAGAATAAAGTTTCTCTATATATACATATTATAAATATGTAGGTAGGGAGAGAGAGAAAGAGGGAGAGAGAGGGAGAGAGAGAGAGATAGAGAGACAGAGAGACAGAGAGACAGAGAGACAGAGAGACAGAGAGACAGAGAGAGAGAAATAGAATTACCTACACAGATGCCATGTGATAAAACATGACAGTGTATAAACTTTCAAAATGCTTTTGGGTTGAGAACTGTGGTGTTTGTGATTATTCTCAGTCAATGGTAAGGAGTTCTGATTGCACACCCATTTTATATTTGTTAGGTAAATTGTATACAGTATTGTTTTCTCAACTAGAATCTGAAAAAACAGAGGATGGTCTCATATATTAAGGCAGTTTAAGGGGAAAGGATTTGAGGAACATGTCATATGGAGTCCATCAAAAACAAGTGATTAAGATCTAGTGAGTAATGCAAAGTACAATAAAAATATTCACATTCACTTATTCACCAGGAAAGATCTGTGAGTCATATTCCATCATTAGCCAATGTCTCTACACTTTTCATGAAATCCTGACCAGACTGACTCCAAGCATACAATCTGAGCCATTAGTGACTCTGAAGTTAAAATCATATGTAAAAATGCCTGTGCTAGGAAATGGAAAAGGAAAAACCAATTAAAGGAAAATTGGTGTCCTGGGCAGTATATAGCCTTAGAAAATAAAACAACATTCCTATTGATTTGATCCTTAGGGGAATCATTCTAAATCCCAAGGAGAACACTAGACAAAAGAGAGAAATTACTAGGACATTAGGAGCAGTTTGAAACCTGGATTTAAATGAACCTGCCTAAGGAAAGGCAATTTATTTTTCTATTTTATGATAACAGCTCTCATTGTTTGAATCCTCTCATTTTTAGTTGAACAAAATAATTGATCACAAAAGTTAAATAAAAATGGCTTAATTATATTTGAATATCAAAATATATAGAATATTTTAATTACCGAATAACATTCAATTACCCAGTAACATTCATTCAGATGATTGGGAATATGCATAGAGTAGATTGTGTATGGGACAAGAGATTTATTTGATTAAAAGTTATCTGAGATATCAGCCTCATACTTCAAACTCAGCCTTGAAATGAGACAGAAACGTTGAGGTGATTAGATTGACTAAACCCTTGAACAAGAATCCAATATATACTTGAATATTCCATGAAGTGTTTGATGCATTAATTAATTGTATCTGTACATATGAATTTTATTCTTGTAATTTCGACATTGAACTCTTATAGAATAATCTATAGTGGAAAGCAAGAGCTGATTAATTATTAATTGTCATTTATGAATTCATTTGGGAATTGTCTTATTCCCTAGTAATACTCTCAATTGTGAAGAATTCCAAACACTAATCCAATTAGATAGATCAGGAAGATTATCTTTAGAATTTGATTAATTTTAACTTAGTCTTTATACAACTTTAGACTCATGTTGAAAAGCCAATGAATATCATTTAATTGGATAAAAATTATTATTGTCTTCCTTCCCCTCCTCCTTTTTCTCTTTTTCTTCCTCTTGTCCTCCTCATCTTCCTTCTCCTCTTCTTCATCCTCTTTCTTATCTTCCTCTTTCTTTACCAATGCTTGAAATACACTAAATTAGCTACGTGGTTCATTCACTTACATTTATTCATCTACAAATAAAATTTCACTCACTCAAAATGGGAAAACACAGGAAAAGCCACCTGCTAACACCGTTCTACACCACCCTAAACCAGAGCCAATCCCTCCTAATTTCCTTTTCAGAAACACATTTAATGTTCAGTGCTAAACATAAATAGACTATCATCACCATTCTCTATCCCTTTTTTGTTTTCTCACTTTCCACCTTCCTTCTGATTTCCTTACTCGTTTCGGAATGCTCAATATTTCCAAATTCTGCCCAAGCCATTTAGAATCCGGTCAGCTCGAGTTCTACTCCCTGCATTACCCTGGAACTTTCACCAATCTTCTCATTATCAGATGCCTGGAATCTGGAAGAGCTGTTTTATATTGTTTCGTTTTTCTCCCTCTTGAGACAATGGCAAGTATTTGCTGTGGCTCTTTTTCTAATTTATAAACTATGCCAGGTATAACTACTAAGACCTACTTCAAAGGCAAATCATTTGCCCACAAGGTTAATTCAGGTATCACTTATATCCTTCAAAACTATGCATAAACCATTTTATGAGTGGTGTCATGGGTCAGTTCTCTCTCAGAACATTTTATTCTTTACATAATCTCAATGCTATGGTACTTACAATTAGACACGACCACAATAGTTTAGCATTCACTGTGTATATTCACCTTTTTCCCACAAACAGAGCAACCTTTAACCCATGCAGCCTTCACTGGTGCTCCTCCTCTGACTTACCATTTTGTTTTGTTTTTTATTTGTTGGTTTGGTTTTATGAGACATCTGGGTTCTCTGTTTTAATCTTTACATCTTGCTCCCATACAAGTTTGTTTTCTGGGTTCACCTCACATTGTGTACATTGTTTCAGTAAGATTGTAACACCCGATATGGTAATCTCACTAAGAAATTTCAATGATTTTAGAAATGGGCTTTATTTTGTTAGTCATGGTCTTCTTGATACTTCTAATCTTTATGGATGCTATCATACCACACTCTCCAAAGTAGACTGGAGCCTCTCTCATTTCTATTTTGTTCTTTTAAGACTCATCATTTTAAATTGCTCTTAATGTATTATAGCTTCAAGTTTGTGTGGTTTTATTACTGTCTCATTGATCTTCTCCATCAGCATATTCTCCCTTTCATGAGACAGCAAATGCATTATCATGAGTAATCCACAAGAATGCTTTCTTCAACAGTTATCTAGACTTGTCCAAACCCTATCCTTTTTTCCCTAAGATAGTCATTCTTTCTATATCTTTCATTTAGTGATAGCAAAAGATCACTTTAATGATAATATTTAATTATCATTTGCTCTATTCATGGTATATTGTTAACATTGTTCTAGTCATTTTACATGCGTCATCTCAAGAAACATTAAAACAATCCTAGAAAGTAAATGACATGAATTATAACTATGTTAATTAGGTTGAAAAACTAAGAGTTAAGTGTTAATTTACCAAGAGTTACTTAGGAAGTATAGATTTGGGACATGAAAGTTCAAAAACATGTTTAACCCATGGATGTAATATTTGACATGTCTTTGTCCTGTTTCAAGTACGGGCATGTTTATCATTTTACTTCCTTGAAGTTTCTTGGTATGGTCCCAAAATTTCTTCACTCTATCTAAGAGCTATTATTTATCTGTTCCTTATCAGTAGATTGAGACACTACAAAAATGCCCTGCCCCTCCTGTGAGTTGTGTTTCCTAGGGTATTTTTCCATATCCTTTAGATTAGACAAACATAAAACACACAAACATAAAACACACAAAAACAGCAAAAGCCCAAATCTAATGCTCTCCTGCTCCAAGCATTTTGATGATTTCCATAGTTTTTATCAGGACCGAGCTTCTTGAAATCATCCTCTATATTCTTTTTGCATCCACATTCACAGATGGTAACTGCTTCAATTACATGTATTCTATTCAAGGGACAGTATTATTTCATGAAGTGATATTTCCAACTAGAAATTCATTCCTTCCATTTCAGTCCTAAAATGAGCTTTGAAATTGATGAAGCAAGGAAGAAAAACATTGAAAAATATCGTTGATGTTGATAATAGTTAATATAATTAAATAATATATCTCATTTTTGCATTTATAATATTCCATAACTATACACACCACACATTGTACAGAAGATATAATGTTTACAAACCATGCATAGATTCAGAAAGTAAAATAATGGAGTGGAGATGGAGGCAGAATTGTTTCAGAAAATCAGTTAATTTTGTGATTAATTATAAAGTACTTAAAAACAGCACTGGGTGAGGTGGCATCTGTGGTTGGCAATAGACATGCTGTGGATAATTTATTATTAAAGACCTTTAAAAATTTAAAAACCCAATTAAAAAAAACATAATTGAAGGGTAAGAAAATGCTCCTTTAAAAAACAGCAATAAGATTAAGCAACATCACACAACCTCCAGGCAAATACTGATCTCAAATAATAATAAATTATCTGCCTATTCGTTATGTGAGTTAAAAAAGTTGAACAAGTGTATGTTCTCCCTTGGACTATCATCGTTAGACATTTTTAATAGAAATAGTGTGAGACTTATCAGAGTTAACAAAAAGCTCTAGAAAAATATGAGATCTTAGTAGGTATTGCTTTGTAGTTAAAAAATGGTTATATTTAGTTCTCCGATAAATACTCTGTCAATTGAACATTTATTTTATTAATTGTTAGTAGTTTAAGACCATTTTTAAGCATGATGGTGTATACACTCATGTGATATCCTAATCTTTTGAGAATTTATGTAATAGGAAATGTATATCTCAAGGAAATCAATTTTCTGGCTTTTGAATATGGCTATGATCAAAATTTATTCTTAATTCGCAAAAGGGCAGATTTTGCACATCATATTTTATATACTTTTCTCAAATGATACTTAAGGATTGATCTTCTGATGATTAAAATGGCATTAAGCAAAATAGGAATGAAGAAATTCATTGTAGAGAAAGTCCAGGCTTGGAGATGTGGCTCAGTTGATAAAACAGCAGCCAATGAGTGAAAGCATCAGGTACTGATGTGTCCTAGTGTCCTAGTCTTGGACAAAAATGAAAAAGAAAAAAGAAAGAGAAAGGGGATCATTCTTTAAATACAAATTTTTGTTTTTATTTGAAGATGAAATGAATTCACATAAATATAATTATTATCACATTAACTTTTAATAGATTACACTATATAGAGAATTTTGGGATTTTTTTTTCTGTTATTCATGGGTTTTGAACTGTGGACCTGGGCACTGTCCCTCAGCGATTCAGCTCAAAGCTAGAACTCTACCACTTGAGTCACAGCATCATTTCCAGTTTTCTGAATGGTTTATTGGAAATAAGAGTCTTGTGGACTTTCATGCCTGGGCTAGTTTTGAACCACTATCCTCAGATCTCAGCCTTCTGAGTATCTGGGATTACAAGCTTGAGCCACCAGTGCCTGGCTAACAATTATACATTTTTAATTTTAAAGATCCATTTGTTTTGTAAGCTTAAATTGATTAGATTACATAAAAATCCTCTCATGCTTGTATAATATTCTTTGGAATTATTAATAGCATTATTTGATCAGATGTAGCTTGTGAGCAAAGAAAATGTTAAGAATATTTCTTACTGTTTTCAGTGCCAGAATAAACTATCCCAATGTAATGAGAAAAAAGAATTGTAGCCAGAAACAAACAAATTGGAAGAGAAGGTGCTGGTACTTCTATGGAAATGTAATTTCCCTGGGAAAAAAGGGAAAAACAAAATCAATAGACGGTGTCCTTAGAGGCGGGCAATTCAGGTGTATGTGTACTAAGATCTGGAGATGTTGAAAAGGTTCATTCACAAGCAAAACAAAATAAAACACAACAAAACAAAATCATATGACTCGCTCAACCTTATTTCTCTAGTTAAGAGAGAAATAGAATTTCTGATCTTGTCACTGTAGCTATTCTGGAGGTACTTAAGCTCTTTAAAAAGCTTGTCCACTCCAACATTGTAAACCTTTATTACATATGCATTAGTTTGGTAAGGCACATATATCTAATAGACGTTGCTAAATACTTATCGAGAAATAGCTTTCTCTATTCTAAAATCGTTTGCTTGCAATTTATATATAAGTAGGGACAGCCGATAAATTCCTTATTGCTGATACAAACATGAGTAATCCCAAATCAAATTTTCCACTACGTGTGTGTGTGTGTGTGTGTGTGTGTGTGTGTGTGTGTGTGTGTGTATACTTTCAAATACTTTGGATCAGTCTGATTCATTGATTAGAAAAAAGGGTTTGAGGAATATTAAAATTTTATGAACTTCTAAGTAAACTTCAAGCTGGATACCAGTGGCTCACACCTATTATCTTATGTATTTGGGAGGCTGAGATTATGGTTCAAAGGCAGTCTGGCAAGAAAAGTTCCAGTGAGTCTGTTAACTCCAATTAACCACTCAAAACTTGGAAATGGCAATGCGGCTCAAGTGGTAGAGCACTGTCCTTGAGTACAAAGAAGCTCAGGGACAGTGCTGAGGCCCTGAGTTCAAGCCCCACAACTGACAAAAATTGAAAACAAACAAAAAAAACCCAATAAAAACCCTTCAACCCAGGTGCTGGTGACTCATGCCTGTAATCCTACCTACTCAGGGAGTCTGAAAGCTGAGGATCGTGGTTCAAAGCCAGCTTGGGCAGGAAAGGCCATGAAATTCTTATCTCCAATAAACCACCAAAAAATTGAAAGTGGCTCTGTGGCTCAAGTGATAGAGTTCCTCACTTCAACTGAAGAGCTGAGGGACAGCGCCCAGGCCCAGATTTCACGTCCCACAAACAGCAAAAATAAAAAATAAAAAAATTAAATTCAATAAGTGATATTTTATTTATTGATTTTAATAATTTGTGCACAACTGAAGTCTACTTCCTGTAAGAAAATAATTTATAACAATTGGTAGATTGGAAAGAATAAAATTGTATTCAAAAGCAATTTCAAATTAAACTTTAAAGCAAAAGTTATAATGAATACATTTAATCACAACTTACAGTTAAATTTCATGAAAATTTTTATTTTATGAAACTATTTTACAAGTCAACATGTCACAATTAATATTATTTCAAATATTAATAGCTATTAATATATTTAATGATACTTCTATAAAATATTTTACAATTCCAACAATTTTTAGCTACCTTAGTCTCCTCATAAAGACTCATTTTCATCGTTATTTCCTAAAAAAAATTATGAGGGAATACACTTAAAATTTATATTTTCACATCTTTGAGATTGTCATCAATTTTTTTAAGATACTTATACATAGGGAGAGATACTCAAATGACAAGATAAAGAGAAAACAATGATTTGAGTTATTACTGCAAAATCAGTTCAAGTATAATTAAGTTCTACTAAAGCTAATGTAAATTTTTTTGAAATTGTGCTGAAATCTATCAGCTAGGAAGTACCAAATTTCTGACAACTTCATTACTTTGAGAGAAATTAAATTTTCCATAAACATGTTTCCTATTCCTACTACTCATGTCCAAGCGATTACATTATCTCCAGGAAGGCTTGTTATGTGCTGCTTTGTATTCTCTTCCTTGGTAAGTTTTGGGTTAAACAATTTGACCTTTTATCAACTGTTACCTTTCTCATTCTGCCAATCTGAGATTTATGTGCATAGTGATGTACTGAACAAGTAAGCTGTGTAGGTATGTAGTTGACTTCCATAAGGAATTTCCTCCCCTATTGCGTGGAGATGCACAGCCATCCCAAACAAACATACACAAAAACAAGTGCATCATCTCTCTGCAGAACAAGAATTTCCATCCTCAACTTTTCTCTTGTCATAGTTCAACATCTACTGTGAAATTACATTGGTGTTGTGAACCTAGCAGTGATGTGATAAGCAACACTCTTGATCATGTACAGCTCACAGTCTGGCTACTTAATCAGCGTGCATCCTCTGGGGGAGCTTGAACTTCTATGCCTAAGAGAATTCTATAGGATTTCTATTTGCCACTGAAATAATCCTTATACAAAAAAATAGTATACAATTCAGACCTTTTCCATGTTACTTTTCCTGATTTCAAAGCCATCAGTTTTATACCAAATAACTTGTTTGCTCATTTCCCACTTTTTATGATCTAACTCATTTCCTATATTTGTCTATCATCCTCTCCACCATAACACATTTTTTTGCCAGAGCAACTCTTTTGCCACAGACTCGAGTTTGAATAGGGGTTTGGTGTGCCCCTCATTGATTTAATATTAAAATGCATCCCATATCTTGAAATTTTGAGTCTGCTGAAAATGTGGCTACGATATTTAGGGGTAAGGACTTTAGTAGCTGTTTAGGATTAGGTCAGGTCAGTAGCACGGCTTCGACAGGATGAAATTCTGGTGACTTCATAAGAGAAAAGTGAGGCAAAGAGAACATAGGCACAGACTGTCTTTTGCCAGGTGATGTCCCAACGTGTTTCAAAACTCTACCAGCAAGTAGGCCATCACCATATGTGACCCCTCAACTTTGGCCTTATGGAACTATGAGTTAAGGTAAATATATTTTCTATATAGTGAATTCAGTCTTTGCTATTGCAAAATTGATGACAAGAAAACATGGAATAACACAAGATATGAAACTCATCCATTTTGTTAACCCTGGTGATACATGCCTTTGTTCTTTTGGACTTCTTTTTCTTTATTGTCTGACTATATGCTATTTGATAGTTAAGATCCCCAAAGTTCAACTTATTCTTCAATTTTTTGTTTATATTAATCGTTACACATCCTGTAAAAGTAGAGCACGTAAGAAGTCCCTGATAACCCTTCTTCATTAACTAATTCACATTTTCTTGATCAGTAGCCTCATGTGGACAATTTTTCTATCATTTTCTATGGCTCTGATAGCAAACCAAATATTTTGAAATACGAATTGCAGGTTGTTAACTGGAATCTTTTGTTTCAAAATTAGACCACCTACACTAAAGCCTGTATGTCTATCTCTGCTCAAGCTGAAGTGAATATTTCCACAATTAGTCTAGGCTTCTTCCAGCTACCAGATTTTTGATAATGTGGATTCTTGTGCGAAGAACAAATGTTTCACCAAACCACCATTTCAACCTCTTGCATATGTCAGAGAGTTCAATGCATCACACCTTTTCTAAGGCTTTTGATGTCAGGGATTCTGAGGAAATTCCATCTACTCTACTGTCCCATAATGCTCTTCCTTGGTCTTCTCCAGGTGCTCACCACTCTGCGGTGGAGCGGCCTGTTTTTTCTACTTAAATGTGTGTAGATAAAGATTCATCAAATGTAACTGTGTATTATTCCAAAGATGTGATCTATGTTGTTTTAAAAGGAATTAGAGTAAAATTTAAGCTTTCTGTATACTGTAATGGTATCTTTTAATTTAAAATTTAATGTGGCATTTATTTTATTTGCTTTCTTCTGTATTTATATTACTAGTGAATGCACTGATCACATTCACACAAGTCTAAGACAATAATAAAATATTCATTGTGAAACACTTATTTTCACTCATGGTTTTTGAACAAAATATATTCTTTCTATACTAACAGATTCATTCATTTTCAACTGAAGTAATAATATTATTAAAATTAATAATTATTAAATAATTATTAAAATAATGACAAATATTAATGATTTTGATATTAATATATTCAATTTTTAAGAAATTGCATCAGGGATATACAAAATCATCATACCAAACCTCTCATGAAACACTTTGTTTAGATTTTCTTTACTCTTGTGTTATTTACATTACTTACCCATTCAGTTTTCATCTCTCATTCATCTCCAATACTTCAACATCAAAATAATAATTTATTCTTTCCCATAATATGTTTTCTTAAAAATTTTATTTTATTGTAAAGGTGATATACAGAGGTGTTACAGTCATACAAACGAGGTAATGAGTACATTTCTTTTATAATAGTGTCATCCAGTCCCTTGTTTTCTGTTTTCCCTCCTCTTCTTCCCCCACTCCCCTCTCCTCAATTCCAACATAATATCTAGTGATTATTGCTGTTGCATTGGTTCGCCTTTTGTCCCACCATTTCTATAATTCCTCTTCCCTTTCCCAAATGAGATGAACTTATACACAAGACAAAGGATAGCAAAATCAGAAACAATGACCATAGAAAATAAACCAGAGGACAAAAACAAAGATGAAAGGTGAAATATCTGCAAACAGTACATTTTAAAAAAGAAAAAGATAAAAAACTATTGATTCCAATAATATCTTAAATGGTTTATCGATAAGCTATTTTTATTAACCAAAATTTTAATCTAGATTCTCAGCTAAATCTTCCCTTAAACTTTTATAATCGTTATGTGAGTTTACTCATTTTACTTTTTCACATTTGTAAAAAATTAAGACTACAATGTTTTTCAAATCTCAAACTTCTAAAGTCCATAATTATGTCATTTCAAAAACCTTTTATTTGAAATAAAAATCTTCATTATATAAAAATCAAGCTTGAAACTAACAATCATAAAACTCATTGCTAAATCCAATGATGCATTACTTAATTAATTTTCAGATATGAACAGCCTTTTTGTCCATGTTTTTATACTTGTAAATACTTGTTATTCAATTTATTTCATTAATGCAGGTAATAGCAAGGCTAATATAAACCAGATCAAGACAAAAAGTTATGGTTGGAATTCTAATAGTAGAGTGCCCCTCTTTAAGATCTTATAATTTTGAATCTATAAATAAAATGATACAACCAATATACACTTCATATTTAAGGATATATTAGGAAATATGTTTGACTATAATACAACAGATCTTGTACTATTATCTCTGTATAGCAAATATATGTGGACTATAAGATGAACCTGAGCTTTCTTTTCTTTTAATTTCTTGAAAACGTTCTATCGCATTCAATACCTATTTATTGGATGCATCCTATGTGCCTTACATGATGGTAGACACATACATTTTGGCCTGAGGTAAACTGATATTGCTATTTCCATACTAGATTTACATGCCACAGGGCTCCCCAGAAATACCCTAAGTGTTTCTTCATATTGTAGCCCAGGAAACTGTTTTCGCCTGAGGGGGTTCTCACACACTTGGATTGGTTCCTGAATGTTCTTTTATTCCAATATACCCCTGGAGATGTGACCTGGATCCTCAATATTTCAGTGAGGAATAAACACAACAGTTTTTTTTCCTTTCTCTCAGCTTCCAGTCTCTCTGTCTTAGGAATGTTGGTGCAATAATTAAATCTATTAAATCATTGCTACTACTCCTAGAATTCAGCATGGATTAATAGTCCAAAGACTTGGTTTCTTTCATATACAATTATTTATCTAAGTTGACATACTGTTCATACCTCAACAATCAACAATACCATAACTGTAAGAATTTAAGGGGAAGTGTGAGGATTTATATCTTTATATCCCAATGGGCACACTTGGCCCATTGAAAGGCAATATTTTTTTCATTTCCTTCCTAGCAACATTTAGCCACTCTATATCAGTGAATTCTATTAATAAAAGGATAAATCAATAAAAGGAATCCTTTAAAAGCTAATTGGTTGCATTAGTTTAAAGTTACATAAATATCTGCTTTGTTTTTGATTCTCTTATTCATACTTAACACTGACAGAATGATAAACGTTTTGGTGGAGAAAATGAAATGCATCACTTACACGAATTGTGAAACCTTTTCTATGGTTTAAGAAACAGACAGAGCTAGAGGGCACAGGGAAAACAGGGAGGGAATTCTAGGGCAGAGACAAACCATAAAGGGAATAGAATGTGAAGAAAAAACCATCAAGAAGACTGGAGAGGGTACAATGCATATTTGTATTAATTTAGGGCCAAAAGAAAGACAAAAAAATCTGCCAGGAGCCGAGAGGCAGTTGTCTCCATTGTTCTCCTACTCCAAAGCACTAACAGGAGGAGGTTTCCAGCAAATAGCTGGCAGCATATACAGCACTTTGACTCATGTCTGGAGACAGTTCAATACAGCAGTTTTTTTTCTTTTCCAGAAATATACCAATGCACTGAGATTAAATGAGAGGTTTGAGAACCCCCACCCATGTTCTGCCAACCACAGACTTGACCTGGGTGGCATTACAATCATGTGTAGCCACAGAGTAGGAAATAGTAGCTCTGGCAAGGTCTCTCATTGCTGCCGTGACTTTTTTAAAGAACTTCAGAATAAAATTTTACAAAGGAAGTTTAACTTTAACTATGAATGCTTTGGTTCATAGATCACAGTTTCAAAGGTACTTGGTGTGTCTGTGATATTTTTATTTTATTTTTTCCAAGCAAATAAATAGCTTTGGTGCCAACCCATATTTCATATTCACACAGTGATTCAATGCAAAAGAAGAAAAAAGAATTTAGTGTGGGAAAGATTTTCTGCCAAACAGAAAGAAATTGCGGTTGTGCTGTGCATAAAGACATTTCAGTCAAGGCCAGTCCACATGAAGAGGGGTGATCTTGTAAGAGTGAAAATTAGCTGAAAATTCCTCATTGCCTAGTGATGTCATGATAGTAATGTTCTTGAGGATGGTGGTGCAAACAAGTCTGCCAGTGTGGCTCAGAATTTATATACAGTATATAATACATGATAATATATGATTATATTACTACTAAGATATATATTAAACATCCTTTTGATTGTTTTTTTATAGTACAATCCTTCTACATAGAAATAAAAAAAGATTTTTTCTTATGCTTACTGTACCTCTAAACCTGCCACACTGAATAACTGACCCAAATGGTCCAGGTCTGTGTAAATCTGTATCACATTTACAGAATAGTGAAAAGGACTAACAATACACTTCTCAGAATGTAACAGTAAGAGACTCATGATTATACTGAGAAAATGAGTGATGTAGAGTAATGAAATGAAAATAATAAATACAAACCAAATTTGTTTTTAATCTCCTCAAACATACAATAGATATTTCAGGGGCTGGGAATGTGACTTAGTGGTAGAGTGCTTGCCTTACATACATGAGGCCCTGGGTTTGATTCCTTAGTACCACATAAACAGAAAAAGCCAGAAGTGGTGCTGTGGCTCAAGTGGTAGAGTGCTAGCCTTGGGCTGGAGGGCTCAGGGACAGTACCCAAGTCCAGAGTTCAAGCACCATGACCGACAAAAAAAAATATATATATATATGCATATATATGTATAGAAAGACAGAGAGAGAGAGAGAAAGAGAGATTTCATTAGATATTTCATTCTCATTATGGATGATTTACCAAAGAAACATTAATACTGGTTAGGAAATCTCAAAGGAAATGCATTTTACTGAATACAGTTTCTTAACCTATAAAATACATTTTCTGTCATATTGATAGTAGTGTTTTGCTCATTTCAAATAATTTTTTGAATCTATAAGTAGTCACACTTAAGGACAACTGTAAATACAATGCAAAATTATATTCATTGACTTTAATAAACCTAAATCAGAATGTATAGTGCTGCTACTGTAGTGTCATTGATTGTTACATTATATATAGTTTGGGGATAGATATAAAGAAAATATCTAAAGGCTAAAATATATAGTAAAAATATTTTACTGGTATGGGATAGTTTGTTTATATATCTTGGAAGTCTAAATGCTCAGTTATAAAGGTACTATGAGCATTGAGAAAGGAGAAAATAATTAGCTGTTTACCTCTATCCAATAGAATATTTTTATTTGAAATTACCACATTGTTCTTAAGTATATTGCTGTACTCAAAGAAGAACAGGATTTATACTCTTGCCAACATTTTTACACAAATACTTAATGACTACCCACAAAAGGGACTCACATTGTAATGATAGTCTTATATGGAATATAATGTCCTCTAATATCTACAAATAGAATATTCTACCTTACAGAAGGGGAATATTTCTATTTCTTTAAAAAATTATAAAGTAAAAGCTGGGCACTGGTGGTCATGCTTGTAATCCTAGCTACTCAGGAGGCTGAGATCTGAGGATCGCAGTTCAAAGCCAGCCTGGGCAGGAAAGTCTGTGAAACTCTTATCTCCAATAAACTATCAGAAAACTGGAAGTGGTGTTGTAGCTCAAGTGGTAAAGTGCTAGCCTTGAGCTGAAGAGCTGAGGGATAGCAACCAGGCCCAGAGTTCAAAGCCCCACAAGCCACCAAAAAAAAAAAAAAAAGTAAAGCTGTTCTAGGAAGGCACATGAAATAGATTATATATGTGTAGAATTAGTATAATTTTAGAGCTTATCACTTAAACTTATCTCTGTCTTTAAAGGCCAAAATAGTATACTTTGTAATAAAGTGCTGTCACTATATTATGACTTCTCTAACTCTTTTTAATGAGAAGAAAGATTTAGAAAAGTATCATGCAATGGTAGGAAATATGCGATGATATTAACATTAATAAGGTATGTCACATAAATTACCTGATGACCTCAATTTCCATATCTACAAAATAAAAACTTGTATTACATTATTAGTAATCTCTCATCCAGATAATAACTTTTATCATTGTAATAAGTGACTATTAAAGAATAAATAAAATATATACAGTGAATGAAGGGACAGTCTAATTTGAAAAGAAATTCATAACTTATTTTATTTAAATTGATAAGTAGAACTTGTTTCATAATAGATACACTCAGCTCAAATGTATTTGTAATTAGTCACATCAGCTGACATATAGTGTACATTGTATCTAAAGGGTTTAACTTTTCTCATAATATACTGTAAGCTACTCATTTTGTTTGTCACACTGTTAAAGATGGCCTTTAGGCAGGAGCATTTTAAATAATCACAAATCCCTAACTTAATGAAGCAGAAATTGGTGACATTTTGTTTCATTTTGCCCATATCATCAAATAATAAAAGCCACACTGCATTGTATAATATCTGCAAGACATGATAAAATAGAGCAGCTATTCCTATAAAATCTGTGCAGTGTGGCTAAAGCTGGAAGGTTGAACATTATAGAATGAAATACATCATAAATTCATTAATGAGTTTTTTTGCAATTGAATTGTCTAGTTCATTTTTTTCTGAATAATCTAGTATTGAATGGGTGACCATTTATTGAGAGCATAGCACTTTCCAGATAACAAGCTAGGGAACTGGGAAAAAGACGACAGAAACAAGAACGTGACAGCTTTTAACAATTTCCATTCATTAGACAGATAATCAGCTACAGACCGGGAACACTAGAATGGTATGCGTATAACACAGTTAAATTAGACTATAACACAACTAAGTTCTAAGTAGTTTTGCATTTATCTCAGCCCACAAAAATCAAACTGTTTGGTAGATGTAGATATTTGGTGTTCATTTGGTCTTGGCTAATATTTACCAAAAAGAACTTAAGAAATTATAGAACTTTCTTATATATAGTCTATTTGGGCTAAATAACAAATATCTATATAGTGTCCCTCCTCAGTGCATGTTAGATGTGTTGCATCTGGACATACTTAATAAATATGTAAGATGGGCCAGAAATAATTGTTGACCTGAAAACTGACTTTTTAATCTCTGAATAAATGACTATACAGGATTAAAATTCCTAGCATAAAGAACCCAGCTCAGAGAGGAAGTATTAGTTTTAGAAGAATTCTGAATGCAGAATGAAAAGCAGCAATTGTATTTATTGTCTTTCAAGAGCTCTATCCGTGGTCTGAGAGAATAAAAAAGTAGATATACATCTTAGTGATAACACACATTTATCACTACATTGGTTCTATTGGTTGTGTTCCCTTTCCTATAATTTCTTAGGATCCTGAATTGAAGCCTACATGAGTTTTTTCATTATGAATATGTTCATTATTTATTTTATCTGCAAGTGTATAAGATTATTTCTGTAAGTCTTGATAAAGCAGAAATTTATATTATAACTCCTCATGAGGAGGCCAAACCATCTCAGAGTTTCATTGATGATGTTATATTACTTATAGTTCTTGAAGTTAAGATGAGAGGAAAAAAGCCACGATGGTGTAGTAGAAAGAACATGAAAGTTGTTGGAGACTCAGAATCAAATTGCACCTATTTTAAGCACGAGTTGCTTAGCCTAGGTTGACTGCTATGAGTATTTTAGAAATAATATCCCAGCAAGATTATGATCTATTAGAGGAACCTAAATGAGTATATACAAACCCACCTATAGATACCCAGGTTGCATTTTGTTGTTGTTGTCGGTCCTGGGGCTTGAACTCAGGGTATGGGTGCTGTCCTTGAGCTCTTTTGCTCAAGGCTAGAACTACACTTTTAGACACAGCGCCATTTCTGATTTGTCGGCCGTGGGGCTTCAACTCTTGGCTTGGGCACTATCCCTCAGCTGTTCAGTTCAAGGGTAGCGCTCTACCACTTGAGCCACAGTGCCACTTCCATTTTTCTGCATGGTTTATTGGAGATAAGAAGCTCACGGAGTTTCCTGCCTGGGCTGGCTTTGCAACACGATCCTCAGATCTCAGCTTCCTGAGTAGCTAAGATTACAGGTGCGAGCCACCCACGCCCAGCTTAAAACCGCTTCTGATTTTTGAGTGGTTGATTAGTTAAGAGTCTCACAGGAACTTTTCTGCTCAGGCTGTCTTCAAATCATGATTCTCAGATCTCAGCATCCTGAGTAGTTAGTAAGTAGTTAGTATTACAGGAGTGAGCCCTCGTACCTGGCTAGAATGGAATATTTTATAATTACTCTTTGCATTTATGAATTTGGAACTCTCTTGCTCAAGATTTCTGTATGACTTGCTTCTGTTTATAGTAAAATCCTGATCCAAATGCCACTTTCTCCATGATACTTGTTCTGTTTAGAATATTGGAATTGTACTACTTTACCCATCATAGATATTTTAATTCTGTTTATATGTTTTACCTTATATACATTCTTTAATTTGGGTGTTTTTTTTTTTTCATTTTTGATTACTGCCTCATCCCTCATCACCAATAAAGTGCAGGTCACTTTTTGGTTTGGCTTTCTTGCTGATTCTGAGACTGGAAATAATGCTGGGACAGAGTAGGTAACGGTTAAGAAATGACAAAGGAAGAATCAAATAGAATCTTTAATACTTCATTAAATACCTAATTGATTGAGCCTTATGTAAAGTAACTGTTCACTATCACCAGATACATTTTTATCTCTAAAATACTTCCATAACCCCTACAATAGCTCTTTCTTCTTTCATTCCGCAGCCTATTTCCCACAGAGGATTAAAACAGAGAGGTAGATGCACTTCTAGTGTTCCAGGTGTTCTCATTGCTACTTAATTAAATCAAGGGTCTTTCTGAGCCCATTACCTGTAAGCCTTTGCTGACCTACACACACTTGCTAGGCTTCAGTCTTCTCTTTCACTGCTAACTCCTCGCCGCCCCCCCGCCCCATTACTGGAACCTACTTAAGTTATTCTTTGCTTCCTCTGCTTTTTTGTTTGGCACAAACCTGGCATGGTTGGCTTCTGTGTGTTAATTTATTTTCAAGTTAGCATTTCAGACTTCTGTATAAAAATAAATGTATGTAACCCTATGAGGGTCTGAAACTACCTATACTAAAACTTCACTATACATGAAAAATAAACAAGTACTCTACAGTGGATCAGATAATCCAATGAACTAACAAGAAAGACTCATGATTTTACTACTAGTGATATAACATTAGCTAACCAATATTTTAGAAATGATAATGATATCTAGCAGTTTTGGAGTATTTATACTGTATTGAGAGTCTTTATATATTGCAGCTGTCTTAACAACAAAAATTTATGTGGTTATTAGTCCAATCATTTTATAGGTGGATAAAGCAGTCCTAGAATTTAAGTAAACACATCAAGACCTCACATGAAGGCAGTGGGTTCATGGATAAAGCAGGCTTATTTAAAAGCTTAGATATGTCATTTATATTACCAATATCTTTACAACAAAATTTTGATGTAGCTACTAGTGCAGACATTATACACACACACAGTATATATATATATATATATATATATATATATATATTATATATATATATATATGCCAAAAGCATTCATAGAATTCAAGTAAATCCATCAGAATCTCACATAAAAATCCATCCAGGTCTCCTGGACAAGGTGGCTGACTTAGAAGCTCATGCTGGCTTTCTAAGATAAAAGAATTTTCAGTTGGAAAAAGGATCACAGTAGGGTGGAGGGGTTAATCAGAGCATTCTGTGGTCAGAAAAAGCTTTCCAGAAGACATGGCTTTAAAGTGAATCTGAGCAGATTGCAACGATAGAGATGTGAGTGAGAAAAAAAATGATTCTGGAAAGTGCAAGTACATTAAAATGGTTGGAACATATAGTTTGAAAGAGAGGACAAAAAGGGTGACAGGGGACAGATAGGTGTTTTATACAAAGGTCTGATTTAATCCTGAGGGCAACCACTTCATTAGGCATTTCAGCACAAAAATCACACATTGATCACAGTACAAGAAAGATTGAGTGAAACAAAATCTTTAGGGGGCCTTGCAGTATTCCACAGCAGAGACGATGCAGATCCTGAACAAGAAGGTTCATGGAGGGAGTAATAGAGAGGCTGAATATTTGGTAGCAGTCACAATCAATTGGAATTAGTTATTGCTTAGATGTGGGAGGTAAGCCTGCAGTAGAATTTGAAAATAAACCCTAGATTTTTTTGTGATGTAATTGAGAGAATTGTGTGCCATCAAAGAATTCGATTGAAAGAATAAGTTCTGAGGGAATGATACATCTTCTATCTTATTTGTAATGTTATCTTTCTGGTCATTTTTGTATACACAAATCATTTGAAACACAAATTTGGAGTACAAGATACTGTTCATATATGGCTCTGAATAGAACAGTCTATTAAGTATCCAAATCTGAAAATATTTATAGTTATAGGTAAATTATATATAATGCTTCTAAATTCTCTTCTCTTTATCTAGAAAATAGGCAAAAATCATACACCATACCTGCAGAAAATGCATATTGTAAATGATTAAAAAGCAAACAACATTACTAGGAGATGTGTGTGGAGTGTGTGAGCTATAGTTTTGTCATTACTTGTTAATTTATTTGGTACTGTTGAAGAAATTTAAGAAGCTCTAAAGATTTAGGAGCGTGTTACAGCATTAGCAGGACAGTATTTATTCTCTGGTATAATAAAAATCATACATAAAAGAATGAAAGCTTGAAACACTCATGTTTAATATGTATATTATAGGAAGAAGTGGAAATATGCTTAGGAATAGCTGGTATTGTAAGAAGGACATTGAATGTTGCTAAAGAAGCAGTGGACTGATTTGGTAAATATATAATTAACAATCCAGCTAATGCAAAATTACGAAAAAGGAGTCCTAGCCATTTAGAAATATAAGAAGGATTTCAAAATACTGACAGTCAGGAAAGGGTCGGAAACCAGATGGCCACAGCTCAGAAATTATGGGAAGATCTGCACATGGAGACAATGAGAATAAACTAATCCCTTTTAAAATATAAAAGTAGTGTGCATAATTGTGGGGAAAAGGTCATGGAGAAGATAAGAAAGGGAAATGAAAGAGTAGGTAGATGAATCAATATTTGAAACTACAGAATGTCATGATGCTTTGGTTGGTATCTTGCTCTTTAATATTAATAACATAGTTGCTTAAAATGAAATTAAACATATATATATATGTTTATTGATGTGTGCATAGATTTATAGAGAGAAATACAGCATGCTTTAAAACCAGAAAGCAGAATGAATGGATTTTTGTGTAATAGTTGAGTTACATTTTCAGTTTGCTTAATATGATGTTCTTTATTTTGGAGATATTCTCAGTGAAGTGGTCCTAAATTTAAATAGGCAGTTTAAATAATAACCAGTAAATTACATATATATATATATATATATATATATATATATATATATATATATACATGGCAGCACTTATTTCATTAGTGAAGGTTTTTAAAGGAGTATTCTGTAGCATAGAAGAATTATATGCTGTGTGCTGGTGATAAAGAAGGCTTTATTTGGTCAGTAGTTATAATAGTGACAGTATAATTTAATTTCTAAGAACAGAAGTAACATTATCATCACTATCCTCTGGTTCACGCAGTTCTGGACAGTATGTAAGATGAGGAGATCACAATTATCATGGGTACAGTAGAGGAATGACTTGCTACATTACTTCTCTGTGCCTTTTACTATGATCCTCAGTGTTATCTAGAATTTCTCTGACTATTATCAAGAACTTAGTTTCCTTGTCTGCTGCCTCTGGATGCTATCCTAATATCTTCCTTTGTACTTTTTTTTCCCTTTTTTGTTTTAATCAGGGACAATTAGTGCCCTTTGATTGTAACTTAGAATCATCGGGAATGAATGCGTGGTACTACTTTTATCTCTAATGAAACTGAACACAAAACTGAAAATTCTTTTTGCAGAAAAAGTAGTAGCAAAGTAAATGTGAATTTGACAAGATTGAAGGTGATGATAGCTTGTTGTCCATCATGAAATTATGATATCCAAGAGAACTGCTCCACAAAAAAATCTACACATGAAATTATGTCAGCTTTATTTTAATATTCCCAAATTAGTGAATGATTAAGTAGACTTTGAAACATCCATGCCTTTTATCCCTACTTGGAAATTTAAAAGAGAAGCTATCACAACACATAACAGTATAAGTCTTTAAGGAATAACATTGCCTTGTTTTGGAAAAGCCAATCATCAGATATTGTACCCTCTATGATTCTATTACATGTGAGTACAGAACACTGATAGTATTGAAAATAAACTTCATGGTTTATGGATTGATGGTACCAGGGCTCAGGCAGAGTAAGCAGTGCAGAGAGTCACCTGTGGTGGTAACAGTAATCTTCATCTTGATTGCACCGATGAAAATATCCTGGTCTCAAAAAGACAGAATACAATGGTATGATACTTCCACTGGAAAAATCTGGATAAAGCTACAGGAGACATATCCCAATCTTTCCTTTGATTTCATGGGGATGTATAATTACCTCAGAGTGAAAAAGGTAATAAAATCCATTAAAAGGTAAACTTTTCCTTAGAGAAAAAAATCTGATTGAAAATGATTAAAACCTAATTGATGTCATAGGTAAAATTTGTAAACATAAATGTATATTATTATTGCTGTTGTTATACATGTTGTTATTCAAGGTAACTATTGTATAGCTATCAATTTGATGCAGTGCAAGATTTCCGATATCGGCACTCTTACTGTTCAAAAGAAAGAGATGAAGAAAAATCAGCAATAATTTAGTAAGATCCCATCTCAGAAACAAAATCTGGACATAGATACACATACCTTAGATTCCAGTTTTGTGAGAGCCTTACATAGAAGGAATATGGTACAAACAGGTGGAACAAATACACAAGATGCTATCCAAACAACTAAGCAAAAGAAACAAATCATAATTAATTTGAGGCTTTTCAAGTTTTGGAAATCATTCAGGTGCCCAATGTCCAATGATGGAATGAAGAAACATGTTTTAAAACAGTACCTATCATTAACTATTATATTTATATTAGTGATAGTTTACCTACTACTATCAATATCAAAGGGAAATATAAAAATATCCCCTCAATGAGTAAATAAAATAACAATTAACTTCTACATATACTCACAACCAGTGAAGAATAATTTTGGGGAGAACTCATTTTGGAAACTTCAGGGATCATCGATTTTTGAAAAGTTTAAATGTTACTTTATTGGTGAAAACATCATTTGAAAGGAAAAAAAAATCTCAGAGCATCATATTTACAGAAAAGTGTTAGAAGCTTGACATTTTTTTCTGGTTGACCTATCTGATAAAGAAGCCTCAACTCTGAATCATGATTTTTACATGAGCTGCATTGTTAGAAGAAATTCTGGGGTACTTTTTGCAACCCTGAAATGTATGTATGTATGTATATATATATATATATATATATATATATATATATATATATATATATAGTGTAAGGAAATTAAGGATTTGATAAGAATAAAAGCTGTAATATATAAGCCTGCCGAGTAATCCTCTTATATTAACTATTTAGGCTTGAGAGAACAAAATAAATATTTTTCCGTTACAAAAAAGTACAGTTCTAAGGAAAATGTGAGAATAATATAATTCTCCTGTGTAATGCCTAGATCATTTGACTAAATATCAGGCTTATATTTTTATTTAAATCTTTGTGGACCATTGCTTTATTGATGATAGAAACAATGCTGAGCTTCTCAGACCACGGTATTATGCAAAAGGTGATCAGTGACAAATCTCATTTTTTGTTTTGGGTCGTGGGGCTCAAACTCTGGGTGTTGGTGCTGTCCCTGTGCTCTTCAGCTCAAGGCGAGCCCTCTACCACTTGAGCCACAGCTACTGCACTTCCAGTTTTCTAGTGGTTTATTGATGATAAAGAGTCTCACGGACTTTCCTGCCCAGGCTGGCTTTGAACCATGATCCTCAGATCTCAGCCTCCTGAGTAGCTAGGATTACAGGCTTGAGCCACTGGTGCCCAGCTATCAATTGAAAGTTCTAATGGCCTTATGTAGGCCACATTTAAAATCAATGAAGATACATAACTTGAAAACTATAAATAAATTTGAATAAAAATTCTGAGATTGCCTTATATTTGACATACAATTTTTTGCTAAAGTAAATAGAAAATAGTTAGAAAAAAGTGAGGAAGAGTATCCTGAAGAGAATCTTAAATTAAGAACCAAGTTAATAACATGGTATATTTTGAAGTATCATTGGCTTTTACAAGCTAGCGTTTGTTAGCAAGACAATATAATGAATAGGAATTGCAAGGTTTCTTTTTAGTCCTATTTTTAAATTATATGAACTTTATACTGATGATTTTCAGAATTTTATATATTAAAAAATAAAGTTAGGTCTGACTATATGGTCATGTGTTAGAATGCCTGACTTGCAAGCAAAAAGGCCCTGGGTTCAAACCTTGGTACTGAAGAAAAAAAAGTGAATGAAAAAATGTTCAAAAAATAAAGTTATACTGCTAAAAACTGAGATTACAGTAAAGGGTTTATTCCAGTTGTATTTGAAAACATTAACTATTCTTGTTTAAACATCTTCATGAATGTTTTTCAGTGCTTGGGGATAAATTAGTGTTGTATGGTATTAAATCATCTTTAATGGTTATTTCTGGGAAATGAGATTGCATAAAACAATACATTCTATAGTCCTATTACTTTGTAATAAAAGTTGATACATATGAATAGCAGGGAAGTCATGGTTTTAAATTGAGTCTAAGACTTTAAGATTCCAGTTAAGCAAATGGAATATTCTCCCAGAAATATACTTTGTGGCAGAATTTAAAACGTTAGGTTGTGGATTTGTTATAAAATATATTTAGTCCTTTTTGATAGGAAAGATAAAAAAAGAACTAAATTCCTGAAGTGATAAAAAGAGAAAGACAAAATTTCTTCTTAAGAATATACTTGACTTTCTTCCAGGTGGAATAGCTTTGTAATGCAGCAAAGTAATCCAAATATCTTGCCTAAGATTTATTTCGTTTGGGGCATGAAAATACCTTGTAAACATTCTGAAAAAGAACCAGAGTCTCAAGTGATTAAAAAACAGGAGAAATCCAGAATATCAAAATGGATGAATATTATAAATCCATATACGGTCCTAGAGTCAACTTTATTGTTTCCAGTTACCAAAATAACACATTGCTGTTAGACTGATTTTTATTTTTCTTCTCGAAATCCCCTTTTCCCCTTTCTTCCATCCTTTCATTTTCTTCCCCTTTGCTCTTCTGTCTTTCACATCTCAGGTTCCTTAACCCTTCTTCCCTCTCCTTTCCTTTGTTTTTCCCCAAAGAGAGAGATCTTCAAATTCAAGGATCTTAACCTCCTTGAATTTTTCAGAACAAAAACATCCTGTTTACCAAGAGGCAAAATAGGTGTTAGTTAACATTTTCATCCTAACTCTATCACTGCGTCTGTCTCATGAAGCAAGGTATATCTTGGTTGCCGTTAAGAGTAAATATATTATTGCTTTAATAACAATTTCCAGAATGCTAACTATGGATTTTCTGGAAAGAAACTCTAAACTAGATATAGGAGGATAATAGGAACAGACATTGCTTCTTATTTTCATCAATAATTTGGATCAAATATGGTCACTAATTAAGGGTTGGAAAGTGACCATAGTTCATGGTGAACCATGAAAGTATCAGTCTCTTTATTTTGTTTATTAATAAGTTTTTTATTGTGAAAATACCGTACAGAAGGGTTACAATTACATGAGCAAAGTAATGAGTACATTTCTTACCAAGCATTGTTGCTTCCTCCTTTGTTTTGTTTTCCCTTACCATCCCTGCCCTCCCCATACCGTACACCCCGCCCCCCCTCCCCCAGCCAAGTTGTAAAGTTCGTTTTTCAACATAACGACTTGTACATCTCATTGTTGGAATGGGTCCACCTGTATCCCTATTTAACCAATTTGTTTTTTCCCTTCCCCTCCCCAAATTATACCAACATCAAATACAGTGAAAACAGGGGTTATACTGTGGGGGAGGAACATACAAAGCAATGAAAAAATAATCTTCTCTTTAAAGATGTGATATTTAAAAGAGAGAAAATGGTTGAAAGCGCATGACAGTAAATCAAGATTGAAGTCTGATTTTGGGCAAGCCACATCCATTACGGCTCTTGTCAAGCTACTGATGTTTTCGAACAGCTAGTTTTATAATTCCATAAACAAAGTAAGAGAAAACAGTTATCACAATCTTAAAATAAGATTTTATAACTAAAACTGTATGATCCAGGTAAGACAATATTTTATGTGTGTTTCTCTAATATCGGCAGCGATTTGGTTCCAGAAACCTGCTCTGGCATATGTCTTTAATGTAAAACAGTAGAGTATTTACATGTAACCTATGCATTTACCCCATAGACATAAATTTGTGTTGTGTCTAGATTAAACTTTTCATACAGTGTAAATCTTGTGTAAATAAGTTGTTGTGCTGTATTTGTTTATGGAATAATGACAAGAAAGAAAACATCTACATCATCAATGCAAAAACAACTGTTAAAAGTATTTCTAATATGCAAATATGGAATCTCTTGGTGTAGAGGTCTGACTTTAGATATTTCTTGTCTAAATGGGAATATAAAGTCCCCTAAAATGTAATTTTAATGTAATCAGTTTGTATTTTAATGCAATAATTATAAGAATAAATACATTACATTTAGACTGACTAGAAAAGATGGCATTAGCTTTTAGTTTTATTATCACCTGTATTCCTAGAAAAGAAAACATGCAAAATTAAAAATAAAATCTACAAGCCATTTACATAAAAGCGTCCTTAATAAAGAATTATGACCACAGATATTTCTAATTCTATTAGAATTATAACTTATAAAGTTTAGTTATGTTAGGCAATTATATTTAACAGATAAAATGAAAAATTAAAAATATTTAAATAAATCCATTATGTTTTGTTTAAATTAACATATATCAGTCTTTTAGCATATTTGTTAATGTTTGATGGTAAAGGAATTGAACTAGATAATTCTGGTGATTTTTTTGTATTTCTGATTAAGCATTGAGTGAGAATTAAACATTGAGCAGTCTAGTCCAACTGGAAGATGTACTTAGACTTAGGATCTTGGACAAGTCTTTTTGTTTGATTCCAGCATTATTTTAGTGGGATAGAATTGGGGGCAGGGGGCAAATAACAACAAAAAAAATCAAGCTAAAAGAGACAGGCTATGAAGGAAATTTTATGCTTAAAGGCAGTGAAGAGGACAGGTTTAAATTTTAAAAGATTAGAGAATAAGCCACTTAGATACTCGGTAGTGCTAAAATAGTCATTCTATGCAAAGTCAAGACTGGGAGCTTTTGAGTTCAGAGAATGTCTTCCTGAAGCTACTGATCTAGACACACCAGGGATTGTCAGATATTACAGGGCACTCTGTCAGCTGTCAGGAAATAAATCTCTCTATCAGACAAAAGCAGTCTGGGTTGTAGGAAGTGCTCTACAACATGTCTCCCCGGGAACTCTCAACATGCTTCGTGAACAAGGGCTCCCTAATGTACTCTGATTTATGTATATCAGCAAAGTTACGCAGGATAGAGAAAAAGGACAATGCTGATCAAGAGAGCATCACACTCTTAAGTGCTATCATACTGTTCTCTTTCACCTCACTTAAGCTACTGTGCATAAACACAAGAGGGGAAAAAATCACTGGCTCTCCTTGGCAGCCCTGTCCTTTCCACAGTGACCCACTTACAAGCCATTGGTAGAATAACCAGTTACTTCCAGTAGTGAATAGGAAGAACACAAAGTTATTGTACTTGGGCTTTAAAAGTATCCCTGCCAATCAATTACATTCTCACATGCCATGTACCCTATCTTAGAATTTTTTGAACATCTAATATGGTGCAAAGTTATTGACAACTTTCCCTTGTTCACTACTACAAACTATATCTTCTTCTGCAACCAGGGTGTGTGTGACATGTTTTATTACTGGATCATGTTTCACCTTCATTGTATTCTAATCTAATAAATTTCAAATTGTATTGTTGATGCTAGACATAATGGGCAAAGAGTGATAGTTATTTTTGGTTACTGTTAAATTATCTTTCATGGATCATTGATGGAAAGATAATTTTGAATTAAATTCAAAGCAGGTATGAATTTTGTAGACTATAGTATTTGTAATTAAATGAACGATATATGCTGTAATAGCTTTACTGAAGCTGTAAATAGGTTGTAACCATGAACTGACACATCTTTTTTTTAAATTTAATTTTATTTGTGAACATACTGTACAGAGGAGTTACAATTACATGGGCAGGATAATGTGTACATTTCTTACCAAGCATTGCAGCCTCCTCCTGTGTTTACCCTTCTCATCCCTTCCCAGCCTCCCCCCTCCCCCCAAACCCAATCCTTCTCCTTCCCCCCTCTTCCCCCCACCCCCCCACCCCCCCCTCCCCGCACCGACGTTGTAAAGCTCATTTTGGACATGACAACTTGTACTTCTCATTGTTGCAACAGGTCCACCTGTGTCCTTAAACAACTGGTTTTTCCCCATCTCCTCCACAAGTTATACTGACATCAAATATAGTGAAAGCAGGGGTTATACTGTGGGAGAGGGACATACAAAGCAACAAAGAGATAATCTTATAAATGCGTTAGAAACACATGCATGAAAGAAAAAAACCTTAAAATAAACATTTAAGGGTTCATTTTCCTGACATCACATTATCTGACCTTTTCCACTTGACTCATACATATACTAGATATTACAAATAAGGGAAACCATGGGACCTATGTTTCTTTGGGCCTGGCTTACTTCACATAATATAATTTTTTCCAAGTTTTTCTATTTCCTAACAAATGGGGCAATGTCATTCTTTCTGATGGAGGCATAGAATTCCATTGTGTATATATACCACATTTTCTTGATCCATTCATCTACTGAGGGGCATCTGGGTTGGTTCCATATCTTAGCTATGGTAAATAATGCTGCAATAAACATAGTTGTGCTAGTAGCTTTAGTGTGGTCTTCTTTGTAAACATTTGGGTAAATGCCCAAAAGTGGGATTGCTGGGTCATAGGGGAGTTCTATGTGAACTCTCTTGATAACAAACAATTGTATGGTTACTCTTACCCATGTATTCAAGACTTTATGAATCATGAGAATGGAAAAACATATTCAGAAATACTGTGCTATATTCCCACAATCTGGTAGTAAGTTTAAAGTTCAATAGAAAAGGGAAGTTCACATGTGACCTTTAACAAATAAAAAAATGAAAATAAAGAAATCATTATTAAATGAATTGTAACTATCACATTAATTCTCTCAAAAAAATTGGTCAGGAGGTGAGCTTTAGATGGAGAATAGAATCTGATTGGTAAAACATAATGTCCTTAAAAATATATTCTTCATCTAGAATCAATGAATAGAGTAACGCAATAACACAAAACTGGTATTATTAATAAATAAATCTTTTATTAGGTTATGATGAATTTTATGTATAAAATAAATGCCTATAATCTAAGAGTAAGAATTAGGTTGTACATATTAACTTTATGCACAAGTACCTAATTTTATTGTTTGTCAATTTCTTTTGTTTGTGTTTGTGGCTGCTGGTGATTTTCAATAAAGTTTGCAGCTACTAATTTCACTAGTATCATGTAGTTAAAATCTGTGTATGGGTGTACAAAAAAGCAAAGGATAAAAGTGGGATGTTTTCTACTTCCCACAAATTAAACATCAAAGCCTAGAGTGAATGGAATAAAATTCTGAAAGAAATGTTTTAAAGCATGCTATAATACAAATAGAAAAATAATTATGGAAAGAAAAAACTGCCCACATTTCCCACTTGCATGCCTGAAGCCCTGGTTTCCATCACTCAGGACCACATACATAGAAAAATGTGTTCATAAAAATAATTTGCTTTAAATGTATATTTTTCAGATGTCAAATCTATCACCTACATTGATAAATACATATAACTATGAATTATATTACAATATAATGAAATAACTGGTTGAAAAACACCAGCTTCTGTTATATGTAACTACAACTAAGATAATGTTTAGCTTTATTTTTCTTGTTTTATATATGCAACTCTTTTTAGAACAAATACCAAGTATTCGATGTGTATTTATTATTATTATTGTCAATATATTAGATAAATTTTAACCTTTATGTTGCTAATAAATTTTAAACATTAATTTTGTTTTTAAATTTAGTTTTAACACAGCTAGTAAGATTCTAGTGATAACCATTCAATATTACTATAAAGAGCTACACCTGGGTTGGGAATGAGGCTTAGTGATAGAGTGCTTGCCTAGTATGCATGGGTTCCATTCCCTGTGTTCAAAGCCCTGGTTTGATTCCTCAGAAACACATAAACAAAAAAAGCTGGAAGAGACACTGTGGCTCAAGTGCTAGCTTGTTAGCCTTGAAGAAAAGAAACTCAGGGATAGTGCCCAGGCCCTGAGTTCAAGTCCCAGGATTGGCAAATATATTATATATATAAAACAATAATAACAGAAACTATTGAATATATATATATATTGAATATATATATATATTCACTTTGGAGACTCTTTAATCAACCTTAGCATGTTACTTACTATATTATTCTCTCTGTTTTACACAAGTAAGCATTTAAAAATATTAAGGAAAAATTGAGCACTTAGATTATAGAGAACAGTTAGTAGGTAAGAAAGACAAGGAAAGGAAGAAAAGAAGAAGGAAGGAAGGAAGGAAGGAAGGAAGGAAGGAAGGAAGGAAGGAAGGAAGGAAGGAAGGAAGGAAGGAAGGATGGATAGATACACTGTGACTGTTGTTTTTAGAAAAGTTAAGTTTACATTTAATTTTTTAAACCTAACTGCTTTTTCAGTGAGATGAAGAGGTCTTGTGTAAGAAATATAGAATATTAAATTCCAGATATTAATTTAATTCCAGAGAACTTGAGCAGTTAGTGCATGCTACTATTATAGCATTTATAGGGTGCATGCATATACATATGAAATAAATTCAGTATATATTAGAAAAATACACTGCACATAGTAAAATTCATAAATTCTAACCTTAAAATAATAAATTGATCTAAAATTTAAGACACTTAAATGGCAACTAAATTAGTACATGTCATAAATAAAATTTAATGTCAACTGAAATAATATATAGATATATGGATATGTATTATACATAAGTATTCATAGTATATATAAGTATTCATAGAGATTTTTGAATATAGCTATGTTTATATAGTAGAAATATGTGTTTATTGACCCAAATGTACAATGAATGTACTCAAAGCAGTTTAAAAATATCCAATAATTCATTATGCAAAATAATGAAGAATAGGAAATTTCAAAGAGGAAAAACTCATCTATCCAAAAGAACAAAATTCAGAATAATAAACAAAACATGATAATTACTAGTGATATAAAAATTAAGATTGAGTTTACTGCCTACTGAAATTCAATTTTATATTTTATATGAATTGTAAAATGTAGACAATTCATCTTGTCAGTTCTACTATTTAGATTTGAATGGCATAAAATAATAGGTTAAAGTTCAAAGGAACATACACAGAGGCACATTGAAATTTTGTGTTGTTTTAATTCAAAACTTCACAATCATTTCTTCAGTTTTCCAAGTAATATTTTAGACAAAGCTTGTTCATGAGTACTTTATTTTGTACTTAAAAGGACTGTGAACATGAATGTTTTAATCTTAAATGTTGTTTTATTCTTAAAACTTTCCCATAATTCCAGATCTATTTGACTTAATAAGAAGTAAATTTTGTCAAAGCAAACTTTGTTTGAACTGTTAAGATTGTGAATGATGCCTTTCAAAAAGCATTAACCAAAATCAAAGTATAATGTTTGTTATTTCTGTGCAATGAAAAATAATGAATATTCAGCAATGTCTAGAAAGTTTTAAAAGCAATGATTATTCTTAGGATATAATTTTCTTAAGTGAGTGGTATTGAAAAAAGTGTTGAAAAGGTACAATATTGCCTGATAATGTTTAAATAATTGGATTAGCCTGACTGAAGTTTGATATAGTACTTAAAGTTAAATTGGTGCATATCAATAGAACACGTACGATTAAGTGAACAAACCTGAATTATTATTTACGATTTTCTGTTTCACATTTTAAGATACTGTCAAAATTTCAAATGTTAAAGTTTTCACACAAAAAACTGAAAAAAATAACAGAGTCAATGGGACCTATGTTTCTATGGCCCTGGCTTACTTCACTTAATGTAATTGTTTCCAGGTCTTTCCATTTCCTAACAAATGGGGTGATGTCATTCTTTCTGATGGAGGCATAGAATTCAATTGTGTTTGTTTGTGTGTGTATGTATGTGTGTGTGTGTTTGTGTGTGTGTGTTATATATTTTCTTGATCCATTCATCTATTGAGGGGCATCTGGGTTGGTTCCATGGTTCCATACCTTTTTTTTTTTTTTTGGTCAGTCATGGGGCTTGAACTCTGGACCTGGGCACTCTTTCCCTGTGCTCTTCAGCTCAAGGCCAGCACTCAACCGCTTGAGCCACAGCACCACTTCTGGTTTTCTAGTGGTTTATTTTAGATAAGAGTCTCATGGAGTTTCCTGCCCTGGCTGGCTTTGAACCATGATCCTCAGATCTCAGCCTCTTGAGTAGCTAGGATCACAGGCGTAAGCCACCAGTGCCTGGCTGATTGCATATCTTAGCTATAGTGAATAATGTTGTGATAAACATAGCTGTGCTGGTAGCTTCAGTATGGTCTTGTTTGTGATCGTTTGAGTAAATGCTCAAAAGTGGGATTTCTGGGTCATAGGGGAGCTCTATGTGGAGTCTTTTAAGGAAACTCTATACTGCTTTCCAAAGTGGTTGAACAAGTTTACACTCCCACCAACAATGCAGTAATGTTCCCTTCTGTCCACATCCCCTCCAGCATCTGTTGTTATTAGATTTCTTGATTATAGCCAGTCTAACTGGGGCAAGCAGAAAAGGTCAAAAGCTATGTACGTATGAACATATAAGATGATCTTAAGTAAAAGGAACCCCAAGATAGTGACACAACTGTGTTTTGTTTTTGTTTTTGTTTTTTTTTTGTTTTTTCTTTCTTGCTATTGTTTTTAACGTATTTAAAATGAACCATGAGATTTTTTTTTTTCTTTTCTATGTTCTTCTCCCACCATATAACCCCTGTTTTCACTGTATTTGATGTTGGTTCCCTGCAACTTGTATATACATTTTTTTCTAATTTGGGGAGGGGAAGGAAAATAACAAAATTCTGAAATAAGGATTCAGTTTGGCCCATTGTAACAATGAGATGTAGAAGACACTATGTTGAAAAGGACCTTTACAACTTTGGTGGGGGGGTGTTGGGGAGGTGGGGAAGGAAGGGATGGTAGGGGAAAAACAAAGGAGGAGGTAACAATGCTCGATAGGAAATGGACCCATTACCTTACTCAGGTAACTATAACCCCTATGTACAATATTTCTGAAAGAAAAAAGAAAAAAATGAACCAGTGTGTTATCTCAGAAAAAAAAGTAAAAAAAAAAAATAAAATGCTACTTTGGTCATATAATGGTGTGTTATAATATATTTTAGTGGAAGAATATTTTAAGTGTAAAAGTAATAAATAATCTACATGAAAATATGTATTAAATATGTGTCCCTCTCACTGAATGACAAAATAGAGATAATTCTTTCTCATCTTAAATGCATGAAAAGTAAGCAAAGCTCTTTAGTTTTACTATATATGAATATGAAATGTAACAGTTCTTCAATAAATGCTCAGAAACTCATTTTCAAGCAACTTATTTGGTATTTTATTTTCTTATTGTATAATATTTAAGTAATTGTGTGAAAGAGGTATGATTCAACGTATTTGAATTTTTTAAATTAGAATGCATCTTGACCAATGTCACTGCTTCAGGGACAATTACTTGTATTTAGAAGGTTTTGTTTATAACTTTATCCAGTAATTTGTATACTCAACATAAAGCAATGGAATTACATACAAACAGAGTGCGACTTAAAAAAAGTTTTCAAGTAAACCCACATTCTCCAGATATCAATATCTTCCTTTTCTAATTTAATTCATATAAACGAGCAAATGAAAGAAAGATTATCAAAGGGTGGAGTCTACCCTTCTCTCAAGTGAATGATTCTATGTTTCAAGATGCCAACCATGTCTGAAAATAGCGGTAGAAAATAACACATCCCAAACAATTCAGAGTTTTGACAAACTTATTCCTTGGTACTAATGTACACTTACTCTTTACTCCTCATTCTTAATCTTTGAATTTTGTATGTCAGGGTGACATTTTGAAAAAGGAAAGTCTTTGTCCCTATTTGGATTATTAAACTATAAATGTCAACGTTTTTCTATTTACAATGTCTTTTCTTTCAATTTCTGACTTGAGAAAGATTAGATGTTATCTTTCATATTATAACAAGCATCCTAATATGAAAGATCTTAAAGAAAAATTCACCTGAATTATAAGTGAAATTATCAAAACAACTTGAGTTATCTTGAGTTATAATTTGTAAATTCTTTCAAAATTTTAGCCTGTTTGCTTGATTTGATCCTGCAGAAATATACAGATATTTTTTATTTAATTTTATTTTATTTGTGAACATACTGTACAGAGGAGTTACAATTACATGGGCAGGATAATGCGTACATTTCTTACCAAGCATTGCAGCCTCCTCCTTTGTTTACCCTTCACATCCCTTCCCAGCCTCCCCCCTCCCCCCCATCCCAATCCTATTCCTCCCCCACCCCCACCTACGTTGTAAAGCTCGTTTTGGACATGACAACTTGTACTTCTCATTGTTGCAACAGGTCCACCGGTATCCTTAAACAACTGGTTTTTCCCCATCTCCTCCACAAGTTATACTGACATCAAATATAGTGAAAGCAGGGGTTATACTGTGGGGGAGGGACATACAAAGCAACAAAGAGATAATCTTATAAATGCGTTAGAAGCACATTCATGAAAGAAAAAAACCTTAAAATAAACATTTAAGGGTTCATTTTCCTGACATCACATTATCTGACCTTTTCCACTTGACTCATACATATACTAGATATTACAAATAAGGGAAACCATGGGACCTATGTTTCTTTGGGCCTGGCTTACTTCACATAATATAATTTTTTCCAAGTTTTTCTATTTCCTAACAAATGGGGCAATGTCATTCTTTCTGATGGAGGCATAGAATTCCATTGTTATACAGATATTTTTATATGTCATGAAACTTTTCAAAAGTTTCTTAGGTTCATCAAAGAAATCTATACATTATTTACTGACATATTTTTGTGAAAGTGAAAAGTTTCTTTGGTAATAGACATAAAAATCAGGAAATTGTGAAGCAAAATTCACACAAAGAGGAAACTAAAGCAACAAAATTACTATAATATAGTCTTCATATAAAATTAAACAATCATTACTGAAAATACTGATTTATAGAATCTTACATAACATAATGTTGAAACAATGAATTCAAGTCTGATTTATAAACTTAATTTTTTGAGCCTTTAATCCATACCCCACCAACTTTTCTTTTTAGATACTCAGTATAGTTTATTAATATCATTTATTTTGGAAGAATTAATCTAATCACCTACATTTAACTATGCAAAACATAAATTTTCTTAGCACAGCTCTGATTAGAAATTCATATCATCAACAACACAGGATAACATTTTATTAACTTATTTAAATACTAAAATAAATTTCGCAATCTATAAATATTTGTACATTGAATATGTAGTCTTTTTTACTACATACAGTTAAAACTTAAGACTTCTATGCAAAGTTTTATGTACACATACACTTATATGGATGTATATATACACATCTCTAATTTTTAATTCAGCATGCATGTAATACTTCAGAAAAATCCATCTCTTATTTGGTTTATTAAGAAGGCTTACTTGTCATATTTAAAATTTTTATCATATATTTGCATTATATTTTTAAAAATTTAAAATATTACGTGGAATAAATTAACGATCATGGTATTCTTTAGTTGGTTGATTGAAAGTCTGTTTGGTTTGCTATCATAAATAAAATGTCTTGTTAGAACATGTCATGATTTAACAATAATTTTAAAAATCCCAGGATTACTTTTCTCATGAAACTAAGTTGATTCTTACTATCTAGATATGTGTCTTTTAGAAAGTTACTTAATATATTCTACTCTCATTTACCTAAAATGAAGAATGAGGAGAGTGATGATAGCAATTCTTACTTTATGTATAAAAGTATCCATATAGCTGGACGCCGGTGGCTCATGCGTGTAATCCTCAGGAGGCTGATATCTGAGGATTTTTATTATTATTATTATCTTGTAAAGATGCTGTACAGAGAGGTAGCAGTAAGGTAATGAGTACATTTCTTGTCGAGCATTGTTACCCACTCCTTTGTTTTTCTCCCACTATCCCTTCCCTCCCCAACCTCCCCCACTTCTGTCCCACCAAGTTGTAAGCTTCATTTCCAAACAGTGTCTTGTGAGTATCATTGTTGCAATGGGTCATCTTATGTCCCTGATTCACCGTTTAGTTATTCCCTTTCCCCTCCCCAGATTAGATAAATGTATATACAAGATGCAAGGTACCTAATCAAATACAGTGAAAACAGGGACTTATCATAGGCGGAAGAACATACAAAAGAAACAAAGAAACCAAAACAATCACATAGTACGTTACAAACAACAACAAAGAAAACCCTCTTGTGTCCATATCTTGGAGGTTCATTTCACTTTGCATCATCTTATATGGTCATATGTACATAGCTTTAACACCAAGCAAACCGAAGATTCGTATTTCCAATTAAGGATCAGGAAACGGGAAGTGACTCTGTGTCTCAAAGTGGTAGAGCACTAGCCTTGAGCAAAGAAGCGCAAAGATAGCGTCCAGTCGCTGAGTTCAAATCAACCCCCTTCCCCCAAAAAATCCATATAGACATCATACTGATTAATTATTAGATTGGTTACTACAATTTTTCTGTTATTGTTATGCAAAAATAGGGATTCACTCCCTCCCAATGTTTCATAACTCTGGGATTGGACTGAAGTGTGTGAGAGGAAAGCAAATGCTTTTCTAGGTATCAGTGCCTTCTGGGAAGTGAGTAGTGAAGAAGAGGAAATAGTGTTTTCTGCACACACAAACCTAAAATTGGAAGATGGAATGCAATGTTCATTTCCGATTATTGCTTGGATTTTTAGTGGTAATTTGGTTCTCAGAAATGCTTACTATAATATAGTGAAGCCAAAACAGACTGCTTTAGTTGAATATCTGATTAAATTCCATCGAGAACATTGTTTACAAGCAAGTGATATACTATACCCAAATGTCAACAGTTGGTAGATATATCCTGGAATTCTGATCTCACTTTCTTTTCTCTCTGTCTGTCTGTCTGTCTGTCACTCTGTCTCTCTTGATCTTTCTCTCCCCTCTTTCCTTTCATCTTTCTCTCTTTTCCGTCCTTCCTTTTTTCTTGCTTCCTTCCTTCTTTTCTGTCTTTCTTTTCTCTCATTCTCTTTCTTTCCTTCTTTCTTTCTCCCTTAATTTCTTCCTTCCTTTCTTTTCCTTCCTTCCTCTTTCCTTCCTTCCTCTTTCTTTCTTTCTTTCTTTCTTTCTTTCTTTCTTTCTTTCTTTCTTTCTTTCTTTCTTTCTTTCCTTCCTTCCTTCCTTCCTTCCCTCCTTCCTTCCTTCTTTCCTTCTTGAACAAGGGTAGGAACTAATGGCTTCATAACCTTCTAGACAAGTACTCAACATCTGGAGCAATTCCTCTAGCCCTATTATCATTTGTTATATTTGAGATATGCTCTCCCTTTTTATTCAGGCTAACCTGGACTATAATCCTCCTATTTTACTTAATTTACTGCCCTGACTGGAATGACAAGCCTGCCACATCATGCCGGTTTCTTTGTTGCTGTTGTTGTTGCTGAAATCTGATACTCACAAACTATTTCCCCTGGGTTGACCTCCATCTTCACTCCTCTTAATGCCAGCCTCCTTTGTAGTTGGGATGACAGGCACAGACCATTATTGGTTGATTTTGGACCTGATGAAAAATTTTACAAGATTGACCTTGAACTACAATCAAATCTACTTATTGAAAATTCAAAACAAAATACTAATATGTAAATGGGTACTTTGAAATTAGTAAAGTACAAGAATTGGCTCTTAAATGATCATAAAACCTAACCATGTACAAGAGGAAAATGAAATATTAAAATTCAGAATGAACGTTCCAACCAGTCAGAAAGAAAGTGGCCAATAGACATTCTGTGCATCTGCTTACATTGAGTAATTCCATGTAGGACCTGGATTTTTTATTTCTTATTTGTTTGTCTCTTAGTGCATGAGACTACATGGGTAACTCATTGGAGTCATGGCAACTGTCATTGTTTCCTGACACGCTCTGGGGCCTGCATAAAATGGATGTACCAATTTGACATTGGCAGGTGGAAATGTGAAATTTCTGGCATTATTTTTTCATATCAGACATGTTTTTAGTGAAGTAAACATCTTATATAGAGTTTAGTATGATATATCCAACTTAGTCTCATTCAAGTGGAGCAATTGGCCAGGAAACTTATGAGCAACCCCCCTGGATTTTTTTTTTTCAATCTAAGTCAGTGATTCAGATTCAACTCATGTCTACCTTAAGCAACAAGGCAGGCAAGATCCTCTTCCAGTGCATATGGGAGATCAAAAATTCTGAAGATTCTTTCCTCCCCATATTTGCCTTTTCCATGGCAGCTCACGTTAAAAATGTGGTACTTAAAAAAAAAAGTACTTCCATGAATGTCACAATGTTTAAATATGTGCACTTTTTACAAAATAGAATATGGATAAGCATAACTTAGTGGATTAAAACCTCCTGGTGGCTGCATGGGTATGAAAATTAAATTTTTATTAACTCAACAAAATATTCTGAGTAGGGTTTATGACAATGACTTAAGTGGGGAAAAAAACCTACAAAACTCCTATAGTGCATAGCATCTGTCATTTCTCACTTCAATGTAGAAGTGAGAGATGACATGTGGTCTGACTTAAAGTATATTTTAGAACAATTTTATTGAAATGGTGATGATTTCACTTTATGTATAAATTTAATTTAAAAAAAACATACTCATGATCTGTTCAATCAGTATTCAAAAACTTAATGAATTTCCTTTCTCTTATTAGCATTTTCTTTTTATTTTCTTTTAGGAGCTGCAGTTAAGGCTTGAACTCAGAACCGGTTCTTTTTCACTCAAGGCTGGTATTCTACCACATGAGCCACACTTCCACTTCTAGTTTTTTAGTGGTTAACTAGAGATAACAATCTCATGAACTTTCCTGTTTAGGCTAGCTTTGAACTATGATGCTCAGACCTCAGCCACTGGAATAACTAGCATTACAGGTGTTGGGCTACATGAGCTTAGCTATTAGAACTTATTGTGATTGATAGTAAAATACTTTAATATTTTTATTTTCAGAATTGAATGCAGAGATATACAAAACAGAGAGAGCAGATTAAAAACAACCTATGGATATTCTTCTCATGTGAGATTTATTCTGGATAAAGCGTCAGTACAGCTACTAATTTGTATAACTGTAAGTATATTGTAAGGAAATTGGAGTGTTAATTTCTATGCATGATAACTGCATATGTAGTGTACTGTCATAACCTTCAGATGTGAAGTTTGCATTACAGTAGTGGTAACTGACAGAGAACTGTAAATTCCTGAAATATTAGCTGCCAACAGAATAGTAATGTAGAAAGGAATCAATGTCCTTGCTACACACTTACTGATTTAAAAACTACATGTTTGAGACAGACCAAAATGAAGGACAAAAGGACAATTCTTTACTATCCATGTGATCTTGTTCAGAACATATTTAGGTTTAGTTGACTGCTGTCAGGTGGAAAAATAAGAAAATTAAAAGGCTTTATTTGGAAGAATGATAGTCTTACTGTGCATGACAAATGTCACATAGGTAAATGGATCAGAAAGACAGAATGACAAGCTTTCATATGGTGGGAAGTTAAAACAAATATGAGTTGTTACAAAAAGTTTAGTTAACAGACTAATTACATTAGTAAGTACTCTTTATGCACATCATCTGCAGATTAAAAACAAAACTATTGCATTCATAAAGAAAGAAAAGTCTAGTGAACTGACCTGAAGTCTTGATTTAATCAATAGATATAGAAAAAGACATTGCACATATTATTCCATTACACTCTTTGGAGCTATTGTTATTGGTATAGCAATTGTGTTTCATAGTAAATTTGTCATTTGATTATGATCTATACTATCATAGATCATAATATCTGACTCTCTGGGCTACAAGAAAAATACAATCTTTGGGAAAAATATAAGGAGATTAAAATTACTGCCAAAACATCCAGATATCTAAGTTTTCTTTAAGTTTTGAAACCTTGCATACATATTTTAGGAAATACTCAGGTAGAGATTATCCGCAAGACATTTTGCTTTGTTAGAGACCTGCTCAATTATGGCAGGAATATTTTGAGTGTTTCACCCAAATATAAGCATGACTTATATTTTCCCTTGTTTTCTTAATGAGTAAAAAAGAGGATATTATTTTTTTCAAGTTTCCTATAATTTGAGATATTAATTTTCCTAAAAATGGAATATGAGGTTTTTATAAAGGCCTGTTGATAAAAATATTTTAAATTTTATTAGTTTTAAGCTGGGTGCCGGTGGCTCATGCCTGTAATCGTAGCTACTCATGGGGCTGAGTTTGATGATTGCAATTCAAAGCCCATCCTGGCAGGAAAGTCTATGAGACACTTATCTCCAATTAACCACCAGAAAATTGGAAGTTGCCCTGTGCCTCAAGTGGTAGAGTGCTTCCCTTGAACAGAGGAGCTGAGGGACAGCGCCCAGACCCAGATTTCTAGCCCCATTACTGACCAAAATATATATATATATATATATTAGTTTACTTACATTAAGAAATATTTTACTTTACATACATTAGAAATTAATTTATATTATGTACTTCAAAATATGATAATTTTATTTATAACAATATTGTACAAACATCTAAAACCTTGTGTGAGGGTTTTAATTTACATTTTAAATGTGCAAGTAAATGTTTTATAATGATCAATAAGACATATTTTCTTTAGCTGAGTCATAACTTTTCTTTCTTCACAATTTAAAGTACATATGTTTAACATTGCTGAATAATGAGATTGATTTAAATCTAAATTAGCATGCAAGACAAAAATTGAACTTATTAAGTGTCTTGCTTACCAGGCTTAAGGAAACATTAATGGGAGTATTTATTAATATATATTACTTATATAATCTGTCCATGTTAGAAATACAGAGAAATATGCAGAGAAGTAAATATTCCTATGATATATAGAGAATATTTTTAATGGAGTGAAGTATTTTAATTAATATTTTGAGGATTAGTTACATAAAAAATATATACATCTATGTAAAACTATTAATCTTCTAAAATGGTTCAGAACCAAAATTTTAATTTCAAATTTGCAAAAATAATAATTTCTAATGGCATTTGGGACTAAAGGATATTTGAAATGATATAATTTATTTAAGATACTTGATGTTTATTTTATAAAAATATTCTCTCACCTATCATTTTACTATGTTATTACACCAATGGGCACATTCCCAAAAATATGATTAAAAATATGACTGTATTGAAGTTGATGTATGTCAAGAAGATAACCTGCATGAGAAATTCTTATTCTGCAAAATGTACTAAGCCCTCTAGTGGTATTAATATATAAAATATTTCAACTTGATGCTTATAAAATAAAAGCATTCTTGTTTGCTTTTTCCTTAAGTGCAAATATTTAACATTTCTTTGATATTAGCTTTTCAGAAATTCTTATTTGCTCTGTTTGGCAGATAGTTTGTCCAATACTTTAGGTGATTTTTCTAAAGGAGAAAAGTATTAAATTCTGGGAGTTCACATTAGAGAAATGAATAATCCAGTAAGAGATAAAGTACAATTTCTAGCTTAGTAACTATTGTTGGTGCATCTCATATTAAATAATATGTAAAATGTTTATCCATATACATGTATAACTGGTTTTATCATCTGTATGCAAATTAATACTTCCTTAAAAGGGAAAAAATACATGATTTACAAACATGAAAAGCTCAAATGAGTAAATAAACCAATATGTAATAAATAATAGCTAAGGCTTTATGATTCTTACTGAAACTTTCCACACTATGGATTAAATGCATATATGGTATATTTTTTCATACTTAGATATGTTTCTACTAATTTTATTTTTGTTTGCCATTTGGTTCCTATTATAGAAAGCATTCTCTTAGAGATAATTCAGAATTACAAAGAAGAGGTTCAATTTTTAAGGAGAGATACTATCTTCATGCCAGTATTATTTGTATTTTCTTTAATTTGTTGTTGTTGTTGTTAAAGTTAGCAGTGGGTGTGTGTGGCCTTTTGCTACATACCTTTTCCTTTATGAAGAAAGCTCTGAGTGAGTACTTTTAATCTAAGTAGGTATTTATTAGTAATGTTGGCCAGGGAAACTGAGTCTTTGTAACTAGCTTCAGAGTTTTTGATTCAGGGGCATGCACCAAATTTAATGTGAGAAAAACAATTTTCCTCATGAAAAAAAATGTCAGTTTTTACAATTACCTACAATCCATACTGAAGAAAAAAATTGGACATAGTTTTCAATATGGCACTAGAATGCATATTGGTTATCATTGTACTTGTCTATTTCTTTTTGACTTTAAATTAGAGAGTAAAACCCAATAACGTTGGTCATTTCCTTAGAGCACTGTACCATATGAATAACCTTAGAGTCAGGAAATGAATCTTGATAGATGACCTTGCTTGACTTGATTAAAAAAGAAGTACTTATGATACAAAGTCAAGTCTCCACCCTCAAAGAACTTTGTGTCTATCGAAGAGTACAGAAAGAATATTTATAAATATTGTTTAGCCATCATTGTTGTGACAATATTGCTCAGTGTAGATGAATGCTCAGAATGGCTTACTTTAGCTTCATAATTCTTCCATGATGTACTGTGCTTGTCTTCCATTTCATTTGGGTAAAAACAGAGAGGAATCAAAATAAAGAGAGGCTAAGCATGCTGCGTTCTGATGAACAGTAAAGCTGTGTCCAGAGGCCATGCACCCCACCCTGAAATTTATTTCTCTTTTAAAATACCTGAAGGCTACAGAGAAACATTAAACTGTAGGAGAAAATGGAAAAGAGCAGTGGGCTCATAGAGTGACTGACCAAGAGAGTGGTATCTAAACTGTGTAAAGCTAAAGTGTGACCCAGACGTAGGAGGCTGAAGGACCCAGAAGATTGTGAATTTTGTGGATTAGATTTCAGCTCAGCGTTTGAAATAGTACATTAAGCCATATCAAAGAGGTTGAGAATGTAGGAAGTAAATAGATAGAGATGAAGACATTCATTCATTCCCTGAGATGGCAGGAGCAGAATATCTCAATCATTATTTCATATTGGGCACTAGTGATGCAAATCCAAGGAAATGAAGAAAAAAGAAAACAACTAAAACATTTCTCATGTTTATTGCAATTTAGCTTGATGACTGTTCTCTCAAATTGAGTAAATAATATGGCAAAAGGAACTGTCTGTCAAACAATAATGTTTTACATTGGGGTTCATACAAATGTGCCTGCAGAACTCCCATTTAAAAGTATTTGCACACAGACATGTGAATAAAAACCTGGGAAGCAAATGGAACCTGTTGAGCATGAATTTCTTAATAAGAAATCAGAGAAAGGGCCTCCAAATAAAGAAGAACAAGGAGCATTCATGGAGATTTAGAAGTGAATTAGTAGGAAATGAATGAAGGCGGACAGGCACAGGTGGCTCATTCCTCTAATCCTAGCTACTCAGGAGGCTGAGATCTGATGATCACAATTCAAAGCCAGCCCAGGCAGAAAAGTCCCTGTGAGAGTCTTATGTTCAACTAACCACTCAAACACTGTGCCTCAAAGTGATATAGTTCTAGCCTAGAACAAAAGAGCTTTAGTACAGTTCCGAGGCCCTGAATACAAGTTCCACTACTGACTAAAATTGGTAGTAGTAGTATTACTACTACTACTACTATTAATAATAAGTGATTGCCGGGCGCAGTGGCTCACGCTTGTCATCCTAGCTACTCAGGAGGCTGAGATCTGAGGATCATGGTTCAAAGCCAGCTTGGGCAGAAAAGTGCATGAGACTCTAATCTCCAATTAACCACCAGAAAACCGGAAGTGGTGCTGTAGCTCAAGTTGTACAACACTAGCCTTGAGCTGAAGAGCTGAGGGACAGCACTCAGGTCCAGAGTTCAAGACCCACAACTGACAAAAATTATGATAATAATAATAATAAGTGATATTAATAAATACATCCTATTTCAAGAGATGTCCTAGAATTAAGCCCATCCTTGAAGATTGGAGTAAGTATAAAATGATTGGTACTTCTTTCCACTAGCTCCTATCTACGATACCAAAGAAGAGAATACCTCATTGTCACAAGGATTCCACCAATATTACTTTGCTTAAAATATGACAAAGATTAAAGTTTAAAGCAAGGTTTTAGGACCCAATATTGCAAATGAACATCTGGTCAATTGCAACAGATACGGAAATGCTTTCTTTTTACCATAAAAGTATAAATATCTAATAGGTTAAAGTATTTTAAATACTTTTTAAGTGTGTATTACAGATTTCATTCTATGTTTTGTAGGTAAAATATCAATCCACCTGAAATATGAAACTTGGCATGGATTTGTTCTTACTTCTACAAGACCCTTTCTATAATAATTACTAAAATTTCCTTAAAATAGTAAAGAGTAGCTGGGCACCAGTGGCTCAAGCCTGTAATCCTAGCTACTCAGGAGACTGAAATTTGAGGATCATGGTTCAAAGCCAGCCCAGGTAGGAACATCTCTGAGCCTCTTGTCTCCAGTTAACCACCAGCGTTCAAGTGGTAGAGCGCTAGCCTTGAGTTGAAGAGCTCAGGGATAGCATCCAGATCAGAGTTCAAGATCTATGACTGACAAAAAAAAAAAGGAAAGACTAGCAAGACAGTCATATCTTCTCTACTAGCACACAAGAAATGTATTTTAATAAATATGAAGATTAAAACAAAAATCATGTTAACAATGAATATAAAATAATGTACATATGTTTTCTTACTGTTATAGTATGTAAACAAAGAACTTTTTTCTTTAAATATAAAAGCAATTACTGGAAGTTCCTTTTGTATAATAATAAATTGGTTAAGTGTGCACTGAAGTTCTATGTAAGGGTACATGAGAAGTTTAAATCAAATTATCTTTTTTTCCCTTTCAACTTTGGACACTATTCTTTCTCTGTTAATCACAAATCGTGATATAGCTATTGTACTTTGCAACTTTACTAGCTAAGAAAGCCAATTTCTTATATGTATTTTGTAGTGGATGTTTTATCTTCTTATCGAGTAGGTATGCATGTTCAGTAAGTGGAGGATTTCTCTATGCAATCTTATTATTTGTATCTAAATGGCAACCATCCTATGCTCATTTCTATTTAACTTGAACCCTCTTTTTTTTCCCCCCGATGCTTTGTGTATACTTTGCTATTTTGCTATTCTTTTTAAACACGTTAGATACAGCTTGTTTCTATTTCAGATTGACTGAATTGAAGTTTTATTAAAAAGGGGATACTATACTTCTAAAAATGTGCATTTCTAAGTTTTGTTTATTTGTTTTATATCTTCTTCATGCTAACTTATGAGCTCATCTGTGACTCAATAGTGTGTGTGTGTGTGTGTGTGTGTGTGTGTGTGTGTGTGTGTGTGTGTGTGTGTGTGCACGCATGAGCCCATTGTGGGGCTTGAACTCAGAACCTAAGTATTTTTTTTTTTTTTGGTCCGGTCATGAGGCATGAACTCTGGGCCTGGGCTCTGTCCCTCAGCTCTTCAGCTCAAGGCTAGTGCTCTACCACTTGAGCCACAGCGCCACTTCTGGCTTTTTTCTTTTTGCTTATGTAGTGTTGAGGAATCGAACCCAGGGCCTCAGGCATGCAAGGCAAGCACTCTACCACTGAGCCACCTTTCCAGCCCAAGCCTAAGTATTGTTCCTGAGTATTTTTATTCAAGGCTAGTGCTCTACTATTTAAACCACGGCTCCATTTCTGGGGTCTGAGAACCTCAGGTAGCATATTGGACATAAGAGTCTCCTGGAGTTTCCTGCCCAGGCTGGTTTGAAACCTCAGCCCTCAGATCTAAACCTCCAAAGAGGCTAGGATTCTTGTGTGTAGTATTCATTCTAAAATAACTTACCCTTCATTTATAGTTTTCTAATTTGTAAAAAAATGACAATACGTAGACAAATTTAAATCTCTTTGGAATACTTACTGTCTTGTTGAAGAACCAGGTTCTTTGGGACAATGACACCTAATTAATAAATAAGATAATCTTATTAACATCAATGGCATACATTTTAAAATAACAGGAAATGAGGGTGGTGACGTTCTTAGAATTGATATCTGAAGATGGACCCACAATCAATCAGAGAAAAATTCTACCATTCCCAAAGTCTATGTCACTATTTTAGAATCACTTATAGATTTTTTTCTTTCTCTTAATTACTTACTTGTTGCTAAGATGCTCTCAGGGCATCACAATTTGTAATAATTGCTATCAAAAAGAGGGACAAATGAGTGTTCAGTGAAAAATTTTCCTACACTAAGGAAGTCTCATCAGGCTACCAGTGACATTGAAAGTTGGTTGCCACACACAACATTTGGAGGGAGGTAAAAGGAGATCAATTTTAATTTGCTATTTTACAGTGTCAGCACAGTTTTAATACTTGGCCGTAAATATGTGCATGAACCACTGTGTTACTAAAACATGGTAAGTCACATTCTGATTATTTCTATTGTCAGAGAAGTTTGATCTTAACTCATGAGTCACTGTTAAATATAAGTGGAATGCAAAGGAAAACTGAAAATACATTGTGAGATTTTTTCCAATTTGTATAATTTTTCAGTTAAGCAGTCATAAATCAAAGAATATTGTATTTTTGAGGCTCATTAAGGAGACATTAAGCATCAGAATAGTGAAGTCGTCAGCATAATGAAATGATGAATGCCTATAACTATCTGTATGTAAATGATGTGAGACAGATTCAGGGTGTTACAAAGGAGAATAACAATCTTTCTGACAGTTCCCTGTAGGTGTGGTTGCTGGATGTTGGTGACAGATGTTAAATGCACACTTCTTCAATGGCATGCACTTATTAGCACTCACTGGAAACACAATCTAAAATAAGACAAATAGCTGATAATTTCACTTTGAATCAACTTGGTCAGTAAGGTGTGTTATTGTACTTGATAGTCTTTCTTTATTGACAAAAAAAATTAGAAACTAAAGGAAGAAAAATAATGAAGAAAATGGTTGTTTTGAAAGATAAAAATATGTGTATGCAAGTATTATAATGCTGTAACAACTCCTTATTACAGAGTTGTTCATTAGAGAAGTAATGTGCCAACCCACCTAAGTGTGTTTTCATGTTCATTTCCTAATAAGAAAAATGCATGTATTCATCACCTGTATACTTAAGGAAGGGATGTATTACTATATGCATACTCTAGAGAGTAAGATTTGTAACATGCCAGTGTACTGTAATGATTTCTGTTTCAACCTTCACTTTTGTTTAAATGATATTTGGATTCTGATCTTGTTTTAAATTATTCCATTTGTTTGTCATCAGGACTCTGTATACTACTTTTCTTGATTCCAGGTGCCTTATTTCATCTGCTGAAGGGAAGTCAACAACAGATGTGGATTGCAAAGGGTTCTCATTTTTCTTCGCACAGATATAAGTGCCAAATAGATACATGATTATTTGATTAAGAAGGAAAGACATAGAATAGTGTGAGGGAGAAAAGATGATTTTTTATTACAGCACTGACCAAATCATTTAATAGCCTTCTTATTTTAAATGAGGACATCAAGTCATATTCTGAGTAAGTAACTGTATTAAGAGAAAACTTAAAGGGCTGGGAATGTGGTTTAGTGATAGAGCACAAGCCTGGCATGCATGAAGCCCTGGGTTTGATTCCTCAGTACCACATACACAGAAAAAGCCAGAAGTGGCCCTGTAGCTAAAGTGCTCGAGTGCTAGACTTGAGCAAAGGAAGCTCAGGGACAATGCCCATGCCCCGAGTTCAAGCCCCAGAAGAGAAAGAGACAGGAGAGAAAGAGACAGAGACAGACACAGAGAGAGACAGACAGACAGACAGAGACAGAGAGACAGACAGGGACAGAGACAGAGAGACAGACAGGGACAGAGACACAAAGAGACAGAGACAGACACATATGTAAATAACAATTAGATGGATAATGTCACAAGCCATACATATAAAATTATTTTCTAAAAACAATGTTGCGGCTAACCTGGACTTATAATACCATACATAAACTGATACTAAAAGCTAAATGTTCCACATAGTGAATCACAGAGTTTGGTTGCCTTTTAATGGATGTGAATATTAACAGCAAAAGCTATTTTTGCCCCCCCAAAAAATGTCAAAAGAAATAATATTTCATCAATTTTAATGTATGTATTTAAGCATTCAAAGTATTTGACTTGGGTAATTTGAAAAACACTATTTTCTATGTTTGCTTTAGGAAAGCAACCAACATGTAAGCTTTGTAAGGTTTTTCTAACAAAGTGTTTATGTTTTGTTGTGATAGAAATGCTTATGAGAACATAATGTTCAAACACACACACACACACACACACACACACACACACACACACACACACACACACACATATACACTCACACCCAATACTGAGGTTTGAAATCAACAAATACTCTACCACATTATTGACACCCTCAGGTCTTTTTGATTTATCTTATTTTCCAGAGTGCCTCACATTTTGCCTAGTGCCATTCTTGGTTTTGATTCTGTCACTGTGCCTCCATAAAGCTGGCATTTCCCACCATGTCCAGTTTATTGATTGATACAGAATTGCATTAACTTTTACCAAGGCCAAGCCAAAATGGAGATCTTGCAGATCTACATCTCACAAGCACTTAAGATTACAGGTGTGCACATAGCTTGAAAATTTGCATATTACAAAACATTTAAGATGTCACAATTTAAATATTTATAATGATGGATGATCTATTTCTATTTAATGTGAAAATAAATACTTTCTAAACCACCATACTACATAATTTTCCTATTTTATCCATTACTTATGTTTATTGTAATAATTATCAGTTTACTCAGTAAAGAGAAGTATTATTTTTTGTTATATTTCTCTAACAATATACATACACATCTAGGAACATCAGTTCCAAATAGTAAAAGCTTTATAAGAGAATCCTTTTTTAAGGTATAAATACTATTTTTTGTTCTGGTTTTGTGATAGTCTACTGTACTACTGACTTGCTTTGCCTGAATGGGAAGTAAATAAGTAGTTGAGTGTTCTGACAAAGGACTGGTAATTTTTTTATTGTGTAGATCAGCCATATTTCTGTTATGTTTCCCATAAACTCTCACTGCTTATTATTATAATCAAATTTATGCATTTTAAAACTGGGCATTTCACTTTTGTCTACCTTAAGAAGAGTTAAGAATACTAAGAGTTCCAGACACCAGCCTGGGTTTCATAACAAGACCTTGTCTCAAAAAAACAACAAAAGCATTTTAAATCCATTAACTTACATAGCCAATGTTTTGTTTTGTTTTAAATTCTAAATTCATTGTTCTTTCTCTGCCACAACACTGCTTCTTGATGAGCCAGTGAAGTTTAAATCCAACAATTATACATGGCAATCTCTTGGACCTTTGCCAAGCAAATGATCCATATTCAATGGGAGGGAATGTATTAATCAGATCGTTTGTCATTGAATTCTGTTTCCTTACTCTCTCTTTTAAGTATCCTTAAGAAGAAATGAAAGTTCAGGACAATACTTTGGGTTCACAATCCTATTTCCACCATTTAAATCCACCCAGTAATCACTAAAAATATTTCTCAAAGCCAAGGATATCCTACCTAATTACATTTTTTTCTTATGTAAGTTATGAGTCATTTGTAAATATCAACAATCTAAAATTTTAGGTCAGGTAAAATCACTAAATTCAGTAATCAATATTCTGAAAAATACAATTGAAATGTATTATTTGCAAGCATCTCTTAAGTCAAACAGAATCCTATTGGGGAAGAGGCAGGGATTATGATAGTGAAATTTAATAGAATACAGTATAAACATGTGTGTAGAAGTAACAAAAAATATATAATTATACAAGGTGGTCCTGTATTATTTATAAAGCCAAGAAAAATAAATAACTTCTGCACTTTTAGAATTGCAAACTAAATAAGTAAACATATTCAGAACATATATACATAAACACAATATACAGTGTGTATATGTGTGTATACATATATATATATATATGCATTTTAGATATACTTCAAGTTTTTCTAATCTAAATCTAGCCATTTCACCCAGATTATAGGATCCTAAACTAGGAAGCACTAGAAAATACTTACAAATATTGCTAAGATTATCGAGGGAAATGGATAATACCAATAATCATTTAATTTCTTTGGGACATTTATGGGAGGGTAGAAATGGTTATCACTACAGAAATGGCCAAGTTTTTAATAGTTAAATGATTAAATTCTCTCTTAAAGTGAATTGGAACTTACTGTGTGGACCACTGTGCAATGCAAAGCAAGGCCGGTTCAGTTAGAACAATCTATCAGAGGTGAAGGATAGAATCTGGTAAGATACTTGCTGAGGCTCAGAGACTGTAAATCACATACCCAAAGTCGCACAGGCAGTTAACTCTGAATTCATGGCTATAAACAGGGCATCTGACTCATAATCCAGTGCTATTTGCTCTGCTCTGTCAATAAAGTAGAAAAATCCTCAGTGGGCTTTCTCGGTGTAAGTCCACAGGGACATTCTGGAGAATAATTTAGAGCACAAAAGACAACTCTACAGAGCATGGCTGCTGCTCTCAATTGGTACCTGCATGGATTAAATTTACTAAGATGTTTTCCTATACTGGCACAGTTCCTTAAGGTTATCCAGCAACACTATGACTGGGTGTAGCTTTCATTACTAATTATATTTTACTACATTTTTATGTCCTGTATCGCTTTAGAATTTCTAAGCATGTGATGCCTGTCCCATAAGCTAAACAAATGTATTCCTGTGTTCCAGTATTATAAAATATTTACATTATCTTACATACAGGATAAAGGTCTTCATTTAGAACACAAAACTTAAATTTAAATAATTTTTCATTTGAGTGAAGGCTGTTAAACTTAAAATAGAATATTGGAAGGGCTTAGCAAAATTTAGACTATTCCTCCATCTGAAAATATTTCAGCTTCCCTACTTTTTTTTTTTTTTTTAGAAAATCTTGTCTAGCTGATTAATATAACAGAGCACTTCAGCTTTTGCTAAATACACTTATTCTATTTCACTGAAGATTATAGGTTTCAAATAATAAACTTGGATTTTATTGAGGAGTGAAGTGTGTAAATAGAACATTTGATTGAATTTAATAAAAAGGTATCTTGCTGATGGAGGCAAGTCATTTCCTCTAGTTTGAACTTGATTACAAAGGCAAGAAGTTTTATGAACTATTTTCCATAAAAAAATTCTCTCTGGCTATAGAAAAAGGCTTAGAGACTAAGAATCAGTGGTACCATTTTAATGTTTTGAAATAAAATAGTTTGAATGTAGGATTTTTTTTTAATTTAGAGGAGTTGTTTTCTAATTTATAGTTGTGGTTATATACTTAATGATGAGAGTTAAACACTATGGTTATTTCTGTGGCAATGGAATATGTTCAGGTATTGGTTTTAGAAAGACTTACCAGTGGGCATTCTTTAACTGATTTATCCAATTCTATCTTTAATCCAATGAACTGATAATAAAAATTAAATACTATATGATAGCTAATGTTTCATTAAATGTTTCATTTTGTTAGCCTCAAAGTTTCACAAAAAGGAACACAAAAATTAAAAAATAAACATTTCCTACAAGTAGAACAATCTGGAAATGACTTGAGAAAATGTTGGAAAATCAAACTGTAATATCAAATGTTAATGGAACACCTTATTTATGTCAGAAAAATTTTGTTTTGATATGAGAAACACCATGTTTATATTATTATAATTATGTCATTTATTAAATTTGATGTCTTAAACTTTGTTAAATATTTCTTATCCAGTGAACTAAACAGACATGTTTTTTATCCAAATAGAATATTTTCCAATTTTTAGTTGTTGTACCAGGAAATCAACTGAAAGCACTTTTTTAAAATAAAAAAGTCTCTTTGTAATCATTTTCTCATTTAATCATGGTGAAACATTTGTTAAAGATTTAAGCGTGTTTTAAAAGAGATATATGAAAGTTAAAGCTTCCAAACATCTTTACTATGAATTATCTTTACTATGAAAATATGTGATGGATGATTAGGAGTATCAGCACTGGGGTTGTAATGTTGATTGAATATTTATAATAAATGACTCCAGACCAAGATACACTTTACTGTGACATAAAAAGATATCCTTTGAATTAATTTAGAACATAGCATTTAAGTATTGTATTTCAAAATCTACTTGGAAAATGTATGATAGAATTTCAGTAATAGTTTTATTTCAACTATATTGAGGGTGTTTTCAAAGAAATTGTAGGTTCACATTTGAAGACAGTATTGAACAAAAGAAAATATGTACATCTATATGGTCATGCACTTATACTGGTAAGGAATTTTGACTTTTGTAAAGAGAACATTTGAAAAAGGAGCATTAAACAGAGAATGCCTATCGATTGCATTAAGATTATAATTTAAAATGCATGTTTATAAAAAGCAAGATAAACTGAAGCCCATATAATAACAGCATACAATAAGACTTTTTTCTTTGTAAGGAATTGCTCATATAATATTGGTTAATAATGGTTTATTTGAAAAAATGCAGAAGTAATGAATCATTACAAAGAGATCTTGTCACTCACTATATTCCTAATATGTGCCTAACTAGAAGCCTAGAGTTATGGATCATCTCCACATCATACATTGGCTATATAAACTTCCTCCCTTCCAGCTGACTCATCAGATTAAAAAAATCCAAGGTAACAAAAATATTAGTTCCATTGGAAGATTGCCAGTATCCATAAGGTCAAAACACCATTTTGTCTCCAGTTCCAACAATCACTGGACAGAAATAACATGCCTTACTGAATAATTTCTACACAAACCACCCTCATCTCATGACTGCTCTAGTTTACTCAGTGTGAAAATATAATGGCCAAAGTCTCCCAGAACATGTTACCAGGTAACATGCTGATATCAAACTCAGAATTGACCTGTGGATCTTATTACATGTTGGAAGATTAAAATCTTCACTGAATGATAAAGGCAGAAATCAGAAGGTGAAAAGAGAAAATTCAATAAATCTTTTCCAAAAATAAATTAAACTCTAACCAGTCTAACAGTTCTTATTTTCTCACATTCTATTGATTTTTTAAAGTAAGACTCAAAAAGAGCCTCATCTTCCCCCTGTGTAACATTGCAGGTGCTGATTTGTCCCTTAGCAAATTCTATGTACATAAGAAAATAAAAGCCTTGTTCTTCTCCAGAAACTTTTCCAAAGCCAACAAAAAAGGAAACCACCCTCCTTCTCATTTTTAAGCTTTAATTCAAAGTCAGCAAATATTAGATTCCAAACAAAAAGCAATCCTTACATTCTAACTTATAGTCTTGGTGCTAAGAAAAAAGATAATAATATTACATACCATAAATTTATGCAAAGTCGTAACACTAGAAGCAGCATCTGTAGAAATAATAGTACTAGAAGTATGAGATATATACATAAATATTTTATGTATTTTGTTTTCTACAGTTGAAAGTTCAATTCTATGCATATTATTAATTATATCAAATTGAAATACATCAGTAAAGTGTAGATGAAGCTCTCTCCTGAAATAAATATATCTATTCTGAAGTAGTGATCTTATAAAGGTCTAAATGCATATGTTCACTTACTTATAAAATGATAATGAATCTCCAACAGCGGTAAAGAATTCAAATTATAGAAGTGTATTCTGAACATTTAGTGCCTGCTATGTAGTGTACTCTTCAAATAGAACAAAGACACTAATTGACTTCTGCACATCTTTTGTTGGGCAGAGGAGAATAATTCATATTATCAATTAAGACATTTAACACTTTCTAACCATCCCTGCTAATCAGTTTATCATCAGATATTTAGGAGCAACAAGCCCTTTATTTCAGTCTAATGATTATTTTTTGTCTAGTCAGTTTCATATCATTACTGTCATTACAGTCAACTTCCAATTTTACTTAATTGAAATCAAATGGCTTCAGTACCAGCATTTCAGTTCATCGAAAGGAAATGAGAGCATAGGATATAGGTTGTAATAATTGCTGGTTAACCAAGGTTTAAAATATGAGCTGTTGCTTTCTATAAAACATTAATGGAACAACTTATTTAAAGAGCATAAGATGACCATTGGACATTAATAGTTACATCTTAACTTCTATGACAATACTTCATTAAGAATATGACTTGTCAACATTTTGGAAAACCATTTGTAAAACGCTGTAATTTTGAGAGAAAAAAAGTTTAGTTAGGTAACACATAGTAGTGCCAATCATAAAACTCAGGAACATTGTCTGTGTATCTCACCAACACAGAGTTGCCTAGGGAAAAGCAGGAAACACCAGGATATTTGTCCTCTCTCAAACAGAGGATAAGGCTGAAAGAGGAAAATAATTCTGCCAGAATGCTTGTTCATATAAACAGAGAAGAGAACCAAGCAATTATTGCTAGTGATGGATTCAGCCAGAGGTCCCCTTCTGTTCCCTCCTTCCCATGCTCTTAGGCTTCAGAAAGTCTGAAGTACTTGTTGCTGTCTAAAAGAAACTCCATTGTAAAGGGGGTTTAAAAAGGTGACAATAAAAAATGAAGCAGGAGTCAGAGGTGGAGTACTTGCCTAGCATGTGGGAGACTGATTTCAATTCCCTGGGCTCCAAACAAAAATAAAGTATGTCCCACCCCCTCGGTATATCCCCTGCTTTCACTGTATTTGATGTTGGTATAATCTGGGGAGTGGTAGGGGAAAAATAAACAAATTGTTTAAATAGCGATACAGGTGGACTCATTGCAACAATGAGATGTAAAAATTCTATGTTGAAAAATGAACTTTACAACTTTGGTGGGGGTGGGGAAGAGTGTAGTCGTGGAGATGGGAGGGCAGGGATGGTAGGGGAAAAACAAAGGAGGAGGCAACAATGCTTGATAAGAAATGTATTCATTACCTTGCTCATGTAATTGTAACCCCACTGTACGGTATTTGCACTATAAAAAACATTAAAAATAAAAAAGCACAAAACAAAACAAAGAAAAAAATTAACACAAAAACATAAGACATCAATGACAACCAAGATATAGTCTATATGAACAATTAGAGGTGCTAGAAAAGATGTCCAAATTAACCTGAAGACTAGCTAGAGCCAGAAACCAAATGAGTAGAGCAAAAGAAAAATTTAAGCTGATACAAGGAAGGTTAATTAAATCTAGTAATTTGTTGCCAAGAGGAAAAATAATCAATAGGGTGAGTGAATTAAAATACACCAACAAATCAAATAGTAAAACTATCCAGTAATAAAAAACTATCCAGTAATAAAATAGAATCCCCAAAATAAATGGATTATATCTGTAATTCAGATTTACATATAGAATATCAAAAATGGAATGAGAAATATGTATAAAATATAAAAGTAGAATGTCAGAATTAAACATAAAATAAAAAAGGGGGCTCATATTTGTAAGGAACAAGAAAGGGAAACTGAGGCTACCTAGAACACATGATAGTGTACTCTAAAATTTAAACAATGTAATAGTAGATTCTTACATATATATATTTTCTTTTGAACAGGGCTCTCAGTCTCTGAAATTTTGATACTGATGTTGAAGATGAATAAGCTGTAATTAGATGTGGTTTCATTTATCATTTCAGCAAAGAGGCTTTTGGGCCAGTTAAATTACTCTTACAATACATTGACATAGTTATAAATCCTGGTTGTCCTTTCCAGTGGCCTCTAAAAGGTTTCAAAAATGAAAAGCCTGAGAACTCTGTCACGCATACATCACCTTCAGAAAAGTATTTATAAAAGCTTTTAATGATGTATCATAATGTTCAGTGTTGATAAGCTATTGATATATGCAGTTTGTCTTCATAATCATAGCTTTCTAGTCCAGAAGGACAACCTCACATTCATCTCATCCAATTTATACCATCAACAATTCAAAACATTTGCTCTGATTTTTATTAAGATATACAAGTTGAATATACATATATATGTATGTATATGAGCATTTTACCCTTACATGTCAATAATTAATACATTTGCCCTGATTTTTATAGTATACACGATTGCATGTATCTATACATATACTCTTCTATATGCATATATACAAGAACATAAGCTAATTTTGTATATCTCTGTATGCATATGTATTTATGTATATGTGCATTATATTTATTTACACAAATAGTTACATAAACTTCTCACTGAGAGTCTTTACTTTGGTAGCTAATGGAAACGGAGGAAATTAGAATATCACATTTTTTGTGCCTCTTTTAATTCCATGACCTAAGACACACGTGAAAGTCACATTCCATGTGAATAGTAAGGCGCTATGTAGAGTGCAATTAGAATCCTCATTTGCAATGATAGTACTTCTTTGATCTGGTCTCTCAAGAAAGGTTTTTTTGTTTTTTTTTTTTTTTTTTTTTTTTGGTGTTGTTTTTGTTTGTCAGTTTAAGAGAGAGAAAGGCCAAGGAAGCAAAAAACTTGGAGGAAACAATGGACAGTCACCATATAAAGATTAGGATTCCTTCCTTAAAAATACTCAGTGAGGACCATGTGGATATGAACATTTAATTACTAATTGGACTCATTTTCATTTATTAACTTATGTATGAACTTCATTCCATCTTTCAACAAGTACTGAATGACAGATGTTGAGAGCTTAGTAACTCTTGTCACATAGAGTTTCTACCTATGAAAAGCAAGCAGGAAATTGGGCAAAAGAAATTGAAATCCCATTTTTTGTTAAATATTTTGTTTTCTATTTCTTAAAAATGTGCATTGTATTGCTATAATTATTCCCATTATTTTGGCAACTTCTAAAATACATTTGGTCATAACATCAATTTAATATGATACTATTATTTTTACAAATATTATTGTATCATTAATTTTATGCCTACGTAATTGTAGAAGATTTAACATTTCTTTTTGGGCATTGTTTCCCTGGCACTTATTTATATATCTAGTTACTGTTTGTTGTTGATATTAAAAATAATAATTGATCATGCCAACATCATTTGATATTTTATGTTATCAAGTAGATCCTGGAGTTGGAAGGAAGTCAAAGAATCAATAAGTTCTCTTCAAATTGACAGTTAGATACATCTTATTTCCAAATATTTTTAGAAAAATTAAGGACAATTTTTGTTCATCTTATTTTTCTTGGTAAATTACATTTTTACTAACTTTAAGTAATTGCACAACAGGATCACAATTCAGCATGTCTGTTTATGAATACACAGCATCTTGATCAATATCACCCCTTTCATAGTATGTGTTTCTTCTTCAATCTGTATTTCCTGTTTTCCAGTATAAGTTTTATGTTTCTCAAAATGCTTTCTCTAAAATTCCAATTATAATCTAAGGTCCCGAGATGTAAATCAAAATAGCATTCAAGGAACAGTTTATTGTTTTTTGGCAATTACATACTGTCGTCTTGAATTTAGATTACTGCAGTTCGCATAAATGCTCATCTTTCTTCTGTACATTTGATATTTTGAAGAATTCTGTGATATAAATTCAACTTGTGTATTTCTTTGAAGTACATGATATATGCTTCCACCCCCTCCCAATTTTCTATTTCTATCCATCAGACTTGTTTCTTTTCTAAAACATCTGACTCCTTTTCCAGGCTTCTCTAATGGGTCATTTATATTTGTGTATACTTATATGTGTGTCTACCTACATATTACACAAACACCACATATAGGCATATACGTATATAATAAATATATTATACTATTATGTAGGAATATATAAAAACATTACAGAGTATTCTGATTTATAACTTGAAGTTATTCTGTTTTACCCCATACTTAATTAATCAAATACAATTTCATTTTACTGTGTATTTATCAACATATGCATCTGTTTTTCTACTCTCTAGGGAGTTTCTCTTTTTCTGTTTTGCCTGATTCAGAGAGTTCTATCAATTCAAACTATTCTAGATAACTTTTATTTTAAAAAGTCATCTCAAGGCACATGACTGCATATAATTTTCACACAAATCAGATAATTTTTTCTTATGCCATACCATTTTAAATGATGTTTTGTAAATACAGGATTCATGAGAAATCATAATTTATGCCCATAACCCTATTTTTGTTGGAAAATGAAGACTTTGGATACATTATTTCTTACTTATCCTTTAGTATCTGTATTTCTTTTAAAAATTGCATTTTGATTCATACTCAGGTTGAATCCTGTAGAAACAATGATTTCTAGGATCAAACAGAATAGAGTTTATAAATATCCATTAATATTTTTTTCCTTTATTTGGGGTACATAAAGTGTGTTTAAGTAAAATCCTTGGATCTTGACATCCTATCATCATTGGAGAATGCATGACTCATTTAACTTAGTCCTTTAGAACTTTGATAACTTATACCCACTTGTGAATTCTCTCCCTTGCTATACTTCTGTAGGCATCATACTGACTTTTGTGTTGGTCAACCCATTATTATAATTTGAATGGATATACATTTTACTCCAAAACTTATTTTGCTTGTTTTAAAACTTTATTGAAATATCTTACAATGTAATCTTCAGTGACATTTTTTCCACACTGTATTCTGTTGCTCATATTCATGCCTTATGTTAATTATAATTATAGCTATAGTATAACCTTCATTTCACTGTGGAAATGTGACATTGTCTCCACATTTTGTTGTTATACAAACTGTTTGGTTTCTTTCTTATGATAACTACTGATTTAAAGTTGTGAATATATATTTATATATTATGTATTTATATGTAATAATTTATAATATATGTTACAGACTACTGTGTCCTTTAATGTATTATAATCTTAAAATGTGTTGAAATACTGCTTTAATCCTAGAACTCATTCTCATATTTCAGTTATATTACTGATTTAGTCAGAGCAGTGAAGTGCTTAGAAACAGTTATGTGGAAAAATTTAAATTCATTTTATTAACTTTGTGTTTCAAAGAAGACACAAGTATTTTTACTTTAGTGTTTATCCCTTGTCACATGTTTTCATCCACTGCTGTATTGGTGTTTCAGATATATTTTGTTTTATATTTCTTTGGAAAGTGCCAGCAATTTAATATGTGGCAATCTCTTTTTAAGTGTTTCCAGTATATTTATTAATATATCAATATGGTTTCATGGCTGATTTGACATTGATTCAATATAACTCAAAATTATATTTATGCTATTAGTATGTATGAGATCTTTTTTTTATCTTTATAGAATTGATTTTTTTCATTTTTTGTCTTTCCTATAAAAAAGAATTTAAATTGAGTTACATAATCCCTAACATATGACAATCTAATATCTGCTAATAAATGATGGAGGAAATAATCTAAAATGTAAAATGAGAGGCAAAAATTTTATAATAAAGAATTAAGACAAGAATATCCATCATCTATCAGTTGGATACTGAGGAGAAACTGGCCTGAGGGCTATTCCATTTAAATTCTTCCTTCAGTATTATTGGATCCCTGAAGCAAGCTATAATAAGGGTTGGTGTCCCAATTAAAGTATTGAAAATGTCAAAAAAATGAAAGAATGGACTTACTTATTTTGAAAGACAAGTAGGCTATTAAGTCAATTTTGTTATGAATCACTTGGGAATATTTTGAGGATAATCAGAATGTTTTTCTTATTTCTAACTCTTGCTCTGTTTTAATTTCCCTGAAGTGATTTACTTGTCCAGTGACAAAAAGCCCTTATCATAAATTGAAAATTAATCATATCATGTTAAAAATATAGAAACTTCAGAAGCAGAGAATGTAACAGTAGATATGGCTTGTGAACTTTCTAACAACTTCAATCTTCTATTGAAAGGGAAATGAACTCAGCACATTCCCATTAGTTCAAATCACTTCTGATAAAAATTAACATTTTGAAAAATTGAATATAGATATAAGGCTACTATGTTCAAATAATCTGCTCGATTCCAAATGATACCCTTATGAACAAATTAAAATGCAATGAATATATTGTTAAATAAACTGCAATCAACTGATCTTGTGCTTCCCAATATTTTGTAAATATATGTGTTTAGAAAGTAAAAATACCTATATAGTCCCAAAAATATATCCCAGTCCAGTTTTTAACATCTGTATCAAACTGCATATGTAATTTCACCTTTTTGAACATCGTCTTTAGTACCTGGTAATAGTTATATCCATGCCAAGGGGGTTTTACAATTATTTTAAATTTTAATACAGTTCAAGAAATTAAAACACTATGTTTCACATAAGGATAGAAGTTATTGGTCTTAGTTTTGTATGTCATCATTTCTGTTAATATGTGAGTTTGAAAGCATTCATAAGTTCAAGCCTCTTCTAATATATTTATTTATAATTTAAAAGTAATAAAATTGAAGGGATACATTTAACAAGAGTGAAAAACCAACTAACTCAAATGTTATAATCTGTAATTTTCTTTTAAATGAGAAGCTTGTTTTGTCTACAGTGCTTTGCATAATGTATTAATTTTAGTAATGATTCTTGAATCATTCATTGAATCGTTAAGTTTAGTTAACATTCCTATATAGTAGATTTAATGGGAAAAAATAACACAGCTAAGTTACATGTAATTTTCAGGAATAACTTTCTAGACACTTCATTTGTACTTCACATGTGTTGTACTCTTGGATTTGAGATTTTTTTTTACAAATACACTGTTATGAAGTTAATAAAAATTATATAAAATTTATAAAACTATCTAATTTTATTCACACAATAATGGTGACCACTTGAAAAGAAATCTCCCTTTGTACTACTTTAAAAGAGGTATATTTAATCCATGAAATGCATTTTCTTTATGTCTTACATATTTTACACTGATGTTTTGGGCACTGATTCCAGTCAGAATTTGACTTAGTTAAATTTTTATTTAATGCTTTTTTTCCATTTAGCTACACTGAGAATATCTAATAGGTCCTAACTATAGACACCATCTCATACATAATTTCATTTTTCTTTGTATTTGCATGGCTCTTTCTATTTTGTTACCTGTAACTGAGATGCCATTTTCTGTCTTAAAATATTTGTATGCATAGTTTTCAATCTCAATTATATATATATATTAAGGCTCAGCTTAATCAATGACTCCATAAAGTTTCACCTAGTGCATCTAGAGGTCCATTTTCCCTTCTCTGTTCATCTTATATCTTGTATGGTTTATAAGACTAGACTATGCCTGAAAACCTAAGTATCCACATATATGTCAATCTCTAATATAATTAAGAATCATTAATACAAGTCCTTGGAAATTGTACTGCAGATTAAACAATTACTTAAGGAAATAAAAGAACCAAAATTTAAGTAGGTGATTATTTCTTCCAAATGTTTAGAATTCTCTGTGGACAGTTTAGCTTTGTGTGTGTGTGTGTGTGTGTGTGTGTCTGTGTGTGTGTGTCTGTGTGTGTGTGTCTGTGTGTGTGTGTGTGTCTGTGTGTGTGTGTGTCTGTGTGTGTGTGTGTGTGCTTGCATGTGCCAGTTTGGACCTTGAACTCAAGGCTTCGGTGCTGTGCCTGAGATTTTTTGAGGGTAGGACTCTACCATTTGACCCACAGTTCTACTTCCAGCTTTTTGGTGGTCAATTGGAAATAAGACTCTCAGGGGATTTCCTGCATAGCCTGGCTTCCAGTCACAACCCTCAGATCTCAGACTTTTGAGTAATGAGGATTACAGACATTGAACAATAGTGCTTGGCTCTTTAGCAATTTTTATTATGTTGGAATTAATACCAATTTAATCACATTTTTATACTTTTACCACATGATTTTCTCAGAAGCATTTAATTCACTTCTATATTTGGAAGGAAAATCAACAAGTTCAAATGCTCCTGCTGTTTTGCTGCAACTAAATCACTGTCAAGTGAGGAGAAAATTTTCAAATGATAAAGCCTTGTAAATTATATCTCATTTTTATCATCAATATATGTTTAGAGAAAAATAATATTTTAATCAACATGGCGATACACCACATTTTATGTGAATCAGAATTGTATTTTGAAGTGTTCTGTAAAATACTGCATTTCCAACTTAGTACTGAACACCCAGTGGGAGGAAAAAGAGTATACAACCTAGAAAGAACATGTTATACACTCTGAACCGATAGAAAATACCAAAGTGTTATTGACTTTTCCTCCTCACTCCAGAATTCTGTCCCCAGCATTCTTTTTCCTGACATATGCCATGTATTTGCAAATGTAGAAGTAGGTGACAGATGTAATATATTTCAGTGTTTTAAAAATAATAAATTTCCCTAGCCCTTGAGAAAACACCTTTAATTTACGTTTGCAAATGTTTGAATAAAAATCTCATTGAAGTAGGAAAATTGGTTCTTCTAGGTCAAAAGGAAACAAACTGCATTTTATTGATGAGTGTTTCCTCAACCCAATTTAAATTCATTTTATGACATTCAAACCACTTCAGGAATTTAGCATTATTCTCAAGTGGCCATTATACACTAATGATAAATATTCCCAGAGCTGTTAGAGAAGAGTTCAGTTCTTGTTATTGATAGATTTCAAATGAAGTCATATAAATATTACATCAAAAATATTAGGATAGCAAACTATGTACTACACCAAAGCATGTACAATGTAATCACTTAAATATCTTGAATGTTGTTTCCTTAGAGAATCTTCAGTGGAGATTTATTCAAGAGGAGAAAATATAAAGGGTGTTTATTGTGTAGAGCAAAATATCTTTTATTAGGAAATTTCTTGTGTAGTATTTGTATGATCATTGTGTAAATGATATGAAGAAGTGGCTAAAGGCCATTCTGTGGAATTTCTGAGGTGAAACATCTTCTTTACAGTAGTGTCTGTGCTTAGAGATTTCTACCAGCTGTAGAAATTTCACACCATCTGACCGAACATAGCCTTATTCCTCAGAGTGTAAATAAACCAACTCAAGATTGCTAGCAAATCTGGACTATCCAGATGGACTCTGCAGACATTTAATTGATAAGAAAAGGAAACCAAAATTATTTGGAATATTTCAGTTTTGTTTTATACTGACTTTTCCTGAACAGGTTTATTGAATCAGCCAGAGTTATGGGAAATTAAATCAGGAAATGGCCTTTTCTTCCTTATTTATTTATTTTTTTCCTTATACTATTTCTTTGTGATATACTACAATGGATTTCTACTTTAATTTGAAAAATATTGATGGCATATCCTGTGGCATTTGTGCCTATTTTAAATATTATGGGACTAATATTCAGTCTTATTCACATTAGAATGAGAATCTTCCATTCCATTCAATCTTATTTTAAAAGATTATTTTATTGTAAAGATGATGTACAGAATCATTACAATTACATGAGTAAGGTAAGGCAATGAGTATATTTCTTTTTTTTGGGGGGGGGCGCGGGTGGAGTCCAGATACGGGGCCTGAACTCTGGGCCTGGGCGCTCGCTCAAGGCTAGCACTCTACCACTAGAACCACAGCACCACTTCTGGCTTTTCTTATTTCCTGCTTATGTGGTGCTGAGGAATCGAACCCAGGGCCTCATGCATGAAAGGCAAGTGCTCTACCACTGAGCCACCTTCCCAGCCCCAATGAGTTTATGTCTTGTGCAGTGTTGTTACCCTCTCCTTTCACTATCCCTTCCTTTCCCAACTTCCCTCACTCCTCTCCCCAGAGTTGTAAAGCTCATTTCCAATACGATGTCTTGTGGATTTCATTGTTGCAATGGGTCATCTTGTGTCCTTGTTTCAGCGTTTTGTTATTCCCCTTCCATCCCCAAATTAGACAAATGTATAGACAAGATCCAGAGCATTTAGAACTTCTCTAGTTTTCATAAACTAGAAACCTGTAGAAAATGAAGGCTTGTGATCACTTTCTCCTGGGATGTCTTCTAACTATACAGTAATGTTTGTATCTTCACACTTTTTTTATGGTCAAATTTAGAAAAGCTTCTTTAAGGATAACATAAGAGCGGATTAGCTTACTTACAATCTTGCATTTTTATCCTAGCTGTGTTATAAACCCAGATATTATGTCTCCTTTTTCTGATAGATTATTTAGGAGATTGATGGATGGACTCGTTGATTTGGTAGTACTCCAGTATGAATTCAGGCTTGCTAGGCATCTATTTTTCCACATGAACCACATCCTCCATATTCTTTACTATTTATTATTCAGATAGATTCTCTCACTTTTTGCCCAAGCTGAACTGAGGTCCTGATCATCCTACCAACAGTTTTCTCCTAGTTTGGAGTAAAGGTGAGTGCTAGTTTTTATGAGATGAGGTCAAGCTTTTGCTGCAGATTGGATTCACACTACATATCCACTCATCCAACTTTCCACCTGCCTGCCTGCTGCCTCATTAGAACACCTCCATACAGGGGTGGGGTTTCTTCATCTCCCCATAAGGAACTACTTGCAGAATATTCTCATGCCAGTTTATGAACACCTGAATATTTTTATTTTAACTTCCTGCTGATGTTGATGATGATGAAATTAACAGACTAGTTGTGTTGGTGTAAACTTGAAGAAAATTCCTAGGTGAATCGTTTCCCAGTGCCCCTTTGAGCCTTGAGTGATGTGTCTGGGGCTCAGTCTTACTTCTCCAGTTCATTCTTCCTTTGGTCTTTGCATTTCAGCCTTCGAAGTTAGAGTGACCTTCACACCAAAAACTCAAGGGGCTTTACACAAAGACCATTGGGGGATTTATTTAAAACATTTGACACTGAAGTTGAGATACAGCACAACTATGAGTGTGTATAGATAAACAATTATTCCCAATTCATAATAAGCATTAATCTAAATTCTTATATTTAGGTAAATAATGAGTAGTGTGGAGAAATAATATAGTTGTGATATTTTATTTGCATATATAAAACTAGAACTGTGAAGGCTGTTGAAAGTATTTTAAGAAAACGGGATCGAGATTGATGAAGTATATTATGTAAAAAAATGGAACAATATGGAGGGATGAGTGGAGGAACAAATATAATCGTGCTATTTGGTATAAACTATGTGAAAATAAACTAACATGTGGTAAGGGGTGGCAGGGGAAAACTTGGGGGACACAGATGATGGGATAATATTATCCATGAAAAGAACTTTACTGATTAACTGATTTTAAAACAATAACCCGTTTGCACAACAGCTTAATAATAACAATAAAATGTATATTTTAAAAAGAGACAATGATGTGTCACTTGTACAACCAAAGTATGCTACAATAATCTTTTAAATATATATTTTATTGTGAAGATACTGTACAGAGGGGTTAAAGTTACATGAGTAAGGTAATGAGTATATTTCTTATCATTGTTACCTCCTCCTTTTTTTTCTCCTACCATCCCTTCCTTCCCCACCTTCCCAAATCCTCCTACCCGCCCCCCGAAGTTGTAAAGTTCATTTTCAACATAGTGTTTTGTACATCTCATTATTTCAATGGGTCAACCTGTATCCTTATTTCAGCATTTTATTTCCCTTCCCATCCCCAAATTAGAAAAATGTATGTACAAGATGCAGGGCACCAGAATCAAATACAGTGAAAACAGGCATTATACCAAGGGGAAGAAAATACAAAAGAAACTCAAAAATCACATAGTACATTATAAGTACATTAAAAACAACATCAAGAAAGATGAAACCTCTTGTGTCCCTATCTTGAGGTTCATTTCACTTAGTATCATCTTATATGGTCATATGTACATAGCTTTTGACGTTTTCTGCTTGTCCTAGACATATACTAGATATTGTAAATAAGGGAAACCATAGAGCTCCCCTATGACCCAGCAATCCCAGTTTTGGGCATTAACCCAAATGATCACAAACAAGATCATACTAAAGCTACCAGCACTACTATGTTTATCATAGCATTATTCACATTAGCTAAGATATGGAACCAACCCAGAAGCCCCTCAATAGATGAATGCATCAAGAAAATGAGGTGTGTGTGTGTGTGTGTGTGTGTGTGTTTGTGTGTGTGTGTGTGTGTGTGTGTGTGTGTGTATGTATGTATGTGTGTGTATTCTATGCCTCCATCTGAAAGAATGACATTGCCTCATTTGTTAGGAAATGGAAAGACTTGGAAAATATCATATTAAGTGAAGTAAGCCAGGCCCAAAGAAACATAGGTCCTATGGTTTCCTTCATTTGTGACAATATTTTTAATTAAAACAAATAAACACAAATGAAAATCAAAACTAAAAAGAAATGTGAAGTTAATTTCTTAGTAAGTTCTGAATATATTGAGAAACTTATTAGAAACATTGGGGAATTTAATCACCAATTTATTTGGATCTCAGTTCAAATTTAAGAACATGGGTCACACCTTTTAAAGTACTGTTTTATCTGTTTCTTTTGTATTCTGTCCACATTACCAATGCAGTTTTTTCATTGACACAAAGTTATCATATACACTTATGAGTTATAATGTGCTGTTTTGATATATGTATATATTTGATAATAATCATACCGCAATTACTGTAAGAGTTGCCTCAAATATTTATCTTTTCTTTGAGGTAAGAATATTTAAGTCTTCTCTTTCAGCTATTTTGATATATAATATACTATGAACTGCAGTCATCCTATCAAGACTGTAATAAGACACCAGAAATTACTCTTCTGGTATAATTACAACTTTGAAGAAAACTGCTTTGGCTGGCTTAGTGTTTATTTTGCTGCTCTTTTTTCTTATAGATCAGGTAGTCCTTTATGAAGTTACTTTAAGCATGTAACTGAATTCTGTTCTTGTTCCTCATGAAAATACTAGTCAGTTTTATGTGGAAAATGTATTCTTTTATTTTCCAGTGAAGAAGTTATTGAAGCATTTAATAACACAAAATAGTTACCCTTGGGTTTTGCTTGTTTTCTTACTTTAGATTTTTCTGGTGCTCAGAATCAAATCATGGCCTATGCATGTGTATGAAGAATTCTATTGTTAAATGATTCCCAGACTTGCTTACCTTGGTTTAATAAGGAATTTGAAAACCAACTCAATAACCATAGCTATATGTATTAGGTAGCAAAATATCCTATGCAAAGGGAAAGGAGAAAGTTCTTGTATGATGTAGAACTATTCATTTTTTTCTATGATTCACGATGTATTTTGAAAAATAGCTACATGGGTAGCTACATGGGAGGCTTATAGGTTCCAACAAGCTTTCAATTGTGAAGTATTATTTTAACGTGAATTTTCATAGAACTCCAACTTCAGAGAGAAAGTAAACATTAATGGAAAGAATCCATATGTTCAGGAGGGAGACAAAATTTACACAAAATGAGGCAAATCTCTAACCCTAAATTCATATTCTGTGTAGAAGGCTTATTGTCAAGGAAAAAGGATTCAGGGGGAGACAATTTAATCATGATGACAAGCCTAAAATATTATTGTTTGTGGTTGAGTTTTCCTTTTGTTGTTATTGTGGCTAATGGGAAAGTTTAAGTACATTTGTTATTGCAACAATGAGATATACAAGACACTATGTTAAAAAATGAACAATTTAGGTGGGGGTGGGGGGTATAGCTGAGGAGGTGGGAGGGAAGGAATGGTAGGGGAAAAACAAAGGAGGAGGCAACAATGCTGTATAAGAAATGTACTTATTACCTTGCTCATGTAACTGCAACCCCTTGTACAGTATTTTCACAATAAAAACTTAATTTAAAAATTCAGTAGAATATTAGAGACTAAAATGAAAATAATGATAATATTTACTTTTTTCAAGTTTTATTTATTTTGGACTACGCAGTGCCCATTAAAGTAAAATATTGAAGTATAGGGTGATGCAGTTTTCAATTGATACATAGAGACATATAAAAACTGAATACATCAATGGAGTACTTAGCATATGACAGTCTAATGATACATACTTTGTCTTTAGATTAAATGTATCTGTTTCCTCAAACATCTGCTACTGCTTTATGACAAAAACAAAAACACAAAAAGGAGGAAAATGATTCCTTCTAGCTTCTGTGATAAACACTACTCAATAAGAGTCTCTACCTGGTAATATCACACTAGAACTTTTTACTCTTAACTGCTCCTAAGCATCCATTGATCAACATTTTCTGATCCTTTCTCTCCCTACTCTTCCAGGCTCTGATAACCACCCACCACCTTTGAGGTCAACATTTTATATTCCACATAGGAGTGAGATCATGAAGTATTTATCTTTCTGGGTCTGGTTTATTTCACTTAACATAATGATTTCCAGTTCCATCCATGTCCCAAATGATGAAATTTCATTTTCAGGCTGATACACTTAGCCAATATACTTTAGTTCTATTACTAAAAGAGAACCACATTTATTATATCTTTGACAGATTACTATATGCCACACACATTCATAGGTTATATAATTTTGTGATTGCAAAAGACAACATATTGCATGAGATTGCAAAAGACTTAAAATGTTGCATGAGAATGAGATTATTATGGATTTAAATGTTTGAGAAGGATGCTGCCATTTTCATAATTACTAAAAACACAGTGGCATTTTTTCATATTACTTTCTTTATAGAAATAAACCTGAAACTCATATAATTAAATAAATATATCTTTGCTTCTGTAATTAGGATGGAGCTGAATCTCTGCGATCTTTCCAAAAGTAATAAAACTAGCTGTAAATCCATAGAATTGTAGATAGATGGATGGACAGGGTTTCTTAACCAGAATGTGTCACAGTCCTAAGTATGAGTTACAGGACTTAGTAGAGAGCTGACTTTGTTCAAAAAGCAATGTATTGTCCATTATATTTGATGAGCAAATACCCTGGTCATCATGACAGGTTTCAAGGTGAGAACCAGTAGATGAAAGAGGAACCAGGGCAATCCTGTTATAATCAGTAACACTCTGAAAGTCTCTCTCATTTTTAGTGTAATGTGATTTTTGAGTCCTTTGACTCAAACGTTTGACTTTTCCTTCGGGATGGACTATCCCATACCTGCAGATGGAATCAAGTAAATTTGATTATTAGAAGGAATTGCATATAAATATCAAAAGTAAATTAGCATTTGACATAAAAAATACCTGATTTCTCAAAGCAAATTATATTGAGTAATTAATAAATCACTTGATCATGTATGTTCCTCATCTTGCCAAATACTGAGTAGCTAGGATTAGAAGAGTGAGCCACCAGTGGCTGTTGCTGGGATTCTAATTCTCATTAACTAAAGAAAGGAGAATTTATTTGAAATGATTAAATGCAGTTCCTAAAATCTTAACTGTGGGCCACATATGATTGGTACATATAAATTAATGAATTAATTTTTACTTCACTTGACAAAAAATAGAGAGATCTGATATACATCAGTGTCTATCTAGTTCTAAAGAACAAGCTATATGCCTTGTTGATAGAGTTAAAAAATATTGTAAAGTTGATATATGTACAGAGGGGTTAAATTATATGAGTCAGTTAAAGAGGACATTTCCTAGTTTGCTGCTCCTGACTTCCCTCTCTACAAGTTGTGCAGTTCATATCCTACATAGTGTCTAGAGGGTTTCACTGATGAATTAGTTCACCATTTGTCCCACTGTTTCTGTACTTCCTCTGCCCCTCCCCAAATCAGGTTTGCTCATATTAAAGACAAAGGGAACATGAACCAAAAAGTTACAGAAAGGAATGAATCAAATAAAAGAGGAAAGAAGAAAAGAAAAAAAAGAAAGGCAAACAGCATACTAAAAGACCTCTTACTCGCATTTTCTGGAGTTCATTTCAATAAACATCCTTTTATATGATCTTATGGACATGGATATTGAGCACTTGCAATCCTCTCCTAAGAAGATTATCCTTTATTCTCACTGTGTTAATGTGTAGTTTGCTATTTAATTAATCATGTCCAGGTGTAATTTATTTTGGACTATCCATTGGGTTTACTTGTAGATTTATCGGCACATTCCAGATATTACAAATTAGGGAAATCACACAGCCTGTTTCTTTGGATCTGATATACTTTGCTTAGTATGATTTTCTCCAAGACTTTCTAGTTCCTTACAAATGGGGTGATCCCATTCTTTCTGATGGAATCATAGAATTCCATTGTGTGTATACATACATACACAAACATCCATACACACCACATTTTCTTGATCCTTTTGTACACTGAGGGGCATCTGGGTTGGCTCCACTTAGCTGTGGTAAACGATGCTGCAATGAACATGGGTGTGTTGGTGACATTAGTGTAGCCTTGTTTAGGGTAAGTTGGATTGGGATTGCTGGGTCATAAGGAAGCTCTATGTTTAGGGTGTTGTTGTTTTTTTAAATTTTATTTATTGTAAAGATGCTGTACAGAGGGGTTACAGTTACATGAGTAGGGCAATGAGTACATTACTTCTTGATCATTGTTACTCCTTCCCTTCCCTTCTGTCCCTCATCTCCCAAACTCCTCCCCACCCCAGTCCCACCCATGCCCACAGTTGTAAAGTTAGTTTCCAATATAGTATCCTGTGGGTATCTTTGCTGCAATGGGTCATCCTGTATCCTTGTTTCAGCGCTTTGTTATTCCTTTCCCCTCCCCAGATTAGACACATGTATATACACGATGCAGGGTACAGTGACATCAGGGGATATACCATAGGAGGAAGAAACAAACAAAAAAGCATAGTACATTTAAAACAACAACATCAAAGACAGACCTCTGTGTCTGGGGTTCATTTTACTTAGCATCATCTTATATGATCATATGTACTTAGCATTTGAGCTTTTCAACTCATTTGATGAGATTATCCTATACTTTTACTAATTATCACAAATAAGGGATACCATAGCGTCTAAATTTCTGTGGGACTGGCTTACTTCACTTAATGTGATTTTTCCAAGGTCTTTCCATTTCCCAATGAATGTGGATGGCTTCGTTCTTTCTGACAGAAGCATTACTCACACACACACACACACACACACACACACACACACACATTTCCTTGATCCACTCATCTACTGAGGGGTCTCTGGGTTGCTTGCATATCTTAGCTGTGGAAAATGTTTGTTGCATCATTATGTTTAGTCTTTTGAGGAAATTCCATACTGCTTTCCAGAGTGGCTGACCAGTTTACAACCCTACAAACAGTATAGTAGTGTTCTCTTTTAGTCACATCCCACCGGCATCTGTTATTGTTAGTTTTCTTGATAATGGCTATTCTAACTGGTATGAAGTTGAATCTGTTGTTTTGGTTTGCATTTCTTTTATGGTCACAGATGTAGAACATCCCTTCATGAGTGTATTAGCCATTCTTATTTCTTCTTCAGAGAAAAATTTCCTTAAAAAACTTTAGCAAGTTATTTAGATTGTTGTTTCTTTAAGGACATGCTTTTGGGAGGTTCAATTTTTTGAGCTCTGAGTATATTTTAGATATGAGGCCCTTGTCTGATGTATAGCTAGTAAAGATCTGCTCCCATTCTGTGGGTTTTATATTTATCTGCTAACTATGTCCTTTGCCATGCAGAAACTGTTCGGTTTGATGTGATCCCATTTATCTGGTCTTTTATTTCTTGTAACTCTGTATCTTTCCTTAGGAAGTTTCAACCTGTGCCAAGAAGCTTTAGAGTTTCTTCTATCCTTTCCTTTAATATGTTGAGGGTATCTGGTCTTACGTTGAGGTCATTGATCCATTTGGAATCAATTTTCATATATAAGGATCTAACTTCAGTGTTCTGAAAGTGTATAGCCAATTCACCAGCCCCATTTTTTGAAGGGACTGTCTTTCTTCCATCCTGTGTTTTTAATCTCCTTTAGTTGATGGAGTTTTATAGAGAGAATAAGCCATGTGCTTTATAACTTGAAAGACTTATTATCATATAACCTGGAATGTAAACATAATACAGGAAGTCTTTCCAGACCAACTAGTGTTCATTCACCATGGATATGAGATTTTTAACATAAAATGTATTTGTATATAAACAAAAAGATTCAACATAAATGAAACATGTAAGGTTTTTCAAATTTTTGTGTATCTAAACTTATCAACAAAGCTATCAAAGTTAATATTTTTAAGTTATATGAAATGCATTCAAACATGAACATATTTTCTTCCCTGACACATCCACACATGCATATAGTCTCAAAGCTATTGATGCTTCAATTCTTTTTGTAAAATGTTTGCTTTAAGAAAGTACAGTCTCATTGTTTTGAGAGTTGATTGAGGTGAAGCTAATTAACTATTTTATTAAATGAAGAGAGATATTAAAATAATAATTATGTTTAAAACCTCAGGCAATAAACTTCACTCAGGTCTTGAGTAATATTTTTAGGAGAAATTTTCAAAGCATGTTCAGATGAGAAGTTATTTTCTCCACCATCAAATTTTGCTAATGCATCACTACAGGTGATGAGCCAAGATGTCAGACATGTTTAATACATGTCATATTTATAGACCAATAACAATATTGAGTTCTATGTTGTTAAGTAGTATAAGATAAATGCTATGTACTTTAACTCCTTCCATGTACTTAAGTAGTGGATAGTGATGTCAATATTTCAGATGGATATTTCTATTTTCAATATATCAATATTTCTGGGGACATATGAATAAAAATTAACTCATAGTTTAAAAAGTAATGAAACTTTTTAAGTTATAGGCAATCAATAATACAAGTATACAAGGAACAATAAAAATATTGACTTATAATCCAATAGAAAAGGGAAAATGATGAATCAAGAAATCATAAATTGGACTGGGAAGGTGGTTCAGTGGTAGAGTGCTTGCCTTGCATGCATGAGGCCCTGGGTTTGATTCCTCAGCACCACATAAGCAGAAAAAGCCAGGAATGGTGCTATGGCTCAAGTGGTAGAGCACTAGGCTTGAGCTGAAGAGCTGAGGAACAGCGCCCAGACCCAGAGTTCAGGCCCCATGATGGATACACACAAAAAAAAATAAAAATAAAAATAAAGAAATGACAATTGCAGGATGCTGGTAATCCTAGCTGTGGTAGTCCTAGCTACTCAGGAGGTTGAGATCTGAGAATCGTGGTTCAATGCCAGCTCAGGCAGGAATGTCTGTGAAACTTATCTCCAATAAACCACCAGAAAACTGAAAGTGGCTCTGTGGCTCAAGTGGTAGAGTACTACCCTTGAGCTGAAAAGCTAAGGGACAGTGCCCAGGCCCATTGTTCAAGCCCCACGACTGACCAAAATAAAATCATAAATTTACATGTCTGAGTAAAGAAAGAGATAAAATGAATCATTTTATCTAAATTCATTTATCTAAGATCAGACATTAATATATTTTATTTATTCAATAATGTTACATACAGGTAATATATTAAACGATATATATCATAATTAGTGGAAAATTTAATTCATTCAAAAATAACGCAAAACAAAATGCAAACATTGGATAGACCTTACTTTTTGATTCAATCTGCTATTCTTCTTTTGATTGAAAAAATGAGCCGGGTAATGTTTAGGGTTATTATAGAGAGATGTGTCATGTTTCCTTCCATTCATCTCCTTGGTTACTTGGATTTTGTTTTATGAGGTTTACACTCAGAGCTTTGCCCTTGTTAGATTTCTTTACTTGGCTGATACTATACTATCTGAACCATGTATCTAGCACTACCTTTTGCTGGTTAATTGGAGATAAATTCTACAGGACACTTCTTTCTTTTTTTCATTAATTTTTATTTTTATTTATTTATATTTTTTTCTTTCTTTTTTCATTAATTTTTATTTTTATTTATTTAAATTTTTTTATTATTTTTTAATTTTATTTTTATTGTGAAAATACTGTACACAGGGGTTACAATTACATGGGCAAGATAATGAGTACATTTCTTATCAAGCATTGTAGCCTCCTCCTTTGTTTACCCTTCCCATCCCTTCCCATCCTCCCCCCCCCCACCAAAGTTGTAAAGTTCGTTTTCACCATAACGACTTGTACATCTCATCATTGTTGCAATGGGTCCACCTGTATCCCTGTTTAAACGATTTGTTTTTCCCCTTCCCCTCCACAAATTATACCGACATGAAATACAGTGAAAGCAGGGGTTATACTGTGAGGGAGGGACATACAAAGCAACAAAGAAATAATCTTACAAATGTGTTAGAAACAATCGCATGAAAGAAAAAAAAAACATTTGAATACATATCTTAGGGTTCATTTCCCTAACATCACCTTATCTGACCTTTTCTGCTAGACTCAGACAAAAGAAACATAGGTCCCATTGTTTCCCTTATTTGCAGGACACTTCTTTCTATGCTTGCTTTGAAGCAAGGTTCTTCAGGTGATCTTGCTGAATAGTTAAGATTACAGATAAGAGCTACAGAGGTCCAGCTCAAATCCTCTTTAACATTTAACTGCACTTTATTATTTTTTTTGTTTAATAAGGGATTTAATTACAATTTCTGGTCAAGAACCGCCATGGTATACTCATTTGACATTGTCAATCAACTTCACCCACAAGAGCTGAAGTGTATTAGAGCAAGTAAAATGAATTCAAAATATAAATATTGGAAAGGAAGGAAAGTATCATTAGTTATTTGTAGGTAATAAGTTTACTAGTAAAATAAATCAAAATTTCACACATATAATAGAAACTGAGTGTGAGATTAAAAAGAATAATAATTTAGCTGGGTGCTAGTGGCTCAGGCCTGTAATCCTAGCTACTCTGGAGGCTGAGATCTGAGGATCACGGTACAAAGACATCCCAGGCAGGAAAGTCTGTGAGACTCTTATCTCCAATAAACCACTCAGAAAACTGGAAGTGGTGCTGTGGCTCAAGAGGTAGAGTGCTTGGCTTGAGATGAAGATCTGTGGGACAGCGCCTAGGCCTAGAGTTCAAGCCCTAAGGCTGACCAAAAACAAACAAACAAAAAACCCTCATAACTTCCTGTAGGAACCAGCACAGATACCAGCCATTCTAACCACACACACACACACACACACACACACACAACAAAACCTTGCTGTATGAACAAGGTTGTAAGTATTTTACATTTCTGAACATCAAGTCCCACAACAGCTCTGAGAGAAGTATCTTTTGCATTTCATTTTAGAGATTAATGCTCTTATTTATGGAATATTGTTATATGGTTAAATGTGCAATTGTAGTTCAGGAAAAAAAATAAGTGATTTAGAAGTAACTGATGAATAATCTGGGGGGTGGGAGGAAGGAAAAATGGGAGCTCTTCTCATACTATTGTCAAACTCATGCAAGACTAATTCCATCACTTCCTCCAAGCATTTGCTCGATGTCACCTTTATATTCATACTTACCACCTAATAACTTGGTAAAAATTGAAACCAATGGCCTTGTTCTGCACATCTGATTATCTGCTTTGTTTTCTCTATAGAATTCATCTCCATATGTACAATGTGATTTTCTTATTTGTTATGATGGTTTGTGCTCTTTGTCTTCTGAAATACAAGTATATGCGTAGAGAGAGATCAATCTTTTTTCTTTCAGTGCTATGCCTCAAGTGTCTAAAACATCCCCCCACATGTAAGACTTGCTGTTTAAATATGTGTTGGATGATTTATAAGTCTCAGGTATTCTAACCTGGGATAAATATGCACCAGTATGAATATGTAGACTTTAAATCATGGAGGGTATTTCTGATAACATTTATTGTTACACATAGTCAATTTGTGTTAATAAAATAAATAATTTCTTGTGAAGCTTTGATAAATTATGATTCAGTCCCTGTGAATAGAGACTCTTTGCCCATTGAGTAGTTACAAAGCTCTCTAATCCTTAGTCTCCTTAATTATCTCCCAGATGCATAGTGTGGTTTTATTAGGTTTATTGAGTATGGTAAATATGAATTTACAATTAATATAAATATTTACATAATACACTTCTAATAGTTTAAAATATCTACATAATAATATGAGATGTAGAAATAAGGAAATATTGACATTGAACCTGGTATTGTTTAAATTTAGTAGATAACGAGGGACATGTATCACATGCAAATTCTTAATAAGCAATAGAATGGTCTGTGTTATTCATGGACAAGAACCAAGCTCTTATGGGAGTGAAAGGATTGAAAAGTATTTAATGCTTATTTGACCATGAACTACTTCAACAGGATAATCACTGTTTTCCATATTTCAACATCATTTTCAGAAATTTCCATTGATACAATGTTCATCTTATTAAGTGGAAACTATAAAATAAAAAGAATACCATTGCAAGTAGAAGGCCAATGTCTTGGCTATCCTTCCAATGGTACTCACTTGCTTATTCTCTTTTATTAAATTGGTATGTATCAATAGTAGAAAGCATCAACTTTTTTATTATTAATAATTTTATTGTGAAAATACTATACATAGGAGTTACAATTACATTAGCAAGGTAATGAGTACAGTTCTTATCAAGCACTGTTGCCTCCTCCTTTGTTTCCCCTTATCATTCCTGACCTCCCCACCCAGACTTGTAAAGTTCGTTTTCAACATAGAATATTGTACATTTCATTGTTGCAATGAGTCCATCTGTATCCCTATTTAAACGATTTGTTTTTTCCCTTCTCCTCCCCAAATTATACCAACATCAAATACAGTGAAAACAGGGATTATACTGTGGGGGAGTGACATACAAGGCAACAAAGAAATCACCTTACAAATATGTTAGAAACAATAGCAAGAAAGAAAAACCTTTTGAATCCTTATCTTGGGGTTCATTTTGCCTAACATCAACTTATCTGACCTTTTCTGCTTGTCTCAGACATATACTAGTTATTGCAAATAAGGGAAACCATGGGTCCTATGTTTCTTTGGGCCCGGCTCATTTCACTTAATATGATTTTTCCAAGTCTTTCCATTTCCTAATAAATGGGACAATGTCATTCTTTCTGATGGAGGCATAGAATTCCATTGTGTATATATATCACATTTTCTTGATGCAGTCATCTACTGAGGGCCATCTGGGTTGGTTCCATATCTTAGCTATGGTAAATAATGCTTCAATAAACATAGTTGTGCTGGTAGCTTTAGTATGGTCTTGTTTGTGATCATTTGGGTAAATGCCCAAAAGTGGGATTGCTGGGTCATAGGGGAGCTCTATGTGGAGTCTTTTGAGGAACCTCTATACTGCTTTCCAAAGTGGTTGAACAAGTTTACACTCCCACCAACAGTGCAGTAGGATTCCCTACTGGCCTCATCCCCTCCAGTATCTGTAGCTTCTCCTCTGCCATCTTCGTTCAAATCACATTAACTCTTTAAAAAGGCTTTTCTTTCAGAAGTTTTTCTTTCACAAAATAGATTCATTCTGTTGTAGCTATTAGCTTGAAATGTATTTGTATACAATGTTAGAAATGGCATTTCAATAAAATTTAGATGAGTTTTAAGGTTTTAAAATGGCATTTCTCAAGTATTATTGCTAGTTGTTATTTAAATGAAGTGCTTTTTTGCATCACTCAAATCTTAATTCAAGCAAATGAAATCCAAGTATTTATCTTATTTATTATAGTATTAGCCTCCTCAGAAATTTTTGTTATAATAGGAACATTCTTCTTTGGGGGAAAATTCTAGTTTTTCACAATTCATATCTAAGTAGTTTCTTAAACTTCCAAATTATTATTATTATTCCTTTTTGGGGGGGCAGGGTCCGGTCGTGGGCCTGAACTCTGGGCCTGGGCGCTGTCCCTTAGTTCTTCAGCTCAAGGCTAGCGCTCTACCACTTGAGCCACGGTGCCACTTCTGGCCTTTTTTTTTTTTTCTGCTTATGTGGTGCTGAGAAATCGAACCAGGGCCTCATGCATGCAAGGCAAGCGCTTTACCACTGAGCCACCTTCCCAGCTTGCAAAATTATTTTTAAACAACAGAAATCCTCCAATCAAGTACTACTGATACCTTGGCTATTTTGTCTCAATAAAATATTGAAGAGTAAATAAAATTCACTCCTCCATAGTATATTCTCATTGGTTATATTTTTATAACTTCCCTGTAAAATTTTATTACCCCATAAGCTTAATCTTGAAAAGAGATTTTTTTTGTTAAAGAAACAATGCTTTGATTAAGAAAATGTCAATAATATTAAATCTGTATATACTACTACTCTTTAGGGAACAATTATGTCAATAATGAAAGAGAACATTTTAACAATATTTTCTCTTTTTCTATTCAACTCAAGATATTTGGAAGCCAATCAAGGGACAGGAAGGGGCAACATATAATATATCCATCCATAGATGGGTCCTGACTCACATAGAAGCTCAAGACATAGTGACTCTGTTATATGACTCTCACCACCAAGTACTTTCTATGATTCCCACTTGAGACTAACCAGACAAGTATCACCATTCACTCTATAATTTTCCCATAGTTGAAGGAAAAGCTCAGTCTCAGGCCAAGGGTAACTGGATGAATGTGGTCTTTAATTTGTTAAAAGTGCTTTAATCAGTTATTCACTATAAAATTATAAAAATAATTTGCATTTTCCTGCACATTCAAGTTTTTAATTAATTGTTTCTTTCTGCATTGAAATTAAGGCATTGTAGGGGAAGTAAAGATGTCCATGGAAAAAGATCAAGAAATTCTAATCAGAGAGATAGCATTGAAGTGTGTAATACTGTAAGATATATTAGTAAAACAAATGTTGGCATTTACCAGCATTTATATATATATATATATATATATATATATATATATATATATATAATGCAAGTACAAATATATAGTCATAATATTATGCACATTTCTGTTAAGATAGAATTACACTTTTTATATATTAACAATCAAATTATGTAAAATGTCTAAGCTCAAGGATTATATAAATTAAGATTACTCTATTTAATATCATTTAAGCTCATTAAATTCACAGATAGATTAAATGTAAACTTTTATAATGAAAATACTGTTAATTTTCTCAGAAAAATGAATTCATGTTTAGTATGTTTTTCTGCTAAATTAGCTGGAAGGTAATTGGGTTTAAAAAAAATAGAGCATTCATAGCTGGGTACTGAGAATACACATACACACACACTCACACACACAAATAGCACATTCATCAAAAATATAATAACTTGATCAGGATACTGACAAATTTTTACAAATCAAGATCTTTTCTCCCTTTTTATAATTTTAAGAAATGAGTAGGATTTTGAATAACTTGGTGGTTTTAAGTTAAAAGCAGAATATGTTCACAGAATATGTACACAAAGGCCTCTCTCTAGATAACACAGCATCCTTCTCTACAGTGTCATGGGACACTGTCCCTCAACTCTTACAGCTCAAGGCTAGTGCTTTACCATTTGAGCCACAGCACCACTTCTGGTTTTCTGAGTGGTTTATTGGAGATAAGAGCCCCATAGCTTTTCCTGCTCGAGCTGGCTTTAAACTGCGATTTTTCAGATCTCAGACTCCTGAGTAGATAGGATTACAGGTGTGAGCCACCTCCTGGCTTAGAGCATTGTTTTACCTTTGGCAATGATAAGAAAACTGAGATAACAGAATACACCTATGACCACGAAGCAGCAGTTGGGACTGATTTGGAGTTTGTTCTGCACTCCATAGCAAGGATCTGCATTCACACTGTTAGCTCCAAGGGCTGGGCTCAGGAGGCCCTGCTGCATATTCTACCAATTGATACAGAACTCCTGTACTTGAGTTCAACTTTCCAGCTCTTCATTTGTTCTCAAGGCAAGGATCTTATTCAATGTTGCAATGAGAATGTCTATGTGACACGTTTCATGTCTTAGGAAATGTGTAGAATTAAGGTGTCTTTTTTTTGAGAAAATCACCAGAATTTTTTTAAATGGAAAGCTAAGCTAGACTCACATACTAAACTTACAATTATACTTAGGGTAGAAATTAACTCATCTGCATCACAATAATTTATATTCTTACATTTGACTGCTTTGATATCATGAATAAGCTTGTTGGAAGCAGAAATGGTTGATGGATAAATCTGAAAGCATCTCAGGATACAGAGCATGGTGTTTGCAAACATAATAGTTAAATCAAGAAAATTCTTCTGTTAATAAAATAAGACCTTGTATCAGAGGTGAGAGAGAAAAATCTCAGTGTGTTTGCATGCATATAAAGAAATTGATAAAATAGGTAGTATTTCTTCTGTAGAGCACTTTGTCTAATAGGGCTAACTGTCTTTTTGAATAGTGTGAACTTGATGAGGTTATTAACTAATCTAAAAGGATTATGTTATCAGTGAGAAATTAATGTTTTCACAGAGGTAGAAGGAAAACCATAGAATAGTTAATAATGCAAAATTATTTAATCATGCTTTTCTTAGCCCTGAGGACTTAAAAATAAGATGATCTAAATTGTGTCTGAGCGGAATTCCTGACATGTTTAGCTATAGATGGGTAAATGGTAGCAAACGTTTCAAGAAATAGCATAATGAAATCAGGAAATGTTTGTTTGAGGACATGTGCCTCTCAAGTGTCCTAGAGCTCACATTCAAAACCTACAGAACACTGGTGGCTTAACAAACCGAAAGTATTATCTCCTGTATGTGATGGGGAAGAGTGCAAAGTCAAGTTGTTGAGAAGAACAATCACCAAGCAAACTCATGGTTAGCTGTCAGTTCTTGGCATATCACATAAGCAACTACAGCACTGTAGTTTACCTCTGTAGTCCAAGGGCTTGTTCTCATGCATCTGTGTCCTTATGAAGCATTTCCTTCTTCCTAAAAGTACATATATCACGCTGGGACAGGATCCACTAATGGCCAGCTGCCACTTAGTATTCACTCAAATTTAATCTTAGGGAAGTTGAAAAAGTTAGGTAATTTGGAGTTCATATTCTAGTTTCATTTCCTCCTGACTCTCTCTTGTTATTTAGTGTCAGATTATACTATGAACTAGAAATACTTATACTAATTTTGAAGAAGAAAGTACAAAATAAATTCTGGTGATATTTCTTCATTTATTAGGTTACTAATTTTACTTTCCCTTATGCATTGTTTCCTTTGCAAAATATTTTTTCTTTATACAATGTTCAGAAAATTAACATACCTATAAAATATACAATTACTTAAGATGTATGAGGAAACCTAAGAGAATATAAAGTGATGATTTCCCATTTCTAAATGAAAAATAACATGAACCACAAATAAATATTTTCTGTTCATGTAAAATATTTGTACTAATAAAATGACTTCTCACCACAACAGTTTAATAAATAAATGTAAAATAAATGTATAGTAAGATTGTTGCTATGATTCTTTTTTTTAAAAAAGGTTGTAGTCTAGTCATCAACATTTTCTTTGTCAGTTTTAGAGCATAATTAACCCTATGCTTGCACTATTTATTGTACCTAAGCACTACCATCATATTTCCTATGGCATTTTTAAAGTGATATATTTTCTAAGACACACCAACTGTTTTCTTCCAGTCAAAGAAATTTCCTTTTCCTTTTCATTAGATTTATATTTCTCTGATGATTTTTTGTCAATTTTATTGTTTGTAGCTTTACTTCTAATTTTTCTGGGTTTATTCATAGAATTCTCTCAGTTTTGGATTAGAAGGGCCTCTTGTGTTTATAATATACTATAAAATGAGTACAAAGTCCTTCTTAAACTCCCATTTACTAGATAGCTTTAGCTATCTAGTAAAGTTTACCTTGTAAGATTTCTGTCCTTTTTAGATGATGCAACTATAAAAGGATTTGATATCAACTTGATACATTATAAAGATTAATACCTGTAAAATAACTAACAGAATTTTCACTATATAAAACACCATTGTTACCTTTTACTGATAAGAGTCTTTGTCTTAGTCTTTTTATCCGAACAGCTTTTATGCTGTGAAGTTATAATATGGAGAGTGTCTTAAATTAGAATATTACTGAAAAAGAGTTACAGATTAAAATGGAGATGTGGCTCTATGATAATCTCACAAATAAACAAAAAATGAAGCTAATATTTAAGAAAATAGAAGAATACAGATCAAACAGCTGCAACCCAGCATTTAAAAGTTGGATGGCAATTGTAACTGACCTAGTTCTTCCCTGGTGACAAAGACAGGACATTTTCCTCTAGCACAAAAATTTGGAGAATAAAATGCAAAGTTAGAAAAGGAGAAATGTGCTTGCTGATGTGGTAACAGATGCTAATTTATATATGCACCTCAATTGCTGTTAGTACAAGGGAACTAAGTGATCCTACTTTCTTCCTTAAAGTAATAATGTTAAAGAAGGAAATAAATTACTTGATTTCAGGAGAAATTTAGAGGTGAATTTTGTGCGCATGAAACAACAGAATAGATCAAAAGCTATATCTTTCCTTTGTATTATTGGAAAAGGATCCTTAGCCATGGAAATTCACAGCAGAGCACATCCAATAATACGGTCTTAAAATGTATTTCAAAAGAGTTCCAGTGTGAATATGGGAAGACACTGCCAAAGCTGTTCACAAAACCATGTTCAGTCTTTTAATCATGTTAACATTTCATTTCTAAATATGTTTAAATAGTCATGCATATGAAATTGAAAATTCTAACAAAACAGTCTAAGATTATGAGTCCTGTTCCTTTACAGTATGTGTCATCTCTTTATGAAAACGAAGATATAGAAATGGCAATGTCCTGCATAAAATATGCCATTTCAGAATTGCTAGTAGCAATAGCTACAAGAGAAAAATAACCTTTGTGTTCTTAAATGATAGTACTTATCAATGCCAAAAGTCATCAAGAAAGAACTAACAGCAACAGAGAAATAATTCCTTGGTCATCATAAATTATAATTTAGCGGAGACACGTCTTATTAGAAAACACATCAACTAGAACCATATGGCTCATCTAGATTTAGAATTATGTGCTTTACTGTGTTTTCATTTCTTTATTTCAGCAGTGAGAATAGAGGCTGCTGAGACGAAAGGCATAGATATTTTTTCTTTTCTTTTTTTTTCTCTCTGAAGTTATGAGAGAAGAGTGAAATTGTAAAAAAGCCTGCAGTGGTGTAGAAAGCATTAGAATTTTAAAAGACAAGAAAGAGCAAGTGGTCTGAATGATTGTGCCACTGACACTAATAAAGCAGAGAACTCTGGAGTTCTCTGAATATAAAAGATATGAAGAGGTCTATTAAAACTGATAATAATAAACAAAGAGAAATTAAATTGTGTCATATATACACAGATTTATATCTCTATGTGTGAGTTTATGTGTGTGTGGGGGGGAGGCACAGAAAGAGAGAGAATACAGAGAGAGACACACAAAGAGGACATGCATTTCGAAACATGGACTGAAATTAGCCAATTGAACCAAGTGGTAGCAGTTACTTATACCAGGCTGCAAGCCACACCGCTTGAACTGTTCACTTAGGCACGAAACTTCCTTGAATTGCAAATAATATGCTTCACCAAAGTAATAAGAATTTCCCTAGCTATTCTTTCCACTCACAAAAGTCCTACATGGCACATTAGTCTTCAAACGTCATTCCACATGCCATTCTGCAACATTAAGCCATATGCCAATATCTTCATAATGATTTGGTTCTGTGTTCCAATTTAAAAGCAGAATAATGCTCATAGTGCATCCTTGTGGGCATGAAGGGAGGCAAATCTCAGGGATTTCCTCCCTCATCATGCCTTTCAATGTCTTTCTCCAGCCCTCCCCCATACATACCCTTTCCTTCTCAAAGTAATAATATCTCCCCCACACACACCCCAGGAAGGCCTAACAGGCTTTTGGCTTCTGTTGATGATTACAGGAATAATTTATTTTCAAATGGAAGTTAATCTGATAGAAGTAGTCAAATTTTCCCTGAGCTCAGGCAGAAACAAACTTCTTCATGGCAAGTATACTGATTCTATCCACTATTATTGTGATGGAGAAGACAAATTATCCAATTACTAAACACACTGCTCTAGGCAATACAAAATAACATCCTGATTAATCTAACTACATAGGAGAGTTACTTATGTTTAGAACAAGTCCCCTAAAACAAACAATATTGGATTACAAATAAAGATGAGTCATATCTGTTTGGTAGTACTTAATGGATATTTCAATTCTGAATAAAGAGCCTTACTTAAGGTAAGAAATATTTATAAAAAGGGCCTTAACACATTAAGTAGTAAAAATAATATTCAAGTGTTAAAGGGTAAGCACATTCATAAAAATCATCATGAAGTAAAATAGTGAAGATTTTATTCTAGCTCATTTATACTCATTAGAAGCAAATTTTACTTCTTTACATTCTGCATAACATTTTAAAAATGAAATATCATAGATATGCAAGTACATATTAAGGTTCATAAGTTGGTATTATAGCATAGTTCTTTATTTTTTCACGAAAGTCAAATGATTCTTTTATTACTCCATGAGGAAAGCAAAATATAATAAAATTTTGGGAAGAAGACAAATATTTAAGTAGTATTGGCCAAATTATGAAAGGGATATTTTACCTTTAATAATTGATCTGGGAAATTCTGGTCCTGTGAGAAAAAAGGATACGGAGTAGAGCTAAAAATTTAAGTATGCCTGATAGATAATGTTCATTTCAGCTAAACATCTGAGCCTAGACTTTGCGTAGGTAGTATGTTCTAAAATGTTTGCCACTTCAAATTGCCTATCTATTTAATCTCCTGCACTGGATGTCTGGGTGACATGATAATGCTTTACAGTTCTGTTTTAGATTGGTAACGTAGTTAATATTCCCTTGTTTTACTTCATTTGTGTTTTCTTCTCCTTCATGGTACATCATAATTGCAGTTATATTTTAAATAATATCTTAAACACTTGACCCCAATTGATGTGATTTATATGTGATTGTTAATCTCAGCTATGTTGAGCAGAGTTATTCAGCAGAAAGTGCCTTCATTCACTTTCCCTGAGAGTGGCTAAGGTAATCTATAAAACATTTCATTTTTGTGAGGATGAAAAAGAACATTGCATGTTTAAGAAATATATCAAAAAGAAGTTACTAGCAATATAAATGCACACATTACAGTGGAACCTCACCTGGGAGAACAAAGATCTTTTGCCTGCTATAATTCTGCATCCATGGACTTTTATAGAGTTGTGCAAAGCATGCAGAAGACAGGAATGGAGCCACATGGGGGTAAAAGCAGATTATGTGGAGAGCCAGGACACACCATTCAAAACAGGCATCAGTGAGATTGTACAACTCCAAGTCAAGTAAACTCACAACCATGGGCTAATGAACACTTCTAAGAGGGTAAAGATTGGACTGAGGCTTCAGTCTGTCAAATTACTTTTTATGTAATTTAATGTTAGAAAAACACTTTTCCAATCTTCCTTCAAATATTAGCCCTTTTACATTCTTCTCATGAGACATTGATGGGTTATTAAACTTGCCAAGTCCCAAATTCCTTAAATGTAAAAAAAGAAAAAAAAGAAATCAATGTCAGAAGTTTGACGATAAAAGCTGAATATTCAACTCATGGGAAATCACCTAGCAGTGCTTGGTATTGAACATGCTTAGAAATAGGGTTTTTAGCAGTATGGCTAGTAGAGCATTCTAATTAATGTAATAAAGTCTAACTAATGTGTTCAGTTTCATTAAGGAGATTGTCATTGGTTTTGTTCAGCAATATTTTATTATTAGCAATTAAATAAACTTTAATCCCATGGATAAAAATGGGGATTTGATAAAATGGTTTTTATCCCCATTACCTCTCCTATACTGGTTATGTTTTGACTCTTAAAAGAATAAAAGTTAAGGGATGGGAAGGGGAAACAAAGGAGGAGGCTACAATGCTTTATAAGAAATGTACTCATTATCTTGCCCATGTAATTGTAACCCTTCTGTACAGTATTTTCACAATAAAAAAAGAATAAAACTAGATTTTACTAATGTCAACAAAGCGTAAGAATATGGTTGAATTTATTTCTATACCTTACAGTGATTTTATAGAATTAAAATAAACAAAGAAATTATCTCATTTGCAATGGACAATCCTAAACACCATTCATACCTTTATGTAGTTGCAAATATATTTACTGAAACTGTCAATGTAATTTGCTTTAGTGGTAAATATTCATAAGCATGATTCAAACAGATTCCTGTTAACATCACACATTTAGGACAGGTTCTCTTTGATCAGTTCCTTATGATTCTTAATATTTGCTATTAGAAGTTGAGGATTTCCCGTAGGAAAGGAAAATTACCTGGAGAGATTGTGAAGGATAAAATTCCATAGAAATATGATCATGGGATGGACAAGTGTTCCCTGCTTCCAAGTGAATGTAGTTGCATGAGTGATTGCCTGCCAGCATCTTGATGTGCAATGGTAACATAACTCAGTTAACACCCAAAGTTACATGCAATGGTACGTGCTGGGCTCAACCGGTTGTTTCCTAGTAATAGATTTAAATGCAAACCTATTTTCAACGATTGGATGGGATATATCACAGTTTGCTATCATTTGACTTGCTATCCTTGAGATGTAAAGTTTCATTCTTTAGTGTGATGACAATTTACATAGTAGGTTGAGTTTATAAACATTTGGAAGTCAGGAAGGAAAGGGAAAAGTGCTCAATTAGAGTAGATGACATAGTAAGGAGAGAAAGAAGTAGGTCTCCTAAGACAAAATTTCTTATCATTTAGCATGCTTTGGGTGGTGGCAAAAACTTATCCCATGCAGGGTAAAGTGGTTTAATTTTCTCAATAATGAAGCATGACTGAGCAAGACTAGTTTCATGACCTTCTCTTCCCTCCCTCTTTCCCTCCCTCCCTCCCTCCCTCCTTCCTTCCTTCCTTCCTTCTTTCCTTCCTTCCTTCTTTCCTTCCTTCCTTCCTTCCTTCCTTCCTTCCTTCCTTCCTTCCTTCCTTCCTTCCTTCCTTCCTTCCTTCCTTCCTATCTCCCTTCCTTCCTTCCTATCTCCCTTCCTTTCCTCCTTTTTCCTTCCTTCCTTTCCTCTTTCCTTCCATCTCTCCTTTTTCTCTTCTACTTCCCTCTCCCTCCCTCCCTCCTTTGCTTCTTCACCTAATTAGCACATTAAAATCCATTCTTTTTAACTATATCTTCTTGACATTTAATTATATATTGTGTAGAATAATATATTGGGTAGGATAATTATATATTTGGTGGGATAATCAGTGGCAAGAAACAAAAATATCTAACTCAAACAATCTTAGTAAAGAATGTCTTTTGTCTTTAGAAACTGAAAACTTCAGAACTAATATGAACTTTAAGCACTATTCATTGATAATATTTATCATTGATGTCTCAGCTCCCTTTCATCTTCATGACTGAAGAATAACAGACAACCAATGGCACAATATTGACAGTGCAATAATCATGAGCACAGTCCTAGTCACAGTTAGCTTGAGTTCACTACTCAATTCAACCAGCAACTAGTCATTTGAACTTGACTATTTATTTAACCACTTTCTACTCATATGGATTTATCTAATGAAGCAGGAAATCTCCCTTTAAGAATTAAATAAGCCAGACCATATAGTATAGTTAAAATTACTTAATGTGTATCTTGTAGTAATCATGTCATAAATTTGATCTGCTCTTATGATTATACCTTTGGTTTTATTTTTATCATTATCACATGCAAAATATTTGGCTTTCATTGGATTAGCTCCCCATCCAAAACTCTAAAAGTGAGAATGTGATCAGGTTTTTCTAGCTGAGGACTACTCCAAAATCTTCCATCCCAAACTACATTTACTTTATAGAGAGTTGAAATAGATCTTAGCAAAACAACTACACTGCTTGCTACATTTCTACAATATGAAGGAAGAAAGCCCTACTTCACACAAATTGTAAACTTGGGGGAGTTAGGTGGATAAAAGAGAATTAAAGAGTGTCCTAAGTCTTCATCCTACAACCACTATTTGTATTTGGTATGAAAAATACATACCTCAAATCAAACATTCAAAATTGCTTGTGGATCCACTGGCTGGAGTTATGTACATAAAAATAGAGCTACATATAGATTATTTAAAAACTACACACCTGGATATTGGATTTAATTTACTAGTAGTCATATAGTGAGAGGATATTATCCAGGATTATTGAATTCTAGATGTGACAAAGGTAACAAATATTTCACCAATATTTATAACTTGAAGAAGAGTGATGAGTGTTTGAGATATTCTCTAAAATATGGCCATTGTAGTGAATGCATGTAATTTTTGAGAATGAATGTTTCAATAAGTGCCAAACAGAGCTAGACTCTATGAGGTTTGAATAAGGTGTAGTTACTTGTAGAATACCAGATTAGATCAGGAAGGGTAAATAAGAAGTATGTTAAGTACTGAATTATAAGATATACAATCTCAGACTACTTAAAGACACAGAACAGGTAACAAGTAGAACAAAAGAACAAAATGGTTTGGAAACATAAAGTAAGATTCCATGTTTTTACTGTTCATCCTCAAAGAAAAATCACTGAGAAATATTGTACCCATATCAATAAATGTATAGTTTGTTAGTGCATTTCTACACCACAATAACAAGTGAGATGAAAGTTTCCACAATTACATTTTATTTACTTCATAGTACTTATTCATATATTGAGAGAATAAAAATCCTTATTACACATATTTTTCTATGCAATTTCAAAGCCTGAGGAGAAGCTAATTCTTAATCCAGAAAGATTTTTTTTTAATATTTAAGTTTAGGGAGAGCCTGAATTTAATAAAGTTCTTTAGATTTCTCAGAGAATTTAGTAAACTAATTTTACTGATTGTCTCTTAGGTTAAAACAGAATTAGAAATTTTACAAATCTATTATTCAAAGTATCACAAATAATTTCCATATCTAGATTTTTATTTTGAAATAAAATGTGATAGTGGGAACTTTTCCTCTTATTCATTTGCTATTGTGAAGGGAACTAAATTAAACTAAATAGAACTACATAGAAATGCCCAAAATCATTCCAATTGAATGTTGGTAAGGATTTTATGCTTCTGTAGTAGCATAAAACTTAGTCCATTTTCAAAATGGTATTAAAAAAACATCTTCACAGCATAACAAGAAATGTATATTCAAAGATATACGCAAACAAACATGCAAATAGAGGCCTGCAAAAAGAGGTGGCATCCATTATCAAGGTCAGAAAGTATTTATTCCTCCTGGAAAGCATCTCTCTGGTGAGTACATGGAGCCATTAGCGTGTCCATTCTCTGCATCCTCCTGAATTTTGATTTGGGGTGAAGGGTTGAGAGTATGAGAATCTACAATTTTAAGAGTAGGCATAAATATATTCAATGTATAATATTCAAATGAATGTGTGAGATTTGTGTGTGTGTGTATGTACACTTCAGTTGGGGCATAAATATTTTTTTTCTGCCTGTGTCTACTGTCCTCACTACTATACAATGTGACATGCATCTTCTCTACACCATCTGTTTGATCTCCATAATAAGCCTCTATTTTGGCAGCTGCTACTATAATTGCTAGAAATCACAAATATAATCTGATGAGCTGAGAAATATCTTTCATGGAGAATTAATTGTTTAACTGTGCTCACATCAATGGCCCAGCAACCTAGTTCTATGATAATATTAAAAAGTTTTATATTTATCCACCTGCAGAAAGTGAATTATCACAAAGTAGGATGTATACAGAATTAATTTCAGGAGATAAGTTGATTTCCTTGTAGTATTACTCTAGGATTGTATTACATGTTCAAGAAAATAAAATATCAAAATATTTCCAATCAACGAAGCAATTCTAAAATAATCCCACATATAATGCTGATGATATTTTTGGCTTCACAATGCACACTTTTAAAATCATTATGGGATGTGAAGGGTAAACAAAGGAGGAGGCTGCAATGCTTGGTAAGAAATGTACGCATTATCCTGCCCATGTAATTGTAACTCCTCTGTACAGTATGTTCACAAATAAAATAAAATTAAAGTTAAAAAAAACATAAAATCATTATGTTTGAAATAAGTAGAACATTTTCACAAGAGGTTATTGCTCTGAATGGTTTTCTTAGCAAAAGCAAAGCTTAAGAATTATCACCAAGGCTGTCTGGTAAATTTCACCAGTCAAGAATCTTGGTCCTCATTCTGTCCTACAATAAGATGTGGTTCAGAAAAAGAGTTTAATGGAATGCTTTCAGTTCTTATGGCACTTAATGAAAGAAACACAGAGCCTCTGTTTCCATTTATTGAAATCCACTACCATCTAAAACATAACTTTGAGAATTACCGTACATATGACTTACTGAGCACTTTAAATATATTAACTCTTATTCTCCATACAAGAACCTTATAAGAAAGGTCTGATCACATCATAATTTATAACATATAAAGAACCAAGAACGTAATTGATAATAACTTCACACACTAGCAAGGGAACCAGGAAGTCCTGCTTCAAATCATATATGCCTAACCAAGTACTTACATTTATACTTGGTATGTATGAACACCCATACATGCAAACACATAAAGTTTAGGAAAGGGGGATTTGATTAAACCAATGGCTTGGGCAATGAATAGTATAATTTTCTATACTAATAAAATATATGCCACGCACAACTTTTTAATTTGGGAATTCCAGAAGTAGGAACATAAAATTCTAGGCATTCATGAAGCCCAAACTTTTCCTAGATCATGGGAGAAAAGCATGAGGTCCCAAGCTCCCTAGGCACTGAGAATGCAAAGGCTGAGAGGAACATAGTATTTTCCTACACTCATGAATATCTACGGACCACAAAGCTTCTGTATCTCTCTATGGATTGGACTACAAATTAGCTTCAACAAAGTGAACTATCGCTCCACTTGCACTGATATCTCATCTCCCCTTTCTCTGCTCCAAACTGCTTAAAAATGTGTACTCTTCACTGAGGTTCATGATGTCTCCTAACCTCTGTGACACACAGTAAAGAAGCAATGGTGACACCTGGTCAACATGGTGAATGGTTTAGCATTGAAGGAAAAATCTAAAGTTGTCAAACATGATAAAGTGTTCTAGTGCCTCAGGTCCATGGATTGAAAAAGCCATTCTTAGTGTACAAATGAGTATCCGTATCTACTTAAACTAACATCAGTGTAAAAGTTTCAGGGTGTAATGTATTACCAGTATTTTTATGTCTTTTAAAAGTGATTCTGACTTTGTCAGGCTTTCTGAACTTCACATGATGCTTTCCAGTTCTACACATTTTCCTGAAAATGACTTAAATTTTCCTTCTTTATTGTAGAACAGCAATATGTGTGTGTGTGTGTGTGTGTGTGTGTGTGTGTGTGTGTGTGTGTGAGAATATGTGTATGTTGAGTACTTTCCTTCTGATATGCTCACATACGTGTGTGTGTGTGTGTGTGTGTGTGTGTGTGTGTTGACTACTTTCCTTCAGATATGCACCCAGATGTATATGCTATAACTGGATCATGTTAATTTTTTTTTTATTTTTCAAGAAACCCCATACTTACTTCTATAATGGTTGCATTGATTTAAATTACCACCCCCAGTTTATGAGGATTCTGCCTTCTTACCCTCACTAGCGTTCATTAAGTTTATTCCCCTCTCTACACACACACACACACACACACACACACACACACACACACACACACACACACACACACACACACACACACACACACACTGAATCTAATCTAAAAAAAGTCTCTAAGGAAATAGACTTGGAAAAAAATCATATTAAATGAAGTAAACTAGAAACATAGGCTCCATGGGTTTCCCTCACTTATAATATTTAATATCTGTCTAGGATAGTCCTAGCAAAGGATCACAGTAACTCAATAGCTATTACATATGACCATATAAAATGATGCTAACTGAAATGAACTCTAAGATAAGGAAACAAGATGGGTTTTCTTTTTGTTTTAATGTACTGTATGAAGTTTTCTTTTTTTCCCTCCTTTGGTTTATCCCATTGTCACTATTTTCGATTTTGGTACCCTGTGTCTTGCATATACATTTATCTAATTTGGGAAAGGAAGGGGAGAATAACAAAATGGTGAGACAAAGGACAGAGGGTGAACGATTGCAACAGCAATTCTCACAAGACATTATGCTGGAATTGCACTTTACAACTTTAGGTTGGGGGTAAAGGGGGGGTAGGAGGGAAGCGAGAGAAAACTAGAGAGGGAATATCAATGTTTGACAAGAAATGTACTCATTACCTTAAGTATGTAACTATAGCCCCTAACTAGGGCCAGGATGTAAAACAAATTTTGTTCTTCAGTACATACCATCAGGAAAAGGGAAGGTGAAAAGTGAGAGGGAATGATAGGGTAATGAACATGGTCAAAGTGGACTAGACACATGTTGAAAAACAAAACAGTAATCCTGTCAGCATTGCTCCAAGAAGGAAGAATTGGCTGAAAGGGGGGAGTGAAAGAGATGGATTTGACTGGAGGACATTGTATACATACATGGAAATACCACAACAAAACCCCTCCAATACAACATAACGAAATGAGGCACTCATCATGGAAGCCAGGGAAGAGTCATGATGATTCTGGAAAGCCATGGTAAGAAGCTGCTAGACAAGCATGAAAACAAAAAACAAAAAACTAAGAGAAACAAGTACAGAGTATTTTGTGGACAGCCGATACTCTTTTGAGCCTGGCAACTACATCTTTGCTGTAACCAGATTGTTTTGCTTCTGTATTCTGCTTCTGTATTTTGCTTGGCTTGCAAAACATTGGAAAGTTGGAAAGATTCCACTTAATGCATGACTCCCCAATTTGGGGGTATAAAAGCTTCTGCTTGTTGCCACTCGGGGCTACTTCTGGGTTTCTGAGGAGTACTGAGGAGTACTCCCAGCTGGTTATAATGGGCTGTGGACAAATTCTTTTTTTTCCTTTCTGCTAATAAATTCCTTCATAACTGAGAGTCGGTTTTGAGTCAGTGTTCTCTTCCCTGGGGATCCTCAACTGGTAACAATAGTAAACATGGAAAAAATGATGTTGCAAACTTATGCATTAAGTAACTAAATTGAATTTCTGATCTGTTAAACATGGATAGTCAGAATTAAAAAAAACAAATTATTCACATTTTGTTTCACTCACATGCTTGTTAGAGCAAATATGTGAATGAATGCAAATATAAATAAAGTAAATGGATTCAATTCACTGAGCATTATCTTTGTATGGTTTCTTAGCCTCTGGATAGAGTGTCTGCAATTCCCTAAAATGAACACAAGATGGCATGGCTCATTGTCACCTTAACTATCACCAAAATTGTTTACAGCATTATATACATTTCAACTCATATCTGGCGCTTATTTATGACTCAAATTAGAAATGCTATGTATTTACTAGCTAGTGATCCAAACTCTTTTGAAATAAAAACAGAAAAGAAATGAAGAACAACAACTCAAATTTTACTTTGAATTCAAAACATGGTTTTCTTTAATAATCCCAAGGATAAAATCTATTACTGTTTTCTATTCTCTCTACTAGGCTTCTTCTTTCTAATCTGTTTAATCTAATTTACATGTAATTGGATATTTTAAACAATATGCCAATTATTTTTAAAAATAATACTTTGAATCTCTAAATTTTTACAATATTGATTAATAAAAATATGTTGAACTCCGACCTGTTTTAAAAAGTAAACTAAAACAAAATATGTGATTAAAATACAAAGTAGAAAAATGCTAACATGTTGTTTATAATTATTTAATACCTATAATGGTTTAAATGTTTAAAAATAGGATACTATGTTCAGCTGTAAGTGTGATAAATTTATAACATAGGTCATTCTATAAAACTTTACAAATTGTATTTTCAAAAACATTTCCTTTCAGACTATCACAAACGGTAACAAAATAACACAACATATATGTATAGACAGTTCCAAATGTGTGTGTATATATATGTATATATGTATATAACACTTCTAATATCATTAATATCTATAGTTTATGATAAGTGGAAATACAAGACTTTATTTTACAGATGTTGAATATAAAGTACAGAAAAGAGAAAAATAAAGTCTAAATTCTGAATCTAGAGTCCCACATAATTTCATAGATAATAGAACAGTTCCATTAGAATTGAGCTCTCCCAATGCACATATAAGACCTTCCAAATTCAGCTTAGTATTTCACAGATCAAAACAGAAATCCATCCTCCACGTTTACTACTACTTCTCATACATTTATTCAGAAGATTCAAAATAAGTACATACACACTAGGAAACTGTAATTATTTCTTCTATAATTTTGCTTTTGAGTTTTTGAGACAGGGTTGAGCTATGAACTCATAATCGATCTGCCTCATCCACTGAAAGGGAAGAATTACAGGTGTGCACCACAACACCTGGGGTTGCTAATGTAATATTAATTCATACTTTCTGCCCAATGAAGTAGTAAAATGATGCCAAACCCTTAAACACTTACTGTCATATATGTTTTCATGTGTTAAATTGTTTGAAGTTTTCAGTACCTTAGGGATGGTTTCAATCATTATTCTAATGCCAGTTTTGCAGATGAAAACATAAACACTAACTAGATCATATTAAAATATTCTCAAAAGGTTAGGTTGCAGATTCAGAATTTGAATAGTCTGGCTCCAGTGTCTGCTACATTGTCATTTTTTATAAACATGAAGAAAATGAAATTATGCATTCTGTAATATCCTAGAACTTTTGATTCTTTTTTGGTTTTGTTTTTGTTTCTGTATTGGTCGGTTGTGGGGCTTGAACTCTGGGCCTGGATACTGTCCCTGAGCTCTTTAGCTCAAGGTGAGCACTTTACCACTTGAGACACAGCGCCACTTCGGTTTTCTGGTGGTTTATGAGAGATAGGAGTCTCACAGGGACTTTCCTGCCTGGGCTGGCTTTGAACTGCAGTCCTCAGTACTCATCCTCCTGAGTAGCGAGGATTACAGGTGAGACACTAGTGCCCAGCAAACTTTTGATTCCTTAATCTACTTAAAATTAATTTTTAGCTAACTTACCCTAACCAAGTCACATGGCCACCAATAATGGTGAAACAGGTATAACAGGTAATACATAAAGAACAAAAGTCCAAAAGCTTATGTATATCATTTAGAGATGCTTAAATTAATTATGTATGTGTCAAAGAAACAAATCTTTAACTAGGAAATCTAGTAGATTGTTGACAACATTTTAGCTTGCTGTAATATTTTCATATTAAATAATACAATCATTTTTTTTGTCAGTTATGGGCTTGAACTCTGGGCCTGGGGGCTGTCCCTAAGATATTCAGCTCAAGGCTAGCACTCTATCACTTAAGCCACAGCGCCACTTCCTACAATCATCTTATTTGAAGGGGTGATTAGATTTCTATCAGTTTTTCTATCATTATTCAATTTGTAGCATAGCAGCCTTGTGTATGTTATAGACAACAGTTTTGCAACCAAAATTTGCCCAAATACCATCTGGCCTTCCCATTTATAATGTATCAAATGAGACTGCCCAAGATGCAAGGAAAATCTTAATTTCACATTTATTCAGGTCACATTGGTTGAGGAGTCTCTAGTCATAGCTCAAACGACACCATTAAAATCTTTATGTTTTTATTATGGCTCCCATGCCTTTTTTCCCTAAATTCTCTCAAATGTTTTCTGATTTTCATTCACTTACTTTTAATTATTTACAATACCTTACTCTTAAATCCATAACATTAACTATCACATTATAACATAGACTTTTATAACCTTTAGTAAAAGAAATATTTAAAAAATCAAATGCCCATGGGTAGACTTTGTTGACTTGATATCTTGTCTTTCCTAGTGAAATTCAAAGATTTACAAATACACAACTCTCAGAAAATATTTTTAAAAATCATTCTACCAAAAAACATACAGACGTACATAAAAACATCCAGATTTAACATTGATGTTTTGAAAATATGATGCTATGAATAAATGTATACACAAAGTGGAAGTTTGAGCTAAAATTGGTAATTCAGGGTTTTAAGGAATTGAGGGAATGTTAAATAAAACTAACAAAATAGATAAGTGTTTCGTTTTGCATTGAGTATTCCTACCAGATCACACTTCATTAAAATTGATATTACATAATTTAAATCATCTTAGTTTTATACAATAACATAGCATCCAGAAATAATATTTCATAAAAATATAGTACTTTGATATTTTGAAAATAATGTGTTACATGTTCCTATCAATTAAATACCAAAATACATGGCAGAGAGAAGGGTAATTGTAGAAATTCTTAATTTGAAAACAAAAACAACACGTTGTTTATTTTCTCTTTAAAAAATGTATTTTCAAAGTGTTGCATTTCTTTAGGTGGCCCTTCTATTTTAACTTGAAAGACATCTCAGCAACAGTGCTATTGTAGAGAAGTTATCATGATAATTAATCCACAGTGTGTCTTAACTACCTACTTCTAAAATTATTATCATGGATTTAAAAAACAACACAACTCACTGAGGAAAATTAGTAGTAGTTAAAATTGATTCTGAAAGGAAATACAACTTAACTTAGAAATGCATCAAAGTTCTGAAGTTTCCTCTTGTCTGTGCTTGAATGCATCAGAATGTGTGCACGCAAAGATGCTCACTAGAATAGATGTTTCTGTGTATTCCCAGGCTGGAACATCTTTCTCCTCCCAGTGATTCCATTTGTGGTGATGGACAAGGAAATCTGGGAGGAAAGCTGGTTAGTATGATTCATGGTAGACACCCATGTCAGTTTAGGTCCAAATCCCAGATTTTAATTTGAAATACACATGAATATGTGAAGTAATGGTAATATAGTTGATAAAAAAAGAGCTTTAAATAATTCATAACAATTTGCACATTTCAGAAAAATAAATAAAAGTAGGTCAATATTGTTTTACTTTTCTGTTAATTGTATTAATAATTGACAGCTACTGATTACTATATATTCAAAAATGCATGCTGTATTTCATATGACATTTTTCTAACCAAGTTTGGAAATGGTAATGAAATGTATAATTTATTTGGATCTATTTTTGAAGTAATATGACAACAAAATTTGTCTTCAAATACAATACATAGAAACAATTCTACAAACATTACTACATTTGTCGTACATATGCACTACTACTACTACTAATAATAATAACAATAATTTTTTTTTAAAGCCAGAAATGGCTTTTTTTTTCTGCTTATGTGGTGCTGAGGAATCAAACCCAGGGCCTCATGCATGCAAGGCAAGCGCTCTACAACTGAGCCACCTTCCCAGCCCAATAATAACTCTTAAGTGAACTATAATTGCACTAGGAATATAAATAATATTTCATATTCTCTTCATTTATAATATGAAAGTCTAGCTAAAATTGGCCCTATTTTTTATTTAAGAATTTAAAATGTTAAAGGAAGATTTTTAGAGTCATTACACACCATGTTTTTAGTTTCATAATTATTCTTTGTCAGTCATGGTGCTTGAACTCCGGGCTGGGCGCTGTCCCTCAGCTCTTCAGCTACAGGGTGAGTACTCTACTACTTGAGCCACAGCGCCACTTCCGGTTTTCTGAGTGGTTTATTGGAGATAAGAGTCTCACAGACTTTTCCTGAGCAGACTGGCTTTGAACAGCGATCTTCAGAACTCAGCCTCCTGAGTAGTTAGGGTTACAGGCGCAAGCCACTGTCACTCAGCCGTAATTATTCTTATTTTTAGTCAAATAATTTTGTTATATGTGGGTATTGATTAAATGCTTTAGCAAAAATCTTCTGATTTAAATACCAAAATAAGGAAAAAGAAAAAAATAATCTCCTCTTCCATAAATATCACTGATTAGATTTAAATGAAATTTAAACATACAAATTCAGGCTAATATGAACCTAAATTAAACACAAATTTTTATCAGAAGTGTACTATTCAAAAGGGAATTCATGAGAGCAAAAACAAAATCAAACAATTACTGGTGAATATTTTCATTTTGAAATATTTAGCTTGTAGATGAATTTGAAATAAAAAGTTCCACTTACTTTTTAAATTATACACACTTTTTTGTACTGATCAATTGTATTGTTTACCTGAACAACTTCCTTTTTGAATCAGCAACAAATGGTAATAATAGTCCTTACTGCTCATAATGGTACCAATCTTGATATGCCTAAGAATAAAATTGTTATGAATGCTAATAAAACCTTTAGAAATACTCATGTTTAATGAAAATAAAATTCCCCTTTGTTGAATTTTAAGATATGTTGAACAAATTGCTTTTTCAATAGAGCCCAGGCATATATTTACATTTTTTTCCTTTAACCTATTGTTTGGAGAATTTGGTCCATTATTATAGGCATGATTGTTAAGTGAGAGATAGCATTAAAATTTCACTGCAGGATCAATTTATATAAGAGACTGCACACTGTGAGGTGGACAGTTTTTTAAATACACTTAACATTAGCATTCTTAGAAGAGTTAAATAAACTTGACCAATTTCTACAGAATGTTTCAGACAGTATTATATATCCATTTTTGTGTGTTTATTGAAAAATGCTTTGCCTGAAAACTCTTCAGCATTTCCTTTTGAGTGCTGAAATGCAAGATCAGATTTCTTGCCCCTGATGTATGTCATCTTGTATGCATGCCACCAAGTATTATTTAGAACTCTCCTCTTTCCATCTTAATCCCACATCAAAGAACCTGCCTTCCTAGACCTACCAGGTGAAATTAATGCAAGTTTTAGACTTAAATTTCAAGTAAATAACACATGACATTTAAAAGTAAATATGTTACATGCAATATTTGAGATATATTAATTTTCCATTGTTTATTAGCGATTTCAGTTTAATTTGATATTCTATTTTACTTAGAAGGAAATGGAGAGAAGGCTATTGCTACCACTAAGGCAAAGAGATAGGAGCTATTTCAATACTTAAATGTTGGATAAGCAGAGAAATTAAAAAATAGACTTTTCAGCCATTGGCACTATACAGAGCAGAAATAAAACTAATCCTACTGAAATGGAAAGAAGAGGAAAAACGGGAGGAATAAGGAAAGAGGGAGCAAGGAGGGTCCCAGGAAGAAGAAGAGGGTATGGGTGATGGAGAGGAAGACAGACAGGAAAGAAAGCGAGGGGAAGATGAAGAGAGGGAGGAGAGCAAAGAAGGTGGTGAGGAAGGGGACAGGAGGAGGTGAGGAAGAAGAGGAATTTTTGCTAGACTGAAGAAGGAAGTGAAGTAGAACAAAAATCTGAGAAAAGAGGAAAGTGATAATACATTAGAAAAATTCGTTCTCACAGTTTAATCGAACAAACTAACCCCATTCTCCTTGTGAAAGAATGAGGAAAATGTTGAATCACTTTTCACTAATGTCTACAACTGGTACCAATCTCAGCAACTGGTCTACCGTCCTCTACATGGTAGGCATTTTGAATGTTCAGATTGTCCTGTATTTGCTGTGTCATACAAGTGAAATTAATATATACACACATACACACATATGCATACATACCATGTCCGTATATGATGCATATTATACTATTCCAATGTTACCTCTTGGTATATGAATTGCACCTATTTCACAGGATAGATGCTCATTATTTTATAACTTGTCAATAATATGGAATTTCAGATAAACTTTGTTAATTATTTGCTTTACCTTAAATTAGCTTTCATAACAATACTTTAAGCCTCCTAGTAGCTTTTCCTTTTCATTGGAAATAGATTGTCTGTAGCCAATGAGATTATACTTAAATTGTTCCATAATATTTATAAATATCTCTGAAATCAACCCAATAGGAAATATTTGTCATAAATTAAAATTCACGTTTTTTAACTTACTTAAGCCAGATAGGGCAGACAGGATAGGTGGATTAGTGTTAGATTGCTTGCCTAACATGCATGAAATGCTGGGTTTGATTCATCAGTGCCACATAAACAGAAAATGCTGGAAGTGGTTCTGTGACTCAATTGATAGCGCTCCAGCCTTGAGCCAATGAAGCTCAGGGACAGGGCCCAGGCCCTACGTTCAACCTCCAGGACTGGAGGAAAATTACTGAGCTTATAAAGATAAACAATATCTTAACTATAAATATTATATACTAAGAGTAAACTTTTCAGGCAAGCATACTTTTTTTTTAACAAAACAATGCCATACTTTCCACTATTTACAACAAAAAACATAAGAAATTTGTGTTCTATTATGTATGGTTTTCTGCATCAAAATGATTTTCTTTTCAACTTTCAAAACTTGGCATTATAATTCTTTGAAATTTATTTTTTTGCAGTACCTTAAAAAAAGGTTTCAATGGAGTTGTCAGGTTTCCTTCTTTGTAAACCTGCCCTATCAGCTAAACTGTACTGAAAGAAAAAGAAAAAGAAAAGGTAATTTCCCAGTTCTGCCCTTCTCTTTGATGGAGACAACCTTTGCTAGGAGCGATGCTGTAGCTTCTTCTCTTGGCTTCCTGCAGCTCTCCCCATAGCTTGTTGTGAGAGCTCTGCCGGGAGCCTGCTTTCCCTGCCAGGAGATCAAACTTCCACAACAGGAATTCTTCGGGGCAGGTCACATTCAGATCTTCCCAGAAAGCCCAGTGGGCAACACATGAGAACAAAATGCTGTTTCTCAGGTGGAATTCTTGTTCTATACATCCATCCTTACCACTTCTAAAACTGACATACTTCTGAGTTCAATCCCAGTTACAAGTTGAAATTCCTGTGACATATTTTCCCCTGCTTTCTTCCATAGGAGTCTTTTATTGTATGTCCTCTTAATAGAAAATCATAAATTCAGCATGATTCTATATTTTTTGCCTTTCTCAGAGGTTGGCCGTCTGTAAAATAAAACTGCAGCATTTGTCGAATTCTCAAAGTTCATGCACATTATGAAGGCAAAATTTCTTGCATTGTGTTGAATTTTAATATGATAAGAAAAGGGCAGAATAAGAAATGAAAATTATGCCTGTCATCACCTGTCAAAGATAAGTTATTTTTATCATATGAAATCAATTGTGAACTTTTTAATCTATTTATTTTATTTTATGTTGTCACATTATAATTTACTTTTTCCATAGCCATTGCTTATCATGACATTTACTTAATTTATCTGCTTTAGAAGTCGCCATCATGGACATATGTGTTAATTCCACTTTCCTACACATACAGCTCGGTTGATATAAAACTTCTTGGAGAATAGAATGTTGTCCAATTTTATGTATTCTGAAGATGTGTGACTGCAAATGAACTACGTCCCCATTATATGAATTCTTTATTTGAAGGCATTTGGTATGTGATGAAAAATTACATTACAGAAAAAAATTCTGCGTGCTTATCTCAACTGGTAATTGCACTATTTACAAAGATTTCGTGTAAGAACTGTTTAAAAATCTTTGCTAGTAAAAATTGGATGAGAAATAAGGGAACCACATCATTATTTTAATTTCTTTAATAATGAAGCAAGGATATTTTCCATGATTTTATTCACCACCACTTGCCTGTTAATTTTGTATATTCAATTACGTAGTAAGAATTCATATTGGGTCTGATCTCAAAACTCTGCTTAAAAGCTCTTATGCACTCATTTATTTAAGCTTTTACTAATGTTGTAAGCGTGAGTATGTGTGTGAGAGAGAGAGAGAGAAAGAGAGCGTGAGAAAGAGAGAGAGAGAAAGACAGAGACAGAGACAGATATTACAGGGGTTTGAACTAAGGTCTAGAGTCCTCAAAGCTAGTACTTTACCACTTGAGCCATAGCTGCACTTCCAGCTTTTTGCTTGTTAATTGGAGATAAGTGTCTAGCTGTTCAGAGTGATTTGAACTGAGATCCTCAGGTCTCAGTCTCTAATTCTAGCTAGGCTTATAGGTGTGAACCATTAGACCTCTGTCTAATAGTGTATTTTTTAAATAAATAGGGTATGTCCTATAACTACCATTTCTTTTGTTCTATTTTTTGAAAACTGAGTACAGAGTATCTTTTAAAATCTATAACACCTCCTTGAAATCTTACACCAAAATGTATTTACCGTACCTAAGTTATTGTAAGAACAAATCACATGAGACTAATTGAGTTTCAAAAGTTCTTGGCTCAAAATATTTCCTGTATAATATCGGTGTACATTTTTCCATTCAAAGTTTAAAGCTCACACAAAAGGAATTGTTCTAAGGCCCAGGACAATTCTGGTAGCAACTATGTCTAAGTAGAAGTTTTGCATTATTTTCAGTGGTGACAACCTGTACCAGACTTGCCACAGAACACAGAGTGCTGCCTGGCTTTACACTGACACAGTGTATGTGTGTATGTAAAGTAAATAAGGCACCAACATAAAAATGGCAGATTCCATATCTTAGCTATGGTGATTAAGATAAACATAGCTGTGCTGGTAGCTTTAGTATGGCCTTGTTTGTGATTGTTTCGGTAAATGCCCAGAAGTGGGATTGCTGGATCATAGGTGAGCTCTATATTATTCTTTTGAGGAACCTCCATTCTACTTTCCAGAGTAGGTGAACAAGTTTACACTAATAGTTCAGTAGTGTTCCATTTTGGCCACATCCTCTCCAGCATCTGTTACTAGATGTCTTGGTTATAGTAATTCTAAATGGGGTGAAGTGGAATCTCAGTGTTGTTTTGATTTACATTTCTGTTATGGCCAGAGATGTTAAGCATTTCTTTATGTATCTATTGGCCATTTTCCAACCCAGATGCCCTCAGTAGGTTAATGGATCAAGAAAATGTGTGTGTATTCTGTGTTTCCATCATAAAGACACCACTTCATTGTAAGGAAATGGAAATACTTGTCAGACCAAAAGGTCTCATAGTTTCCCTGTTTGTCATAATTAGTATATGTCTAGGATAATCTTAGCAGATGAGCAGAATAGCTCAATAGTTATTTACATATGACCATACAAGATGATGCTACATGAAATGAACTCCAAGACAGGGGCACAGAGGTTTTTCTTTGTTGTCATTGTTTTTAATGTACTAAGTGATTTCCAGTTGCTTTTGTGTGTTCTTCCCCCAATGGTTTAATACATTGTTGTCACTGTATTTGATTTTAGTACCCTGGTAGAGTATATATGTTTATCTGAATTAAGGAAGGGAAGGGAAACAATTGAATAGTGAGACAAAGGACAAGGCAGGAGCCAATGCAACAGCAATGTTCACCAGACAGTCCATTGGAAATGAATTGGGGGCAGGACTGGGAAAAATAAGGGAAAAAATAAGGGAAGAGGTAAAAAGTTTGACAAGGAAGGTATGTATTACCTTATTTATGTGACTGTTACCCCTCTGTACATCAACATGACAATTAAAAATATAATAAAAGGATGACAGATTCATCTTTTATTTTGTGTATAGAACACTGCTCCCTCAGCTGTTGAATGTCATCTGTGTTCTGCCCATTGCCTTTCCTTTAGACCAAATAATTATTCATTTTGTTACCAGTAAGTAGTTATACAAAGGGGTTACCCTTCAACAAATCAGTTTATGACTATAACGCATCCTCATAAGTATCACCCCTTTTCTCATTTTCCCCCATCCCATGAATCCAAACCCTTGCTTCAGCTTTTCCATTTTATGGGACATGCATGAATAGTATGTGCACTCTCTTTGCTCATCTACTCCCTTTTCTTTTGCCTTCCTGCCACATCTTTCAAGTGTTAGTGCCCTAGGTTTCATTTTGTTGGACGGTGAGTTAATTTTCTAAGGAACAACATCACTTGAAGTCTCCCCTGTGAGTGGCATACTTTGGTTAATGTTTGCTTGTACTTGCATACAGTTTACTTGCATAAGTTTACTTGCTTTCACATATTAGAGAAAACACACGTCCTTTGTTTCTCTGATGGCACGTTTTCTATGGTACATAAAACAGGAATCTTGTACACAGTAAACGTAATTTCACAGCATAGTAAATAGGGGTTTGCAGCTAAATTAACTTCAATATTCAGAAATGTAGAAAAGAAAGAGAAATGTTCACAAATATATACATATATATGCACATACATACATAGATACTTTTTTCATAGATATATCTTTTTATAGATAGATGATAGTTACCTATAACTAGATAGATAGATAGATATGGATAGGTTGACATCTCTATCTTTCATATCTATATAGAGAGAAACAGAGAGAGTTGAGAGATTATATATTGGTTTTGTCTTGTATCATTGTGTTTTGAGCTCCAAACCTTGAACTCTCCTGTCATTTGAGCCACAGCCTCATTCTGCTTTAAAATATATATTTTCCCCTAACAAGGAATAAACACTAGTTGTCTTCCACTTGAAAAAAAAACATATATTTTCATGTGCGGTTTCCTGTTTTTGCCAGGCATTGCAATGACTTATTTAACCTAGATGGCCTCTATTATCTTCCAAATCTCCAGTTCCCAAGTAAGTAGAATTATAGAGGTATGAGCCACTACATCTGGACAAAAAGAAAATTTCTAAACATAATTTAGGGTTCCAAAGAGCTCTGTCTAAATGGGGAGAGAGAAAAATCAAGTGATCTTTGATTAAGATGTATATTCAATGCTTGGAATTGGCCAAATTTTGCGATCTCCTCTTCCAACCACCTACATAAGACATCAGGATGACTCTTCTGATCTTTTCTTTTTGGGATTGAAAAGAATGTGCTTCTAGTAAAAGAAGAAAAGAGATTGCAGAATCTAAAAATCTAGCAGTGCCACAGAAATCTTTTCTGTAATAATGGTTACTTTCTTCAAAGCATGAACATGATGAAATATGAAGGATTTAATGAAGTACACTTATAACAAGAAAGAACTTACCACCTCTAAGTCAGTAATAACAATGTTTAGACAACATTCTGCGGATTACTATTGAATTCTCTAGGCAATAAAGACAAGTTCACACAGGAAATATGTACACAAATATTTGTGATGATTTATTTATAGTATCTTCAATTTGGAAGCAAACCAAACATCTTTCAATAAGTGAACAATTAAACAATCTATGATCCAGCACTCTCATGAAATACTATTTTGGGATTATAGAATGAATTATGGACATGTGTAATGATCTATATGAATCCCCATAGAATTTTTCTCAGTGGAAAATATCAAATCCCCATTATGTACATACAATTGGCTTCCACCCATGTAGCATTCTGGACATAAATACTACATGGAGGAGTGATTAGTGGATGCTGAGACATGAAGGTGGTCCAGAAGGGGCCACAGAAGAGGGTTGAGTAGTATCCTTTCTCTCTCTCTCAGCCTAATCTCTGGAAGGCTGTGCATAGGATCTAATTTGCAAAGAGTCTTTGCATATATCATTAAGTATCTGGAAATGAGATCACTCTCTTCTGTCTTGGTAGTCCCCACAGCCAGTGATAATTATTCTAAGGGGCAGAAAGGATATCAAAGGCATGAAAGAGAAGGCCATGTAAAGACAGAGAAAGAGATGAAAGTGTGACACCTAGCCCTCACATGAAGCAACCTGAAGCTGGAAAGACAAAGGAAAGATTCTCTTCCAGAGCCGCTGCAGGGAGTAAGGGAACTGGTGTTGCCTTGATTTCAAACCCTTGGCCTCTAAAGCTGTGAGAGAATGAATTAGCCAGCTTATGCAAACATCTTAGGGAAACTGTAAAAAAAAATTCACAGAGCTGCTCCTACTGATGGGAATATACTGCATCTCCAGCTTATCAATAGCAATATCCTGTTTGGGATAGTTTATGATTATCCTCTACAATGTTAACAATATACAGAATAAGGAAAAGAGGTGCGTTGGATCTCCTGGTCTTATTTTATACACATGCATGTGCCTCTACAACCACTAAAAATCAAATTTTAGTGCAAGGTAAAAACGCATGTAACTGGAACCTTGGTTGAACAGTTTTAAGTAAGTTGATACCTCCTGAAAAGTATCTATTGTACACTACATGTTTGTCTAAAGATTCACTCCTAATAGTAAACAAACTGACTTAGCATACTTGCAGCATTGTCATCTATTACCTGGAATTCCCATCCTTTAGACAAATAATCTAAGGGGAGCACACATAAGTTATACACGTAGTATTAGTAGCTAGTTCTAATTAATCTTCTTAGATCTGCCAGGAAGAACTGAGCAAATATTGTATCAATTTCCTTTAAAAAAAAGAATCTATAGTAGCTTATAACCATGAGTAAAATAAGATAAAAAATCAAACAGGATAATAAAAATAAAAATAAGAAGAAAACATTAAAACGAGCACAGCATATGTGTCAGAGTCCTGTACCTGTGATAAAGTTAAACTACCACTTTTTTCTAGAGAACAAACATATAAATATATAAAGATATTAAGAGGTATAATTCAGTCAATGTTCGTATGTCAAAACTTAGAACTTAAAAAAGTCTCAATTAAATATGTCAAGTTTAGTCAGAGTTTAAAACATTCCATCTGAAATATATGCAGTACAATCTCAGAAGTAATTATTTCAATTCAAGAAGGGAAATTCTTCTAAATATTTAAATTCCAAATGCGTCAGTAATAGTTTCTCTTCATATTTTCAGACTTTTTGTTCAGGAATAAAGACAAAATCTGCACAACTTTCATATGTAATATTTGATATCAACCTTAATAACGTGTGTAGTTGAAAGGCATAATCAAGAACAGACAATGTACTTTTAAATTACCCCAGAAAAGAAATGCCAGGCTAATTTCAACTTAAAATGCATCATTTAAATACCAAAAAGTTAGGAGTAAAGATACTGCAATTTTATTAATATATTTTAAATAGAACTATAAAAAGCACCTTATGCAATTTGGAAAAGTTGGCATAAAATGTGAAGAGATTTTCTGTGGAAGTATAATTGTCAGCTCTTCTGGTTTTCAACACATTTCTCTGGAATTTCTTGTTAAGGACATCCATCCATATACTTGAAAATAGACAGAAAGAATTTTAAAGGTAATAAGGTTTATATGACCTGAAGAAAAGCCAGAGTATCCCCTGTTGTCACTGTATTTAATTTTGGTACCCTGTGCATTGTATATATGCTTATCTGGTTTGGGAAAGAGAAGGGGAATAACAAAATGGTGAGACAAAGGCCAAAGGGAAAACCAATCCGATACTCACAAGACAGTATTTTGGAAATGAATTTTACAGATTGGAGGGATTCAGGGAGGGTGTAACAATGTTTAACAAGATATATACTCACTACCTCATATGTAACTGTAACACCTCTGTACATTGCCTTGACAATAAAATAAATTAAACAAGAATTTTACTTTTTGTAAGACAACTAATGTAAACAAAACAAAAAAAGGCACATACCATGCAGACTGTTTTAAAAGAGAAACATGGAATAAATGTTATTAATAAAACTTCTTCTAAAATGTTACCTAAGTAAAAAGATTTTTTTAAACCAAGGATTTAGAAAAGGATTATATTTTAGAGAAGATACAAAAAAACACCCATAATAATAATAACAGGTAATAGTAGTAGTATCAATAGTACTACTAATATTTTTTCAGTGATTATTTTATTCCACGCTTCATTCTACAGACTTAAGACGCCCACTTTCTATGATTTATAAACTATATATTGTATTCTAAATTTGCTGAATGGGAGAAGCTGTTCCTCACTGAGATTAAATGCTATGCTGACAACAGAAAAGAAAGACTTGATTTCAAGTCCTATCTTATACTCCAAAGTCAAGAATGCTTTCTTCATCCTGTAGTCTCCAGAAGTAATCTGTTCTTTTTCACTTAGTTACAGTGTAGAGTCAGATCAGTTTAGTAAGATGGATTAATCATGAATTTGTGTTATATTTGGTAAACATTAAATGCTAAGGATATAAAGATAAATAGGAAATCTCTAGTTTTCTTGGAGGAAAACTCATGGAGCCCAATGCTTATAATTTGATAGGATTTGTAATGGTGCCTTAAATAGAAAGCACCAATGCTCTGCAGGGAGGGTACGGATTAAATCAATATCAGTATCAGGTATCAGGGTTTATGAGGAACACGTTAGGGTAAGGTGAAGGCACTCCCTGCTCAACAAGTACAGGATACTGGAAAATTCAGTAAACCACCAGTGGAGATGAAAGGATACAGAAGAAAACGGAAATAGAGAGGACAGGGCCTAATCACAGCAGCCCCACTACTAGCCTTCGAACTACTAGCCTTTGCATGAGAAGAAACAATGAGAAAGTTGACTCAGTAACTGGAAAAGATACCCAGTAAAAGAAATCAATGTCAGAAACTGTGAGCATGAGGCAAGAATGGAGAGTCAAATTCAGTTATTAAAGCAGACCAGAGGTGTCAAAGGTCTGTCTAAATCAGTTAATGGGAATCCTGATATGTACTTGTTTATCCATTCTATGAATGTATTCATTTTATTCAACCGAGTTTGAGCCAATGAACAATTGATATATTAAGGTGAAGATAAATTCTTTAGAAATGAATTTTATAAGTTTAATTAAGATATTTTACAGACTTCTGGAATATCCAGTTGAATGTTCTTTGACAAGAAACTCGGAATTTATACCTCACATGAGAACAGATTGAGATACAAATCAAGTGATACCTAGGAATTCTTTGTAAAACCAAAACAAATTTCTATCTGCTTAGATACGTGGGTAGATAAGGAAGGAGACAGCTGAAGAACAGAAAAGAAGAGACACCTTGGGTGGAGTTGTGCCGGGAAACCATTGCAAGACGTCTGTGTATGGTTACAATGCATCTTGATCAACTCTTGTTCAGCTCATCTTCATCATACTTTCCATTATTCTCTCCTTCCTTGTCTCTCTCAACTCCTGCTACTCAGGCAGCAGTTTACTTCAAGTGTGGCTTTGTAGTATTACTCAGGGAGCATTTTTTAGACTGTAAGTTGAGTGTCTCCCTCTACAGTAGCTAATATTCATAGTATTCCACTGTGTACAATTTTAGCTTTTGTAATTTGACATGAAAGAGAAAAACCTTAAAGAAGCCAAATATCAGGAGTGAACCCTATTGAAAGATTTGTTACATTCGTGCACAAAATCTGCTTTTTAATATGATTGATACTAAAATTATTCATAAAACTTGATATGAAATAAGCAAGATCTTGATTGTTTTGAGTGGAGGCCTTTGATTTTATTGAAAACTCAGTCCACAGTTTTTATTAATTACTTTAAATTCTAAGATGTTGTACTATAAATTCTTGAAAATTGCTCTCTTACTTAATATTGAACTCTTTGCAGTAAAAGGGAGAATTTGCGGTTCTTAAATATTCATGAGGCAGGAGAGTTTCACAACAAATCAAATTTAATTAAATGATGCATTTCCTCCACTTACAAACGGTTTATTAAAGGTTTATTTGCTCATGCAAATTAAAGTGTTAGAGTAAAAATCCACATGAAACTTGGCACTAACAATTAAAAAAATATATTGAAAGATTTCTCGCCTCACTGCAGTACCTTGCTATGTTTAAACTGCTCAGCTTGTCATTTAGAATCTTTAATGAAACCAGGGAGGAGGCTATTTATTTGCATAATAGGACATAATTTGCTGTGGTGAGGTTTTAATTATTTATAGGTTGTCTGAAATATTTAAAATGGCATCACTAAGGAGCATGAAGTGTTGGATAATGCCTTCATTTCAGGTTTCCTGCCGTTCCTTTTATGGGTCAAGCGATTTATTTCTAATTAGCATACCAGGCTAGTGGCTTTAAAAACATAAGGAAAACAAATTGGTTTCAGCCTGTTTGGTACTTGAGTAGATGGAGATGGCCAAGGGTCACTGACAGAGACTGAGTGGAGTTAAAAATTGGAGCCAGAAGCCCACCAAACACATGGAAATCACTGACTCGACAAAACAATCCATTCATTTGTGCACACTGCTTACTGCATGTATCCGTTTCTCTTTGGGGGAATACCAGGTTTTGGCTAGTGTATTTTATGTTAATTGTCCCTTAATATTTTCTAGCATGAACGTATTTCTTTCTGAAATGATGTTGGAGCAACAGAAAATATTCCATTTATTTGGAATAAGAGCTGAAGTTATTATTCTGTTCACATGAAAATGTAGCAGTTTTAGTGTAAAATAAAACAGATGAGGATCTGCCACATGATATTATTTATATAGAAAAACCAGAGCTTTTGATTACAGCACAATGACATTAAGTTTTCACCAAACTGTACAGCAACACATATGGCAAATTCTGAATTCATGATGTACACCAAAATATATATGGGAGTTTCTGAATCCCCTTTGTTGTACATTATTTGTGTTAGAGGTTAAAAGAGAAAAAGTTCATATAGGTGTCATGCAGAAGTTCTCTAGTTTTGCTGTAAATGGGTACACATGTTGGTTTCTCTATATCAAACACAATTATTTTTGTGAAAGGAATTTAAGGATTGTTGTGTTTTAAATATTATTTGATAGCTAGGGGAAATACATTTGGTGCAAGGATTTACTGTATTTCTGGGATAATCATAATATGAACCTCATCATGCAGTGAGCTTTCCAGTGGAGGAAGGGTACCTTTGTCAAACATTCTCTTATCTTTCACCTTCTGGCCTTCAAACATGGATAGAAATATTGCTGCCAGATGTCAAGAAACAGCTTTTGGGTATTTCAGATGATGTTCTCTATGCCCTTTTAAGTAGGAGACAGATGCTCTGTTCAGAGAGAGGAGTTTTACAATTATCATTCACATAGCCCAGGTGAGTGGTCAGGGTATAAAGAATCTCAAATCTCAAAGAGAATGCCCAGAGTCATTTTACTGTGAAGGCATAAAACACTTCCCCTTGATTTAGCTTATGATTCCTGAAGGTATAGCCATCAATGACTACTGAAAAGCTGTTATTTTAAATATCGACTGGATGCAGAGAATGATAATTAGTAAATAAATCATAAGGAAATATTTTTAAAGATACATGGCCTTAAAATCAAGAAAACTTAGTTGAGGAGAAATTTAAAACAAACTTTTAATGTGATAATTTAATTACTCTAAGCTAATTAATCATTTGTTTATAAGAGTTTCAAATATGTATATTCTTGAATACCCATTAACATTAGATTTCTATTGTCTACAAATAAAGCTTAAAGACTTTATTGATCAGTATCAAATGTGTCAGACTGTCAGACATGGTGGAGGAATCAATAAGTGGCTTGAGAAAAATGGATCCAGATCATTGTAAAAGTCACCTTTAAGAGATGAACAGGAGCCGGGCGCTGATGGCTCAGGCCTGTAATCCTAGCTACTCAGGAGGCTGAGATCTGAGGATCTCGGTTCAAAGCCAGCCCCAGGCAAGAGAGACCGTGAGACTCCTATCTCCAATAAACCACCAGAAAACCGGAAGTGGTGCTGTAGCTCAAGTGGTAGAGGCTTGCCTTGAGCTGAAGAGCTGAGGGACAAGCGCCCAGGCCCAGAGTTCAAGCCCCATGACCGACCAAAAAAAAGAGATGAACAGGTACTTACTGAATAGGTGAACATGTGCTCATTGGATATCTAATTTTCAAGTATTATTATTACAATTAAATTGTCTATAAATTATGATTTATTGAGTTTATTAGATATGATTCTTATTTTTTTCAAACAAAAGCAAAAATGGTGATATTAACTTATCTAAACTACATATTTTAGGTAGTTTAGAAAAGTAGTTTAAAAGTCACAGTATTTTTCTTTAATTTCATATTTAACTCTTTTGAACTCTAGGGTTTTGTAAGTCAAGTAGCTCCTTTATACTAGGCAAAGTGAGCTCCAGCTGAGCTCCAGCCAAACTCTGTGGCCTAGACCTTATTTTTAGAGTTTTTTATGTTCTTAAGTACACCGAGCAGGAAGCATCCTGAGTTCCTATACATCTCCTGTCCAGAACATAATCTGCACCACTTTAAAATAGACTAGAAAATCACAAGTACCTGACATAAATGGGTCTTCACTGACAGAGCTAAGTCACATACTTCTGAGGTTGGCATGAGGATTTAGGTAAGAGTCTTCCATGTGCTCTGGTTGGACTTGGACTTCTAGTATTACAAGATTATCAGCTTGTCTTATCACACTTGGCCTCTACTTGTTTATTTTCTTTGGTAGAATGTGTCTTTTGTGTCATTTTCAATTGGGTGGTTTGCTTTGCTCTTTTTTAATTTTGAAATTGCATTGCAAAGTTTTTTGTGAATGGTTTGCTTCATATTTTCGATAATATACTAGTAATGAAAACCTCAAGGTCTCATTGAAAAGAAAGAATAATCTGGAGTACTTGCTTTGTCATTAAGGAAACCATATCAAGATTCTCATGCCTTATTTTATGAGTTGTACTTGCTACTACACCATAAGAATGCATCCTGCAAGTATGAGACAAGAAATAATTCCAGAATTATTTTAGCTACAAAGTCCTTTTTATTTACACTTGAATAGGTAAATAAATTTAATCTAGACATTGTTAGCAGAAGACAATTCTTACAGTTAACTGTTAAAGAATAAAATTGTTGTGACCATCTTTCATCAGGTACCTGTTTACAATTGAGCTGAACCAGCATTTTAGGGGCAAATATTAGGCTTGGCATAAGATGTGAATTCCAAAGGGCTTAGTCAGGCTGCTTGGTCATTCAACCCATGGCCCCTGGTATAAACTTTTATATTCTTCTTAAAATAACAGGACTCTCAAAATTTCTGAAATATACATACACTGTCTACTAGGTTTGAACTTTAAATGCCCATCATGAAAGACAGGAAATGAAGCTCCCTCATTATGCTGAAAATAAGTACTCTAAATTGGAATACATACACTCAATTGACATATGTGTAATATGTGTGTGTACCTTTTTAATTTACAAACAGACAAATTATTTGTTTCATAAAAATTAGAGATGACTTACTATTGATAGTGCAAATAATTAACTTTCTGGAACCAGGAACATGACTGTTATTTTTTCTTATTTTTCATTACAGTTCTAGAGACTGAGCCCAGGTCCTTGTTATGCACAAAACGCTCAATAGCTGATCTATAAAACCGGTATGTCTTTTAACATACTTCCACAGTGTCTAGCTTAGCCTGGCCTTGAATTCCCACATAGCCAAAGCTGGGCTCAAAGTCATGATCCTCCTCTCAAGTACTGGGATTACAGCATACAACTCATGCCATCTTAACTCTTTTATTATTCATATGTGCAGGACAGGTCTAAGTCTCTCTGGCTCAGTTTCCATCTCCCCTTAGTATGACAGAAGTATTTCAAGAATGTGGATATTTTTATAAATAATTAGACAGTTTCTTATTTTAGTGTTTAGATAATGGATCACTTTGGACTTAAATAAATATTGTTATTGAGCACAAACTGAACTTATTCTTTATGGTTGTAGTCTATTCAAGATGGATATCCAGGAATCTTTCTTATACATTGATTTACTCCTTCAGATATGTATCCTAGAATAGCATGGCTGGGCTATAAGCTAGTTCTACTTTTAGTTTTTGAGGAAACTTCATCGTAATTTCCATAATAGTTACACTTGTATACATTCTCACCAACATTTTTTCTTACATTCTTATGAACATTTTGTTTTTGAGTTTTTTTTTCCTTTTATCTTTTTTTCATGGTTGACCTTCCAATTGGGGTGAAATGTTAATATCATAAATGCAATGTTTGAAAAGTGTAAAATGAGGGGCTGGGAAGGTGGCTCAGTGGTAGAGGGCTTGCTTTGCATGCAAGAGGCCCTGGGTTCGATTCTTCAGCACCAAATAAGCAAAAAGAAAAAAGCCAGAAGTGGCGCTGTGGCTCAAGAAGTAGAATGCTAGCCTTGAGCTGAAGAGCTGAGGGAAAGCGCCCAGGCCCAGAGTTCAGGCCCTACAACCGGACCCCCTGCCAAAAAAAAAAAAAAAAGATCACCTACTTACATATTTCCAGTTTATTCGGTATTACATTTTTTCCCAGTTGCATGCTATTCTTAGACTGCCTTATATTATTTTTACATTTTTGTGTAATAACACATATAGTTTTAAACTTATCTATATGTTTGTAAGGAGCATTTTTCCATTTGGCTTCCTTATATGAATGAAAAGATTAATCCTTTGCCTATTTTGTTAACTATGAGGGTGAAATATTTTAATTACTATGTTATAGTGTTCCAATTTTGAATATCCTATGGATATGTTTCTATAGGACTGGAATATTATTTTTTAAATGTTAGTATTAATCCACCTGCTATTTCATTTTTATGTAGGAAAAGGTATCTTCTAATGTTTCCATGTGAGTAATAATTTGTGCAAGCAAGGATTTTATTAGAAAATCATCTTTTGCCAACAAAAGGGAAACAGAAATACTGTCATTTAGAATTTTTGATGTGCTCTGTTTTATCTTCTTAACATTTTTAGCAACCTCCATACTTTTAGTACCTTGAATTGAGTACTGCAGCTTTGAGCATAAGATCTTTATAAGGCAAATCTACTTCCTCTTCAATAAACAGAGAACTATTTTATTTTTCTTGTTGTTGTCATTTATCCTAAATCTTGAAGATCATTTTATGAAATATAACCACATACAGAAACAAAGCAAAAAGCAAAAGAAAAATGAAATAACTTTACATAGTACATTAAAAATATAACAAATAAAAATATCATGTTTCCATATCTTGGAGTTTAATTCATTTAACATCATCTTATATGGTCATATGAACTGAGCTGTTGTGATCCACCTCTAAGATTATCCTAAACATATACTAATTATTACAAATGATGGAACCCATGGGTATGGCTTACTTCACTTAGTATGATTTCTCCCCCCCCCCACATTTTTTATTTCCTTACGAATGGGGATGGGGCTATGCCATTCTTTCTGATGGAAGCATATTATTCCATTGTGTACATATACCACATTTTCTTGATCCATTCATCTCTACTGATGGACATCTGGGTTGGTTCCATATCTTAGCTATTGTAAAGAATGATTCAGTGAACATGGTTGTGCTGGTAGCTTTAGGATCGCTTTATTTGTGATCATTTGGGTATATGCCCAGAAGTAGGATTGCTGGGTCATAGGGGAACTCTATTTTTAGTCTTTTGATGAATCTCTATACTGCTTTCCAGAGTGGTTGAACAAGCCTACACTACCTACAACCGTGTAGTAGCATCCCTTTTGGCTATATCCCCACCACATTCTCTTGTTATTAGATTTCTTTTTTTAAATTTTATTTTCTTGTAAAGATGTTATACAGAGGGGGTACAGTTACATGAGTAATGAGTACATTTTTATGGAGCATTGTTACTCCCTTCCTTCCCTTCCTTTTTCTCCTACTACTCCTTCCTTCCCCACCTCACCCCCAAAAGTTGTAAAGTTCATTTCCAACATAATGTCTTGTGAGTATCATTGTTGCAATGGGTCATCCTATGCCCTTTTTTTCAGAATTTTGTTATTCCCCTTCCTCTCCCCAGATTAGATAAATGTATAGATAAGATGTGAGGTACCAAAATCAAGTACAGTGACAACAGAGCTATATCACAGGAGGAAGAACATAAAAAAAGAAACAAAAATATGTCATATAGTACATTAAAAACAACCACAACAAAGAAAAAAACCTCTTACGTCCATATCTTGAGGTTCATTTCACTTAACATCATCTTATATGGTCACATATATAGCTTTTGAGCTTTTCTTCTCATCTGATAAGATTATCCTAGACATATACTAATTATTGCAAATAAGGGAAACCATAGGACCTATGTTTTTTGGGTCTGGCTTACTTCACTTCATATGATTTTTTTCCGAGTCTTTCCATTTCCTAACAAATGGGGAAGTGTCATTCTTTCTGATGGAAGCATAGAATTCCAGTTTGTGTGTGTGTGTGTGTGTGTGTGTGTGTGTGTGTGTGTGTGTGTGTGTGTGTGTGTGTGTGTGTGTGTGTATCACATTTTCTTGATCCATTCATCTACTGAGGGGCATCTGGGTTGATTCCATAGCTTAACTATGGTGAATAATGTTGTGATAAACATAGTTGTTCTGGTAGCATTAGTATGTCTTTGTTTGTGATCATTTGGGTAAATGCCCAGAAGTGATATTGCTGTGTTATAGGGGAACTCTGTTTAGTCTTTTGAGGAACCTCCATTCCACTTTCCAGAGTGGTTGATAATAGACATTCTAAATGAGGTGAGGTGGAATCTCAATGTAATTTTGATTCTCATTTCTTTTATGGCCAGAGATACTTAGCATTTTTTCATGTATCTATTGACCATTCTTATCTGATTTGGAGAAGGGAAGGGGAATGACAAAATGGTAAAACAAAGGACATAGGGTACTCAGTGATATTCAGAAGACAATGTGTTGGAAATAAACAACTAGAGGGGTTTGTAGGAGGGAAAGTGGGAGAAAAATGAGGGAAGGGTAACAATGTTCGACAAGAAATGTACTCATTACCTTAGGTATGTAATTGTAACCCCTCTGTTGTTCAGCTTGACAATAAAATTAAATTTAAAACAACAACAATGAAAACATATAATTATTTATATAATAAATGGAGTTGAATATCTTTTCTATTGTATGATCATCTGTTATTGGTTTGATACCACATATTTTTTGTATCATGGCATCTAATCTTTTAATTTAGTTCCATTTGTATGTTAATAAGTGGGAATGGTCTCATTTTCATTTTTTAAAATCAAAATTACAGTAGACCATAAAACAAATTGGAAAGCTTTCGATTTTTATTATAAATTAAGATTCATTATAATTACAACGGAAGTATAGCTCCTGTAAGAGTCCTTACAGTTTCTGTTAGCTCAATCACTTATTTAGTCATCTTCCCAATGTCTCCCCTGCTAACAGAGCTACTCAAACACCCTACTTCTTCTTGAGTGAATATCACAAACTGAAAGAGAACTCATCTATTTCCTCTAGGATTTTGAATATGTTGCCATCCAGGGGTATAAAGTTTTGTATTTATAAAATCTACATTTATTTTTTTAAAACTCTAGCTTATTACTTATTAAAATTTGTCTTCTGCCTGCACCTCTCTTATTATTAATAATGTATCAACTTTACTTTCCTCTTTTGTTTTATCCATTGGGCTAGCAAAGCAGTGAATTTTACAGACACATTTTAGGCTTTAATATCTTTCTGCATTTAAAATTTTTTTCACCCTTATTTCTTTAATTTCAAGCTGAACCTTACAAATTATTCCATTATGTTTATTTTGTTAATCTATAGTCTGCATTCTAATAGCTTGTATTTGCACACAGTTCTACTTTTCCCATCTTTCTTCTTTAATAGAGAAAACATTCAAGACCATCAATATCCCTCTCAGAATAACTTTCACTGTGTCTCATCAGTTTGGGTGGAAGTATTGGCCTTTTCATTACTTTCCAGCTAGTGATTTCCTTTTGATCCAAGGGCAATTTAATCTTGTGGTTGTTTTAATTTCCATCTAGAGGTGTTGGTTTGTGTGTAACCTACTTTTTGTAAAAAGCTGTAGTTTTCTTTCAGGCAAACTATGTCATGGAATGTTAAAACATTCTGCAAAGACAAGAACTCACATGCATTAAACTGTCAAAAAGTTATGGATTCCTTACTATATTGAAATTAAATATCTGATTATTTATTTGAAATATACTAAATCTTTTGGATTCCCAATGAATTTTTCCAAATATAATTTCTTTCTACCATGTATTACATATAAATGCAACATTACAAAAACAAATTTTAAATATAAATCATTGTTTTTATTTCTGAATAAACATTGTAACTTTTGTTTGCTTGTATCTGCATGGTATCTTTTCTATGATCTTTATATTTCCAAATTTCCATTATCACATTTTTTGGTTTACTTCTTAAAAGTACACGTATTAATGAATTTTTCCTCTCTGATTTGATAGTCTACCGGTTCAATTATGTTCTGTTTTCCTTGTTTATTTGTTTTCTTATACTGAATACAGTTTTATTATCAGGTATTTCTGGCATCTTCTTTCATCCCTTATTCTAAGTGTTGGATTGACAGTATGGTAAGATGCCTGTTTGAGTATGGTGTTCTTTATCAGAAATGTCTATAATAAAATATTAAGAAAGATAATAATAGGGCTCAACTATAGAGATAGAATGATTTGAGTTACTTATTAGAACTTCTTTCATAATGCAGTTGTTAATGGAAATCAGTGACTTGTTCTTTGTAGACAATGGGAAGCGCTTTGGTGGGATAATGCAGTTGTGATGAAACAAGAGCTACTCTCTCATTTTTATTGCAGCCGAAACTTATTGGATGTTTATCATATGCCAAGATCTTTGCTAATTCCTTTATATTTTCTTTATTATAAACTTGTGAGGCTTGATGATTTTCATTTATTTTAAGTTTGTGAACTTTAGGAACAGAAAATTCAGAACCCATACTTGGTTTTCTCAATTCTAAGTGTTATTGTTCGGAGTCACGGCCATACTGGTCCATAATTTTCATTATCCTCACCAATAATTATGACAGTGAAGAGGAAAATTTGTGGATATAAGAATAAAGCATTGCTAGTTACATTCTTTACATGGCTGTCTAGAGGAAGGACACTGGTACTAACTGTAATTTCTTGTCCCACAGTCCTTGGGAAAGGAGTATTAATATACCAAGAGAATAAAAAGTAACAATGCATAAGTAATCTTTTATTTCATAAGTAAAATTTTAATTGTGAAACCAATAAGAATCTTGTTGAGAAACCATATTCTAAAATTTTCTTTTTTTGGGGGGTGTGGTCCAGTCGTGGTGCCTGAACTCTGGGCCTGGGCACTGTCCCTCAGCTCTTCAGCTCAAGGCTAGCACTCTACCACTTGAGCCACACGCCACTTCCAGCTTTTTTTTTTCTTTTTGCTTATGTGGTGCTGAGGAATCAAACCCAGGGCCTCAGGCATGCAAGGCAAGCGCTCTACCACTGAGCCACCTTCCCAGCCCTCTAAAATTTTCTGAATGAGAATTTTGATTAGGAAAATACAATCATGTTATATTACTCATTCTCCCATGACTCTGAAAATATGTTTCAAAGTCAGTTTGGAGTATACAGATGTTTGAAGTTGTATGTACATCCTAGCTAGGTATATTTGTACAAAAAGTGGTAGATAGGGAAGGTAAGTATCATAGTTGATTCTAAATTTGTCAGTTAAATTCCAAAATTGTCAGTGATTTCTAGCACATTTTATATGTCAAAACAGGAAACTGTGACATAAGGGCACATTTAATTCTTTAGAACTAAGCAGTTGTGATTTAGATAGGTTCTTAGAGTGCTGAATATAATACATATTTATTATAAGCCTAATTAAGTTAATTACATTAATGCTTAGTGTGAATACTTTTGAATTTTCCAATCTGAAGGCTTTTTTGTGATTGTTCCTTTGTTATTTAAATAGCAATTTGGATTTTTATGCAGACTATTTTCAATAATTAGGGTGTCATTTTTCTTATATATTTGCCTGTGTTGGCAGATAAGAGCAATTAACTGATTTCAGGTATCACTATCTTATAAACTGCATTAGATGTCTGTGGCTATTTGTAGTCTTCTACTTTTACCTAGTCCTCTGAAAACTCCAGTATAACCTGATGAAAACGTAATGTATACAACTTCCACCATCTGATGTTATCCTCCTGAGGGAAATATCACTGTTGAAGATAGATAATTCACAGTTTGGAACTTCACTTCAGTTACAACACCTACACTTGTACACTTCCAATGTAGTTTTATTGTGCCGAATTTATCATCAGAACTAAATATTAAGATACACATGAAAATTAGAAATGATACTCAAAGCTGACAAGTAGATAAGGGAGTTATGGAAACTGACAGAAAATCATAAACTGAATAAATCTTGTAAAATTGCACATCCTAAATATTGGCACAATCAAACAAAATATGTAGTTTTAAGGAATGATGCTCAATTTTTAAAAAACAGAATATCAGACATTTTAAAAGAAGGTTTGAAATGGGGAAAAATAAAAAATTTCAAGCAAACAAAATAAAAATCAGTAAAAGGAGAATAAGTAAGAAAGGGAAGAAAATTAGACTATTAATTTTATTTGATGACTAATGAATAAATTTTAGAATATTTTTATGCTGAAGGAAATCAGTTTTTAGACTGATAAAGACCAGTTGTCTAGTATAATAAATGGAAAGTTACATATTATTATAGAAATTCAGACTTCCAGCAGCAAAGAGAAAACTCCTGTGAGTCCAGAGGGAAATAAAAATAGACTCCATGGAAAGGATTGAGTTTCTAGCTGTCACTTATCATACTACTCAATGGCATTAGTGTCTGGGTATTGATAAGAGATATGTGTTAACACAAGGTAAAACAATTTGCAACCTGGGATTCCATGGCCTGCCAAGTTATAAATAAAGTGTAAAACAGGAAGAAAACATTTTCAGGTAGTATAGATTACAAAAGACCAATTTCTCTGCACATTGTCTCAATATGACAGGAAGATATTCTTGAGGTATCAAGAAAGGAAAAGGAGGGTTAGGTAAGTGGGCTTTAATAGAGAAAGAAAGTGAAAGTATTTTTCATAAGGATGTTGAGGGCAATTTAAGATAAGGTTAAAGGATGCAAATGACACAACTGAATACTTCAAAACTCCATCACGTGTAAAAGGATATCACTAAACATAAAATGATGATTCATAATAAGGTCAGTAATAAAATGGTACACATGCCTCCAAAGATTTGCTGTCCTTGGTGTTTTATCAGAGTAGAAAACTGTTTTTCTATCACAGCATGTACACAAATCAGTAATGAATACTGAACAGATATTTCAAAAGAACAGACCAAAAAAAAAAAAAAAAAAGAGAAAACAAAGGGAAAAAAATGTAGCCAGACACCAGTGGCTACTCAGAAGGCTGAGATCTGAAGATCATAGGTCAATGCCAGCTCAGATAGGAAACTCCATGAGACTCTTATCTCCAATTAATCACCAGAAGATGGGAAGTGGCGCTGTGGCTAAAGTGGTAAAGCTCTCTCCTTGAGCTGAAGAGCTCAGCAATAGCCTCCAGGCCCAGAGTTCAAGCCCCCACGACAAGCCACCTGCGCCAGGCATCATTTTGTTATTTTTAAGGTACACATACAAAAGAGAAAATTTATTTCCCTTACTCTGGTTGGTTTATTTGGCTTAAAGTTTATATTAAAGATCCACAAATCCTAAACTAGAAACCAGCAGCTCACGCCTGTAATCCTAGCTACTCAGGAGGCTGAGATCTGAGGATCCTGGTTCAAAGCCAGCCCAGGCAGGAAAGTTCCTGAGACTCTTATCTCCAATAAACCACTAGAAAACCAGAAGTGGTGCTGTGGCGCAAGCGGTAGAGCACTAGCCTTGAGCTGAAGAGTTGAGGGATAGCACCCAAGTATAGAGTTCAAGCCCCACAACCAACAACAACAACAAAAAAGATCCACAAATCTACAAATTTTACTACAAATGACAGAATTACATCTTTCTTTATGGCTGAGTATTATATATAGAGAGAGATAGATAGATATAGAGATGTATATCTATATCTATATCTATCTCTCTCTATATATGGTTGTTGTAGGCCATATTATTGATCTGAAGCTGAAAATTGTTATTGAAATATTAGTAGACCTCATAAAAATAAGAAGATACAGAGTTAAATAACTAAATATTCTTCATGATATATTTTATTTTCTTATATAATTAAACTCTATATGAATATATAGTTTTCATTTATCATTTAATTTATCTTTGGCAAGCACCTAATCTGATTTCTGTTTCTCATTTATTATGAATAATGATGCAAAATATGTACTCTGACTTTATTTCCTATGGTTATATGTCTAAGAGAGGCAGAATCGTGAATGTCATTTCCATTTTATTTTTCTCAGGACCCCCAAAATTGTAGTAGCTATACTAATTTACATCTGAGACAAGAATATTATAAATCAATTAGGATCTAAAAGTTTCAATATGATCTTCTCAAAATTACAGACCTGAAGGACTAACAGATGCTTATATATAATATAAATATATATATATTATATATATAAATATATAATATGATATATATTATATATGTAAAACACTTGAATTTAAAAAAAGGAAAAACAGTACTTATGACATTGTTGTTAATCATTGAAGGCAAAAATGCTAGTCTTTACAATAAATACATTATTTTTTCTTTATAGAAAAGTTTTAGAACTTTTTTTTTTACTTTTTTATTGTAAAATTACTGTACAGAGGGGTTACAGTTCCATGAGCAAGGTAATGAGTACATTTCCTGTCAAGCATTGTTTATAGAATTGCAAAACTATATGAATCATTGAGTTTAAAGAAACTTTTAGCTTGCCAGCTGAATATTAATCAAGAGTAAAACATCCTGTATTTTCATTGAGTGCTGTGAGTTGCCAAACAAAAAATGAATTAAATCCACTGCCATATTCTCCATCTACAATCTCTTGAAAATGAATAAAAAGGGTGATAGTTCATAGTATTTAATAATTTGAATACTAATGAAATGACCCTTTTATTGTCAGTCGTGGGGCTTGAACTCTGGTCCTGGTTGCTGTCCCTTAGCTCTTCAGCTCAAAGTTAGGAATATACCCCTTGAGCCACAGCACCTTTTCCGTTTTTCTGATGGTTTATTGGAAATAAGTGTTTCACAGACATTGCTGCCTGGGCTGGCTTTGAACCACAATCTTCAGATCTCAGCTTCCAGAATAGCTAGGATTACAGGCATGAGCCAGTGCCTGGCTAAAATGATCCTTAATATAACTTGCATGATTTATTTTTCTTTTGTGTAGAAGGCAACAATGCTTGATAAGAAGTGTACTCCTTATCTTGCCCATGTAATTGTAACTCCCCTGTATGGTATTCTCACAAAAAATAAAATAAAATAAAATATAAATCCACACTTTTCAACAGCATCCTTCCAATAAATTTATTTTCTCCTAGTTAAATATTTTAGACACCTCAGTTAGTCTGGGTATTTTTATCATCACATAGAAGACTTGTGATTCTCCTCTAGATACCTTTCTGATTATCATGTACTTTGACACTTAAAAATCCTCTGTCTTTAAAATTTTTTGAATCTGTAATGTGCCTAGTATTATTTGCCTTACTAGAAAGTGAATTGCATGCCATTATTGTCAATAAAATTGTGTTTGTATTTGGCTTATTGGAAATTTTCAGCTCATTCTATTTATCTATTATTTAGTCTTTCTAACATTGCTGAATTTGTTTTTCAAACAAATATTCAGTTTTGTAGAATTTGTACATAATGTGTGGCATTGGACTGGAGAAGTTTCTGTGTAAAAATGTGAAATGAATGACCTAAATATCCTTTCAATTTTCAACATGATTTTTAATAGTGAGGTAGTTGTAGATCATATTATTGATCTTAATCTGAAATATTGAAATATTGTTAGACCTTGTAAGAATAAGAGGATATGGTGTTAAAATAACCAAGTTCTTCTCTAGGAAATATTTTATTATCTAGTATTGATGCTTGGAATGTCTCTATGCTTAGAAATTTGTAAATGTAATTGCAAATTTGATAATTCATATTATTTGAAACTAAACACAGAAATGACTTCACAAAGGTGAATCTGTCCTTCTTAGAGTGGAGTAGATGTATCTGTTTAAATATTTGCTGAATAAGTGATGAGTAGAAAGGCTAATTGGAAGAATGGGTGGATGAACAATATTATTAAACTTTGAATAAACTTGAGTATCTTAGAATACTAAGTATTCTTTACATATGTGTTATGTACACATCATATATGTACATTTATGTACATGTCATATATATCATATAGTAGTTTAAATTTTTCAGGGACAATTCAAAGTTTGTCTCAACAACAAATATGTTTGAGTGATGCAAATGTCCTAAACTAATTTTGTTAGAATTTAAGCACTAATTTGTTTATTTTTTCAAGCAGTGCAGAATTAAAATTAGATGGAAAACATGGTTAGATTCCTCAAATTATTACTAATTTGTCAATTTGAAGTTAATTTCATCATAAACATGTATTGTAGAATATGACACCATAATACAAAAGAAATATTTAGAGCAAGTCATTCATAAATAATATTCAATGTATTTTTACATATAGATAAATGCATTTTTTAAAGTGTAAGCTATGTAAATAGAATGAATAATATCAAAATATCCCTCATAACAAATACTCTGTGAAGAAACATCATACAGGTAGGCTGGACAAGGTGTTGTCCCAATTTTCTCTCCCTTTCATGTGTTTTTCTTATTGGTTCCATATAGAAACTTAGGTGAATTTTGTTTCAATAATAGGGAAGAATTCAGAGATAAGACAAATTCCTTTTCAATGAATATTTTATTTACATTCTTCAAAGTTCATAGGAGTTTTGGCAAACAACATTTCTAACAATTCATAGTATACTATATAACTATATTGTATATTCACAATTCATATGCAATCCTGATTTAAGATACTTCAAAGTTAAGGGGGACAATACCTCTCTTTCTAAGTGCATTCTTTTTGTTGTTTCTCTTGTCAGAGATTCTTCTTTCATGTTTTAAAGTGCCTTTAAAATATTCTGTGCCAAACAATAAAAGCAGTATTTATTGGAAGGAGAATACTCTCTAAAAAAAACTGTAAATATGTGCATGGGATCAGCCATAAAATCTCCTGGGAACACAGTCTGTTGGACATAGCTCCACTTTGATAAATTTATGTCTTCTATGGTTTTGCTTGTAGAAGGCATAAAGGATGATACAGTAAGGGAAGCATTCTTATATACATGATTCCCAGACAATTCATAAGGACTATTTGGAATAAAACATGAAAGCAACTTTGAACTTACATACATGTGGGTTCCAGCACACACATTCCCTCTCCCGACAAACACACACACATACACACACACACGCACACGCACACACACACACACACACAATGTTTTCATTCCAAAGAGATGATTATGATATTTTATTTCCATTTTCAATATATTTCAACATGCCATTTTTTATCCCACTCAAAATTCCATCACTATACATTTTCCCTGATAGGGCTCTCTTTAACCACTTATGGTAACTTTCCAAATCACTTTCACATTTCTTCTATTTTATTTTATTTTTTAATAAGATTTTTATTGTGAAAAATTCCGTACAGAAGGGTTACAATTACATGAGCAAGGTAATAAGTAGTATATTTCTTATCAAGCATTGTTGCCTCCTCCTTTGTTTTTTCCCTACCATCCCTGCCCTCCCATCTCCACGACTACACTCCCTTTCCCTTCCGACCAAAGTTGTAAAGTTTGTTTTTCAACATAACATGTTGTACATCTCATTATTGCAATGGGTCCACCTGTATCCCTATTTAAACAATTTGTTTTTTCCCTTCCCTTCCCCAAATGATAACAATATCAAATACAGTGAAAACAGGGATTATACTGTGGGGGAGGGACATACAAAGCAACAGAAAAATCATCTTATAAATATGTAAGAAACAATAACAAGAAAGAAAAAAACCATTGTGTCCATATCTTGGGGTTCATTTCTCCTAACATCATCTGATCTGACTTTTCTGCATGTCTCAGACACATACTAGTTAATGCAAATAAGGGAAACCAAAGGACCTGTGTTTCTTTCAGCCTGGCTTACTTCACTTAATATAATTTTTTTTCCAAGTCTTTCCATTTCCTAACAAATGGAGAATGACATTCTTTCTGATGATATCATAGAAGTCCATTGTGCATATATACCACATTTTCTTGTTCCATTCATTTACTGAAGGGCATCTTCTCTGAAGAGGAAGAAGGATGGCCAATAGACACATGAAGAAATGCTCAACCTCCCTAGCCATAAAAGAAATGCAAATCAAAACAACACTGAGAAACCACCTCACCCCAGTTAGAATGGCTATAATCAAGAACTCTAATAACAACAGATGCTAGAGGGGATGTTGACAGAAGGGAACCCTACGGCATTGTTGGTGGGAGTGTAAACTTGTTTAACCACTTTGGAAAGTAGTATGGAGGTTCCTCAAAAGACTCCACATAGAGCTCCCCTATGACCCAGCAATCCCACTTATGGGCATTTACCTGAATGATCACAAACAAGACCATACTAAAGCTACCAGCACAACTATGTTTATTGTAACATTATTTACCATAGCTAAGATATGGCACATTTCTTTTATTTTATTGCATCTTGTTTTATTGGGTGATGCCTTTTATTTTGTGTTTCCTACATGCTTTTTTTTTTGTTTGTGTATTGCTTACATCTAATGCTTAGTTAGATTTCATTCTAGATTCTCCTGTCTTTTGAAAATATGGTCACATTTTTTGGTTCTCTAAATTGGAATGTCCATTCTCCAGTCCCTGATGCTTGTCCCATTCTTACTCCTGAAACCAAATATAGGCAGTAGGATCATCTAGAAATTATCAAAGCCACACAATACCAACCAGGTGTGCTTAAATTCTGTTCCTCAGGTTTTCTTGAATCTATCCCTGCATTTGAATCTATCCTTGCATTTTAAATCTTCCTATGGGAGGTGGATTTCTCTGTTTCGACTGAACAGAACCATTTATGTTCACATTCTTTCCAAATGTTCATTTGACAGGAAATAGGATTTTATATTCAAATCTTTTTTGTCCCTTAGAAATTTGAAGACAGTTTGACATTATCTTCAGTGCCCAGTGCTGCTGAGGAAGTCTTACACTTCTGAAGCAGATCTAATTATTTTCCTTTGTCAGATTCTTGGTTTAAATTTTAATCTTCTGCAATCCATGTTCTTGGTATTCATTAGTATTCATTTTGTTTTGTAAACTGTTTATAAATCTCATGTGTCTGAAAATATTCTCTCATTATTTTTATACTGAACTTCCTTGGTTGTTATCATTAAGAATGCTATTGTTTCTCTTCTATTGTCTTTTTATAAAACACCTATAATTATTAAACTATGTGTCTAAGACTTGTCTACCATATTTGAAGGCTCTGGATTTCCTCACCATTTCTGAGGGCTTCTTTGTATCTTCAGTGTCCTCTGAATTTAGGGAATGAATATTAAGAATAGAATCTATTTTTCTGGTCTGATTATCTCTTTCATACCCCATATCCCTATACCAAATATATATATATATATATATATATATATATATAATACAGACATATTATATATGTATACAAAAATCATGTATAGAGAATTGATAGAAGCTAGGTCTACCTAAGAATAGATTCCGCAGTTTTTCTTTTAGATCTGGCACTCATTTTGTGTTGCTCAATATTTTTATTTCTGTTTACTTATAGGACTTTATTGTTTTTGTTTCTGTATATACAATTCTACACCTAGAGGGATCTTATGATTGCAGTTTTTTGTGCTATTTAGTTTTGTTTATTAAATAACTTATTCTTGCATAATGACATATAATGAGATATCTATCATGCTCATATGCCATAGATCTGTTTGTTTATTAATTTCAGGCCAATAGTGAGTATATTAAACACCATAGTTTAAATTGCATTAAAAATCTTTAAATACTGCAAGGAAATTCTTGCATCTTGTTCCTTTTCCAATTTATCTTTAATTGAGGACATTAACTCAGCAAAACAAAACAGATATAGGAATTCTACCAAAGACCTTTATTGAATTTAAACGAGTTTTCAGAGAATACTGCCAACAATTTGCATCCTTGTATCAGGTTTAGAATATCAATAACAATATTTGAATAGTATTAGAAATGTAACATACACTTACATATGTTTTTAGAAACACAACAAACATTTACATAAGTTTTTCGTTAATTTCCAAAACCATTATTCAGTAATTTCAAGGTGTTCATTTTATAGAGTGTGAAACTGAAGCATAGATTGCTTATGAATTTTCTTCTAGTTTTATAGGTGACTGTTACAATGCTCCAACCCAGGTTTTCTGGTTTTGCATTGAGGACTTTCACACTGAACGTATTCTACTCTCTATTCTTTATCTCCCCCTCCAAATAATCAATTAAATGCAATTTTTCTCAGTGTTTTGCCTTCACAAATTAGAATGCAATCTACTTAAAAACATTTTTTCTCTTTTGAATCACAAGTCTAGCCTACTCTTTCAATACTTAATTCAATATTAAATTACATAAAGATATATCCTCTTGATTATAATTTAGAAAATACTGTATCTTACTTGACTTTATGCTAGGATCAAATTCAAAAAGACATTACCAGTTCCAGTGCTTCAGATTCTAAGAACGAGCAATGAAAGGTTTGTATGCTGGAATCTTGAATTCTGGGTGTCAAATGGAGAGGTATTAATGTCTATAAGAGATGGATCTAAGCCGGGTGCTGGTGGCTCACATCTGTGATCCTAGCTAGTCAGGAAGCTGAGATCTGAGGATCACAGTTCAAAGCCAGCCCACGCAGGAAAGTCCATGAGGAAAGTCCATGAGACTCTTATCTCCAATAAACCACGAGAAAACCGGGAATGGCACTGTGGCTCAAGTGGTAGAGAGCTCGCCTTGAGCTGAAGAGGGCAGGGACAGCACCAAAGCCCAGAGTTCCAACCCCATGACTGACAAAAAAAAAAGTCTCATGACAGAATTAAACAGTTGTATGGGGATTCAAAGCAGTTAAATACATTTATGATAGCAAAAAACAAATCAGAAATTATGGAATTCTGGATAAACATATTGGAGGAAAAAAAAAGATGGATCTAGTAGGTCTTGACTGGGGTAAGTAAACTATCAGCAGGAATTAATATAGATCTCTCACAGGACAGTGCTATTTTCCCCTAATAACACCTCTCCGCCAGTACCACCAAGAAAGAAGTTTTGCTCCTCTTCTCTGGCCATAGGATAAATCTCCTTCATGCATTGCTGTTGATCTTGTGCTCTATCTCAGAAATGTATGCCTTTCCCCATGCAAAGATGCTGCCAGAATTTCTCTTAGAGGCCTAAAAGGTGAGATTAGGTGTCTTACATGTTCAGCCACTAAAACTATAAGCTAGATAACTCCTATTTCTCTATGAAAGCACCTAGTCACAGATGCTATTCCAATGCAATAGCACACAAGACAAACAAATGGAATATGATCACTACTTGAACTAAAAGATCTCACAATAGAAGGAAAAATGTTTTATACACAATAAATCATAAAACATGATTCTCATTGACATAGGAATGATGTCCTGCACCTGGCTGGGTACATTGTGTGGGCTGATCTATCATTGAAAGGTTGATCGACTATCATTAAGTGAAAGGTACAAATACAGACTACTATAATATGCAAATACAATGGAAACAAGATAGGCAGGGTGTAAGAAAAGATGGTAACACAATGCAATTATAGTGAAGATTAAGGTTACAAGAGGTAAGGATAAAACTGCTTTGTGATGGACTTTCTGTCTCATTAAACATGTTATCATGTTTAAAAACTCCAGGGGACTTTTCACGAGTTCCCCTGTGGGTATGTTTGGGAGTATGCATACATATATCTGTATCTATATTATTTACATATATTCTTTTAAGTTAAAATAATAGTATACAATATTCAGATAATGTTTGAAGGATAGTCTAGGTACATATTACAAATATTGTTATGGTGGTAAAATTGTTCCATCAATTGGTACAACTTACTATCCAACTTGTAAAACCCAGTCAATTACTCATAGAGGTATTTCTCCTAGTTCTTCATAAAAGAAACAGTTTTAACCACCACTGAACATCTTTATTTTAAATGCTATATTCTGACCTTTGAGTAGTGTCATCTTTTTTTTTCTTCATTTCCTTGACTGCTGTTCCAGTTAGCTCTCATATTAGACAGTACTACTCATTGGGCCAATCTTCTCTTTTAGTGTTAATCATGTGGGTAGGTTATCCCCACCAAGAAGTGTTAGCTTTTCTGGACCTTTCTCTGATGTCTCATTGCTGAAGATCACCTTTGATGCGATGACCTTGATATTTGAGAATAGGTTTAGAGAAGCAGTCACTGGGCTCTTAAACCTCAAAACTATATTATTAGCATAATAGCTGTGTGGTTTCTGATTCCTTTCAAAACAGTAACAGCAATCATGCTTTATGATTATCAGGAATCACTTCAACTGTAAAATAAATGCTTACAATTGCAGCCTCTTCATGATTACTGAATTTCATTTGACTAGAAAAAAAATGTGATCATTAGGTAATTTCTATGGTGACAGTCCCTCACTCACCTGCCCTGCACTGCTGAGAATGGATGATTTACCTACCTTTTATATGCTTTTGATCTTGTATATCATATTATATTCACTGTGTTATTCTTATCTTGCAGTTCATTACAATTTAGCTCTTTTAATAGAAGAGGTCAGGAATTTAACATGAACTTGATACTGTTCTGTTTGGAGTTCTTATTTATGAACCCATAATTGGCTCTGATCTCTATAGATAAATAGCTATACTTTAACTCAATAGTAATGTGGCTTGAGCATTTTATTATTTCTAATATAATATTAATTTATGTATGCATATGAGAATTGATTTATCTTGAAGTTATTAACAGGGTTGAAAGCCTTTACTGGACACACGAAAAGTACGATACTTAATTTTCTAGAAGTGCAACTTTTGTTGGACAACAGTAATTAGAGATCAGTGATCTGAGGAGCTAATTACCTATAGTCAATGCTGAAGGTGTTCTAGAAGTTTGTTTCATCCAGTCTCAGAGTGATTGTGACATGGGAAAATGTTCATTTTTCAGCATATAAAATATCAGTACTCTCATTAGGAAAAGTTTATAAAACTCAAATATCACAGTAATTATAGAGTTGGAAAATGCAATAAAAAGATGGAATTCATTTCAATTACAGTTCTTTTCCCGTGTTAAAACTATTTTAACCTTTACCAGCATACACTTATTACAGAATAGATCATTTTAATGATTTAGTATGTATGAGGTCATTTGAAAACGCAATTAGCTTTATGATGAAAATTTCCATTCTTTTGATAATTCTTTACTTATAATGAATGAGGAGAGTTTTACATCTAATTTCCTGAAATTAGAAGATTAAAGATAGAAACAGACATTTCTTTTTAAATAAGACACAAACATGACTATGTTGCCTTAATCTGTTAGTTGTGCATGCAAGGATTGTAAAACTTTGCAATGTTACCTTTTCCCTCATTATTCATTCAACAAATCCATTGGAGCTGTGATATCTGCTTCCATTAGCAAAAAAGTTTTCCAAATGTGCTTTTGATTATGGTTTAACCATTAAAGATCAGGCTTTTCAGGCATCACTAGTACCTGTACATGACTGAGAAATGAAGCCTCATGAAGGCAGAATAAAATTTCTGAAATCTCTATAAATGTCCAAATGTATAAAGTATTGTTTTTTGTTTCCTTTCAGGTTGTTGTTAGTGTGTTTGTTATTTTGTTTTCTTTGGTTTTGTTTTAATGTTCTTCCTTTGTTTCTTCAATGCTTATTCAGTTAACCCATGTTTTATTTCTGCTCCCAAGCTTGTCTTTGTATGCTAATCACTGAGGTATTATATGTTTTATTTAAAATGATTTCAAGATAAGAGCAACATTTACAATGAAATTTATATGGCTTTTATTCTTCATGTAGTGCATAAATGCCAGGTTCAACAAATGCGCAAACAATATAAAATGTATTCTAGATGCATTAAAATGTGTTTAAGGATGAAAGATGGAGGTCTACTGAGACACATCATATATGTCTGTGGGAATTAATTTTCTCAAGTTACTTACTGGCTTTTGGCTGGTCACAGGAAGATCCAATTTTATTTGGGACAGTGATGTTTACCCTTAGTAAATGTTAAACCAGTTTTGTTTATAGTTTAAGATTATTGTCAAATTGCTCATTGAGAACAATGAATCACATATAATATCTATTGAAACATCTTTAATGAGCTAGATATCAAGGCCATATAAAAGTAATTTTTCAAAATATGGATGGAAAGTTATTATAACAGAATTCTTTTTTTATAAAAACAAGTATCATACCTCTAGGTTTATTGGTATCTTTTTCAAAGAGGTTGCTGTTAGTGTTGCCAGTTTTGCACTACCAAATAGTATAAAGAATAAATATTACTCAAGGTAGGATGGAGTTCAGTAATAGTGTCCTTTTAAAATGTTCAAAACCCTCAATAGATCCCAAACACCACTAAAAAAAACAGAGCAATACAACAATAACCATAAAACATACAACTCTTAATAAAGTGTAGTCAACTTCTTGTAAACAATGCTTCATTTTTTTAAGGCCAGGTATGGGAATCAAGATGTTGTGGTTATAGACCAGCAAATGTTATCTAACAAACTAAGTGCAGGCTCATGTTTTAAAAGTCAGCTACACAGAGTCAGTAAGTAGGAAAATCTGAGTCCAAGAGGAGCTATGGGTAAAAATGTCAGGTTTTCTACTACACACAGAGAGAAAAACGTAAAACAGAAAAGGATTGAGGCTGGGCACCTGTAGCTCATGCCTGTAATCCTAGCTACTCAGGAGGCTGAGGATCGTGGTTCAAAGCCAGCCCGAGCAGGAAAGTCCATGAGACTCTTATCTCCAATAAAACTACCAGAAAACCAGAAGTGGCACTGTGGCTCAAGTGGTAGAGCGCTAACCTTGAGGTGAAGAGCTGAGGGACAGCACCAAGACCCAGAGTTCAAGCCCCACGACCAACACACACACAAAAGTGCTGAGATCTTGTGTGTGTGTGTGTGTGTGTGTGTGTGTGTGTGTGTGTGTGTGTGTGTGTGGTTAGAGTTACTGCCTAACAAGTGCATGCCTCTGACTAAAAACCTGGAGATAAGCACATTTGATTTATTTATGGGGCTTGCTGACCTATTATATGCATGTGTGTTTGCTATCCAATTTTCCTTCTCTCATAAAAAAGATAGGGGATGCCATCATGCCCCAATACAAAAACAGTGAGAGTAGTACAAAAACAGGGAGTATTAAATAAAGAAATAAATACACACATATATAAATAAACACACAACTAAATGATATATTAATATGCATGTATAAAAGTTAAAGATCATAAGGAATAGCCACATATTGATCTTGCTTGTAACAATTCAAAATGTCATTGCAAAGAAAATCAGAGGGAATGAAAGTCAAATTGGGGATTTTTTTCAACATTTACTATCTAGAACATATGATGTCTCTAGTATTATTTTATTTTTATTGTTATTATAACAGTGATGTAGAGGGGGGTTACAGTTCTGTAATTCAGATAAAAAGTACATTTCCTTTGGACAATGTCACCCCTTCATTGGTCCTACTTTTAATATACATCATTTTATATCAATACTGGGAATTAAACCCAGGCTTCATACATAGTTGGTAGGTGTATTCTCCTTTGCCACATTTCCATCCCTTAGTAAAGATGGAGTATTATCAAAACAGAGTGTTATCTCCACAAGATAGTTCTTATTGACTTGAAATAATTATGAAGTATTTGATGAGGACCTGAATATATAATTGAATCCTCTACTTAGTATCTTCTCTCAAATACTTCTTTCTAATGTTTATTAAAATAATTCTCCCCTTCAATTGGAAAATGGATGTGTGCATACACACAAACACAAATGCACACATAGAAATGCAAGACTTTATTTCAGCTTACTTTGTACTTAAACTTGTCTTCATAGACAAAGGCCTCACTTGAAATTATTAAAATGATGGTATATTACTCCAACGCAAATATAATTCCATATAAAATGCACCAAGTATTTTGATATTCTTAACCTCAAAAGTGTAATATGTAGAAAGCAGAAATCATTCTGGCTTTATTGTCTTAGTTTCATTTTGTGGGTTGGTTTATGCTTTTGTGGTTTCCATAAAGCAAGGCATGTTTGAGCCTTTGTTACAAAGATCTGTAATAATAATACTGAAATGTCTGACCTAAGCTTATTCTGCTTGGCCAGTGATCTCTGTTTGAATCTATTTGAGCTCCTACAAATCTCTAAGCAAGCATCTCTGGAAAATGAGCTGGAGCAAAGGTCATAGAATAATTTTTCTTTGGAGAATGAAGAGTTACCACATTGACACTTTAAAATTTTATTTAGATTCCAATGTATTATTTTGTCTTGTCCTTTTTTTGTGAAGAATTTTGTTCTTAGAAAACATCACACGTAATTACTCAATAAAAAATACAATTATATCTGAGGAATAAGACTAAGGATAGTTTTCTAAAAGATCTGACAGAGCCTGTGGAAAAAAGTTTAAAATAGTCATTTTTTGAAAACAGCAGAAGCCATTAATGTCTCCTTAAAAGCAATGTTTTCATGATCTTTTGACCAAACCACTTATACAAGTCAGCAATACAATATTATTTTAGATCAAGAGTTACCAAATAAATGATTGCTTATTTTGAAAAATAAAAATAATGAATCTGAATGAGCAGTGAATTAAGTTTTCAACAAGAAATGTGTTGTCAGACATATAAGTGTTGGCATTTATACTATATTCCTTACCCATATGCAAATTGATGTAATGAGATACAAAAATAAGTTAAAATAATGGTGTACAAGTTTGCAAACACATTAGCTATTCATGCATATAGTTAAAATTTTTTGAGTGCCCTTGAAATTGATTTATAGTGGAAGTCTTTGCAGATCATTTCATACAAATGAACTTATGTCCCAGTATCAATATCAGGAAATCATCAATTTGTGACCTGATGCAATGTATTTTCTTGGTTTTGTAAGTTGTATTCTCTAAAGAAAGTCTCAGCCTACAGGTTACTAGGAGCTAAAATTCACTAGATCAAAACTACTGACAGTTTCTACTTAAAAATGGTACAATACTAATCTTTATAATGAATGGATAGAATTCCATTGTATATGTGTATATATGTTTATATATTGTATATATGCTGCATCTGTAATATATAGTGTATATCTGTACTATATAGTGTATATACACTATATGTGTATATATAGTGTATGTATATACATGTATGTAAATATGCACACATGTATAGGGTTTATGTACACATATATGTATATATATACAGATAGATAGATAGATAGATAGATAGATAGATAGATAGATAGATAGATAGATAAATATCAAGTGTTCTTGAGCCACTCATCCATTGAGAGGCATCTGTGCTGATTCCGTACCTTGGATATGGTGAACAGTGCTGTAATGCACATGGTTTTGCTGGTAGCTTCACTGTATTCTTGTCTGTAATCATTTAGGTAAATGCCCAGTAGTGGAATTGCTAGGTCATAGGGTAGGTAGTTTTATGATTATATTTTGGAGGAACCTCTATTCTTCTTTCCAGAGCTGTTGAGCAAGATTACCTTCTCATCAACCATGCATTAAGGTTCCTTTTTGAGTACATCCTCACCAGTATCTGTTATTGTTTGTTTTCTTGATAATGGCAATTCTAACTGGGTTAAGGTGGAGTCTAAATGTCGTACTATTTGTAAAAAAAAATGGAAAGACTTGCAAGTCAGGCCCAGAGATAAAAAGGATCCATGTTTTCCCTTACATATGGTTGCCAGACTTAACTTACAAGCTCATAAATAAATATGTTGGGTAGTGTGCAAGTGTAAGCAAATGATTATTGAAATATAGTAGATTCTAGATTCAAGGGAGATTTCAGATAGTGAAATTCCTTAGAAAACCAAAAATCATCGTTCAGGAAGTGGATACTCAAAAGGGGTGAGTTAGGGTCAAGTTGAAAAGTAGAAAAAGTCAGTCACCAGAGGCTCATGCCTGTAATCCTAGTACTCAGGAGACTGAGATCTGAAGATCTCAGTTCAAAGCCAACCTGGGCAGAAAAGTCCATGAGACTCATCTCCAATGAACCACCAGAATACTGGAAGTGGCGCTGTGGCTTAGGTGGTAGAGTGCTAGCCTTGAGCTGGTAGAGCTCAGGGAGAGAACCCAGGACCAGAGTTCAAACCCCATGACACCCAAAAAATAAAGAAAAAAGAAAAAAATTGGCAGATGAATGAAGAGAAGGGTGAAAGTGCAGTCAAGAATCCAGTGCATATCCTACAAAATTAAGAAAAATGAGGGAAGGGTGGATAGAAGAGAGATAGATAAGAATGTTTGAAGGGGTGGCATTAATCAACATATATTGCTTCAATGAACTAGTTTGTTAAGTAGCATCTCCTCCTTGGTTTGAGTACTTAAATATAATAAATAAATGACAATTAAGCAAATTTCTTCCTTGGACTGATTGCATGATTAATTCTTCATGTAGCAAGTCTTTTAGGAGGAAGCATGTGAAGTGGATTTCCTGGCTTTTTATTGAGATAGCGGAAGTTCTGATGGCATGTTGATAATGAACCCTTGGCTGATCTCAGCTGGTTTTACCTCTGAACATCGGAATCTTGGGCAGTGTGTGAGTGTTCCCAGTGAACATTGGCTTAGGATTTATTTCCCATTTATCTCCCATATTTTGAATGTGTTTGGTTAACAACAAGTGAAATTACTGAGGAGGAAGGAGTTCTGCAAGGAATATGATTCAGTGTTGTACAATGTCAACCAATGAAAGATTGCGAAGTTGTATGACATAAGAAGAGAACAAGAGAGATGGAAAGAGGTAGATGATGTTAACATTTCAATTTTCCTTCCTTAGAAAAGGAAGTCATGATCATGTGGCTTAGTTAGCAGAATGTGTAACAAAGTCATGTTAGTAAGTCAAGATGGTAACACCCAAAAATGAATCAAGAAACAAGATAGAGAGAAGTACCTTTTATAGATGTGCCCTTTCCTTGATACTTACTAGGGCACAATTTAGATCATATAAGTTCCAGAGGATCTAATGATAGTAGAACAATCAAAATATGTCCTGATGATGTCAGATAGTCCAAACTACCTATGAATAGTTCCAACATTGCTGTATGCTTGATGACACACTTGAAAGTCCTGATTCTGGGGGTAAAATCCCTCATGTAGATGCTGAGATCCAATGGAATGAATTGCTCAAGGTGGCTACATTCAGTGGTTGAACAAAAAGGATATGTGTGTATGTGTGTGTGTGTGTGTGTGTGTGTGTGTGTATAGATATATAGATATATCTATCTAGCTTTACAGAGGAAGAAATTCCACACACTAGAAATTTATTAATTTACACATTGGCAAACTGCAAGCATAGGCATCAAGATGAAAATGAATCCCGTGGATTTTTACGTATAAGTGCAAATTAGGCAAGTGCTACTAGTTCTGTCATGTATGAGGGTGAAACAGATGGCACGCAGCTCTCTGCTACATAAGGGATAAGAATATCACATTTTTTCTTATGACATTAACTTGCTCACTCTCCTTACTAGTGTTTTTAAACTATTTCTGTTGTAATTTGGGGGCTGGTTTGGTTCATTATTGTCAGCCTAAATTTATAATGAATATTTTGAGAGTGGATGATTGAAAAAAAAAAGACTCTCAAATTCTCTTGTTTTTATGAACAAGATAGTTCTTTGAGAGCTGTTGTTACTTTTCTGTTGACACAAGACCAAGAAGAGAGGTTTCAATGCTACTCCAAGTTGAGGGAGATATTTAACATCTCAGCTAAAAGCATTTTTAAAAAATGAGACCTAATAACACTCTTGATGACTACCAGAATTTGATGTGTGATTGAGGGGGGGGAAAGCAATTGTGAGGAGAAATACTGTGTTTATTAGAATTAGTGCTTCCTTAGGAAAGCAGGGTCAATACTTTTTTATGTACTAGTATCTGATCATGTGATCTGATTATACAGTTCAACAGCACCAGAGGTCTATGAATGGCAAAAATCTACTCTACTCTGTTTGAAGACACAGGAGTTAAATGCCTCACTACAAACTAAATGATTGTAATTGTTAGACACAAATTAAAAGGAAGTACAGAGTACTCACTGGAACAGGCAACCACAGAAGGTTGGTTTGAGGACTTTTGAGCAGAAACACATTAGATATACAAGAATGATCTAGAGAATAACATGTGCAGATCTTTTGGCTTTGGAAAAACAGGGACATTTATAGAAATAAAACAATGGATGTGTAGCAACAAAACATCTCATAGGAATGGACCAAAGAATGGTGCAGAGGTTTAAAACTGTCTTGAGGATTTTAATGTCTGTTGTATAGTACAAAGTAAAGCCATGAAAATATTTTAGCTGTATCTTAAGAAGTAGTTAATGCTGGAAAATACCTTAGGATCATTGAGTTCAACTTCACAGCTAAAACATCTGAGATATTTGGAAGGAGAAATGTTTTCCCTAGGTCCTTACTGAAAGTAAATACCGAAGGTAGAAATCTTTTCCTTAAATTATCAAAGTTCTCAGTGGAGATTGATAGCTACAAACCTAGAATCCCTAACACCTTCTCCTATGGAGTAACTTAAACAGGAAGAGATTGAAACAACTTTTGGAAGACTCATCTAATAATTGTTGGAGATTATTGGCCTGAAAATAATGAAAATGCTAAAGAATACTCTATTAAATTAAAATTCCATGCATATTAATACTTTAAATCCAGCTCTACAAGTAACCATTTCTCCATATTACATAGCCACCATTATTACTCTTCTCCTTTCTAAGTGTAAATTATCTAATGTATGAGTCAGAACAAAACTGCAGATGACTTACATGATTTTATACATATTATGTAAAAAATATTGCAAACCTAACCAAAAAACAATGCTGTAGCTTATTTGAGGTGGGTGTCTATGAATACTAACTCCTAGAGTTTCAAAATGTTCCAATATAACTCACATTAACTTCATTATTTTAAGAGAAAGGAGGGGAAGGAAAAGGAGAAGGGAAAGGAGAGGAGGGCAAAGGGGAGGAGGAGGGAGAGGGAGAAAGAATAATTTTTTGGTCACTTCCTTACCCTTACTGAGCTTTAACTCATGGTCTCATGTTTTAGCTCTACCTTTGTTGTTTTCCCTCTTGAATCACTTTTCCAAACTTGCTTTTTGCTGGTTAATTGGAGATGGAGTCTCATGGACTTTTCTGACTGTGATCCTCAGGTCACAACCCTGTGTGTAGGTAAGATTACAGATATGTGCTGTTAGCACATGCTAAAATCTTTTGAAAAATTAAAACAATTTACAAAGTGAATAAAGCAAAAGTAATTAACATATATACCTGCTATAGGCATGTGTATAGAGTATATATGATAAATATTAACTAAAGATGAGTGTTAATATTGGAAATGTCCAATTGCACTGAATTAGCCACGTAAACAGATACAAACACTGATTGTGAAATTGGGCCCACCAATACTTGATCTTGAATATGAAACCCTTGAACTTGCATGAACTATTTTATTTGGCTACTGAGAACTATATAAGATCTCTAGACTACTGAAAGTGGAAAATATAGCTCTTTTATCCAAGGTAACTATAATCTATCAGAAATATTTACATGATTAAATGAATATGAGTCAGACTTTATTCTTACCTTTGCCCAGAGATACATAAAATTTGATAGAAATTCTCATACTTCCTGCTAAAGCAAATTTCAATTAATGTCTTTGACAGGCCACTTGAAATAAGTACACAATTAAAAAATTGCTTGCCAGGTTTACCCAACTATTTGGACAAAATAAAAAGGATCATGTTCTTTATCTCTATTGATGCTTGCTGCTGCTCCGAAAGCCAGTTACCCTGAACCGGATGGGAGTTGTGTGCAGAGTTCACACTTGATGAAGAAGGACCGCATTGCTTAGAATGATTCCAAAGATTCTATAACCCTCATTTTCTATAATTTTCATGCACCCAGCTTCTGAAATCAGTATCTATACTTAAATAGAGAAATGGGTGCGCCTTTACATTGCTTTCATAGTGTAAAGCAACTGTGATAACTGGTTTTCGCAAAAGTTCACTTGTACTTGCAATCTCAACATATCAGTTCCCCAGGTTTTCTACATCTAAAATCTGCATTTGTCCTGTTCTTTTCCCTCATATGTAATTCTTCTCTTGTTTTAGTACTTGGATAACTTCTAGTCAAAGCTTTTCTTACCATCAAATCCTACATAATGACACCGCAGCCTCTGAATTCTTTTTTTTTTTAATTTAATTTTATTTTATTTGTGAACATACTGTACAGAGGAGTTACAATTACATGGGCAGGATAATGCGTACATTTCTTACCAAGCATTGCAGCCTCCTTCTTTGTTTACCCTTCACATCCCTTCCCAGCCTCCCCCCTCCCCCCAATCCCAATCCTTCTCCTTCCCCCCCCCCTTGTCCCCCCCCCCTGCACCGACGTTGTAAAGCTCGTTTTGGACATGACAACTTGTACTTCTCATTGTTGCAACAGGTCCACCTGTATCCTTAAACAACTGGTTTTTACCCATCTCCTCCACAAGTTATACTGACATCAAATATAGTGAAAGCAGGGGTTATACTGTGGGGGAGGGACATACAAAGCAACAAAGAGATAATCTTATAAATGCATTAGAAACACATGCATGAAAGAAAAAAACATTAAAATACACATCTAAGGGTTCATTTTCCTGACATCACATTATCTGACCTTTTCTGCTTGACTCATACATATACTAGATATTATAAATAAGGGAAACCAAGGCACCTATAAGGAGATGTCCTTTTGCTTTTCTAATTTAACTAAAACTTGTAAATCCACACTCCATAGACTAAGTTTCTTCTCTTAAGTCAAACTTAATTTCTTAATGAACCAGGACTCTTATTTCTAATTCTTTGTATCCAAAGTAATATCCAGCAAAGAGTTGTTTTACTTTGAAGATTACAGATTGAAAGATCTCAGTTTGATTGTAAATATCTAATTTATTTGTCAGGTCATTTCTGCTACATTTTTTCTTCCTAAAAAAACAAAATGTAGAAAGCAATGTTCCCATAGGAGTCCAATAAGAGGGTTGCTTATTGTTTTGTGCCTGGTTGTAAGTTAGACACAGAGTGGGAAAGAAAAGGGAAAAGTTCCCATATTTGCATATCATCCAACTATGTGAATACAAAACTATTCTTATAAACCCCCCAAAGAGAATTTTCTGTATTTTCCATATTTAAAGTGCATGAAGTCAGTAAATTCATATTGGGCTTGTTCTTTTGAGAGGAGCAGCTCGGGGTTTAGTCTACCAAATCATACTACATATGCAAATATTGTTTGAGTGCAATTTATCTGCATGCTAAGCAGTGCAGAAGTCTCAAGGGTAAAAGATTTAAAAATGTCTGCAGCATGAAAATCATACAGGCAAATGTTTGATGTACAGATGGGTTTACTAAAATAGGTCGCTGTTAGATGGGTTCATCTATTTTATTCAATCCCTTATTTGGATTTTTTTTTTAAGTCAAGCACCTAAGGCTCATGTAACCCTAATTACTCATGAAGTTGAGCTCTAATGATCATGGTTCAAAGCCTGCCAGGGCAGGAAAGTCAATGAAATTCCTACCTTGCCAAAAGCAGAAAGTAGAGCGAAGGCTAAAGGGATGAAGCACTAGCCTAAAGCAAGGGACAGTGCCCAGGCTCTGAGTTCAAACACCATGAATGCCATTTTTTAATAGTATTTGTGATTTCAGTTTCAAAATGGTATTTCAGAGTCAATTTTAGCTCAACATATAGTATATAGTTAATATGAGACTGGCATGAGCATCGATAGAATTCTCTATGAGCAGTAAAAACAAACTTAATCCTGATAAATATGAAGTAAACAACAGCAACAAAACAATCACACTGTCTTATGTATTCAAATGTTCTTTGATGAATTGTTTTTCTGAACTGTTCTAAGTTTCCCAAAACATGTTTCCCCGAAGTTTTTTTTTTTAATTTATATTTTTCTTTACTTAGGTGTACAGGTAGGTTCACCCCATCACAAATGTTTTTGGATCACTAGAAATAAGTTGAAATTCTGACTTAATAGCTCCTTCTGAAAAGAATTTCTAATTTATAAAATGAAATCAGTTATATAGTTCAGTAGCGTTCCTTCCTAGTCAGGTATATATTCTGATATTTAATATTAAGTGTTATACTGATGCAGGAAAGAGAGTGTATTTTAAATTTCCAAATATACAAGGTTGTATGAAGAGGCTAAACTTGGAAATAAATTACTGTGTAGTTATGAGGTATTAATGCCTAAAATATTACAGACAATCATACTTTTGAAAATCACAGTGGAAATCTTCATTGTAACTGAAATCACTTCAGCCAAACCACTACTATTGCCCCTTGATGGACTCAGAATGGAAAAGTACTTTAAAGACCATGCATTTATTTCTATTTCCCTTGTGAAAGGGTTAAAGGAACGCTCTAGGTAGCCCAACAGGCCAGATCTAGCAATTGTAGGCACCCAGACTCCTGGTTAAATGTTTTGTGATTGTTTGTTTGTTTTCCCTTCACTGATATAACTGGCTTTTTTTAGAGTGAAAATACCGTATAGACAGGTTACAATTACATGGGCAAGGTAATGAGTCTATTTCTAATCAGACATTGTTGCCTCCTCCTTTGTTTCCCTTTTCTATCCCTTCCCATCTTCCCCCCACCTTTCCCCTCTCCCTCCCACCAAAGTTACTTGCTTTTGTACCCTTACAATTTTCAAACAGACAAAACTCAAAGCACCCTTTTAATTAGGTTTTATGTGAGCTAACAAGTATAAGTTCTCTTTCATTTAAGTTACCAAGCTTAAACTCTTGGCTGTGTCAAATCACACCTATATCTATAGAAGAAGAACAGTTTCTGACTCTGTACCCCATTATATATTGAGTAGACTGATACCTGTTCTATAGTTAGATAACACAGAACCCTAGTGACAGGTGACTAAACTAACATTGAGATCAAAGATTTTGTTGCCATATAATCATATGAATGTTAAATAGCACATTATATATATGTGCACATCACATTGCATTAAATTTATTATATTATTATATTCAATATTAATTTTTGATATTTCATCTATTTTTTGTGGTGAGGATGCATCCTCAAGTAAATGACAGAAAACCCCATTAATCATGGAAAAATAGCTAGATATTTGTTATTATGTTCTCTGAAAATGGGATGCATTAAAGATGTCAGTGTTTGACACATACACCTTTTATGCTCTATTATTTACCAAAAGGGATTACTTATATCAGGCATCACAGCAAGGTAAAATTACATCTTATAAATACTGATTTCTCTTGTATAAATTGAAATGGAAGATACATAGAGACAAGTAGGTGATTACTAAATAGACAAATTAGAGACTATTCTGAAGGAAGCTGTGAGCCACTAAAACCCATTTTCATCATACATAATCTGAAAATTTTGTTGCTCCTTTCTCTTTTACTAAAATAACTAATAACTATCTTTGAAATAACTATTCAAAGAAAAATAACTGTCATATATTCATTCACATTTGTATGACAAAGAAAACACTTTATCGAATAAAAATATTAATTCCCGATACAATAGAGTTAAATGAGGAATGAAAAAAAAAGTACTGACCATGACCAAGATTATTTAATTTAAATCTCATTTACTCAATGAACATGTCTTTAAATGGAGAACTTCTCTGGGCTTAGCTGCTGAGTTGTTGGGGCTCTGAATCAAGGGAGAGTATAAATAGTATTTGAAGAAAAGTATGTACACAATATGTATTTTCAAATATTTGGTAAACAGATTTTAGCACCTAAGGAGCACAAGATTAAAAACTGAAAATATCTATTTATAGAATAATCTTAGTAAATTTGCCATATTGCAAGATGCACCTCAAATCTATAAGCTTGATACAGATTGAGAAGATATCACTTTGAGGTCAGCCCAAGAAACCATTTAGTGTAATCCCATATCAACTGGTAAGTTTGTATGTTGGTGCACATTTATCATCCCAGGGGCAAATAAAGAATTTTCGTCCAGAATGAACCAGAAAACCAGGAGACCTTTTCAAATAACAAAAAAAGAAAGAAAGAAAGAAAGAAAGAAAGAAAGAAAGAAAGAAAGAAAGAAAGAAAGAAAGAAAGAAAGAAAGAAAGGAGGGAGGGAGGGAGGGAGGGAGGGAGGGAGGGAGGGAAGGTAGGAAGGAAGAAAGGAAGGAAGGAAGAAAGGAAGGAAGGAAGGAAGGAAGGAAAAAAGAAAGAAAGAAAGAAAGAAAGAAAGAAAGAAAGAAAGAAAGAAAGAAAGAAAGAAAGAAAGAAAGAAAGAAAGAAAGAAAGAAAGACAAAAACAAAGTCTGGTGCCATGGTCCAATATGTAGAAATTGTAAGGGAATTCTCTTTACAAATGAATCCTTTCAGTAGATGACTACGAAAAGCTTCTATTCAACTTTTCCTTAAGAATTTTCTTGGTATTTGTTTTGCTTATCCTATAGGCTCTTATTTTTTCCCTTGCTTTTTCTTTAGGAGAAGATTACTTTCTTAGATTGATTTTTTTGCTTGTTTCTTCTTTAGAGGAAGATTCCTTTCTTAAATTGATTTGTTTTTTGTTTCTTCTTTAGGGGAAGATTCCTTTCTTAGATTGATTTTTTTTCTTGTTTTTGTTTCTTCTTTAGGGAAACATTCCTTTCTTAGATCGATTGTGAACTGAAGGGCCCAACATTCCATTAATTTGTCACAACTAGTTGTTGAAAAGGCTTTCCCTTTCTTGATATACATCTTGTATTTTCGAAATTGTGCTAAATTTCAGCAAATAAACCCTGAGCATGGTTTATGTGAACATCAAAATAAATAATTTTACTTTGGTAGCTGCACATGGTATCAGTGTTCATTATTAATATGTAGGCCAATAATTACATTTTGAATAAGATTTTATTATCTTATAGGTCTTTTTGGTAGATGTTTCAGGGTTTTCTATATGAACTGGTCACCTAAAACAATGTCTAATTTCTTTCTCATTTGTTAGTGACACATTTTTTCTTACCTTAATCAATGGTTAGAATACCTAGAATAATATTTTGAATAAGAAGAGTGGCAGTAGACCTTCTTGTCTCATTCTGAAATTTAGGGAAAAATATTCAGACTTTCATAGTTATATGTGACACTAGGTATAATTTTTGAAGAATGTCTTTAAGCAATTTAAGGTTCTTTTCTTTATGCTTTTTGCTTTGTTTTTCATATGGTTTCATCAAATTTCAAATATTAAAATAGTTTTTGTAAACCTGAGTAGATTTTTCATTTATTTGTGGCATGTAATGGTTTTTATCCAAAATTAGATCTGCTGAAGATTTCTATGGGTGTGTTCACTGGAGACAGTGACTTGTGTGTTTTTTACTCTTTCTTTCTTTTTATCTCTCTTTCTGTCTCTCAACATCTTCTTCCTTCCTTCTTTTATTTTCCTTCTTTCTTAGTTTATTGGGAGTTGATATTTTCAAAAACCCTCTTACTTGAACTCCAGTGTTATTTGTCTTGTCCTTCTTATGTTTGCATATCCATATTATTCTGGGAACATAAAATGAGCAGGAAAATGTTACTTCTTTTGAGATTTTTCTGTGTAATTAATATTATATTTCCTTTCTGGGAAACTCTTTAATGAAATAATTTTCAATTACTATTTGGCAGCATTAATGTTTATAATACCTGAAATTAAAACCTTTCTATTGGATCAATTGTGAGTTTGTAACTGATTTAAAACTGATAAAAAGGAAGTGGCGCTGTGGCTGAAGTGGTAGAGCGCTCACCTTGAGCTGAAGAGCACAGGGACAGCACCCTAGCCCAGAGTTCAAGCCCCAGGACTGACCAGAAAAAAAACTGATAAAAAAAAAAAAGCTTTTCATAGTATTCCCTTTTCATCATTGTTGTTTGTGGGTCAAGCCACTTTATCTCTTAGACTTTCTTGAAGCCAAATCAATTTTCATCAAGTATTTTGGTAGTTTAAAAGCCTTGGCACCTTAAGTCTTTCACCCTAACTTCTATTACAGTTCATTTTCTCTGTATCTATTGTTTATAAAATGCACACTATACATTCTTACTAATTCTTAATAGAAACTATATTCTCCAACGACGCCCTTAGATTAGTTTTCATTTCTTTTGGGTCTCATATCAGTAATCAATTACCTTGTTTTTCTAGCTCTTCTCATATTTCTATTTCCATACGCCACAGGTTTTGTTTTACTTTCATTGCTTCATTATTTGTATTATCCTTATAACATACCCTTCCTTCCTTTATTTAACAATACTTAAAACAACATGACTTCAGATGGGAAATAATGATGAAAGAAGTGGCATTGATGAAGATACAGTGTACTTGTAACCTTACTTCTGGAACTGGAACCTCCTTGTACAGCTACTTGATAAAAAGTAAAATAACATGATTCAGTATATAATTTCCTTATGGAATAATCAAATTGCCTCTGTTGTTTATACTGGACTCTGTTTTTCCATTTTTAACTTTCATTTTTTAATTCATGATGTTTTGGTTTGGTAGCTCAATTGAGTATAATGTGAAACATGGTATCATGATGTAATCTTGATCTTAAATTTATTTAATAAATGATTTACTCTGTACCAGCTATTAGTTAGAGTTGCTCTCCCAAGAATGACCCTTCTGCTAATCCTATGCTAAGGTGACATACTCTGTCCAGTCATTAGAACAGAACATGGACACCTAGGAAAGACCTTTATTAAATTGAGGATCTTTTTTTTTAGTACAAAAATTTTCTCTAATTTATTTCAGGGCATGTATGTGGGAATTTGCATTAGGAATTCAAGTACAAAAATACTATCATAATAATTTACGTAAGTTTCTGTATTTCCTATGTAAGAATCTGGCATGTGTTCCTTTTGATTATTAGCCTCCAAAAAACATATTCTCTCTAGTCTATCCTTGGAAACATACTATTTTCACCTAAATTGAATATACATTACTCATATTCCCAACTGGAAGAGCAGATAATAGGATAATAACATTAAAGCTATTTTATTTTCTAAGTAATTCTTAATGATGTTTGCATAGACCTTGGTATTTGCAGCTAGAAAGTGGCAAGGAGAGATTACTAGCATAGGTACCTAAATGAAAACTCATTGTTCCTGTACAAGTTAGAAAGGCAGAATGTTATGTGGACAGAAAGGTACACCTATGTTGGATAAAGATGTTGTTTATGTTATAATATATTAGATAGCTTCTATTCTACTTGCAAACTACTAGCCAAGAAGTCTTATTGTTTCATAGTTTGTGTATCTTCTATATTAAAATGAGGATCTTTTGAGTACAAAACTTTTCTTTAAATAGGTGTTCTATGTATTCTGCTTCAGTGATTCACGTAGAATAATATGAATGAAAATCACTTATAAACTTAATTGAAAATTGAAAATCCCAGTCTCTACCAAAGAACCCATCTCAGAGAGTCTCAGAAGGGTCTGCATTTTAACAAGCACCTTTTATATTTCTGATGCAGGTGGTTGGCAAACTCTGATGCTGTTTAAGAAGTCCCTAGTGATCACACCTGCACTCAATTTAACTTGCAAATATGGAGTGCGTACTACAAAATTTTGCAAGATACCACAAAGTATATCAAGAAACTGAAGTCTTGATCTATTTTCATAAGGAGCTTCCCACGAAATAATACAGAGACCTGTTTCCAATAAACTAAGTGTCTGTAAATATTCGTTTCCACCATTGCATTTTTTATAAATAGCAAAATGTTTTACTGTTCGTGGGAAAGAAAAGAAAAAGAAAAGGAAAGAAAAAGTCAGTTAAAGGAAAAAGTAGTAAGCCTGAAAAAAATCTCAAGAAACAGAAATGAAGAAAACTGCTTTCCACTTGAGAGAATAATATATCCAAAAGTGTAGAAACTACACAGTGAAGATATCTGCAATGATGGTTAAGGTTTCTTTGGGATTCAGGCATAGGTCAAATTGTATAACACCTGCCTGGAAGCCAGTATCACATACGTGCACACAGAGATGGTAAGGGACATCTTACTATCTGTTTCCATGTTTTGAAAAGGAAATCAATTTTGACACATGACAAATTTGTAGAGGCAAATTCTTTCAGCTAAGCTAAAAAATCCTGAGGGTTCTAAATTCCAGATATTTGTGATGGTGGTGGTGGTGGTGGTTGATGTTTGTTTTCTATTTTTGTTGTTGCTGTTGACTCTTTAGTTTTTCAACTGATCCATTTCCTGACCTGCTGAATAAAAACCACTATTTATATTTAATCATTTCTAAATCTAAATCATACTTTTATAATTTTAAGTATCGTTGAGAAAAGAATGCTATACATTTTTAAAATAACCTTATCATCAATTTTATTCCTATCTTTTCTTTGATGTAAATGACACATTGAAGAACTATAGTTAGCTTGTTGATGGCAAAAATGATAAGATGGGAAGATTTATGATCTGATAAAAAATCAGTGACACAATATACATGACAAGGAGAGATAATAACAAAGGTGTGAAAATTATATTTATGTATAGATATCCATGATGGTACATTTTAAAGTAGAAAAAAATATTTTAGTAGGCTAAGGTCTTATAACAAGAAATAATGATTGGAAGTCTTAAAAAGATAAAAATTTATGTAGAATGAAAAATGTTTCTGCCATCGAGAACAATTAGAAAGAATATTCTTCCCTGTAGACATCAGCATGAGAGAAGATCAAAACTAGACAAGATAAAACCCTTGGGGATGTAACAGACAGAAAACCCACTTTATAATGTCCTATTTCCTGGACCGAAGAGGACTTTCTTCTATAATATACCTTTAGTCATTTGAAAAAATTAATGATCCATGAAATGAGGATTCTTATTTCAATAGGTAGGTTGTTCCACAGACTTTCAAAAGATCTGTGTTTGAGGCCAAAACTCCAATTATGTGCCTATATTTCTAAGTTAACTGCTCTTTGTTACCAAACTATCTTTTCTGTTTTCTATTGTCTTTGATATGAATAATTAAAGACAACTCTAAGAAGTATCAAATAGAATAGTTAACATTATTTTGCTTTGTTTCATTCTACTATCTTTCTATCTATCTATCTGTGACCTATCTACCTCTGTTTCTTACTAAGTATTTTAATGGAACTGCAGGCCATGCTGTGAAGTATGCTAGAATATAAGTCCAAATATTCAATTATTTGTTTCAAATAACTAAATGTAAGACAGGGCTAATATAAGTGTGCTTTTCTTTTTTTGTTGTTATTTGTTTGCTTAGTGCCAATACTCAAGATTGAACTTGGCCTGGGCATTATTCCTAAACTATTTTATTCCAGACTAGCACTCTACCACTTGATCTACAGCACTGCTTCTGACAGTAGACGTAGTTTCATGGACTTTTCCAACCTAGCTGGCTTCTAACTGCAATCCATAGATCATAGCTCCTTCAGTAGCTAGGGTTATAGGTATGAGCCACAGGCACTGGTTGATAAATGGTTCTTACCAGATTAAGTGATTACAAAATTCTCTGAGTTGATTTCTAAGTACAAATAGACAAAAATATACACACATGCACATATACATACATGGATATGTATATCTCTCATCTACTGATTTTTTACTTTTATCATCAATATTGCTACAATATAATACATATAATATATGCTATTTCTAAAATATAATGTGTACTATTTGTGGTAAGTCTGTACCAAAAGATTAATATATATATATGTATATATATTAAATCAGTACCTTAAATCTTTTAAAGATATACATTTCACAATGTGTAAATTAGAACAAAAAACTCAAGGATAAACATTTAGCTTCTTGTACTGATCCAGTGTGAGAAAAGTCACATTCATTCTACTAATGAGAAGAATTTATATTGGAAAAGCTGAAGATTTATTTCAAAGAGAGAATTAATTGATTTGTGGGATTGATTGTCTCTAGCAGATTTCCAAGAAAAACAGTCTAGGAAATTCCAAGTTTTCTAGACTTGTTAACTATTTAGAATAACTAGATAAAATAAATACATAAATATAGCAACTGAGAGTGTGAAATTGACTGGAGAAATAATTATGTTACAGATGTGAGCCACTGGCGCCCGGCTGGGTAAGAATTTTGAAAGGGGTAACACTGATAAAGATGTGTTGTATTTATGAGCTGCTTTCTTCATTACATAGCAACTCCTTTGTACATGTAAATATAAATATATATTGAAATATAATATTGAAATATAATAAAAATAACATATGTGTACACATATATTTTGTTTATATGTAGGCATATATACGAAATACAAATTAAAACAATATTATATAATATACTTAGAAGGAACTATATATATTTTTAATCCCAACTTAAAACTAAAATAATCATAACTACTGGATTAAAAATAATGTACAGCCAGGCACTGGTGGCTCACCCATGTAATCCTAGCTACTCAGGAGGCTAAGATCTGAGGATCACAGTTCAAAATCAGCTGGGCAGGAAATTCTGTGAGACCCTTATTTCCAATTAACCACCTTAAAACAAGAAGTGGCTCTGTGGCTCAAGTGGTAGAGTATTCACCTTGAACTGAAAAGCTCTGGGACAGCTCCCAGGCATAGAGTTCAAGCCTCATGACTGACCCAAACAAAATGAAACAAAACAAAACAAAACAAAAACATACAGTATATGAAGAGTGTCATGGCTGTGGAGTGGAGTCTACAAATATTGTTAACATGCTATTATATTCTTCAAAGCATAGTTATTTATTTGGCTGATTGTAGTCAATTATGACATAATTGCTCATTATTTTGTTTGCTATTTAATATCCTACACGAAATGAAAAGATATGTTTACAAACATACATCCAGAAACAATCTCTAATGATACTGCACTACAACTAGGGATGTTTCAGTTACTTACCATCACTGTGATCAAAATACTTATTAAATATAAATTAAGGGAGGAAGTTGAGTCCGTGATGGTGGAAAGATACAGTAGGGCATTTACTATTAACCTAGCCAGGAAACAGGTAAAAGAGGCAGGAAGAATCAGGGATAATATAATTCTAAAGACTGCCCTTGAGATCTACTTTCTCCAGCCACTTCCTACTTTCTAGAGTTTCAAAATATGAACCTTGGAGCACATTTAATCAATTGCTTCAATTCCAAAACAGTGTTACCTATCTACCTTTTTTTCATCTGTGTCTAAGGAAAAAAAAACCACTGTCATTCATAGTACTATCTTAATAAACCATGGAAAAATCTGATAGAAGCTGAATTCATGAACAGTTTTGATAATACATATATGAAATGAATGTATTAAAAATTAAAGATTTATATGATAGGCTGATAAAAGACAAACAAATGTCAATCACCAAATACATTTAATAAGAAAGCGTGAGTATTTTCTGTGCAACAGTCATTGGTGAACTGTTTGTTTTTCTTCAGATGTAAAGGGGAAACAATTATTCCTTGGGTTCCAGCAATTGGTGTGTGTGCGTGCCCTTGTGATGGTCCTGGGGCTTAAAGTCAGGGCTTTGGCACTGCTCCTGAGCTTCTTTTGTGCAATGCTCATACTCTGCCATTTGAGACCAGTTCCACTATTGGCTTTTTTTTTTTTTTAATAGTTTGTTAGATATAAGAATCTCACAGCCTTTCCTGACCACACTGGTTTGGGACCATGATCCACATATATCAACCTTGAGTAGCTAGAATTACCACTATGAGCTATTGATGCCCACTCATGTTTTCTTTTCTTTTATTAGAGAGAGAAATATTTTTTCAGCTTTCTCTTTATGAAAGTGAATAAACTTTTTAAGCTCAAAGGTAATTATGAAAATCCATTATTTTCCCTTTTCATTAAACTTTTGATTTGAAGAAGAAATATTAATTTGATAATAGCTTCATAGATCTTCTTCTAAGAAAGACTTTTTGGGTAAAATCACTGAATAATTGAGCTTAATTGAGAAGGGTATCTTTCTGATATTGCTGTAGATATTGGAGATTGCCATACTCTAGAGTTTTATGTGAGTTTAGCCTAAAGGATTTTTTTAAATGTATTTCATTACTTTTTTTCCCCCCCAGATGTGTGTCAATGACTAAAATATTCTAAAATCATTCTCTCAAATTTATCTTTTTAAGAAGAGAATGATTTGGGCTGGGAACATAGCTCAGTGGCAGAGCGCTTGCCTTGAATGCCTGAGGCCCTGGGTTAGATTCCTTAGCACCACATAAGCAAAAAGAAAAAAGCCGGAAGTGGTGCTCAAGTAGTAGAGTGCTAGCCTTGAGCTGAAGAGTTGAGGGACAGTGCCCAGGCCCTGAGTTCAGGCCCCAGGACCAGATCCAAAAAAAAAAAGAGAAGAGAATGATTTAATATGGCCTTTGTAACTTTGATTTACATAATTGAAGATATAAATAAGGCTCTGTCTCATGCCAATAAATAACATGTATCTTTTCAGCAAATATAAAACATATAATTTTTATATCTCTGTATCCAGTGTAAAATGTATCTATAATTTGTATTAAAGCTTTAACTTTTTTAGTCAAGCCTTTTCCTGAAAACTATAAACAAAACTATGTCAAAACAGAGAAAAATATACATTTTCATAGTTTTATTTATAGTTCAATTAGCTTTCATGTTTTTTATAAATGCCCAAAACATAAAATTAGGCCTACATATATTTTCTGTATACAGAATTAAAACAAAATAAAGAAAATAAAGAAATCCAAATATGTTTACCTGGTCTCTTAAATAAATATACCAAAGCAAACTTAATAAAGAAGAATTGGACAGTACAAACTTCGCCCACATTCTAACTATGGATGTAAGAAAATATCAATTATAAAAAATCACATTGTACCTTATAAATATGTTAGAAACAATAGCAAGAGAGAAAAAAGCCACTTGGTCCCTATCTTGGGACTCATTTCACTTAACTTCATCTTATCTGGTCATATGTAGATAGTTTTTAACCTTTTCTACTTGTCCCTCCACTGTGGTATAACCCCTGTTTTCCCTGTATTTGATGTCGGTATAATTTGGGGAGGGGAAGGAAACAAATGTTTAAATAGGGATACAGGTCGAGCCATTGTAACAATGAGATGTACAAACGCTATGTAGAAAAACGAACTTTACAATTTAGGTGGGGTGGGGGGAGTGTAGTTGAGGAGGTGGGAGGGAAGGGATGGTAGGAGAAAAACAAAGGAGGAGGCAACAATGCTTAATAAGAAATGTACTCATTTTCTTGCTCATGTAACTGTAATCCCTCTGTACAGTATTTTCACAATAAAAAACTTATTATAAAAAGAAAATACCAATTATAGAAATACTTATTAAAATTCTTATATATCTTTTGTTTGGGGGGGATCCGGTCGTTGGGCCTGAACTCTGGGCCTGGGCGCTGTCCCTCAGCAATTCAGCTCAAGGCGAGTGCTCTACCACTTGAGCCACAGCGCCACTTCTGGCCTTTTTTTTCTGTTTTTGTGGTGCTGAGGAATTGAACCCAGGGCCTCATGCAGGCAAGGCAAGCGCTCTACCACTGAGCCACCTTCCCAGCCCTCTCATATGTCTTAAATGTAAAAATGGATAATCAAAATATCCACAGTATCTGATATTACATATAAATATGCAAACTTCATAACTAGATCTGAAATCAAATCTTTTGCTGATACTTTTTATCAAGATGAACTTAACTGACCAGCCTTAAAAACTCTGTACTTCACTCATGCCTAGCTAAGGAATCTAAGATCTGAAAATTACAGTTCAAAGCCAATCAGGACCTGAAAAGGAAGTGTGGCTTAAGTGCTAGAATAAGAGCCCTAACCAAAAAATCTAAAGGACAAGGTCCAGGTCAAGGTTCAAGCCTTAGTCCTACCATACACACACACACACACACACACACACACACACACACACACACACACACACACACACACAATTTGTACAATGAGAAAAAATGTATCTACAAAATGTAGTTGGTATAAATTTTAATCAACAGCTAAGAATTCTGAGCCAATAACTTAATTTTTTATTTATTTTTGCCAGTCCTGGGGCTTGGAATCAGGGCCTGGGCACTGTCCCTGACCTTCTTTTGCTCAAAGCTAGCACTTTACCACTTGAGCCACAGTGTCACTTCCGACCTTTTCTGTTTATATGGAATCGAACCAAGGGCTTCATGTATGATAAACAAGGATTTTGTCACTAAGCTAAATTCCCAGCCCAATAAGTTATAATAATCTATTGCTATAGTAATTAGAAGTTCCATTTTAGAAAAAAATCAGAGATTTATAATAGATCTATCCTGCCAGGATTATAGCTAAATTCTGAAGAACACAGGATCCACCAATAATGGGAGATGTAATCAGACTTGGTCCTCCTGCCATGACCTCTCTGTTGGACACATAAACAGTGGTGAACAGAATTCCCAAGAAAGTGAGTCGGTTTGTATCTCTGCAAGGCCGTAGAGTTTCATGAGTTAGTTTTGAGTTATATATTTTTTGTATTAGTAAGAAGCCCAGTCTTTGCTTCTATCAATAGTCACTTGAGACTTTCAGGACCAGACTTACGCTACCTTTTTATCCTTGTGACTGAGTTTCCTGAACAAAGCCTCTGAACTGTAGAGTTGAGTGAGTGCTGACCGATAGTATCCTCAAGGAAGAAACATATAAAAGACAGTAAAGGGCAGCAGACAAAGTGCATTATCTTATTGTAAGTGATTCTCCAGGGAATTCTGGAGCTCAGATGGACTTTTTTTGAGCATGGACCTAGTCAAGAATATCCGAGTCCTTTTGTTGTGGTTTATTTATTTACTTAGCATTTCCTTGGTTCTAGGTATTGCACCAGGGACTTCTGTGTAGCAGGCAAGTATTCTAGAACTCCATACCATCTGACCTCTTGTTATATTTTTGTTTTTTGAGATAGGTTCTTAGACAGACCCTGCTGAATCCTGCTATCCTCCAGTTCATGTGTAGCTGGAATTACAATCATTATCCCTCAGCTTTCTTCGTAACCCTTGAAAGGGAAACCTTTGTAATAGAGGGCTGCACCTTGAGACACCAAAGGCAGATGTGCTCACAGCTAAAGCATTAGGAGCGTTGTTGAAATGAAGAATTTAAAGACGTAAAGTACACTGGTGCACATTTATCTACATTGGCTTAATTCTTGAAATTGTTTCACCTAGGAACACTTTCAAGAGAATGGTCAGTTTGCTTCCCATGGAAAATTGTTAGACGAAGTAGAACTATCCTTGTGTCCAAAGTTTACTTGTATAAAGTTCATAAGGGTCCCTGCACCAGCTTCTTTCTCCAGGTTGCCAACACCGCAGGTCTCCTGGCTGTGCAAGAATCATTCTGATATCCCTAAAGTACTTCTTTGAACTGTGTAAATGAATCACAACTGTGTTCCTGAGGAGTTTAGAATTTCTCTTGTAACACCATTAACTCAAATGCAGGGATTTTACACATGAGTGATTTGCTTGTTCCTGTCTTCATCTAGTGTATGCTGTCATGATATTATCTCCATTTCCTGATTCTGGGTCTTTTATCAAGTCCATATTGTTGCCTTCAACCAATCTGGTGTCAAATGGGTAGCAGTACAAAAGTTTAGACCTTGTACTTCAGAATTTGCAGATACTTTTCTTTGCTTCTTAGTTAAAGGATATCATTCTATTGAGTAAATGGGTAGAAGGACATAATGAAATGCAAAATGGTTCAGAGGCAGTGCCATATTTCAAATATAATTGGTAGAATGTCACTATTCATCAAAAAGGTGTTTTTGAAACAAATTCTGTAATATATTTTAAAGATGCTGGTTTTCTTTCTCTTTTTATGGGTCTGGTCGTGGGGTCTGAACTCTGGGCCTGGGTGCTGTCCTTCAGTTCTTCAGCTCAAGGCTAGCGCTCTACCACTTGAGCCACAGCACCACTTCCAGCTTTTTTCTTTTTGCTTATGTGGTGCTGAGGAATCGAACCCAGGGCCTCAGGCATGCAAGCAAGCACTCTACCACTGAACCACCTTCCCAGCCCCAGGGTGCTGGTTTTCTATCTCTAGCAAAATTAATAGCATTGTAATTCTTCTTTAAATATAGGCCATTGCTTTCACTATGATACTATTTTCTTCCTCAGCTGTCATGATATATGTAAAGTACAAACTAGAATTAGGAGACAGGAGTGTTTATACATGCTTGTAATGGCATTTCATTATGAGGTAGTGACAGTTAGAATGTGAGCTTGAGGTCAGCCCATGAAAATTGGGTATAGTCTTAACTCTAGAACAAAATATAAACAAAAGGAGGAGCTCTGTGTATCAAGTAGTCAAGCTGTTGTCAAATATAAGCAAAGGCCTGAGCTCATTCCTATTTCATAAATAGACTTTTAAAATCCAAAAAGACACAGGAGATACAAAGTAGCTTTTTAAAAATACTGTATTTGGTACTAATTTAAAAAAGGGAAATTTTCTTAAAAAACAAAACCACCAACAAAATTTGATTAGTGAATAGGTTTAACCTTAATGCTTGTGTAAGATTTATAATATAAAATTTAAAACTTTAACTATGCGGAGTTCAAATATTTGTAACTATATGTAGTTCTCATGTGATTTCATTAACATTCAGGTGATGTAACCTTTCTGATAATTCATCTCTGACTGATCACATGTGGATGTTTTCTTAGGATTTTGATGAATTAGATACTACAATGTGAAAAATTACACAAATAACTTTGTATTTCATTAGGAATTGGATGATTCTTCAGCATGGATGCCAGCCTCATTAATTGAAATGCAATGCCAACACTTCATGTATTTAATAATATCTCTCAAAGAAAGAAATTACTCACAAGGGAGAGTCTGAAGAATAAGATCAATGGGCTTATATTAGTGTAAATTATCACTGATTAATGGATGCATTTGGGACTTGAACGTTATTTAGAATTTTTTTTTACATACTGCCAGTTTTGTAAGTTTACATGAAATATGTCAAAAGTTGAAAATATAAATTGTGGTAACTTGTGGTTTATATCTGCTAAATTATGGTTTCAAAGAGAAATCAAGGAATTACTATATGATATATCTGATAAGAGATATTAAGTTCTATTTTCATAAGGAAAAAGTCTTACTGATCAGAATTTCTTTCTCATTCTTCTATATAATTTTGGGCATAGTCTGCCACTAAATTGACAAAGGATGAGCCAATACAAAAGCAGTACTCACAGACAATATGTTGGAAATGAACTTTACACTTTGGGAGGATTTGGGAGGAGGGAAAGTGGGAGAAAAATGAGGGAGGGATAACAATGTTTAACAAGAAATGTATTCACTACCTTACATATGTAACTGTAACCCCTCTGTACATCACCTTGGCAATATTAAAATTACTGTTTTAGAGTTAAAACAGCTTATTATTTCATTAAAATACAACCTAAATATCAGAATGTATTATGCAACTAGATCTACCAATCTAAAATTTTAATTTTAATTAAAAAGTTCTTAAATAGAGGAATGAAGTAATATTTGGGTCTCTGATCTTCATGAAAAGAATATAATTTTCCTCTTTAACTGTTTTACATTGAAAAAGGTATTTGGACCTAGAACATGGAAAGACTTGGCAGGTAGACAGGTACTGTAAAAAAATTGAGTAATTTTATTTCACCTTTACTATTAATTAACTAGAACATTCCATTTTATCTGTGAAATATGTGCTTATCTAATTGAGAACATTTCTACAATCATTTAGATTTAGCACTTACATTTTAATTTTGTCAAAACTTCCTAATTCAAGTCATCTCATACATTATTGACAAAATTTTTCTTTCTTACTTTTATCTCAAATACTAAGTATTTTTTCCCACAGAGTCAGAAAATGCATTCAACTTCCTTTGTATTGGAATTCACCAATAGTTTTACTTCTTACACAATCTTGCTATAACTTTGATGAACTATCAAGAGAAAAAAAATTCTCCTAATTACCAAAGACTGAATAGAATGATCATTTTGGAGAAAATCTCTATTACCTGAAGCCTTCTGAAAAAGTGTGAATGGTTGATTTAATATTCTGTGCAACATATAACCCTGATATTTATTACAATTCATATAAAAGTGATTTGGTTTTCTGTTTCCTGACTTCCCGATGCCCTTTCACGTGTGTCTGTTACTTTCCGTGACAGTGATGTTCAGACTCATTCATCTAGAATGACTTGTAAATTCTCAACTTCTCTTGAAATGTCCAGCTAACAGTTCTTTCTTTAAAACTATTCTCTGCCTCTGCCTGGTTTTTAATCTCCATGTACACATCATGTTTACATGATTACTTTGCCCTTGTTCATCCTCAGTTCCACATGATAAGCCTCATATAATGTGATTCTCCCCAAAAGAAGATTCTTGCACTTATTTTTATATTGTACATTCCAATAGATTACTCGACAGGTAAGAGGTTATTCAAATGCACTGAAGATTGAATGAGTAGACAAATCACTTTACATCTCAATTCAAGTTTTTTAAGTTCCATTTTTGTCATATTCTGTTAATACTTATGCTCTTCCTATCGTGTACCTTGCTCAAAAGAGAGTATATTTTAGAAAGTAATTTTCTAAATCTAAAGTTGCAGTTTTATTTGATTGCTGTTATAACAAGTCAACTTTGAAATAGATTGCCTCATAAAACCAGTCAGAGCATTTACCTGTAAGGAATGGAAGAACATAGAAGTATTTAGGAAAGCTGTTGAACAGATGTTTTCTGATTGGTGGAAGAGCCTCTGGGAGGTGTAAGGTGTTTTTTTTTTGTTTGTTTGTTTATTTTTTAAAGCCTCTATCTGGCTCCATTCTGTACACCATGGCAGAGTTTTTAAGAAGGCTTAGAATTGATATTTTATATCAGTGCATAACAAAAGGCTCTTAATTCATATTAACAGAAAGTGAAGAAAGAATAAAGTAGAAATCAAGCCAATAAAAAGATATATGCATTCATTTCTCAACATTTTTATCCTTAAGTTAGTTAAAATTACTTAAAAATGAAAGGTTATTTTGTATGCATTTTGTTAGAGATAAGTACAAATATTGTATTTTAGTATCAGCTAAGTGGAAGATCCAGAAATAAAATTATATGTTCCTTGATAAAGCTTTTGGCTTCTATGTACAAAGCATTAAAATACATTAAAATTATATTCACATAAGTGTGATTAAATGGTATTAGATAAAGCACTGATTTATAGCCATTCATTAAAAATTTAGCAGAAATTAAATTTTTCATCATTTTGTTACCCATGTATAATTTTTCAGTGCACAGTATATAGATAATTTATGTTGCTTTGTACTTTGAAAATGTGGAGAAGAAAGACAATTAGCTCATAAAATAGTTTCTACTGTTTATCTTTAGTTGTTTCCCTGTGTTTATTTTTTCTTTTTAATGACAATAATTGAAAGGAAATAAGCTGTTCTCCAAATTTATACACAATGAGAGTTCAGATTTCTAAAACATATCAACATTCACTAGGGAACTGTTTGCTTTATTCGAACACATAGACTCTAGCAGAGTTAATATTAACTCAATAAATATTTATTGCATTACACTGTTTTAGAGATCAGAGAGTTATTGCTCAATTATTGCCTTATTACAGTCATACACATTGTCATAGGTAGTTTGCACCAAATCTCTCTGATGTTGGTATTTAACCACTAATTAAGCTAGAGAAAGCAGAATGAATACAAACCTGTTCACATGAAGAATTCACAGCTCACCATGTTAAATGTTAACCATGTTAACTCTCTTGTCTTATCATAATGAACTTTCTTGTCTTGTCACCCATGACTTGGAGAATACATACAGTGTAAAAAAATAGACACAAAACAAGAAGCAATGTATAAAAGGAGAAGAGTGTCTAGGGTAGGAAAGAAGAAAAGGGGAGAGGGGAAAGAAGAATGGAGGGGCTCAAAGAAAGTAGAAGAGACCACATTGGAAATTTTTTAACAAAAGTCAAATAGGCCAGATTTAAAAATGGAAGTAGAAAGCGGGCATTGGTGGCTTATGCCTGTATTCCTAGTTACAGGAGCTGAGATCTGAAGATCGTGATTCAACGCCAGTTCGAGCAGGAACATCCTTGAGACTCTATATCTCCAATAAACTACCACAAAATCAGAAGTGGCAATGGGTCTAAGTGGTAGAGCACTATCCTTGAGCTGAAGAGCTCAGGGACAGTATCTAGACCCAGAGATCAACCTGTATCCCTATTTAAGAATTTTGTTTTTTCCCTTCCTCTCCACAAATTAGAAAAAAAGGAAGTACCTCGATGTTAAAGTTAAAGGAGACAAATCTCTCCCTCCTCAAATTCAAAACAAAACAAACCCCAAAAACTAACCTGAGCAGAAGAGTTGAGTGTAAATTATTGTATCAAATGCCAGGGAGCTCTGTGATAGAAAACTGGTGATTTCTGATCACAGCAATATATCATAAACTGGAAATGGCAAACACTAGTGTAGCACACCGAATTACTGTAATCCTGGTGTTGTTTTAGTTCTAATTTTGCTTAATGCTAGATAGTATTTGAGCATGCAATATCAGTGAATAAAGTATAGCACTGTTCTTTTTAATGTTTCAAAACCAGTCACTTAGGTAGGGATTTATAGATTTGTATCTGAGGTAAGACCTTTCTCCCAGAAAAACAAAAACAAACAAACAGGAAAAAACAAGAAATGCAAATGATATGAAAATCAGGGTGCTCTTTTTCTAAAAAATATATATACGTGTGTGTGTAGATAGATAGATAGATAGATAGATAGATAGATAGATAGATAGATAGATAGATAGATAATTACAGAACTGTGATGCTCACAGGTATACTTAGCAATAAGGTGAAGGGTTACTGGTCTTAACTATAAATTCCTATTTCCCTATGCCCTTTTTTCTGTTGAATGTTACAACAGGAAAGGCATTGGCAAGTGTCCTAAAGGATGGGTTTAATGAGAGGTAACCTGGTAGTCAGCAGACCAGTAAAAATATGTGATGACAGGGCAGACAAACTATAAAGACAGAACTATAACTGCAGGCTTCATGATCTCAATTTCACTTAACATTAATAAGTATTGTGGCCGAAAGCATTAGTTATATTAGGGACTTATTGCTAGTATAGCTGATTTGTCTGAGTGAAATTTAAATGAATCTCAAATGTAATTATTAAAGGCATACCATTTCACTGGAAATATTGAAAACATTGGATTCCCTTTATATCCTCTAAAGCTAATAAGATATCATCAAGATTTTTATTCAGTTTCTCTTAATAATAGTCTTCACTTAGTAAGATCAAAAAGCTATTGGATTTCATGGTTATTTACATGGGAGAATTTTCTTTGATAACTGGAAATATCTCATGAATTTTTATTTAGGCCATCACTTGCAAAGAGAATAGCCTTAAGATGTATCATTTCATATTAATTTTAAGAAAAAAATCCTAAACATTAGAATGTGACTAAAAATAATTATAAAGGTAAAATAATGAATTTATTTTTAACTACATTTTTGTTGGATTAGATACAATTCATTCTGTTATTACTTACTGAATCTTTCTTCATGTAAGGAAATTCGTAATTATATGTACTTTTCTGGAAGTAGAAATCAATAGGAATTAATTAAATTATTGTAACTATGTCATAGGCAAATTTACTTTGAGTGCCAAAATCTAATTTAAATATATTGATATGAAGTTATTTATCTAGAAACTATTCATTAAGCAGTGACTCAAGCACTAGGAAAGCAACTGTGCAGAAGAAAAGTCTTCTGTCTCACCAAGCTTATATATGACTAAAATGCATGAGACGATCAATTTACAAGGGGATTAGGCTGATTTTGGCTGATGGTTTCAGAGGTTTTAGCTCATCATTGGTTGGTCCTGTCACCTTTCGACTTGTGGTAGCACAGAGCATCTTAGACTATGTGACAGAGGAAGCCATTCACTTCATGATGATTTCTTTGTTGCTTTGTGTGTCCCTCCCCATGGTATAACCCCTGCTTTCACTGTATTTGATGTTGGTATAATTTGTGGAGGGGAAGGGAAAAAAAACAAATCGTTTAAATTGGGATACAGGTGGACCCATTGCAACAGTGAGATGTACAAGTCGTTATGTCGAACTTTACAACTTTGGCTGGGGCGGGGGAGGGGGTGGGGGGAGGGGGCCGGGGGGCGGTGGGAGATGGGAAGGGATGGGAAGGGGAAACAAAGGAGGAGGCAACAATGCTTGATAAGAAATGTACTCATTACCTTGCCCATGTAATTGTAACCCCTCTATACGGAATTTTCACAATTAAAAAAAAATGAAAAAAAAAAGAAATGTTTATGTTTGTGTCCTGACATTCTCTTCAAAAGCACTCCTAAGGTTCCCTAACTAACCTCCTACCTCTGGGTTCTGTTGCTTAAGATCCCATCTTGTCTTCTTAGGGCAACATGTCCGCAAACAAGCCTTTAAAGCATAGGTCCTCAGGGCACTCTTCCAAACCAAAGAAAGAAATGGTAGCCGAGCAGGTGGTGCAAGCCTGTAACCCTATCTACTCAGGAAGCTGAGATTTTAGGATTACGGTTCAAAGGCAGCCTGGGCAGAAAATCGTTGAGGCTCTTATCTCCAATAAACCACCAGCAAACCACAACTGGCACAATGGCTCAAGTTGTAGAGCTCTAACCTTAAGCTGAAGAGCTCAGGGTCAGTGCCCAAAGCCAAGAGTTCCAGCCCTATGCCGGTGCTCGTGCCTGTAATCCTAGCTACTCAGGAGGCTGAGATCTCAGGATCATGCTTCAAAGACAGCCCGAGAAGGAAAGCTCAGAGACTGTAATTGAACATAAAACCAGGAATGGAACTGTGGCTCAAGTGGTAGAATGACAACCTACTATTAGTAGGAATTTGAAGAAAGTTTTACCCTGGAGGTACTGGTTTATAGCAATGCTTAAAGAAAAAAACAAAAACAGCCAGAGTAACAACTAATAACAACTTTGAATTTTAATACAAATCATGGTTAATTTCTCAGAATACTTACATTACAATTTTCACAATTTGACACTATAATTATCATCATCCATAATTTTGAATATTTGAAAATATTTTATTGATTCTGACATACAAATATGTAAAATCAAATGCTATGTGGCCTCTGAGCTATACAATTTAAGGTAAATAAAATTAAAGAGGTAATTCCTTACTGTTAAAAAAATAAGCAGAAATGGAGGCTGATTTTTTTTTATTGTGAAAATAGTGTACAGAGGGGTTACAATTACATGGGCAAGATAATGAGTACATTTCCTATCAAGCACTGTAGCCTCCTCCTTTGTTTCCCCTTCCCATCCCTTCCCATCCTCCCTCCCCCTTCCCCCCTTCCCCTCTCCTCCACCCAACCCTGCTCCCCCCCACCAAAGTTGTAAAGTTCGTTTTTCGACATAAGACTTGTACATCTCATTGTTGCAATGGGTCCACCTGTATCCCTATTTAAACAATTTGTTTTTCCCCTTCCCCTCCACAAATTATAACATCAAATACAGTGAAAGCAGGGGTTATACCATGGGGGAGGGACATACAAAGCAACAAAGAAATAATCTTATAAATGTGTTAGAAACAATCGCATGAAAGAAAAAAATTTGAATACATATCTTAGGGTTCATTTCCCTAACATCAACTTATATGACCTTTTCTGCTTGACTCAGACATATACAAATTATTGTAAATAAGGGAAACCATGGGACCTATGTTTCTTTGGGCCTGTCTTACTTCACTTAAGATAATTTTTTACAAGTGGTTTCCATTTCCTAACAAATGGGGCAATGTCGTTCTTCCTGATGGAGGCATAGAATTCCATGGAGGCTGTTTTTTGTTTTTTTTTTTTTTTTTGGATCCGGTCGTCGGGCCTGAACTCTGGGCCTGGGCACTGTCCCTCAGCTCTTCAGCTCAAGGCTAGCGCTCTACCACTTGAGCCACAGCGCCACTTCCGGCTTTTTTCTTTTTGCTTATATGGTGCTGAGGCATCGAACCCAGGGCCTCATGCATGCAAGGCAAGCACTCTACCACTGAGCCACCTTCCCAGCCCCTGGAGGCTGTTTTTTTCCTAAATATTTAGAAATATATTTATTAGATTACCATATATTGTTTTAATTTATGTGATTCCTTCCTTTAACTTCATTTTTTTGGTTTCACTCTTTCAATTTATTTGCTATCTACAATCCTATCTTTAAATTCCAATTCATTTTGTTTTTATGTTATTGTTAAATATTACAATTACAAATATTACAATTCAATAGGTCAAGTTATGAGTTAAACGCTTCTTGGTTAATGTGGCATCTAACTTTGTTTTCCGCCCATTTTTCACCTCCTGTACTGCAAAATACGATATGGCCTGAACAATTCTACAGCATGTAGAACCATACATATTTCAGGTCCTGTATACAGAACATAGAGTGAAAAATAAAACACCCCATTGTTTGTCAGGCGTTCTCTGTGGATGCTTCCAGGAAGTTTTTACCTTTCCCCAAGGTATCACTTTCTGAAGCTGAGGTAACCCAGTGTAGATGCTAACATCTGCCTGATTGCTGATTGCTTTTCAACATGGCAGCAAATCCTCCTTTTGGTTGTGGGCACCTGTGGAAGGCCCCGTGCCTGCCTCAAGTATTCAACTTCATGAATTTATTTTACATACTGGAAATGTGGGGAGTATTGTGATTAATAAACTTATACACAGATGCAATTCATAGGACATGTTTGAGATTATTTTAAAGGCAAAAGTTAAACTCAAATATTGAAACAAAAGACGTGTCATTGCCAGTATTATTGAAAAATAGTATGACCTGGAAGATGCTATCCGGTGCTGTGTTCTGTGCTTTCACTTCTAAATGAGGAAAACATTTCAAAGGAGAACAATAATTAAAGCCTGAGCTTTTTTCCCTCCAATTCAATAAAACAATGACATAATTTGTAGATAAAGTTAAAATATAGGTAAAAATGATAGCTTCCTGAAGAAATAAAATCTTCATAAAGCAACAAGTATATCTAAAAGTAGACTACAAAACAGTAAATAACAAATGCACAGTTATATGAGATTAAGCCCAATCATGAATTTCTGAGAAAAATGTTATTTGAACTAGAACCACACACACAAAAAAGCAGAATGTATTTTATGGGCCAACAAAGGAAAAAAACTTTATTACAGTACACTTATATTAAGGTATTCACACATATAAAAATAGATAGAAATAAACATCTCACTCTCAAATCCACTTGAATAGAAATTCAAATTAGTTACACTTGTGTCTACTAAAATATAAAAATGTGTTCATGAACAAAAATACCTTTACCAAATATATAGTTTTGGTACTTTGGAATAGTAATAGAACTATATGTGAATTATCAATGCAAAAATATATTCTTTGTATGCGCATTTTCCCTTAAACCCTGAAAACATACAGTGTGTGTGTGGAGGTGAAGGCAACAGAGCTAAATAAATAAGTGAAAAAATAAAACCCTTGAATGAATCAATGAAGCTAAAAAGTCAGTAGTCATTTTTAAATGTTAACTTCTATTTACTACTCAAACTTTATATTATCATAAAACCATTTCTTTTGTCAAAATAGTTCTAGTCCAGATTTACTTTAGCAGTGAGAGACAGAATAAACTCAGAGAGTTTCTACAAACAACAGCAACCAATAAAAAAGTATTTGATTTTTTTATCTCATGTATCTTTTTTCTTCAACTATAAGGGAAATTAAGTAGACTGTCTGTCCCATTTCCCTCCTGGGTACAAGTTGCTATAATATTTGTGTTTGATAAAAGAGTTTTTATCTTTCATAAGGACATAGTATCTAATTTATCAAACAATATATACTGTTATTCTCAGCTGAAACATATATCAGAGAATGAATGGTTGGTAATAAAATAAAATGATACAAAAGGGGAAATGGTAGAGTGGCCCAGAGAGGAACACATTGAATAAATGATTTATCCCAGTGTTATGCATTGCTCAGCTGTTTACTCCCTGATATAAATATCCTGGGTACCCTCGTTTTTCATTCTATTTTACACTCACAATAGATACAATTCAACTGAGGGTGATAATAATTGATTTTCTTTTACTGCATGTGTAATCAAATACTAACAATATCCTCCTGGCTCTCACTGCAGATATACATAATTGTAGACAAGATCATAGAAAATGTATGATGACTATATCCTAAAATCTCTTTTGTCTGAATGCAACTGTTCTTTGTCATTATTACATAGTCAACATTTGGTGGGACCTTCCATTAATATGAAATATGAACTAGTGAAAAATCCTGATTATGATTTTTATTTGACCAATGAACACATTTATAAAGCTGTTTAATTCAGGTGAATAATAAGCCCACACTAGATTTTTTAAGTGTTTTTATTTTTATTTTTATTTATTATTATTGTGAAAATACCATACAGAAGGGTTACAATTACATGGGCAAGTAATGAGTACATTTCTTATCAAGCATTGTAGCCTCCTCCTTTGTTTCCCCTTCCCATCCCTTCCCAGATCACAGCCTCCTGAGTATCTAGGATTATAGGCATGAGCACCAGCACCCAGCTCCACACTATGCCTTATTTTTCCTTTTACCTTCTGAGTTTCCTTTACTATATTAACTGTGTTAGTTGAAAATACAAAGTATTTTGGCCTATTGGCCATCACCGTGTCTGTGGGAAGAGTGGTGTAATCCTTTACCCACAATTCCTTCTAGTGAGATACACTTACACTACATGGAAATTTAAGCTTGGTAACTAACAAATTAAAAAAAAAACTACATCATCAACCTATTAATTTTCCTGTTTCATTTCTCCTTAACTGAAAGCTTTCAGAGATCACTTTTTTGGTTTAAAAAAAGTTTTCTATGTGTGTGTTCTCAAGGAGCATCAGTGAACAGGAAAAATAGCTAGATATTTTCCTTTCCTATAGATCATGTCAAGACAATAATGGTCAACAAAGACTATTATCATAAATAAATGGGACAAACATGGATTCAGGTCTACCAGCAAAAGAAACCACACCTGATGATGGCATTTTGATGCAAATCTGTTATATATCCTAAAATCCAGTAGATATGCTAAAACAAGCCACAAATCTAGCTCAATTACCTATAATATAGATAGATATGATATATCTTACCAATAACTTTATTGAATCAATGCGAGAAATACTGTTTATGGAGCTTTCAACAAGAATTAGAGTGATTGGCTAGGTTGTTTGAAGAATAATGAAGCAAGAGGCACATGCATGGCTAATTGTTTAAATTAGGATAGAAGTTTGCCTGGAGCCAAGAAGGTGAGCAGATTAAATAGTGTAATGACCTAGTTATGAAAAATGGTACACTGGCGACGTTCCTAATGGAAAAATGACCACAAAGAGCTGTAAGATTAGGAAAGAAATCAGCTTTGGGTTTTAATCTAGTAAATATGAACTTTAAATAAAGACAACATGATATTACAAAAGGCATTTTTTAAATGCACAGTTCTTTATAACTATTCAGTATCAAATTAGCTGATTACATTTGAGGGAAAAATAAAATACATTTTAGAATATTACAAAAAGTGTTCTCACTAAATTATTTCACTCTTTTTCCCCTCAGAGTGCCCGACGGGCAAATGAAAAGAACTTTCAAATTTATATTACACTGTAAATATCTATCAATGCTTTTTAAATCAGCCTGTCTACTTTAAAAGTTGGTATTATTTAAAATGAACACTTCAGTGTCATTATTTCAGTAAATATAAATGTCAAAAATTATCACCAGGTCTAAAATTATTGCCCTCTTCCAGAGATTCATTAAACAAATTTAAAATGAATAAAATTTTCTGTGATTAATAACATTTATGGAATTTAAAGACATTATTATTTATATTGAAGTAAGCAAAAATTGCTCTAGCTGTGGTTTGCGGGTTGCAGTATTACATTGGGATGCAAATAAAAATAGGTCTATAAATTCAGCTTGCACAGTATAATTTAACCAAGAACATTGTCCTTAATATATTCATCCATAGTTGTTATTAACAGATGACAAAATATGTTGATTTTATATTTTGGAAATATGCCCCAATTACCCAAATAGTCTTTTCCTCAATTCTATAGTAGGAATTGCACCAGTTAGACAAAGTTATGATCAATTTTGCTTTGATAAATTTGAACACACTTGTCTGGAATGTTTATAATCTAACAGTTTCATAGCTTGAAGTACTGGTCCTCCAAGATGAGTTAAGAAACTCTCATTCTTTTCTACTGCCATCATACCATATTTAACAATGACTTTGCAAAGGACAGAAAGAAGGCAAAATTCCATCTACTGTGTTGTCTGGGCTGGTGTTGTGTTCTCTCTAATTAGAGAACATCTTTATTAATAATGACGAGCTTCAAAGTGAGACCTACACAAGTTATCTTCTTTACTAGATTATAGTTGATATGCACATTATTTCACTCAGTTATTGGACTTATTCTATTAATGATGAGCTTCAAAGTGAGACCTTCTTTACTAGATTATAGTTGATATGCACATTATTTCACTCAGTTATTGGACTTTCTCTATATGTGATATGTAACTTTGGGTATAGGTATTAGATGATTTTTATATTGCTGAATGATAATATAAAGGTTTGTAGCATCTCACAGATCATTCTGTTATTTTGGAAGTCATTTGAAAACTTACTTGTTTAAGGGCTTTGTATGGTGGTATAATCATTTCTCTGTTTACAGATTTAACTAAACTGTAGCAGTTTAAAATGTGAGATTATACTCCGAAACATGTTTGAAAATATATCATTATATTAAGGTCATTGGCATTTGTGCAATAATGATGAAAAATTACTGTTGAATAGGCATAAAGACTTTTTTGGAGAATATTACTGCACCTGTCTAAATCTCTATTTTCTGACTTCCATTTTGAGTTTTACCATCTTAAAAGACTTTCTCTGTCTTCAAATGATATTCTCTTACTGCTCTCTTCACCACAGTCTGTTCAAACCCTGTTTCCCTTTTAAACTAAAACTCGTCTAGGATGTGAGAAAGATGAAAGACAACTTTAGCAGGTTGGACCAAAAACTTCTTAGAGATTCTTTTTATTTATTGACTTGCCATTGAATTTTTTGCTTCTTCCTTAGAAGTCAAGCAGAACTCAGCAATATCTGCACTTTCCAAAGAATGGATTATTAATAAATTTATCCCTTATTGATAGTTTTATTTATAAAGGTGCAACATATCTGGACCCTGTTCAAGTTTCTACCACCTCATAAGACAAAGGAATATACTCTGCCTTCTTTTCAATATCTACTACATAATAGTGATTCTCTATGAGGAAATTTCTAGAAAACAGGATAAAAACTTAGTCATTAAAAGGGTTGACATTGCTGGGTGCCAATGGTTCACACCTGTAATCCTAACTACTCAAGAGGCTGAGATTCTGAAGATCACATTTCAAAGCCAGGCCGGTCAGGAAAGTCCATGAATCTCTTATCTCCAATAAACCACCAGAAAACCAGAAGTGGTGCTATAGCTCAAGTGGTAGAGAACTTGCCTGGAGCTAAAGAGCTCAGGGACAGCACCCAGGCCCAGAGTTCAAGCCCCAGGACAGACAAAAACAAAAAAGATGTGACATTGATCATTAATCAAGATATAGTGTAATTGTCAACTGTTTTATTAAATGGCAACTTATTTTTACAACTACTTAAAGATGATTGAAAAAAGGAAGGAAAACATTCACAGATATTCTTCTCTCCTGAGATCATGATTTTGCTTTATATTACATAAGTTTCAGTTTCTTAATGTCATAATCCAAATGCTTCAATTTTGCTTTAGTTTTTCAGAGACAAAAAATACAAATATAAATTTGTTTATTATTTTTCACAGATTAATTCAAGAGTCTTCCAAGATAAAGTAAAAATCATAACAATAATGTTTCCTCACCCTTTTTCTGTTTTCATCATATTTTTACAGCGTTTTTCTTTTGACCTTTAGTTGCTTTTGTATTTCATTGTATTACTACTTAAACATTTCATGAGCCACTTTGGAAAAACAGCAAAATATAATTTGAATTTGGGATCATATTTAAATCCCAAACTTGTTACTGTTATCTAGGGGACCATTAGACAAGAAATATACCTACTTCTTCTCCTATAATTCATCATTTATTAAGCAAGGTGAATAGCATCTACTTCATATGGCTTATGTGAATTAAGTGTAATAAATATAAATCACATAGTCCAGTGCCTGGCAAATGGTTACATTTAGTAAGTGGTAGTTAGAGTAGTGACTGAAGTTGTTATTATGATTATCGTATTTTTCATTATGCAAATAAATGCTCTTGGAATACTAAGCCTGTCATCTGTAATTTATGTCCTATAAACTCTACAATGTGAGTAGCTATATGCTAAGGAATGAATGACTACATGAATAATTTTCAGAAACTTTATAAATCTCATTTAGGAAGGGAGTAAATACATCCGTTTATTTCAAGAGGTTTCTCAATATCAGTCGTTATTAAGATCAGTTCCCCTGGAGCCTTTTGCTATTGACCTAGACCCTGATAGTCCTTATAGCTTATCGAGTCTTTGTTTTATGAGGCTGTGCTGTCTTCCAGGTCAATTTGATTTACCAGAAGTTTTAGAGAAATCTTAGATTATTTAGGCTTTTCCATACTCAGTTTTTATTACATAACATCTCCTAACATAGTTAATGCTTTTATGTACCCAAATACAGTGAGCAGTCCATGCATTATGGCTACTGAAGAATAATCAGAGAACTGGGAAATGATTGCTTTTTTCTGTCTATGTACTACAAAAATAATATTTTTACATATTTCCACATCTCCATAAACTTTTCTTTTTTTAAAACATTTTTAAAGTTAATGAATCTTGGCATCACATCAAGGAAGTAATCATGCAATTCTTAATTGCCAACCATCTGGAGATAGTTCAGATTTTACCCTTTCATGCCCACAGTTTTTAAAAGATCTTTAGGTAGGAAAATTTGCCTGGAAAACTGTTACAAACCCTTCTGGGTTCAATTGTGGATTCCTTTACATAGAAGGCATAATCTTTTAGGATTTAAAAGACAATTTTCCACAACCATGAAGAGATATGATGGTGAAATTCCCCTCAAAAGAAGATCACTAAACAGAAGAGTGGTGGGAAGTCTAGGGAGTCAAGATTAGTATACCTATCCAGCAAGGTTGTGATGTCATTTAATCAAAGCTCTGTTAATAGTGTAGGGCTCTTGCAACTATGAAAGTCTTACAGAATTATCCTAAATCTGGAAGTGATATGAGCTGGCCTCCACATTTCCTTGCTAACTTATATCATTGGATATAAGTTATTGTAGAAAAAGGAGAATGACCTGTACAATGCAACTCTTTTTAGCTGAGAAAAATTCCTGGAAGAGGCTGATGGGCTAACAACCTCATAGTTGGTAGCCTGAAGGCCTTCCCTCTGGAAGAAGTATTCCAGTATTTAGCAATGCATATGATTATACTAGATTCCTCAAGGTAAAGAGATACTTGATCTATAATTTTGAATATCTTGGTTAATTTGTGTGCATTCCAACTATGGTAGCATCCTGAAGTGTTGCAGTTCTATTGGTTATCTAATCATGTAACAAAGTCTATATACTTACATTATAGTGTAATCTTATTACCAAAGATATATTTAAATCCTTTAGATAGTTTAGCATCCCTAATTCCTTTCCTCAAATTTTTCAGACTTTGGCTGCTTCTAAGTTTGGAAAACATAGTACTTGGCTGGATATTTAACATGTTCAATGTTGACTTTTTAGAGGAAGATACAGCTCCAATTCTAGTCCCTTATTTCCATCACACAAGTCAAGCTTTTTGCATTTGCATTCAGACCAAGTTTTTCTCATATATCAGTTGTGACTTTCAGTAAACAGTATGAGCTTGCCAGTGATTTAAACAGCAAGTTCTTTGCCTTTACATTTATCTGTTTCTGTACTGATGGCTTAAGACAGGGAGGAAATAATCTATTATTGGTAAAGTTTTAAAGACACTATATTTGCAAACTTTTGGAAATATTTCATAGCATTAATTAGATTAGAAGATTTAGGAAATTCCTTTTCCATAATTTTCTAAGTCATTGCTCAGCTTGAGAAAGAGCTGTTTAGAAGGCCTTGTAATTCCTCAGGGTCACAGCTAGGGAAAGGGACACTGCTACCACAGTCTGCCTCTGTGTAGAACAAGGACAGGCAGAGAATACATACAAAAATAGATTAAGTAATGACAACACCCAACAAGATCTTCTACATTAATTTAGGTTGTTAGAAAGAAACCGTTTAGTAAAATAAACTAATGAAACCTAACTTATGTAATAAAATATGCATGGAATAGAAAAATGGGGCCGTCTTTCTTGAATAACCTTCAGTTGTTTCGGAACCAATCTCTCTTAAATGAAAATTATTGCCTTTCATTGCTGCTAAAAAGCTGGAAAATTATCAACAATATTAAAGATGACTGAATGATTACCCTAATGGTATATTCATCAAATTACAATGAGAAGCTTTGATAACTGAAATCTAAATGTTACTTACATGGAAATTTAAAGTCATGTGTTCTTTCCTCAAGAATTGTCTTGAAAACTTACAAGTTTCACTTTGATTTAAAAGACAATTGTTTTTGAGCATTAGAAATGATTGGGCATTCTGATTACCCTACATGCTGCGCTGGGCCTGCCTCTGATTTTCACTAGTTCTTGGATCTTCTCCATCTCTTTTCTTCATCATCCCTAATTGCAGATTAATCAGATTTCAGTCCATCTTTGCTCTCCTGGCATTGATGTTTTCAGTTCAGAAACTAAGACATAATGTAAAAATCAACTAGATGTAGTCTTTCAAATCATGTTGTTTTTCTTTAAGGTTATAAAATCCAAAATTGCACAAGCATTAAGACCAAGTCATGTTTTTTCTAAAACTTTTTATATTTTTTTGTCAAATACTTTTTGAAGAAATGTTATTGACGGTAAAAATAAGCTGTACCCTAGAAAGATTTCTATTCTTTTCATGGACAACTGTAGAAACCTAACACAAGTTTAGATTGTCAAATTAGATGGACCAAAATCAAATATTACCAATATAAACCTTTAGTAATAATTCCAAAGGAACAATTGACTGATATGATAATCAGGAGAAGGTATGAGATGGCTTGTGGAAACATTGTTTTAATCCTAAAGTCCCTTAAACATTAAAGGCGTTGACATTTTATTTATTTTATTTTTTATTGTCAAGGAGATGTACAGAGGAGTAACAGTTACATAAGTAATAAATACCTTTCTTGTCAAACTTGTTACCTCTTCCTTCTTTTTCTCCCTCTCAATCCCTCCCAAATTGTACAGATCAATTCCAACATATTGTCTTGTGAAATTTTGAAACACAATTTAAAGTAATTTGTTTTATTTTGATTGTCTTTCCTGTCTATAATAGCACAAGGTTTGCTAAGTAAGCAGAATTAAATTCTTAAATAAAATTGCATATTCAGTTATCATATTTTAATTTTTCTCTGCTTATTTACATCATGAATAATTGAGTCTTATGTTTGGCATATATAAAGCTACTTATGCTGACTCATAGATCACTTTTTAAAATATGGAATATCTTATTGATTTCTAAATACCAGATTTCTTTCCATATTGAGTAATTTAACTGGATCTATCATCTATCATCTATATCTATTTTTAAATTTTACTTATATGCATTGGGGTTTTAAATCAGGACATTATATTTCCTAGGCTGGTACTTTATGACTTAAGACATATGTACAGCCTTGATTCTGCTGGCTATTTTATAATAGGGTCTGGATTCCTGTTGGGTTGCATGTCTAAGACCAGATCCACCTAACTTTTGATTTTCTGTTGCTGAGATTATCTACAGGAAAATATCAGTGTTTCTACTATACTTCTAGAAGACCAGGTCTCAGAGTTTTCTCTCATAATTTCCCTGGAAACATGAACCTACAATCTCAGCCCACCATATACTTGTAATGACAAAGGTATTCCACTGTCATATATGACTTAGATTGAGAAGAATTCACAAAACATTTATGCTTAGGCTATTCTAGGCTTGGGCTATTCTTGAATCCCAATCCTCCTGTCCTCAATTTCCCAAGTAGCAGGATTATACATATATGCACTCATGGGAGGCCTGGTTCATGACTGTAGGTTTCATACTTCCCACACAGTTAGGATGGCTCACAGGTAGCATTTTACCAGTCTTTTGCTGTTTGAGATGAGATCCAATGAATTTTAGCTTAAGCTGGTCTAGAACCACAGTTCCTCCATTCCCACCATCTGGAGTATCTAGGACTATAAGCATTGGTCACTGCAAACAATTTTCAATATTTTAAATCTTCCTTTAATCTTGTAAAATATTTCCATGCCAGAAATGTCTTTTGTAATGTGATTTTTCACTTTCACTTAGAAAGCATGAGCTCCCTTAAATTGTTGTGCTATAATTCTTAAAGGTAAAAAGGCTAATTCTGATAAAGACTTAAAATTATTTTAAAGCAAATAAGAGAAAAAAATTGCTAAGAAGGAAAATAATAGTGAAAGTTATGGTATTTTTAAAAAATATTTTAGTACAGAATTTTATAAACGAAACCAAAGTATAAGTAGCGAGTCTGGTGTCTATTTTCTCCCTATGATTTCAAAAGCTAATCTATTTAGTGTGGTAGAGGTTTTTTTTTTTAAATTTCTGTTGTTCAAATGTATCCATAGTATTTTAATTAGGGAATAATTATAAATCTAAAGTGCAATAATCATTGTATTTGTCTTATCTTGCCAATACAATATTGACTGAAGATTTTATACTTGGTACAAGAAGGAATATATATGTATATATATTTTTTTCCTCATCTGAGATCAGGGCTTGAATTTGTTATCTAGTGCATTACACTTTCTGGAAAGAGTCCTACAATTTGAGCCATGCCTCACATCCCAAGAATGTATATTTAATTGGAGCTTTCTCAAATTTTATTAGGCAAATAGTATTAAAAAATAGTCTCTTTTCATCTCCACAAGCATTCTTAGGGGAGGTTGTCAAGATGAAAAAGAAGTAGACATTTTTATTTGGTAATTTTCTAAAAATAATTACATATTTTAATATCCTCCAAACAGAATGTTAATCAGATATGGATTAAAGTGTCCAAACCTGAGAACTATGTACAAATATTTCACATCTGTTTGCAGATTATAATGCCAACAATTCATAGCATGTTGACTAGAAATGCAACATTGGGCACCCTGCACTTAGTCATAAACATAAATTAAAATAGTCTGGGCTCTGTGCCCAGGGATCCACTCAAATAAACAAAAATGAGCAAAGATATTCTTAAGATGAAGAGCTGAAGACACTGACATAATTAAAGATGTATCAAATTATCTGACGAACTCTTGACCACTTTTGAAAATACTCACATATCTTGATTCAATCATGTTTCAGGGCTAGATGAAAATAGTTGGCTTGGTTGTGAAGATGATTTCATGATAGCATTGACAGGAAACATTGAGTTAAATATGGGGTACCACATGAAATTGGTGGTCAGTGTTCTGACTAGAGATCCAGATTTCTGAGTTCATAGTCTTTTCTTCATTACGACAGTTTTTAGAATTTGGTTTTTGCTTCCTCTTTTGAGGTTCAACCTCATTGTCCATTTTATCTCTGAAAAAAAATAAAAAATCAATTGATTGAGTTTAATTTTTCCCTCTACTAATGTATAGAGACTTCCCCTAGTGACTGTTTGTTTGCATTTTTTAAAACACTAAACATATTCTATGAGAAAGGAGGAGCAGTCAACAGCAAGTTCTTTCTTTGTCTTTGCATTCCTCTGCTTGTGTTTGATGGTTTAGAACAGGAAAGAACTTGACCAAGTTTAACTGTGAGTGACTTCCATGTCAAACTGACCTATCATATTTAGACCCATAATCAAAAGTATGATCATCAAGTATGACTACGAGAGCAATATAGTTAGTCTATGGCAATATATTATATATTGACATATTTGTGAGGTTTCCCAAAATAATGAAAATAGGTCTTAAAGTACAAAATATCTTTTCTAAAAGCAAAACTAAAAGACTAAGTTCAAGCGTACATTTTCAAAATGGTGCTATCATTTGTTTTCTAGTACTAGTAAAAACACATAGCCCAATGTTGTATCACTATGGAAACTGAGGCTTGTACGTGTTAAATGATTTTCCTATTAACTAACAACCAATACATTTGTTCCCTTTAGATTCTGTATTTAAGGAGGCTGAGTTTAGTATAATTTTAAGAATGCTATATTGCCTGAATAAAACCAGATTGCCTGATTTTGGATCACTACCTTCCTAAAAAGTTACCTAAACCAAATGAATTGGCATCTGTGTGTGTCTTGGTTTCTTCATCTTTAAAATGCAAAAGAAGATGAAATCAATCCATGTACAGCCATTATTTTTTTTGCTGGTCGTGTGGCCCTAGATGAATATATATATATATATATATATATATATACATAAATATACATATATATGTTTATGTGTGTCTCTCTCTATATATAGACACACATATGTATGTATGCATATATGCATATATACACACATATATCACATAATTTTTAGAATACATATTCAAAATTTCATTTTATTTTGAAGTCCAGAAATAACTTTTCTCTATAAGATAATTTAGTGACAAAGTACTCCTAATCAGGTATTTGATGTCGGTGCTCTGCATCTTGTTTATACACTTCTCTAATTCAGGGAGGGTAAGGTAAAAATCAAAATGCTTAAATAAGGGTACAGGTTGACCCATTGTAACAATGAGATGTACAAAACACTATGTTAAAAAAACAAACTTTACAACTTCGGCTGGGGGTTGGGGGAGTAGTTGTGGATGTGGTAGGGAAGGGATGGTAGGGGAAAAACACAGGAGGAATCAATAATGCTCAATAGGAAATGTACTCATTACCTTGCCCATGTAACTGTAATCCCTCTGTACAGTATTCTTACAATGAAAAACATAAAGTAAAATAAAATGAAATAAAGCATGAGCTAAAGAAACCCCTCATACAATGGCATTTATTCTAAGTAGAATCTGCAGTTCTTCCAAGGAGTGTATATAACTAGTGCTGGGTCATGGCCAAATAAGCAGTGTGCTTACCCTGGTGATTCCCCATACAAAGCAAGTGGGTTCTATCTGAACTGTGTAGCAAGAAAGGAAACATGTAGCACATGCAAGATTACAGCAAAAGAAATGTGTCGTTTTATTCTCATAACATTTTATGATTTGATTTAAGTAGAATATTAGAACCCTATTGTGAGGCAGCAATAAAAGTGCAATTGTAGGTTTTTTCCAAAATGTGGTGCTATGTAAAAATGAGAGGGTAAAAACAATTATCAGTTAAATGGCAAATTCTGTTATTTCAAAATTACATGAGGTTATGGAGGAATATAATTGTTCCACTCTTTAGCTAAATTGAGAAATAATTAGGTGTTTATTAGCAACTGTTGGATGTAAGATATTGGATTTTTAAACCATGCAGGGTATGGGAAAAGGAACATATTATGAGTTGTGTGTGAAAATAGAGGTTGTTTAGTTCCACTAGCTTTTAATAGCAATACCTAGCATTTCACCAAAACCTTAAAAATAATTAATTGTTATTTTACCATATTTTTTGTCTTTTTGTCACTGTTCATTTTCTCTATAAACATGAGTCATTTAAAAAATGCCTTTCATTATTTGCACAAGAAGAACTGCTACTAGGTTTACATATTAATTAAGGTTTAGGCTACCACTTAAATTCTTTTAATCAACTAAACATTTCTGTTCATAATTTTCATTGTAAAATACCTTCATTTGTGCTCCTTTATGGTTTTAAGAATACCAAGACCGGATTTCTAACAGCTTGATTCGTTTGCATGAAAACTCATGCTTTAGACTCAAATGACTTCTGTGTTTTAATCTGCTGTAAAATAAAAAATTATGAAGCATGTATTAAATGTTACATTGTGGGGGGGTGCATGTGGGTGTGAGTGTGTGTGTGTTGAGTGTTAAATACATATTCATGAAACTTTCTTCAATTTAGGACGTGATCTCTTTAGTAGAATCTTTTCTGAATTTTCATTCAGGTATTTCCCTTGCCATTAGTATGAACAAGCTTCATAGACACATTGATTTCTGTGACCACAGCTGAGTTGAGCACCACACCCTACCCCGAGAAGTGTGAGAAAGAACTCTATCATTGAGAAATAGCATGCAGGAAAGAGAGGCTAAAGCACAGGAGTGCGCATATATGAATGTAGCATAGTGTTTCAGCTTACTTAGCTCTTTGGTCTATTGACATAATAATATCTTAGCACATCAGCAAACTCTAACAAAATAATTTAGAAAAAATAGACTCAGCCATAAGAAGAGAGTAATTGCAAAACAGGGCACTTGTAACTGCAGTCCTTCTAATGCCACCTTGTCTTGAAGATCCATGAGTTTTCTTTGAGATGGCCAGCAGGCCACTGATGGAGGATCTTCCCATTCTGTGGTCCAAGATGGGCCTCTATTTTCAAGTCTGCAAAACATGTTTTTCTTCCCTTGGAGTCAATCACTTTGACATTGTTTGAATCTTTTCTGGTTATTTTAGTGAAAGGCAGATCTTCTAGACCTTCCTCCTCTCTCTCTATCTCCTTCTCCCCCTTCCTCTCCCCCACCTTCTCCCCCACCTTCTCCTCCTCCTTCTTCCTCTGACCCTCCTTCTCTCTCTCCCTCCACCCACCTTTCTCCCTCCCTCCCTCTCCCTCTCCCTCTCCCTCTCTTCCTCTCCATTGCCCCCTGTCACTCTCTTCTCTCTCTCTCTCTCTCTCTCTCTCTCTCTCTCTCTCTCTCTCTCTCTCTCTCTCTCTCCTTTCTTCCAAAAGCCACAAACACAAGAAAATCCTCACCTACTGTTATGCTTTCACATAATCTAAGTTAAGTTGCTGCAGTTTGAAGCCTCAATAGAAACCCTCAGGCAGAAACATGTTAATGTTTCCCTGGTGCTGTTTTGTCCCATTGGGACCAGAAGCTGCTCATTGCACAAACCGGAGACTCAGTGAAAATCACTGACATTTGAAGGTAACAAATGAAAGATTTTTAAGATTACCAATAATATCATTATCCTAATACTCAGGATGCACTCTGCTGGAGTAATGGAATTAAATTCAGGAAAGGGGATCACTACAGTTCATGGAGAAAACCAGGAAGGGCCATGCGCTAAGCTTTTGGAGTACTCTGTCTCTAAAGCTGTCAATCTAGATCTCATGAAAGCCATTGTATAAAACTCAAAGTTTAATACGCTTTCTTAACTTTTCCAAATTAAAATGTCATTAGCCTGACCAAGCACAGGACAATATGGGAGAATATAGCAACAGGGCCATACAGAGGCATGAATATTTGGGGCTAATTAGTCAACTTGCAAAATAATATTAGGGTTGGAAGCATTGAGAAATACCTTCAGATAGCAAAATATGAATGTTAGAGCAGAAACTTTTTTTAAGAGTGATCAACCAGGACATTCGAGGGCAGCAATATAGGTCAACTATAATCAAAACTTTAATGTGTAAAACTGAAAATGAATAAATTATCTGTAAGTTTTATTAATGTACATTTAGATTTGTTTCAATTGACTAAAAAACAGGTTTACTATTTAATATGGGGACTAATTTGGATACCAGTACACTGAGAAAAATCTAAGAATTACTTTCTTAAAGCTGAATGATTTCTTCATATATGTATGTATGTATATATATACATATATATATGGGAAAAAGACCATAGCACTTTATTTTTTCTTGAAATTTTTGAACTCTTTGTTGAATAATGAATGTATTGCATCAGACCAAGCTAAATGGAAATATTTGCTACATGCTACTTTTGTAACACAAACTACAATGTTATTTTGCTTATATGAGCAAGCAACAAAACCTGTTCTGTTGTTGTTTAGTTGAAACTCTAACAATGTTAGCTTTAAAAATACACCTCAAATGAATCAATACTTCCTAATTTAAATTTAAATATAATGAAATAAAAAATTTTGGAATCTTTTAAAACATTGACTTCCACTAAAATATACTAATAACAATGTAGTACTGGATGTTGACTTCAGGGTCCCATGCTTGCTACGAACATTGAACCATTCTTCAAGCCCTGTCTTGTTTGCACCCTATTAAAAACTTGCCTTCAATATTCTTTTAGCCTTAGGTTGTAGTTAAATTTTACTCTGTAAAATAGTGGCTTATTTTATTTAAGTGAATATGCTTTCATAATAGGAAAAGAATGATAGTGAATAAATTAAAGCTATACAAAGATAGAAAATAAAAACAAAAGTAATTCACAATGACCAAACCCCTAAAGCATAAATATAATAGATATGAATGTGTGTGTGTGTGTGTGTGTGTGTGTGTCTAGTCTTTTTGGTCAGTACTTAGGTTGAATTCAAGGCTTGTTAGGCAGTATTTCTGCTTCCTGACAATAACTCCAGTCATTTTTTGCTTGCCTAGTTTTGAGATCGGCTCAAACTTTTCTGACTGTGGCAGTATAGACTACAGTCCTCCTATTTACACTTCCCATCCTAACTGTGAGCACGCACATGCATCCATCACCCCATAGACTTTTTCCTGTTGAGATTGGACCATGTGATCTATTTTGCCAGTTCTGGTCTGAATTTAATTCTCCCAACCTCAGTTTCCTGGAGTGCTAGGAATACACTCTCTTGCTTTCTAAGCAACAAGAGATCTCTATGGAAATACCAACAAGTTTTGAAACAATCAGCCCTTCCAGAATGTGGTGTTCCATTCCATCTTTCACTTGAACTCTCGGATCCCCAATACCTGTTTTTTACCAGGCCTCTAGAAGCCTTCACATGGTTATGAGAAGTTGTGCCTTTGGTAGCAGAGTGGCTCCAGTCTATACTTTATGCAGAATTCTGATGATCCTTTCTTGTTGAGCTCACTTTTGTCTAACATTCTGCCTGCGAGTTCAATTAGACCCAATTCTGCACCTTCATTGTCAGCTAAATGGTACCTTGTTTGAGGGTTCACTTGCCTAAATGCAAGCTGGGCAACCTGGGTAATAATCAGATTCTCATTGTTGCTTCCCTTCTTTACCATCCTCTGATGCATGTTTTCCAAAACTTGCACAGTTTCAGATATTAGCTCCAATTTTATAGTTGGTTTTAGCATGAGAGCTTGTACCAGTTATTCATTCACAGTCACAAGCATTTTATAAACATATACTTGATCATTTTATTTTGTTACACTCTACATGAATGAAACAATTAGAGGTATCCTTTCTTTTCATTTTCTTATACATGGACAGAAAATTGCTTGCATTGTTTGAGATCTTATATTAATTGTAAATAGAGTAATTATCTATCCCGAATGGCAAGACAGCAGTCTATTAATCAATCTTTTTTAAAAAAAAATTTAAATGTCTTTGTAATTCCATACTACAATTTATGTGACAATCTCTTTTCCCACTGCAGGCAAAGCTCACATGGAATAGTAATTCAATTAGTGAAATATCTATATCTGTTTTCACTGTTTTCTTTACATTTCTCTGAGGGCTCATTATAGAAGCATTATCTCTGTTAGGGATCTAATTATTTTTCTTCATACTCTAAGCAATTTACCTCTCATCTTTAATCATGACTTCCTTGAACTACTTCTTCTGTTGTGCTCACTTGAGTTTTATGTAGTCCATGTTAGGTCATGCCATTCCTGTGGATTTTCACTTTTAAGCTTTCCTAGGCCTTTGCTTCATTGCTCCCTTACAATTGATATTGATCACTTTTCACCTCTAGCATATTTATATCTCAGAATTACATCTTATTATTGAGCACCTTTATAATTAGTTCAAGAATTTTCGTCTGGCCTTCCTCATATTCATGGGCACCTGGCTAAGAACCAGGTTTTTATATATTTAAAATCAATTTCTCTTAACATAATTTATACTGTACTTTAAAAAAAATTGACTACTGGTTTACTTAGAATTATAGTACTTTAACTGAGCAGACTTTTTGTTTCAAGATACATAATGTAGCTGGTTGCCAGTGGCTCACACCAGTAATCCTAGCTACTCAAGAGGCTGAGATTATGGTTCTGTGAATGCCTGGGTATGAACATGCGTGAGACTCATCTCCAATTAACCTTCAAACAGCAGGAAGTAAAGAGGAAGAGTGCTATCCTTGAGCAAAAAGTTCAGGAAGAGCAGCCAGGTCATGTGTTCAAGTCACAGTACTGGCACACACACAAAATAAAGATAAAGAGTGCAGAATGCATGTTGCCTTACCTCAGTTTACCATTCAATGCTCATCCTATCACAAATTCAATTTTAAGGTTGAACATTGAACAGATTATGGAAACCATTACTCCTTAAAGGCAGGTTTCTTCTGGTTGCAAGATTGAATTTATATCTGTAATTCATCCTTAATATCATCTTCACTTCAGGTGTATTTCCCTTGTTTTAGGTTCCTTTATGTTCTCACTCAATTTTTTTTTCTTTCTTTCTTTCTTTCTTTCTTTCTTTCTTTCTTTCTTTCTTTCTTTCTTTCTTTCTTTCTTTCTTTCTTTCTTTCTTTCTAGTTTTACCTTCTATTATCTAATGTACAAATTCCTTTTGGGATTTACACATGTGCCAAAGCAAATATTCTTGTTCTGAGTAATATGCAAATTGATATATAAGAACACTCATTGAATAGTTGAGAGAGAAAAAAAAACTAAATCAGTTTCTATAGAATCCTGATTTGTGTTCTTAAGAAAAGTAAAATTAACATGTAAGGACTGCTTCTTAATTGCATTAAAATCTACACAGACTAAATGATCCTTCTTCATTGGCTAGTCCTCTTTTCTCTCACTTTCAAATAATCTAATTACAAATGTCACAACCCAAAATAAACTAGAAATTGAAAAAAGTAACATCTTAAAATAGAATAAAGGTAAAATGGAGACATTGGTTCAACTTTCTATTCTTTTTTTTCATCTTAATCTTACAGTATTTATCTAGTAAAAAACTATTCTGGGGCTGGGAAGGTGGCTCAGTGGTAGAGCACTTGCTTTGCATGCATGAGGCCCTGGGTTCAATTCCCCAGCACCACATAAGCAAAAAGAAAAAAAGCCAGAAGTGGCGCTGTGGCTCAAGTGGCAGAGCGCTAGCCTTGAGCTGAAGAGCTGAGGGACAGAGCCCATGCCCAGAGTTCAGGCCCCATGACCAGAACTCCCCCCCAAAAAAACAAGACTATTCTGCATCTAGTAGCTTTTTGTATAAGTCGAAGGAATCCTAGCTAAATACATATTAAGAAATGTGTTTCATCCAAACACGAAGCCACTCACCATTACATTCACTCAATCACTCATTAATATTGATTTCCAATTATCGAGCAAATATTGCTATGCAATGATATTATCTAAAATAAAATACACATCTGCCTGCCTTTAAGAAACATTCACTTTATCACATAAATGGTACAAGAAAAGAAAAGCTTTAGTCCACAAAAAAGATAATTACACTCAAATAATTTTATTAAATTTTGAATACTTACATAATTATTTTTATTGACAAATTAAAAGTATATGTTGTTTAGAAATGCTCTCGATTCTGCAAAGTTTCAAAATGTAGTTACAGTAAAAACTTTTCATTCATTGCTGTTTCCAGATAGGATAGTGTAATAATGACTTTTAGATAGGATCTTTTACACTTTCTACTCCTAATTTTTGAGACTGCCTATTGTTAATATGAGTAGTATTTATGATTCCATATGAATCTGCTTATAGCTCTTTGCTGAGAAGCCAGAGTGAGAATTAGCCTAAAATAAGTAGCCTTTCTAAGGAGTTTTATGCTCTTATAAGTTCTTGAAAGGCTCTTGATAAGAGGTTTCAATAGAAATGTAATCATTTCCTAAGAAGTATAAAGACAAAGATGTCCCTCTAACACATTTATTATAAACTTTATGCTTCCACAATCTATTTGCTAACTTTATTGGAGAAAGTGAATGCAACCTTTTTTTTGAAATTTTAATGTGTTAGAATACAGTCAGTAAAAGTTTCTAAAGCAAAAATGATTGATAAAAAGTAAGTCTAACAGGAAAATATTAAAAGTTATCATTTATGCTTTTTTTTAAGGACCAAGAGAGTGATTCAAACTCTATACATGCCAAATTCACTCATTGCTTATTAAAAACTGAGCCATACCTGAAACTCTATGATAATGTTTTCTTTTTTTATTGTGAATATACAGTACAGAGGGGTTAAAATTACATGGGCAAGAAAATGAGTACATTTCTTATCAAGCATTGTGGCCTCCTCCTTTGTTTCCTCTTCCCATCCCTTCCCATCCTCCCCTCGCCCCCCCCAATCCTTCCCGCTCCCCCCACCCACCAAAGTTGTAAAGTTCGTTTTCGACATAACGACTTGCACATCTCCTTGTTGCAATTGGTCCACCTGTATCCCTATGTAAACGATTTGTTTTTCCCCTTCCCTTCCACAAATTATACCGACATCAAGTACAGTGAAAGCTGGGGTTATACAGTGGGGGAGGGACATACAAAGCAACAAAGAAATAATCTTATAAATGTGTTAGAAACAATTGCATGAAAGAAAAAAAACATTTGAGTACATATCTTAGGGTTCATTTCCCTAACATCACCTTATCTGACCTTTTCTGCTTGACTCAGACATATACTAGATACTGCAAATAAATGTGGTATATATACACAATGGAATTCTTGCCTCCATCAGAAAGAATGACATTGCCCCATTTGTTAGGAAATGGAAAGACTTGGAAAAAATTATATTAAGTGAGGTAAGCCAGGCCCAAAGAAACATAGGTCCCATGATACTGTTTTCTTAATGACATTAACCAAAAAATGTTCTAAAATGAGTGGAAATTGGAGAGTGTTTTGCTTTTGTAGCTGGTTGAAGAGAAATCTTACTTCAACCAGTCACAGACTTAGTACAAAAGTATGTAAGATTTTTTTTCAGTTCTAAATCAGGAGTTGATCAACTCTTTCTCGAAAATAGCTGGACAATAATACTGAACTTGCTGCTATATTAGTTCTGTTGCAGCCATTCAACGGAGTCACTTTAGATGCAAAGCATAACAAAGATAAACCACATGGATATAACTTCTGTGAACATAATAGTTTCACTCTGATACTCTGAAGCATTCCATACAGAAGTTGGACTTCATGGGCTATCATTTATTGACACCTAACCTAGGTGGATGTGACAATTCTAAATAAGGTCTAAATGCATAAAAAGCTCTGAGTTCAAGTCCTGGAACTAAAACAAACAAACAAACAAATAAATAAATCTATATGAATGCTTTCAGAGAAAAGAGCCTGAAAAGGGCATAGGTTATTTAATTAATGTTAAAAAAGCCAAAGCAAGAAGGGAGCAGCAATAAAAAGATTAACAATTATAATAAACACCATGGGAAGATTTATTTTAATATTTCCATTAGAGGTAAAGACCTTCCAATCCCCTGGGCTCCAAATATGTTTATTCGCTGATGATAAACAGAAAAACCATTAAAATATTTCTGTCTCCACTGTGCAAAACTTTTTGTTGTCTCTTCCAATAATCTTCAGGACAACTATTTGCCTAGAACTATTGTAACTAATGCAGAGATGATTTAACAGAAAATTATTTGCAACTCTGAACTTTTAAATATGGGACTTGAGTATTAGTGGACTTGGGTAATTCTGAGGGGATAGAGATCCTAAAATTAATACTATGATGGTACAAAATAATGATAATACTTTTTGTTGCTATTTTCATGGTAAAACTGGGAATATTTTGTGCATCATATCAATTCTACCTTGCCACTTTTGTTAAAAATATCTGCACTATTACTTTAATCGTTTTTAACAATGAACAACACACTGCTATTTACTTTCATTGTTCAACAAAGCTTTAATATTTATAATGCAGATGTTTTCCACTCAGGCAGAAGACTGAGTTGTTGATATCATCAATTTTGAATAAAAGTAAATCCACGAGCGAAAACTAAAATTTAAAGTAGTGGTCACTTCTTGGATTAACTTTTTTATGTTAGCTACAAGATACAAAGACCCTCAAGTAACTAAATTTGCCAAACCTGCTTTTAGGAAATTGATGTACCTTTTTTGTGTGTGTGTGAAAATACTGTACAGAGGGGTTACAATTACATGGGCAAGATAATGAGTACATTTCTTATCAAGCATTGTAGCCTCCACCTTTGTTTCCCCTTCCCATCCCTTGGCATCCTCCCCCCGCCCCCCCACCCATTTCTCCCCACTCTCCCCGTCCCCCCCACCAAAGTTGTAAAGTTCGTTTTTGACATAACGACTTGTACATCTCATTGTTGCAATGGGTCAGAATCATTTAATTTAAAATAACATTCTCTGTGAACACATTGTAATTTTATAGGTTAATTGAAAAGTAAGCATATTTATATAATATACCTTTTGCGTAACCAATGTCAAAATGTCTTCAATGTACACTTGGCTCTCTTAGTGCCTCTACCAAATACACTTTTAGTCATTTGCATTCCATTCTCATTACTACATTTTTGGGGGCATCAAATATTTATTTCCTAGTGAAATATCTTTATGTGGAATTCCTTGATCTCATCTTCTGCTAATTCTATTAAAGCTACATGTATAAAGCCTAAACAGTTTGCCTGACTTTCAAGGATATCTGTAATTTCTGATTTGTTTCCTTACTCTTCTGAAGTGCTCTCAATTCTTGAACAATTGAATTTCTGAATGTTCCTTCTTTCACTCTCTAAACTTTGTAACCCTGTGCATTCCTGTAAGTTTAAGTTAGATATCATCTTCTCCAGGATCCCCTCCATAACCTTATACAGTAATTTTATTCTACCTATAACAGAAATCAAGACCAATAACTTCTGGTTTAAATCCAGAAAATTAAGATGGTTGATTGTATTGAGCGGACAATCTACGGCCTTTAATACTGCTCTAGGTTCTCAGTCCCAGGTTACTTCAAAAGAGGAACTGAGGTTCCTACATTCTGAAATAAATACATGAATAAAAACTCCTCCATGATCTATTGAATCTCTCTCTACGTCTTAAGATTTGACATAGAGATTTCTACATATCCCCATACATCTGTTTTAAGCTTTGCTGTTTATAGTCTAAGTATTTGCTTTTGTTTGTCAACAACTTGCCAAATACTATAAGTGTATAGACTTAGATACCCAGGGTAAATTGAAAGATTTACATGTTAATTGTAATTGGGACACAAGAGGGATTCGGGCCTCGCCCATCTCCCTTGGTGTTCTAGCTTTTGGCAGGAGTTGATAGTATTAATAATCAACATTCTGTGGGGATAGAGAGAAGTTGGAGAAAATAAATGCTGGAAAAGAAGCTCTGGTTGGAACTCAATCAAGTAGCTATTTCTTCTACAAACAGCATAAGTTTACTCTCTTTACTCCAGAGAGTTTCAGGCAAAGCCAAATAAACATATTCATCAAGTCCCTCATTAGTGGGCCGTCTCTGGGGGAGAAAGCAAGTTCTGAGGGCTTGGGGGGACTTGTAAGCTGTAAGTTTGACACTTAGAGTGAATCACATCATGGCTAGTTCAGTGGCTTTAATGGAAGACTAGCACAGCTGACCAAGGTCAACTTTTTAAAATTGTGTTTGCTATAAAATCATTCAACTACAGGAGATTTCCTAATACAAAGTAGATTGTAAAATGTGAAATCATCTAATGTATCTATATCAAGCCTTCTTAAAAGCAAGTGTCACTGAGTTTTAAAAAAAAGCTGAGGGTTTTATGGTCTAAGGTCTCTTAATTCCTTGATCTGAGATACAACTACCACATGCTTTCTGTTACCATGTCAAATGGGTCATGCTTTATTATGTATGCAAAGTGATCAGTGCTAAATTATTATTCCCTATGTGATTAATCACACATCCATGACTGATATTCTATTCATCTGTCTATTGTTTACCTGTATGGCAAATGCATAATCCTAATATGCTAATCCTGATTCATTTTTAAAAATGGCTAGTCTGATTCTCACTAGTATATATATATTTTTTAGTCACGATCTGAGACATGGGGTACACAAGAAGCAGAAAAATAGTTATAAAGGGACCACAGACCAGGTGCTGCAAATTACTTACTTTCTCCAGCTAGGCTCTACCTTGTAAAGATTGCAATGAACTCCCCCCCCAAAGTACCACAACGCAGGCACATAGGCTTTGATGCATGAATCTGTAGGGAGACATTACATATTTAAACATAACATTCTGCCCCCAGTCTGAAAAAGCTAATGACCAAACAAGTTCATATTGCAAAATGCATTTAATCCCTCTCCAATAATAACATAGCTCAAGAGTCAAACTCTCCTCTGATACCCAGGCAAACCCTTAGCTTTAAGTCATTATAAAGCTCAAAAAATATTTACATACTTCAAAGATACAGTGGTCTAGAGTAAGTATTCCACTTCCAAAAGTATAAAGTGAAGGCAAAGAAAGAGGACATGGAATCAAAGCAACACTGAACTCAACAGGATGAACATTAAATCCTGTACTCCATGTACAGAACCTGGGGCACATGTTTTATGAGCACCAGGCCTTGCTGGCCCTGACAGGCCTCACCCACACAGCTTCACACCTTGCCACTTCAGAGTTTGCCTGCTGGAATTCTACCTTGCCACATTCACATCATCTGGCCTATCAGGACTCTCTTTGAAACCTTAGTTGACGCTTCCATGAACAGGTAAGTTTTTCACTTTCTGCATTCTCACGAAAAACAGCACCACCTATGTAGTTTCAAGGTCTGCTTCCAGGTTGAACACTTGCCTCCCTGCTACCTACCAGGCTGCAAAGCCTAGAATTGCTAGGTGAATATATGCATGGAAATACTCTGCTGGGTGACCTGTGATGGCGGATTTCTGCAGAGCTTTCTTCTCAATAGTATAACAACATTAATACGGAAGACAGGATTTTCTTGTAGGATTTCTTTTTTCATCTGACCTTTTTCCTCTCCTTCTTTTTCTAACCGAGAGAAGCTAGTGATGATTACAAATGTGTCTGATTACTTTTCTAGAAACACAAACCTCACTGAGAATTAAAGCTATGTTTTGCTCAATTTGCGTAGTTTAAAGAATCTGGTCACAAAATATCTTGCAGCATGGAAGCCACTGTGTTGTGTGGATTTCTGAATATATAATATTTTAAAGACCTTCATCTAGAAAAATGCATCATAGAATACAGAAAATTTTCTAAATGAAAAATCTCTATCCAACAGTAAAGCCAATATGTATAATTGAAGAGCTTATAGGAAAATGGCAATTAGGTTATGCATCTCTAACTCTATTGCAAATTTCTTTTTCACATATATACATATTTTACATATATATTCCATTGAGGAAAGTGTATCATTTGTTGCTAGAGTATTTATGTTTTTCTGTACAAAACAGGAATATGTGCTTTAAAAAACTACTGTCAAATAGATTGTAAGATGGTTATATGTTAAATAGTCTAATGTAAATAAGAAATGAAGTTACACATATTACAATCTGGGGAGTTTACTTTATTCTTCAATACATTACTTTGTCTATAGCCCCATGTGTGTGTGGGGGGGAGTGCCTTCTATGTCATACACAAGAAGATACGTTCAGATGGGTTTGGTTTTCAGAAGATGTGTAGTAGCCACATCTTGCATGTGCTTAGTTAAATGATTTGAGCTTTCATGAATTTATAACAAGAGCAGAGTGGAGTGATGATAAAAATGGTCATGATGAAGAACATTATGGCAAACAGATTTATAGAGAGATTTATTATAAAGAATTTGATTAAGTTTCTGCTTTGTGGATAAATGCATATTCTTCCCTTTCATCTCATGAAAACTTTCATAAATCTATTTCTAATAAATGTTTTGTGGTGATAGATTTACACTGAGTCTGAGGTGGGTACTAGGGATGAAGCATCTACCACTGACAGCAGAGATTTGAATGACTCTCCCATTATCCATGACAAGCACATAATCTATGAATCTACAAACAGAGTTCGCAAGGAATAACAGGGAAATGCTACAACAAAATGTAAGATGCCCTTTAGAGGGCATCTCAGAGTCCAATCTTCTAATCTTCTATAGAAGTGGGTCATAGTCAAATCCATTTAGACAAAAAATTTGAGACTATAAGAAAGTTGTACAGCAGGGCTCTGGTGGCTCACACCTGTAATCCTAGCTACTCAGGAGGCTGAGTTCTGAGGATCATGGCTCAGAGCCAAGCTTGGGCAGGAAAGTCTGTGAGACTCTTATCTCCAATAAACCACCAGAAATCGGCACTGGTGCTGTGGCTCAAGTGTTAGCGCACTTGCCTTGAACTGAAGAGTGCAGGGACAGCTCCCAGGCCCAGAGTTCAAACCTCACAAACAACAACAACAACAACAACAACAAGAAAGTTATACAACGTAAACAAATTTAGTTGTAAAAAATTTAAAAAACGACAGTTCAGAATTATATATTAAAACTGTGGGGTTTATGAAGATTATATTACTGTAGTGCACTGAAAATCAATCATCTATTTCAAGGAAAATAAGGCAACATATAGATGATATATGTCATAAACATGGCAGATATGTGTATTAGTTAAATGAAGCTGCAGTAACAAACCACAACAACCTAGGTTGCTATAAACTATGGGTTTCTTAAACAACAGCAAATTATTTTCTCACACTTCTGAATTCTTAGATGTTGACAGACCTGCCTTGTTGTAAGGCACCAGTATGACTTTCCGACAACCAATTTCTTATTCTGTTTTTGTTTTTGTTGTTGTTGTAGTTTGTTTGTTTGTTTGTTTTTGATCAGTCATGGGGATTGCTGTCCCCTGATCTCTTTTGCTCAAGGCAAGTGCTCTACCACTTTTAGTTAGGATTTCACAGACTTTCCTGCCTATAATGGCTTCGAACTGTGATCCTTAGATCTCTACCTCCTGAGTAGCTAGGATTACAGGTGTGAGCCACCAGCGCCCAGCATTCTTATTCTGTTTTTCTATGGCCTTTTTTGTGTTGACATGACCAGATACAGGGAACTCTTTGGAATCTCTGATGTCTCTCCTCTTCTTGCTCTTCTAAGACCAAAATTCTGCTGGAGGTAAAGCTCACTTTATTACCTACTGTGATCTCTAAATAAAATTACATTTGAGTATTTAAGACTAAAACATATGAGTTTGTGTTATAATTTATTTCATAACATTCTATTTTCTACTCTCCAAACTTCATGACCTTCTCTCATGCAATCTACATTTGTCCTACCTTCAACAAGTTAGAACTATTTCTGTCCTCCACTGAAGCTAGAGTATTCTCTTAAAATCAATCTTATGATCAGTGGCTAAACTTGCTTCATTTTGAGCAGAGTTGTCTGTATTCAATATGTCTCTAGACCCGACTTCCTACTAGGCTTACTCTGTCATCATTTTTCAATAACCAGTGAATGAATGCATTTGTTTTTCTCCTGATATTTTGTTGCTGAGTTTTGTTCACTTATTTGTCACTGGATTGTTTCTTCAGTTGTTCATCCATTCAATAGCACTTTATCAGATTAAATTTTACCTCCTCTAGGAAACAAAAAAGTATCACATTTCCAGTTAGATGGATTTTATCAGTGACTTAGAGAAGCCTGGGCCTGGATTTGGATTAATGATGTTATAAAATGTATTAAATCCATTTGTTCATGTATTTATCTCCAACAATAAACTATAAATTCTCTGAGGTTAATTCCTATTTCTAGTATTCATTTTAATGATTCAGGAAGTTAGGAAAGAAACATCAATAAATGTGTTAAAGTGAAAGTTAAATTATCTATTTTTTGTTGTAGAAATTGGTTAGCCCTCCCTGTTTTCCAAGAAATAGTAATTATATAATTGTGTTCCTTTAGATAAACCTCATATTTCATAATTATCTAGTTGTGTATCCTACTACTGGATGGCTGGTAGAACCTGACATGAAAACTTTTTGCTCAGATTATGTCTACTGAATTTTAAGTAGAAAATCTTGTTTAATTGATCACATAGATGTTGAATTTTATATTCTATGATTTAAATTAACTAATCTAGCATATAGAATCCGATTCTAAATTCTTTGACATAAATTTTATACCAGAGAAAGTAAACACGTTAAATATAATTTGTCACATGTTAAATATAATTTGTCTCACTTCATACTGTGAATAACTGGGAGTTTTACAAACAAGGTAGTAATGTTAACATAGTTTAATCATGTTCTTATGAGATTTGAACCTTAGGTTTCCTTACACATGGATGATAATATCATTAATATTGCAAAATAAAATGTGAGACCAAAATGTCATGTATAAACCTCAAGCCTAGGATTATATTTAGTCTTTCCATTTCCTAACAAATGGGGCAATGTCATTTTTTTCTGATGGAGGCATAGAATTCCATTTTGTGTATATACCACAGTTTCTTGATCCATTCATCTACTGAGGGGCATCTGGGTTGGTTCCATATCTTACCTATGGTAAATAATGCTGCAATAAACATAGTTGTGCTGGTAGCTTTAGTATGGTCTTGTTTGTGATAATTTGGGTAAATGCCCAAAAGTGGGATTGCTGTCTCATAGGAGAATGTGGAGTCTTTTGAGGAACCTGCATACTACTTTCCAAAGTGATTGAACAGTTTACACTCCCACTAACAATGCAGTAGGGTTCCCTTTTGTCCCCATCCGCTCCAGAATCTGTTGTTATTAGACTTCTTGAAGAAACATAGGTCCCATGTTTCCATTATTTGTAATTACTAGCATATGTCTGAGTCAAGCAGAAACGGTCAGATAAGTTGATGTTAGGCGAAATGACCTCCAAGATAAGGACTCAATTGTTTTTCTTTCTTGTGATTGTTTCTAACATATTTATATGATGATTTTTTTGTTGCTTTGTATGTCCCTCCCCCACGGTATATCCCCTGCTTTCACTGTATTTGATGTTGGTATAATTTGTGGAAGGAAAGGGAAAAACAAATTGTTTAAATAGGGATACAGGTGGACCCATTGAAACAATGAGATGTATAAGACATTAAGTCAAAAATAAACTTTACAACTTGGAGGGGGAGGGGCGGGAGAATGTTTAGGGGGGTAGGGGAGGGGGGGTGGGGGAGATGGGAAGGGATGGGAAGGGGAAACAAAGGAGGAGGCAACAATACTTGATGAGAAATGTACTCATTACCTTATCCATGTAATTGTAACCCCTCTGTATGGCATTTTCACAATAAAAAAATAAAATAAAATAAAATAAAATTTTATTTGAGCTTTTGACAATTGAATATCATAATACCTCCACTGAGAGTCTGGCAAAAAAAAATAGATCATTCCTATCTGGGATCACAAATTTTGCACTCTTGTCTGACACACATTGATTCTGTTCAGGAAACATTTGAGATATCTCTTTACTAAAACATACTAAGTGCATTTGGATATTAGCCCATCTTCTAAATTGGCCAAGTGTGCACAAACATCTGGGTACAAATATATTTACACTTCATGTTAAAAATGATGTTAAGAATATTGATTTCTTCCTTTCTCTCATTGAAAATTCTGAGAGGTTTTTAGTGATATATTTGATTGACCAAGTTAATTAATTCTGCTCCTAAAAATATGAATATGAATTTTAAAAATATAAACATGATCATATTTTTCAAAAAGAATTACCTAGAGATCATGAAGTAAATTTTGTGTGATTATTTATTTTTTTAATGAGGCTATATAAATTTTCTTTTTAAATTTTGGATCATTTTCATTTTATAAAATCTCTAGGAGGCCTTCTTGTCTGTGTGAATTCTGAAAATATAAGCATGATCTGAAAGTTTAATATCAAAATGAAGGGATATATTTTAAAACCTTAATCTTGTAAAGATTCAATAGCAATAATATTCCAAAGAACTCTTCTTTGATCATTTGCATTAGGTGATAATAAAATTTTAATACATTCCATTTTAAACTTATGCTTATGCTTTTTCTAAAGTAAGATAAACAAAACCATCAATTTTGGTAAACTTAGAAATGTTTGTTGGTCTGTTGAAATGTCTGTTGGTCTCATTTTTTTGTTGTTGTTTAAATGACTAGATGTAACCCAAGCTTCAAGATACTAGTTAGGGCAAATGAATGGAAGCAATTTAAAACAGTATTCCACCTCACCCCAGTTAGAATGGCTATAATCAAGAAATCTAGTGACACAGATGCTGGAGGGGATGTGGCCAAAAGGGAACCCTACTGAATTTTGGGTGGGAGTGTAAACTTGTTCAACCACTTTGGAAAACAGTATAGAGGTTCCTCAAAAGACTCCACATAGAGCTCCCCTATAACCCAGCAATCCCACTTTTGGCATTTACCCAGATGATCACAAACATGGATTTACCAAATCTACCAGCACAACCATTTTTATTGCAACATTATTCACCATAGCTAAGCTATGGAACCAACCCAGATGCCATTCAGTAGATGAATGGATCACAAAAATGTGGTATAAATGTGTACAATGGAATTCTATTCCTTCATCAGAATGACATTGCCCCATTTGTTAGGAAATGGAAAGACTTGGAAAAAATTGTATTAAGTAAGCCAGACCCAAAGAAACATAGGTATCATGGTTTCCCTTATTTGCAATAACTAATGCATGTCTAGGAGTAGCAGAAAAGGTCAAAAGCTATATACATATGACCATAGAAGATGATATTAAGTGAAATGAACCCCAAGACAGGGACACAAGTGTTATTGTTTTTAATGTACTTATAATGTACTATGTGATTTTTTTGTTTCTTTTTATGCTCTTCCCCCACAGAACAACCACTGTTTTCACTGTATTTGATTCTGGTGTCCTGAATCTTGTATATATAATTTTATAATTATGTGAGGGGAAGGGATATAACAAAATGCTTAAATAAGGATACCATTTGACCCTTTGTAACAATGAGATGTACAAGACACTATGTTCAAAACGAACTTTACAATTTCAGGGGGGGGAACAAGGAGTTGGGGAGGTGGTGAGGGAAGGGATGGTAGGGGAAAACAAAGGAGCAGGTAACAATGCTAGATAGGAAATGTATTCATTACCCTACACATGTATTTTTACAATAAAATATAAAAATGTATCCGATTGATAGGAATCATTTAAGGACATCATCCAAAGTTATTATCTATTAAAGCTAGGTTCTACCACAGAAGGAAGTATATGCTTTATAAATCTTATAACATATGTCAGTATTTTCACAACTAGTAAATAAAAGTTTGGGTCTCAACATGAACTTACTTCTAAATAATCACACAAATTTTCGTAATTAAGAAACGTGGAGAAATAGGCAGAAAAACCTTCCTGATAATGAAAACAATGAAAGCTTGATGGAAAAGTTTTAGAAAAAGGAACTATAGAAAGAGGTGTTATGCTGCTGATCACATGTATGGTATATATGTGTACACAGAGGGGAACTAGGAAGATGACACAGAACTAGAGGGGATCAGGGAAAAACAAATAACAGCGGGACCCATCAGCTGCACTGGACATTGACCAAAATGAACTAAGCAACTCAATGGCAGCGATGGGAAGGAGGGAACAAGTGGGAAAGAGGGAACAGCTGATGCTATGTGAAACAAAAGAAATGTACATATCACCCAATATGGAAGAAATAACTATATTGCAAAGCTCATAGAACTCATAAATGTTATAGACCGGGTTAGACAATTTGCTTCAGGAAAGTTAGAATGTGTTTGCAACTTTAACTGAGCATCACTATCCCACAATACAATGAAATTTGGGAAATTATGTAACCACTTAATCACAATAAAAGTTTTGAAAAAAAAGAAGGAGGGGTTAAGGGGGAGAGATGAGAAGAAGAAGAGCAAGAGCAGAAAGAAGAGCTAGGACATGTACTCATTAACTTGATCATGTAACTGTAACCCCTCTGTACAGCATACAATAACAAAGTACAAAAAAAGAGCAGAAAGAAAGAGTGGAGAAATTGAAGAAGCAGAGCAGGGTTAGAAAGAGTACTGAGGGATGTATCTACCTCATATCTATCAATCATCTATCTATCCTCTAACTATCTGGATATGGTCAAATTAATGTTCAAAGAACGTTCACTCACTGTAGTCTTTGAAACTTCAAACTTACAATGAACAAGTAAAACATTTTGTAAAATTCTAACCACTCTAGATTTCTTTATTATGCTGAGAAAATTAAAACAAAATTTAAAATCTTAGATTTGAATGTTTTACCATAGTAAATTGGAAAACAGTTTTCCAGATATACTAGCTTCCACACCCAGTCCCAATCCATTCAGTAAAGACTTTGTTTCTAAGTTCCATCTTCCTGCTTTCAAAATGTCGGTTGGTCTCTTCCTTTTTGTTTGTAAAAATTCCCTTGCATTTGTCTTTAAGTAGTTGCACAAAAAAAAATTCAATTCATTTAGGTTAGTGAGAACAATGTATCTATCTCGAATCTAGATCCTTGTCACCTGTACATTCTCCCCATCACTTCCAACCCCACCCAATTCCTCAGTTTACCTGGTTCTCTTTTCACATAGGTGCTTTGAGTATTATGACTACATTCACCCATACTTCTCTCCCTTTGTGTGTCTACCTCCCCTTTATGATTCCCTAACACAGACAACACTTCTGGAAACAGCAATCTTCCTTAACCAAACACTCTTAAAAAAAAAAAGGCATCTTAGATGCTCTTAGATTATAGTCTTAAAGCAAATGTGTCAGAGGCCATGCATGGCCCAGCTAGAATGCTCTTAGAATGTTTTGTATATACTTGGAATCACAGAGAAGGCCCAAGACATGTTTTGTATATACTTTGCATCATAATGAATGTACTGTGAAGGGAAGCACCCAACATAGAGTCATTGCTACTTATTTAAACTAGGCATACAGTAATGGGGCTTTAGAATGGAATGAGCCAAAAGATAGTAATACAGTCTACCAGAATGATGAGATGGCCAGAAGGTTCAAAGGAAAAGTTGGATGAATTCCAGAAACCAACTCAAAAAGGAGAACGAAGACGTTTGATGTTAGGCTAGAAACTGATTTCTCTTTTGAGAGAGAATATTAAATGGAAATATTCTAGAATTGTCTCTGCTGTGTTATACTGCCTCCCAGACTGTAAGGAAGTCTTAAAGTTCAAAGATATAGTTATAATTTTATGGTTTAATTTTGGTTAGGTAAAATGAATACTAAACTCCTGAAATGTTTTTCATTTATTTGCTGGAAAATAAACTCTTTGGAGACATATTTACCAACATCTAATTTATTTTGGGAACTAGATTTAAATTCCCTCAAACCATAAGCAGTGTTATTTATTCAAAACATGGTTAGTTGTAAATGAAAAAAAAATTTCTTATTTTGAAATTCCTCATACTTCACTGAGTTTGATGAACATTTTTCAGAACTCCTTTCAAACATAAAAGTATATGTGAAACTGCTCCAAGTTGCAATATATGCAGCCCAATCAGGACTTTATAAAATAAAAATGAATCGTCTTTAAACCAAGCCTACAACAAAGATTACTACTGAATTGAGAAGAAATTGTTTAATTATTTATGCAAATTTAATTATACCAGCTTAGGGAGAAGCTTGTCATAAATATTAGTCAAAAGCAAGATAATTATTTGGATGGCATTACCTCTAATAAAGCAATATAAACTGACTATACTAATTAGGGACTAAAATGCATATGCTGTGAACTTAATGTGAAAATTTCAGTTATGATATTGCATTGTGTAACTTGATAAGAGTTTATTATTGCTGCCCTCATTAAAATAAACTTTCCTATAGTACTTATAACGTTGGACTCCTACAGATAACATTATAATGAGGGTATGATGCATTTAGATCGAGTTACCACAGGAGAGAAATTTAATTTAATTAAACTAGTCTTCATTAAAGTACTGCATTCAAGTTAAGTAATTATATGGCAAATGCAGTATAGAAAAATCCTGCTGTTTAAAAGGGAGAGCACTCACAATAGACTGAGTTTGATTTTATTACAGAGGCCTCTTCTCAATGATTAACCTAAGATTTGAACCTACTAAAATAACACACTAATATTCTTTGCTGCCTTGTTTTTAAAAATAGAATTTTAGATGTATAAATATAACCATATAACATTTATACATACAAATATGTATACACATGAGTGCATAGTTTTAGATTTACACAAATCAGAAATGTAAAACTTATATGATATGTGAACATAAATGCCGAAATAATTAGAAGAAATATTTCTTTGGTACACATATATATTTGATACATATATATGTATATGTATCTAAGATACATGCATGTATTTTTTTCAATATATAACATAATTTTGACCATGCTGTTTTTCAAACTTATGACCTTAATTGTTTAAATTTAAAAAATTAAAGTTAAATAGGTGAGAGTGTAAATAGAATTGAAATGTATAATTCTGGGACAATTCCTGTAAACAATATAATAACCTTCTAGTGGCAAAAAGATGACATTGTGTAATAGAGTGTAAGTAAAGACATTAATTAGCATATTTTCCTTCAAATTTTTAAATGTAATGAAACCTGTGGAAATTTATTACCACTTATGAGCTTATGTACAAAATCAGCAAAATATGAATTTTTGTTTAATTTCTTTTAACGAAATGGCTTCTCTATTAATGTGGTTTGTGACAACAAAATAACATAAAAGAGTTTCTTATAAACAATTGAAACATTACAAATACTGGAAGTCTTGAGCTCACGATGCCAGCAAGGTAGAGTTCTGGTGACGATGTTCTTCTTATTGCAAACTATAATCTATTTATTCCTTCACATATACAGGGCTGGAATTCTCTTTTTTTTTTTGTCTGTTATGGGGCCTGAACTCTGGGCCTGGGTGCTGTCCCTCAGCTCTTCAGCTATAGACTAGCTCTCTACCACTTGAGCCTCAGCCCCACTTCCAGCTTATTCTGCTTATGTGGTGCTGAGGAGTCAAACCCAGGGCCTCATGCATGCAAGGCAAGTGCTCTACCACTGAGCCACCTTCCCAGCCCCAGGGCTAGAATTCTCTTTCATGGAATCCCTTCTTCATAGGTGATTGTTACTATTAGGAATGATGTACTCTCAGGGCCTAAATCACTTTTTAATATCCCTAACTTCAAATATTATTGACTTAGAGGTTAAGATATCAAGTACTGATTTGGAGGATGGTACACAAACTTCTGTCTATTGAATCTCTGTTGTCTTTAAATCCTTCATTTTGTTAGCTGTTCACTTATTAGGAGTCTTTAAAGCTCCTGCATTGGGTCATTTTCCAATTTTTTTCATACTTGCTCATCAATTGCTCTACAATTTATTTTTATTTTTTGTTTGCCATTTCCTCTGGCTGTTACTGGCTTTACTGTTTTTCTAAGCTGGCCTGAACTAAGATCCACCTATTGATATTTCCTGCAACAGCAGTATGATATGTGTTTATCACTATACTAGCTTTTACTGTTTTCATATGATCACATGGGATGCTTTTGTCCTGACTAGCCTGGAACTGCTATTCTCTGAATTTAATCTCCCAGGTCACTGGGATAATAGTCATAATAGTTGAAATGTGGGGACTTGTGAACTTTTGCATCCTGGATAGGCACAAACTAATAGCTCCTGATTTCCACTTGCAGATTATGTGGGATTATATTCATGAGCTATGTGTACCCAGCCTTTTTGTGATTTTTGAAAATGTTCTCTTAGTAGATGTTTGCTTGATCTGTGATCTATACTGATTCAATGATGCCATAGAAAAAAAATAAAAGCTATGTTTAAAACCTGACAGAGTAATATTGCACTAGCTCTCAAGTTTTACAGAGTAATAATTTCTTTTCTTCAAAGTAGAGACAATTGTGTTTTCTGGAATAGAATAATATATTTATGTCTTTCTAGTGATTACTGTTTCTACTGTTAAATTGGTGTTAATGGCCTTTACATCTATACCCTTTTGGGAATAAAGATTGTACATGGACTAGAAATTGCCAGTTATATATTGTCAGTGACTATATATTAAAGTAAATATTTAAATTCAGCTCTGAAAACTTGATCCTTCGAAAGTACCTCATAATTCCTTCCAGAGTTCTTTCTTTTTTCTTTTTTTTTTTTTGGTTGGTCTTGGGGCTTGAACTCCGGGCCTGGGCACTGTCACTCAACTCTTCAACTCGAGGCCAGCACTCTATCTCTTGAGCCACAGCACCACTTCCGGTTTTCTGGTGGTTTATTGGAGATTAGAGTCTCAAGGTCTTTCCTGCCTGGGCTGGCTTTGAACTGCAATCCTCAGATCTCAGCCTCCTGAGTTGTTAGGATTACAGGTCTGAGCCACTGGCCCCACGCCAGAGTTCTTTATAAATGAAGAAAATCACAATTCACCCAATACCCAAAGCTGTGTTTGTTCTTTTTTTTTGTCTCTGTCACCAACATATTATATCCAAGTTGCATACCAAAGATACCATAACGTCATGAATTTATTTGTGTTGATTAATTATTCTCCCCATTCATCGTACATGTGGCCTTCCTCTAGGCTTTGTGTTCTTCCCGCTATGGCTGTTAGAATCACCTGTTTAAGAATCAGACCACTAATGTACTCATAGAGGGTGTCATGTCCAGAAAGGGTCCACACTTGGCTTTCCTACTCTAAGATCACTGTCTTAAAACTATTAGTGTTTTAACAGTGCAATGCTTGAGTATATGTTTTGATAGAGCAGTAGAACCTCTACTCATGTTCTTAGCCTTGCCTGAATTTTCCCTTTGCCCTCTGCATGAAGTTTTCCAGGATACTTGGTTCACTTCCAGATAGCTTTGGATATTGTTGAGCATCTCTAGATTTAGTGCAATAAGCTCTTCTGCCCCTGTCTTGACCAGGGTCTTAAGGAGTATCAGGACAGGGAGCATGCCCACGTAGCATCACAGGATGAGGCATGTAATCATCTGTCCCTGGCCAGAGTATAAGAGGACCAGAGGACTCTGCAGGAAGAGGCCTCTTGCTGACCCCAATCTTGATATTGCATGGTAGATTAATGACTTACTGGTGGCCTGTGCTTCAGCTTGGAGAAGGAGGCTTGACTTCAGTCAGGGCAAGGCTCAGGCCCAAAAGCTAATAGGCAAGAAAATAGGACATGGTGGTACAAGACTCACCAACTATGGATTAGCACTGTTCCATAGTCTGGGAGTAGACATCAAATAATAAAGAAATATGACAGGTCAAGACATGGAAATGCAAGGAAAAGAAAAGTGTATCTGTGTTTATGATTGCTCCATCCTTTTAAAGAAAAGGTCCTGCAATTAAATGTTGTCCTGATTCTTGGATATCTTTAGTCCCAGTTCCTGAGATGAGCTGCTCTTTGTCTTGATTCTGATCTTCTTGTTTTCCATCAGACTCACGGGACATCTATACACGTTCCCTACTTCAGTGCCAAAAAGTTTCCACAAGTGTCATTAGACATCATTACACACCACGTGATAAGGAAAACTGCAGCCTCCATATGATGTAAGAAATAACGGAGGAAATGATGTAAGAAAATAATTGTCATAGTGTTTTTCTTACATTATCTGCAATTTTTCTCTCATGTTGCCTTGGCCACATTTCTTTTTTTATGTCTGGTGTTAGAATCTTCTTGGAGAATCCACATACTTGTAACTATTGAAACTGTGAATCCTCTTAAAATTTTGCTATCTCTATGGAAACATACCATATTCGCCAGGACAGGACGATCTTTCTTTCTTTCTTTCTTTCTTTCTTTCTTTCTTTCTTTCTTTCTTTCTTTCTTTCTTTCTTTCTTTCTTTCTTTCTTTCCTTCTTTCTTTCTTTCTTTCCTTCTTTCTTTCTTTCTTTCTTTCTTTCTTTCTTTCTTTCTTTCTTTCTTTTCTTTTTTTGGTAATGTTGATGGAAATGCACATCTTTTTCCCTTTGGAAAACATGTATTAATCCTGGAACACAGAATCTGCATTACCCATATTTGGCGTGACAAAAAATCTCCTTAAATATAGTGAGAGTTTTGAGTAGGCCCATCTCTTTATTGCTTGTTTATTCACAGTTAATTCCATTTCATTGTCAAAGAAACAAATTCCAAATGTGTAAATGTGTCAAGAATTTAGTGCAGTTAATAAAGCACGAAGAGGCTAGGGAAATAATGGATATTTGCATTATAAAACCATATGTTCATTTGATTAATTAAAATAAAAATATCTCTTTGGAGTACCTCATTTCTGTATACTTCATGACAAAAATCTAATCACTCTTTAAAATATGTACTTGCTTGTTTTCATCATACACATTTAAAAATTTATTTTGTTTGGGGGGCACCAATTATGTTTGCTGTAGAAATCACTATTAACATTTTAAATGATTGATCTAATTTTAATGATTTTACCTGTACTTTTCTAAAGTATAATTCTTTTCAGCAAGAATTTATGTTTAATTTACCTCACATTTCAGTACAATTTAGTATGAGCCATATAGACTAATATGACTATATATCTATATAGATATTATTATATAGAATTATATAGGATATACTATATAGAAATAATACATTATTTAGTATGATATTTATATCCATTTTTATAATTCAACTCCTTTTGAAGCTATTAAAAATAAGCCCTATCCATAGGTGTCTATAATATTTTTTGAGAAATAAGATGACAAGGACTTGAGTTTTCTAAGGAGTTTCTATACATCTGCACCAAGCTCTAATACAACTTTAGCTGTGGGGTGTGGGAGATGGGAAGGGATGGGAAGGGGAAACAAAGGAGGAGGCAACAATGTTTGATAAGACATGTACTCATTATCTTGCCCATGTAATTGTAACCCCTCTATATGGTATTTTCACAATAAAAAAAAAATAAAAAGGTGACATTGTCACTTGTATTCTATATATAGCTATATTTTATACATGTCATAAATATATCTTTGAGGAAGTTTGAAAAAGGTTTATTCTGTTTTGCTGTTGCTTTTTTTGTCTTTGGTCTTTACTAAAGAATGCAGAGTGCACACAGCACAATACCTCTTCCTTTCTTTAGATTATAACACCATTCATTCCACAGGGGGATTAAAAGCTTTTGTGTTTTCTAAAGTGTTGTTCATGGTTCTATTTTTTAAGTTAGAAAAAGAAATCAAAATAAGTGCTATTTTTATTCACTGCAAAATGTTTCCTACTTTAAAAAATGTAGTGTTCTCAGCGTAAGCTTTATAATACTAAATACTTCAAATTAAAATTTAAAATAAGGTTAAGCATGCAAATATGTATACAGGAAAAGAGAAGGACGAAAATAATTTAATTTTAAGCTTTACGTGATGATTGTGACAAAGTTTTGTAGGTTATTTTATCTGTCAGAATCTCATTTGAAACTCATAAAAACTATTTCTGTTTAGGCAGTTCATTGTTGGTTTTCTGTTTTCAGAGGAAGGAATTGAAGTTCAAGGTGGTTTTTGTTAAATCTTGAAAAGCAGAAGGGTTTTAATTAAAACCAACTCTTCTGGCACAAGATCTGGTTGTTCCCAGCAGATCACGTGGCTAATAATTATGGGAGGCATTTTCTTTCCCTCCCTTATTTTTTTTTGTATTTTTAAGCTAATTCATTAGTGCTTCCTGAAATGAATAAAATATTTAAGGTAAACTTTACATGTTATAAAGCAAATGCCATGTATGTTACATATCACCTACCACTCCATTTTACACAGAATGAATGCAGGACATTCATTAGATTGTCTCTAGGACAATCTAAGAAGATAGATAGATATAGATGTGGAATTTACATATATGATATTTATTAATAATGCCATTAATTTTGTTCATTATAAAAATAGCTATTTGATTCACATTAGGACAGCCATATTTTTATTATTATCAGTGTGCATTTATAAAAATAATTATTTTTACTTTGCCCATATGAATTATTGGCATATTCAGCTTTCTATTTACAAATCCTCAACGTTGTTTTATTCTCTGAGATGAATTCTTTAGAGGAAAAGAAAAGCACTTAAAACTATATGATGGTATACAACAGTAATCTGGGCTGTGTGAGAAAAAGCAAGGAAGAAAGAAGGAAGGAAGGAAGGAAGGAAAGAAGGAAAGAAGGAAGGAAGGAAGTAAGGAAGAAAGGGAAGCAGGGAGGGAGGGAAGATTTATCTGACATAGTTTCAGAGACATATACATATATGTTACATATTACATATTATCTATCATATATACATATTTGTTTAATTTGCTTTGGTACTGGGTTAGACATAGCATCATGGTGGTGAAAGTATCTAGTAATGGAGTCTACTGACATTGTGGCAACCATGAAGCACAGAGACTAATAGGGCTTCAAGGATATGGTTTAAGTTTCCATGGCATATCCCAGTAAACTACTCTCTCCAACTAGGAACCACCATTTAATTTCTACTACACCCCTAATGCCATCAAGTAATGAATCAAAAATGGGTCAATTCGGTCAGAATCTGCATGATCTCTTCACCTTCCTATGACTTGACCCACTATTCGAGGAACAAGATTTCAACCCATATTCCTTGAGGGAACATTCCATATGAAAACCGCAGCAAGTTTTTCTCTGATTTATAAAGTGAGGATTAGTATAGCATGTTAAAAGACAAATTTAGTGACCTGTGTATGTGTATTAAATCACAGTTCTTGGCAAATATTAAATGTTCAAAAATGACCTTCTAAAAGAGCATAATGACTACTGAAGAAAATAATACAGTAGCTGAATGCCATTCAATGAGCTATTGCTCATTGGATGACTCATAGTATTTGACTTTTAGATGATTGATACAAACTTTTGTATTTGACTTTTTGTTTTTTTTCCTGTAATTCCATTCAAAACAGTTAAATATAATCATAAATGAAATATCAAATAGCATGTTAATCATATAAAATGTATTCCTGATTATACATCTGAATTATTCAAATATGTCATCTTTTGAGATTTGGTTCATGCTTTTCGATGAAGGATAACCTTTCAAACCCTGTTAAGCTTTTATCAAAATATTTTATATTAAAATGATACTGACATGTTTACAGGGTTTGAAATAAGCCAGTAATATCAAGAATTATTTTTATTATAGTTTTAGGTTAAATGGACATCATATTTCATTGTGTATTACTCACATTAGATTATTCCTATTAAGAAAGTGAATTTCATTCAAGGAATAAGACTGTTTTCCATCTAATTACTAATTCTGCTAATATCTTCTTGAAGCATTTAGTAATATTCTGAAGCTCAAAATGCTATTCATTGCTATCTAATTAACTTTGATAGCTTATATAATAATTTTAATCATGAATATATATATATTCTGTGTCTTGAGAATTTGTTAAATTTTTGATAAAGAGATAAAAAAAGCAAAGGTGAATTGTTTTGTAATCAGCAATTACTATCTATGAACTCATCTCTGTTTTATCAAATAAATGAAATGACGCATAACTCTTCACTTAGCATTTATTTCATAATAGTGCTGACATTAGTGCTGGTTTTAGGTTGGTTCTCCAGAAAATGTTTCTGAAATCTCTGATCAGAATATGACAAGTAAATGTTGGGCATTTAGAATGAAACACATGATGCATATCCTTCAATATTTTTTGTGATTCTCTTTCTAAATGAACTACTCAGATATGAACTTAATCTCTTATCAGATGGCCTTACCAATTATTCCTTTATGCCCACCTCTTTTCCTAATAAGTACTATTTCTGTAATGGGAAAAACAAATAAATATAACATAAAATATAACATAAAATTCAAGTTTACTTTAGGGCTCTTTTTCCTAATATGTGACTTGACATAATTTATGGTCTTTGTTTTTTCTTTGTTCACATGATAAGCATGAATCAAACACTTCTATAAGTTGACTCATACTAGCATTGGAGCTCAGAAAATAACCTCATTATGCACTCCACTTGCATTCTTAGCTTTCATACCTATCTCAAACAGAAATTAGATGGATCATAGAAACCAAGGGATTCCCCTCTCCCAAGGCCATCCATCTAACCTTCTACTTTCATATGTAATGGCAGGGCATAAAGTAATTATACTTGTGACATTTGGCAGTGCCTCATACCTCTAATCTTAGCTACTGTAAACTGAGATCTGATGATTATAGATCAAAGTCAGTCTGGACAGGAAAGTCTCTGAGATTTGTATCTCTAATTAAACCAACTAGAAAGCTAGAAGGGGATTTGTGGCTCAAATGGTAGAGCATTTGCTCTGAACAAAAAACAGGCCAAGGACAGCACCAGCTGTCCTGCCCTACACCTGGAAAAAAGGACCCCTGCCTTCACTGTATTTGATATTGATATAATTTGTGGAGGGGAAGGGAAAAAAAAATCGTGTAAACAGGGATACAGATGGACCCATTGCAACAATGAGATGTACAAGTTGTTATGTCGATAAACGAACTTTACAACTTTGGCCGGGGCGGGGGGTGGGGAGTGGGGGGAAGGCAGGGGGAGGGGAAAAATGAGAAGGGATGAGAAGGGGAAACAAAGGAGGAGGCAACAATGCTTGATAAGAAATGTACTCATTACCTTGCCCGTGTAATTGTAACCCCTCTGTACGGTATTTTCAGAAGATAAAAAAGGACTTTGAGAGTAAGATATTACACCAAATTATTACTTCCACAATGGGTGATTTTCTAAAAAAAAAAAAAATGTCAAGACAAAGGGCCAAAAATGATTCTAAATAGACAGACCTTGCTGTGTTTCCTTCTTAGTACATTACTATATTATATCTTTCTTCCATTTATATTCATAGAGCACTTTTCATGCTTTAGCAAATTTAAGCTTACCAATGGTGGGCTGGGAATATGGACTAGTGGTAGAGTGCTTGCCTAGCATGCATGAAGCCCTGTGTTTGAGTTCTCAATACCATATACACAGAAAGGCCGGAAGTGGTGCTGTGGCTCAAGTGGTAAAGCTCTAGCCTTGAGCTGAAGAGCTGAGGGACTACGCCCAGGCCCAGAGTTCAAGCCCCATGACAGACAAAAAATAAAAATTAAAAAGAAATGGAGAGTTCATCCTGGATTTTTTGGTCCTTATTTGAAAGCTCCTGTGTTACCTAAAACTATAAGAAAACAAATATGGATGCCTATTTCCCCTAAACTGCCTGTCATTAGTTCATTTTTAGAAAACGCTCAGAGGGCAAAAATATTTTTCTTTTATCTATCCAAGCAAGTATATTTAATAGTTAACTTATAATCTGTATATCACTTAGCTCCAAAATTCTGGGTATAGGAAAGCTGAGTAACTTAATACTATACTTTAATAATAATCTTTCATCTTCTTTAACAAACTATGTGTTCTAAATCCAGAGTCTAAATTTTCTATGTCTATAGTTCAATATATGTATGGACTACCATTCAATTATTGGGTTTTTTTGTTTGTTTTGTTTTTTTTCCTGAATTCTACTAGCATTAAGTTGAGTTGTTGGAGTTTCAGGCTGTTATTTGTTTCCAACATGGCATTTGATTTAAATAGAACTTTAAATGCCATGAAATGCATGCTCAAACTTTCCATGTAATTCCAATGTACATTTTTCACTACATCTTGCATATGGCTGCCTGTCTTCTCCGATCTTCACTAGCTGTTACACTACCATTTATAATCTGCCTGTATAAGGGAGGGTTATTTGGGACTTGGCAAAGATTGATATTTCTTTATTCATTCTATGGTCTGAATACACCTGTTCCTTCTTGCTGTTCTTCTCCATCTTCCTTCTGCATTCTGGTCTCTGACTTATGGGCCTCTCTGCTTGTTACTTCAATTAACTTTTCCATGGGCCCCTCCTAGCAACGTCCTTGCTTTCCTGCTGGTACTTCCCATTTTCCTGCTGCTGTTTATCACTTTGCTTGGTTTTTCTCTGCCTGTTTGTCCTAGTCAGCTGGTTGAACTATTGTTTGGGGTACAATGGATTTCCTGCTGATTTTTATCACTAATTCCCCACTGATCTTTTGTTACATTTTTATTTCATTTTCTACCCAATTTTGTCTTCAGGATGCTGGCATTATTTTGTGAAACTCAATAGAAAAGACTCAAAAGAAAACTATTTTATTTTCTCCCAAAAAACACTTAATCTAGAAGATATTCAGTTACTATATCTATTAGAATTGACTGAGGATGAATCATATTTACCAGTATATCTAACAGGAAAAACTATACCTGCATCTATCTGACAAGGTGATTTTATACAAATATATTGTCTGATTGTTGTGAAGTTAATGCTTCAGTTCTAGAATATTCCCACAGTGATTTTTTTAAACAGCAATTGCCTTTCACAAACTTCATTTGATACCTGACAAAGATTACCTTAAAGAAAAATGGTTTTGCTATTTACATTTGTTTTAAGTAAAAGGATACTGATGTTTCTCCGTCTGCTCTCACAGCATCTTATATTTTCATAAGTAGATGGACCTGTTCTCAAGAGTAGTGTTCTCATTCTAGATCTGGTACATATTCTAACTGTGATGTTTTGATATTTATAGTCAGCACCTCACAAGAATTAAGAAGTTCTTTCTAGGATCAAAGTCATTGTAGAGACAATATTAAATTTCTAATCAACAATGGTATTGGGTTCTTGGTACTAATCAAAACTTTTGAAAGATGAAAAACATTTCCAAGGAAAAATAAACATCTTGCTAGTTTATTAAGAAAATAAGTTGGCCCACTTTAAACTCAGAAAATGCAAATGTTTTCACCACAGACAACTGTTACAAGAAGTATTCATCTATTTCATGTATAAGGAATATAACCAATGCAAAATAGAATAAGGGAGGCCAGGCTGCACAGAATTTACATATAATAGAAATGATACAAGCTTTGGGAGCTGACATTTTTGCCTAGCAATCTAATATATATATATATATATATATATATATATATAATATTGCCTATATATATATATATATATATATATATATATAATATTGCCTAGCAATCTAACATTTTTAGCAAGATTATATTAATTAACTCTGGTGTGAAAGAAATCAATGTTTTCTCCAAATACTTTTCCTCCCCCCCTTTGGTCTGCTCGTTTGCTTTTAATACCAAATTTCTCTTAAAAATCTTGTATACCTCATTTAATTTATTTTACAAAGATAATGGGAGAAAAACTCTTGTTGAAGTAAAAATAAGGGGTCCAGAACTGTGAATTTTTAAGGCTTTTTTTGTACATATTTTGTATACAACTTCTACAGGGTAGCTCTGGGAAATTGTATAATTCTGTAAGCTTTCATGGAATACACTTTGAAAGTATTTGGAGCAGAGAATCTCACTAAGTGTAGTGTGCAGCAGAATCATACTATGTTCTAGCTCCTTCATGAGTGTACCAGATTGGGTCCATCATTGCAGTACCCCTCTGCCTCCTGCCTCCCCTATTAAGTAGAGAGCAACAGTGACAAATACTGCTCTGCTAGTGTACACACTCCTGCTTCTTCACAGTGTCTCGTTTCCACAGGCAACCTTGGTTGCCATCAAAATTATTACATACTTCATAGTGAAAGGAAGAACTATTAACCATCACTCCCAAACATGTGTCAACACTCAAGCTTCCAGAGAAACTGAAAGCATTCTTCCATGGTCCAACATGCTCTACTCCAGCCTCTGCAATGTACACGACTTTCTCTCCCACATTCTTTTGCATATATCTCTGACTTACAGACTGCATTTCTGGCACTTCCTAGAAACTGCCAAATATCATACAACAGGGTTAATTGCTCTTGCAACATGCTGCTAATGCTCTTCGTTTACTCTCTGCAGAGCTCACTCCCCAGTTTGCTTTGTTTTTGTTACAATATCACCCTACAATAGATGGTATCCAGTATATATACCTTCCTTTATTTATTTATTTATTTTCCTTGTCTCCCCATTCACAATACAGACTAGGCACAGGCCTGGGCTAAGGTGTATATGGGGTAGGTTTACTCTGCTTCCTCTTTCTATACAGTCAGTGTAAGGACAGCCTGGGGTAAGCAACCTGAGGCTACCTTCCTTTAAGAAAGCATCCTGTCTTCATTCTTGATAAAGCCTTTCTCTTTTATTCTTCCTTATATTTCTCATAGCATTTCTTAGCATCTGATTTATTTTAATTGACTTGTTTCTGATAGCCTGGGCTGCCTAGTTAAATCCAGAGATTTTGGCTGTTTTGCTCTTTACTGAGTTACAAGCCTAGAATAAACTCCAAGGAGGAATTCAAGGAATATTGTGGAATTAGTGGAACTAGGGTTGCCTAGTTTGCATTGATCAGTTCATCAAAAGTAAGCAGCTTAACACAAATTTAAATCTGTATTCTTGTAGAGAAGCAATATAATTATATAATTGCAATAAATTTTTGTTTTCTAATATGTCTTTACATACACATATATACAAACACATATAATACATAATATATATTTTCCTGGTATTGTTTTTCATGTTATAACTGCATTTAGAGCATTATACTTGCATGCCAATTTGCACATCTTTTATTTTACATTAAAAAAATAGGATCTCATATGTTACCTCTCTTGTTTTTGTTCTATGATTTGTCAAATAATTCTGGTTCCCATTATATTAACTGATTAATTGATTGACTAAACTCATTTTACATATTCTTATACTAGTTAGAAAATCAATTCTAATTCAGAAAGGTTATTTCAGACATGTGGAATTACAGCAAGAGACAGAAAGAAAGATAAAGGCCTAATTTCAAACTTAGATGAAACCTATTTCATTTCCCAACTCATGGATTCAAAGCCATACTTTTTATCAGACTATTAAAGACTATCTATTTTCATGATCATCTTATGTTCTAGAGGACATTTTATCTTTGATACAATCAGGAAATTGTATTTGTGATTTTCCTGTTTCATTATCATTCCTGGCTACAAGTTAACTTGAAAGTTAATTCATATTTCTCTCTAAAACATTTTACTGCTTTTGCCTTCTACCTTAAAATTGATTTTACATTCATGACATATTGTCCAATTTTGTTCAATTTAAATCCAATTATGATGAGCTCTTTATGACCCAATCAGTTGCCATAAATCTATTAATATTTATTATTATTAAAAGCATATTCTTCCTCAATATATGTCTTAATCCCATATTTCATTAACATTAATAAGTAGGTTATTAGGAAACTTTCATAGCTATAAATTAGGTTTGAAATACTGGAATAAATTTAAATAATCAAAATTTCAATTGTCTTAACATTTTTATCTGGCAATAATATAAACAAGTCAATGCCTTAAGTAATTGAGTTACTACTAGAGGTAAAGTTTATTTGGTCTGGGGTGCAAATAATTTACAAGATAGTTCATACTGACTGATAGCATTTTAAGTTAAAGCTAGCTGATAAATTAAGAAAAAGTTTAGAAAAAACTAGGTTTGAAAATTGAAATTTAATAATAGAGCTATATGTAAAATTATTTTAGTTGCCTTTTAAATATAGGTAGTTGAGATATATATCCACCAATATTTCAGCATTTTGTATAAAATGTAATGTGAAAGGTCATATAAATGGGATAATACTGAAATATAAGTTGGTAGTCAATTTAAATTTATTTCCTATAACTCATAAAATGCTTGAATTATTTTACAGTGTAAGCACATTAAGTTTAGAATGAAACTTGATTATGTTCTGATCTTTCCTACCAAAAATAAAACAAATGAAAATAAAATGCTAATCACTACATCCTGATAATTGATTCTACATTCTAAATAAGTCTATTGATATATTTCAGCAGGTAAAAATTCTCAACATCTAACAAGTCTCATGGTCTTCAATCATGATCATCTCTACCCCATTAGAGTACAGAGAAATAGAGTATTCCACAACAAAATAATTTGTGTCATGACATGGAATAAGATCTTGAAAATGGTTCCCAACTACTTTCAAGATGGAATTTTATTCTTTATTACATGTTTAGGGAAAAATAAATTTGAGGTTTCTGTTTTCATGTCCTACTACTTACTTACAAGCACCAATGTTGTAGGCATAGAAAAGAAAATATTTGTGAGAAGAACATCTCACAACCCCATAAAGTAGCTGAAGTCAACCCTTTTATCTTTCCTATACTTTCTCAGCTAGTGACCTATCATACCCTGGTAGTAAGGTACTAATATATTACCCTGTTCCTTGACCTTCCTTTGTATCTACATAAGACCTATAGTTTCTAAAAGCCCAAATGCATCATCTATCAAATATTTTGAAGTGTTGGGTACTAAGAATCTAACACCAAACATTTTCAAAATCACTTGTTTGATTTTTCTGACAAGTCATACACATATATGTGTGTATTCAATAAATAAAATAGCAATAGAAAGATTTGGGAATTTTCTCATATTATTTCTAGGTGTTGATACATGTTATTTGTTTCTAAATCCATAGAAAAAGTCAACCCAAACACATTATTTTACTTAATTTAATAATTATGGTTTAGAGATTGCCAATTTCCCTTGTTCGATCAGTGATTGCATGTATGTCTCATTATTGAAAATACTTGATTACTGGGCTTTGCATCATAAGGATATTATTACCCAATAAAAATTGTTAACTTCTCTGTATTACAGGGAGACAAATTTAGGTATGCATTTTATATAACATACTAAAATAATCTTTATGTTGCCTCAGCTCTTTTATTATTTATTTATTTATTCATGAAAAAATGTCAATATTTCTGGATTGTCAGTGATTTTGTATGCATGAACGAGGGTTACATCTTACTCATTCTCATGTCTGCTGTGATTCATTACAAGAAATATTCTTGTTGACAGATGTGGAAGGCAATAGCATTTTTCCATGCAAACTTTCCTTCCAAATCATTCAGATAAGATGATGGCGAAGAAAATGAGTGACAGATCTTGACTGTATGCAGGTGAGCTGATATAGCTTATATGCATATGAGGTATTACAGGAAACAACTTGCAAAGCTTGCGTTATAATGTTGACAGACTTCTACTCATCTTGAGACACTGACTATACAATGTAGATTGACATAATGCTGAGAAGCAAATTACATACTGTTTGTGAAAGGTTTGTGATACTAAGCTGGTAAACAAAATGTCTGTCCTTATTACCACAATGCCTAATATCTCCTTTTAGAAGCGGTAAAAATCTCAGGGGACAGGTAGTTTGAAGAATATGAACCCCAAGAAGCATGCTCTAAGCCATAAAGCTCTTATCTGTCAATATCATACACAGTAAACACGTTAAAAAAGAAGTATAATGGTATGCTATTGTTGCTGCTGAAGCATCAGTCTTCTTTATGTTTGCATTAGGGACTTGTTAAGGTGCAGGATGGTTTGCCCACTAAATGTCTGTATGAGACAAGATTGTCAACTCAGCTGTAAATAGAGGGCAATCTTAGAAAAATCTCAGAAACTGACTTTATGACTCTGAACTTAGGCAAGTTTTCTCTATTCATATTTTTTATTGTATAGTAAATATGAACGTGATTATAATATCTTGTTAGGTTATTATATTTCATTGTTTTTTTTCTTCCATTTTTATTAAAACTGAATACTGGATAATGGGTAGTAAAACAATCAGAAATCTTCCCTGCCCAGTCAGTTCACTCTGTCTATCATGCTCTGGAAATTAGTGAACTTTTGGGGAATAAATAATGTTTTGTTGTTTATTTCTGAGAGGAAGAGAAAGTGGAAAATTGGTTACCATAGCTCTTATAATATAGAACTTAAACAAGGAGATTTGGAATGCTGATAACATTTGTATGGTCTGAGGTGTTTGTGAACCTCCAAATTTCTATATTGAAACCCTAATCCACAAGAGCATTGGGTGAAGAGATGAGGTCCCAGGAGGTGATTAAATCCTAAAGGTAGTGCCATCATGATGGGGATGATAGCACATGTAATGAAATAGACTCCAGAGCACAGGCTCGCCTCTTCTATTATGAGAGAACACAGTGCCAACTCATTGCAAGGTGGTGAATTGTCCTTGCCTGTTGTAGCCACTACACAGTGAGCAATACTTCCAGTTCTTTATAAGCTACTCACCTTACGGTGTTTTGTTACATATTGTGAAGAGTGACAATATTGAGGTGGGGAAAGCAAGTGCCTATGGGAAGTTGGTTAATAAAGAAAGGGAAACATAGCCAGTATCATACAGTGTCTGTATCAGCCTTATGGTGCCTTTCCTTTGTCCTTAACACTTCATGGATGATTGGGTACTCATGGCCTTGGCCACAGAAACCACCAAATAAGTTATTCATATTTCAGAGCCTTTAAGGCTATGGATTAGCAGAGCTGAACAGAATCAATGACTAACAATAACCATAAGTGACACATCTTAATTGTCTTTAAGTAAGGCTTAGACTCATGCACATAAAATGTTAACTATGATTCATTTCTACAATCAAAGGCTCAGGACCTGTATTTTATTTATTATGACAAAGAGAAAGTAATTAAGATGTAGTAGAACTGTTCAGGAACAATACTGTCATTTGTCATGTTGTGAGTTCTAAAATACCCACATTAACTCTGGAAAGCTTGCTGTTCTGGTGCATTTCGAAATAGCAGCAAAATGTTTTTACAAAGCAAAATTCAAAAACAATATTCATGATAGTTTGTCTCATAGAGATAACAGGGATGTTTTGGAAAACAGAAATTGACACACACATATACTGTATTATTTTAATGCTTTAAGACTAATTTGATATTTTATCTTAAGAATAATTTAAATTTAGTATGGAAATCACCATGTCATCTCATTTGATCTTGTTAATCAGCTAAACACTCTTTAATTATGAAAACTGGTTATGATCCTCCCAAGAAAGGAGGTAAAGGAAACTTACCTTAAAAAATCTTTATGTGTTGAGAGTAGTGAAAGTACTTGATCAGAAAATACACATTATCTATCTATCTATCTATCTATCTATCTATCTATCTATCTATCTTCCATCTATCTATCTATCTATCTATCTATCTATCTATCTATCTATCTATCTATCTATCTATCTATCTATCTATCTATTTATCTATCTATCTTTCCTGTTTGGACCTTGAATTCAGTGCCTGAGCATTGCCCCTAAGCATAATGCTAGGACTCCACTACTTGAACCACAGACCCACTTTTGGATTCTTGGTTTTTTAACTGGCAAGAAGACTCTCATGAACTTTTGTGTTTGGGCTGGCTTCAAACTAAGATAATCAGATCTCAGTCTCCTGACTGGCTAGGCTTTCAGACATGGTCTATTGTTACCCAGCTACAGCTTCCTTTTTTGCTCATGGTGGCCCAGACATTTTAGACTTGTTATTAAAAAAATAATAAACTGAAGAAAGCAAAAAATGCTACAGATTTCCTTCATTCTTAAAGTGGAAAATATTACAGTTTTTTCTTAATCATACAAATTAATGTCTTAATGTTTTTCTTATTACTCTTTTTTGTACGTTTTTTATCATAAAAATGTTGTGCAGAGGGGTTACAATTACAGGAGCAAGATAATGAGTACTTTTCTTATTAAATATTGTTGCTTCCTCCTTTGTTTTCCCTCTACCATCCCTTCCCTCCCACCTCCACAACTACGCCCCCCTTGCCGAAGTTGTAAAGTTTGTTTTTAACATAGTGTTTTGTACATCTCATTGTTACAATGAGCCAACATGTATCCTTATTTAAGCATTTTGTTTTATTGCAAATAATTCAGTTGTTGTAAGGAAACCTAGCTTTTTTTCTAATAATATAATAATACCTATGTCAAGTAGGTGGCAGAGAGGGGCAAATTAAGATCTTTGTCCTCAGCAGTGAGTGATACCCATAAATGCTGGAAGTTTTCCACACATTTGTCCACCATGTCCTGATATTATATGACATAGACTTTGAGGGGAAATAGGGAGAGAGCTATCAAAATACTAGACCAAATGTCTTCTTCCATTACTTTAAGCACATAAGTAGAAAGAGGAGTTCAAGCATACACCAGTGTTCCTCCCCTGTTTGAGTTTAAGAATTACAGGACAAAGGATTAGCCACAAATGAGGGGACAGAAAATACTTTCATCTTGAGGTTGAATCTTTAGATTGGACTAGTTTTAATACAATTGGCAAGAAACGTGTGAAGTCTTTTTAAACGTCTATGTGAAAACTGAATTGAGGATCTATAGCCCTCGCTATTTCATAGTCAAATAGACTATTTCATAGTCAAAGGGAAACTTCAAAAATGCTTAAAGTTCTTCTAAAATATTAAGTTTGACTGTTTTTTAAATTGTATTTTATTGTAAAGATATTGGACAGAGGGGTTACAGTTACCTGAGTAGGTTAGAATTTGAAAAGAAGAAAGTGTTAAAAAGGCATAACAATAAATTTTTCGTTCAAATTTTAACCTTAGGCATCACTCCCTCTTTAGAGACATGCCCTTAAAAACTCACATGTGCTCTAAAATAACAAAAATTAAGTTAAAACCAGATAGTATTTTACTTTAAACATTTCCCTGTGGCACCTTTTAATAAAAAGAACCTTAATTCTTAGCTATCATAATTCAGCAATGAAGTATTGATTAGATGTCATTAATTGTATACACACGATTCAGAATATTAAATGTTTCATTTTAAGGTGAGAACCAATAATAAATTTTTATTTTCTTTTAATGAGAAATATTTCATAATAAGTTAACTCATTATATGCCATGTGATGCTAAATTATTTATAAAAAAATTTTTTACTTTTGTAAAGCCGATAAACTTAATTTACCCTATTTTGGATAAAACAATTGATTCGTCCCAAATCATGAAATATGCAAGCCTTATTCTCGATGTTACAATGAGCCAGTATATTGCCACGACTGGTTGAAATAGTCTTTGAGTTTTCTAAGGAAATTGAATATTAAACAGATATGTTCAGAAATACTTTTTAGAAAAAATTTAAATATTTTAATGTATACTTCAAATTTAATGTATTATTTTGTAAGCTTATTTCATGTTTTATTTTGACTTCTTGCTCTTTCTCTGGGTAAGGATGAAAGATCCTGACTAGAATACGTTTTTGAAACCATGGGTAATCATGAAGAAATCAGTATAAAGTCTCATATGAAGAGGTTTGAGTTAAATGTAAGACAGAACTACATGTAAAGAAAATAAAGGGCATTGTAGAAATAATGGAAGTATCAAAAAGTAGAGTGCACTGATGAGAAGACTGAGGAGATGTGTTTCAGGTAGGCTCTCTTCCCAGTTCCTTTAGGCAAAATTTGTGCCTCTCCTATGATCTGTTCCTACTAAGTTATTGCATGATATTTATTACTGAGAATACAGGCTGAATTTTGACTTGGAGCCATAATGCAAACCAAAATTTGGCACAGTCTGTTCAGACATCACTTTATACTTGGAAAATTATGACTTTAATTAAAGATTCAGCATCCAGCCATAATAATAGTAAATCCAGAATTGATTCTTTGGTGTAGGTTTTATTCCTATGACCTCAATGGACCTATCATCTCCCTCAGTGCTGCTAATACTTTTTGGTGCTTCCTACATTCCTTCTTCCTAAACTTCACCTGAGGCACTTTTCTCCTCTTTCCCCACTGTTTTAAAATAGTTAAAGAGAATGAATACTTAGAATCACACACACACACACACACACACACACACACACACACACACACACACACACACACCTCTCTCAAAAATTGACCTCCAAAAATACTATTGGGCAAATATCATTCTCATATTAAAATTAAAGAAACCGATTGAATCAGGTTGAATTAGTTTCACTTTTATGTATGACTATAACGTGTTTTAAAAATGTTTAAGTGAAAGTTAGAACTCTTTGATGACCTCAAGGTAAGTCCAAATGAACAGTATTTAAAAACAATAAATGCATGATTTTAACTTTGCAATGAAAACTGAATTTGAATGTCTTTCTGTTTACTATAAAGTTTTTGAATGTATGTTATGGTATGTCACTTCCTTATTTGTTAAGCAGAGACATATTCTTCTACTAGCATGTGTCTAAATACCTAAGCAATTTTTCTCCACATCCCCAATTTGTAAGTCTTCTCTTAGTCCTTTCTATTAAGACTATGAATAAATGGTCCTGGTGAAACTTCCCATGAAAGTGAATAGAAATCACACAGAAGCTCAAATATATTCATTTTCTATAATAACATATACTTACATTTGAGGAAGTCAATCAGTTAAAAAAATAAATCTTTGGGAATTGGCCTCTAAAACGAGTGCTGTCATTTCTTTAAAAAAAAATCATTGCAACTTGGTGCAACTGAGATCCCAGACCAGCAGGTGCTTTTACATTTACAATCCATGCTTCAGCAACACTGTGTGAAAGAGATGACTGAAAGAGAGCGAAGGCCATATTCATTTATATTGGAAAGTAAACCTCCCAACTGTCAATCTTAACTCTTATTCTGAAAAATGTATACTTCTTCCCCAAATCACTATTAAACGCAGAGCTAATGCATTTTAACTGACACCCCCCCATCAAAATATCATATCCTGTTCATGAATGTAAGAAATAAGTAAATAAAAATAAAAAGGATCTTGTGTTGCTATTTTTTTCTACACAGTGGTTTTGTGGATGCTTCTACAAATACGAAGTTGAGGTATAAACTCTGGAACATGTCTTATTCAGTATGGCATGCATTTATGGAAAAAATAAAGATAATTAATACTAAAAGAGAGGAATTATTTGATAGATATAATATATATATATATATATATATATATATATATATTGAAGCCAGGTGTCAATGGCTCACTCCTGTAATCTGAGCTATGCAGGAGGCTGAGATGTTCATCGCCTTTCAAAGCCAGCCTGAGCAGGAAAGACCATAAGACTCTTATCTCCAATTAACCACCAGAAAACAGGAAGTGGCACTATGGCTCAAGAAATAGACTGCTCATCTTGAACTGAAGAGATCAGGGACAGCACCCAGGCCCAGAGCTCAAGCTCCAAGACCAAATATATATAAACATAGCCTTGATCATTAGTGTCAGGTAATTGAGGATACAATGGACATGAGTAAATAAATAGCTGAAGTAGCCCCAAGCCCCATCACCTGGTACACTACCCTTCCTGGATCGGGGTCTAAGTAACATCTATCCTGGTACAGATATCAACCCGTCCCTCACAAGTTTTTTCTTTTGTATAAAGTGCATGAAAGCATCATGTTTTGGTCATTTTATAGAAGTTTAATCTGTTGTGATGATCCTCATGTCAATGTATAATGAATAAAATCTATCCAAAAATGAGCAAAACATGCTACTTTTATGGAAATACCCTCAGTTTCTAGATCTACCCAAATAAGCCTTGTGAGAACTGAGGTGCTGGGGTGGGGGGCCGCACAGAGAGGATTCTCTCCTTCCACTTACATCACGTTGTAGAAAAAGACACAGACAAGCATTTAAGTAAATACTAACATTAAGGCATCTTAAACCCATTAAGGGAAGGATATTTCAAAACTAAAATGACTTTCTCTAGGTGAAATACTGCAGCTTCATCCAACACTGTGTTTCTCTGACTTGTGCAAAGTATAAACTCATGACACATTATCTTTCCCCTCAAGTCACTCTGTCCTCAGTTGCTCATCATTTCTGCCATTTGTTCTCTAGGAAGGTGCCACATGGTTGAATTATGGGCAGATCCTGTTTATAACTTGATTATAATTCACTTTGAACTCTAAGATGTGGTGTTGAAATTTGCCCTTAGCAATTTCAGAATAATTTAAAATGTTCAACCTTATTTGAAAGAAGCATTGTGTTTATCTTCCTATCCCCTCCAGGATATTAGCTGGATAACAGCAGAGCTGCCAAACCATCATCATGACAATCACCAGTGTCACCTTATTGCTTTACACCTAAACAGCTCACATCTCTCCTTATAGAAAAGTAACTACACAGTGTAACTTGAGAAAATGTTTCTGGAAAAAATAAACACTTCTATCTATAATTGTATAACACAAGTATCTTTCTTTGTTGGAGATTTTATGTTTTCTCAACTTTAAAGTCAATTTATAGTAGCTGGCATTTTCCCATCAGGTTTAGTTCAGCATATTCATATAGGAAATTGCACTTAACAGACAACATGAATATACAGGCTAGCATTGCATTCTTGCACAGAGTGAACAGTTGGTTTTTCAATGAATTTTGTTACTAGAAATGGTATATCATATAATCCTCACTTTTCTGCTGTACAACTTAATGGGATGGGGAAAATAGGATATTGTAATCATTAACAGAATAATAATGTGTTCTCTTTTAAAAAATTGTCTGTAAATTTAGTCATTATGAAGAGGCAAGAAACATAGCCCATTAAGAGGTAAAAGCATATAAGAACATATTTTAATTTCTTTATGATATTTTATTGTAGAGCTGAGAGAATAATATTTGGGAACATAACCTACAACATGGTTATTTGTCCTTTTGTGATTCAGTTGCATACATTAAGAATAATTTCAGTCTTTCTTGAAGCCACTTGTGATTGCAGAATGTTTTGAAAGTAAAACATACTGAATTAAAGCCCTAAAACAGAAAAGAGATAAATTTATTCACATAATTACAGAACTGACTAGTCTCCTTGGAAACATAAAGTTGAAATTTACTTCACACAAGCAGGAAGGGGAAATATTTTATTATGCCAGGATTTCATTCATTAAACTAGACTTTCTCTGATGGACACTGTGGTGGAATGTTTAGGATTCTTTTGTTAAAGACATGGTATTTAAACCTTTCACTGACTTCTAAGCTTCCTCAGACATATTGTGTATAGCTGTTATTCCAGGTTGAAAATGCCAGTTAGGATTGCCTTTAGTTTCAAGTAACAGAAAAGAATATATCTTTATTGGGAGCTTTTTAGTTTCTTCACACAGAATTTGTCAGGGGTGAAGTTAGTTTTGTTTCAGCTTGATAGACTCATGTACTCATCAAGGCTGTTTCTACACATCATCATTAGTTTCTAACTCTACATTTCATGATTATTGACTTATGCTCACAATGACATGAGAGCATCTCCACATATTATTATCATATTTATGAGCAGAAATACATATTAGGAGGGAAGAGTCAGATACCAATGGAAGGTTAAAGGAAAATAATCTAGAAATGTGTCATCATACTTCTGACATCTCAGAACTTGGAGGAAACTTGTTCATGGGGGATACTCAGTATGAAGTTTCACTACACAGAGAGGAATTCAAACAACGGTACAGATAGAGTTATTTTAAGAATTTACTAACTCCAGTATCTACCATTGTTGATTGCACCCTTTGCTCACTTTTTATTGTTTCCACTGGGCATTTGTTTTTGAAGAATATAGCTTTTCCTTAGCTTATCATTGGTCTATGTCCAGACAAATCCTCTGTAAATTGAGAATGCATTTAAAATATGAACCTAAGAAATACCATAGCTTAGTAACTCAGTACATTCTAGAGTACTGGCTTTGTTTATCCACCAAATTGGGTGGCTGGCTTGCATCTAATGCTTTCTGCCATTCCTAGAATCACAGAATCATACTATACATTACTAATCCAGAAAAAGTCAAAACTGAAATGCTGAAGTCTGGTTTGTACTGAATATATATTGCATTTGCATGATTTTATACCCCCATCATCATTAACTCTATCTACTATAATCCAGGGACCATCCGTAATTGCATAATATACTTATGAAATACAATATTAGGTCGTCTGGGTAGTGAAAGGCAACAAAAGTCTGAGTGAGCATGGTTTATCTGTAAGTTATTCCAGTAAGTACTAGAAATTTTATTGATAGGCAGGAGTTCCTCAAAGTAGATGTGACTCTGCACACAGGGTTCACATTGCTTAACCTTTTCCAACATGAAAGCCCAATTTTCCATAAAATCTTTTTCATATACAACTTTATAGTTTGCTGAATTTCAAAATATTCCCCTTTTCTTTGAAGGACCTCTGAGTAGGATTTGAATTTATTCTTACAATGTGCCACTTTTAAAATCCATGGGAAGGACTGACCTAGCACTGATAAAAAGCCTCCTCTGTCTTTTTTTCAGACTTTCCTGCTCTCTACAACTCTCTGTTAAAAATTGGTTAGCTCCTACTTATTCCCCTTAAGATTCACTCTTTCACCTTTGAGACCTTAAAATTAGGACCCCTGTAAAACCCTCTTTCCTAAGCCCTCTCTTGTCCCACCTTCCTTATCATGATCATTCTTTTTCTCCTCATGAATCATTTCAACTGACCTGCAGAGTTGAAGATGTTTCCTTCAGAAATGTTGAAATGTTTCCTTCAGAAACATTTTAACATCCTTGCCTACTGGACATTTCTTGTGAGAACTTAGACACATGTGGGCCTTCAACACAGCTTTCTATATTACCTGGTCCTACAAATTATCTTTCTTCAAGATTATGTCGTGATTTTCAAGGTACCTTTATAGTTCATCATGAGAAATAATCTCTTCATCTTCTTCCTTTCAATACTTTCTGATTCTTCTAATCTAGGCTATTCCAATATTTATTTTCTAGGATTTTCTTTTTTTTTTTTTTTTTGGTGGTTCATGGGGCTTGAACTCTGGGCCTGAACGTTGTCCCTCAGCTCTTCAGCTCAATGTTTGTGCTCTACAACTTGAGCCACTGTGCCACTTCCAGTTTTCTGAGTGGTTTGTTGGAGATAAGAGTCTCATGGAATTTCCTGTTTGGGCTGGCTTTGAACCACGATCCTCAGATCTCAACCTCCTGAGTTGCTAGAATTATAGGCATGAGCTACTGGCTCCTGGCTTTTTCTTGGGATTTTTATCTGCCAGCAATTTAATGAAACACCTGAAGCTCCTTGAAAAAGAGCAACAAGCTAAACCTCAATCCAGTAGATGGAAACACATAATTAAAATTAAATCAGAATTAAATTAATTAGCATAAAAAAGAAAGAATCAAAAAACAAAGAATTGATTCTTTGAAAAAATTCACAAAATTGACATGTTCTTAGCAATCTTACAAAAAAAAAAAGAATATACCCAAGTAAACAAACTCAGAGAAAAGAATGGAAATATCACCACAGAAACAACCAAGACTCAGAATATTATAAGGGAATACTTATCAAACCTTTATGACACCAACATTTTTAATTCTAGTCCAACTCTAGTTTTCATTTCTTCTTTATAATTTTGATTTGGATATATTTTCAGCAGCTGCAAATCCTTCCTCTTTCCTACTATATATGTCTTTACCTAGTCATGGTGGCATTTAAGGGTGAATGCGTGTACACCTATATCATTTCCCTAATTATTCTCACTCCTATATAGACTCCACTTTCTGCTTGTATCCTATTTTCCTTTCTTCTTGCCTTTTAAGGAAAAAGCTTCAGTATCCACTATTTTTTTATTTACAGTGTAGAACAGATGTGATCTCCTTATGTTCTTTTTATCCTGATGCTCTGCTTTTTTTTCTCTTTATGATAATCTATGCCATTCCTATAGCCGTTACAAGATATTTATTTGGCCAAAAATTATTGAAATATTCCTCATATGTACATAAGTACAGTATGTTTTAAATCAGCTAAAGATATGGAAGCCATTAAACATGTCTTCGTAGTTACTTGTAGTCTCCTGTCAGGAAATATTGTAGAAAAATTGTTTGGTATTCGAAATTGTTACTTAAAAATTACCTTAAGTTACCCACAGCTAAAAACTAAAGATAAATTTGATTACTATTGGAGAATTTCTAAACTCATTAAATTCAAGAACAATGAGAAAATGGGGCGAGAAAGGACGTGTGAGATTGTTGTAAAGGGGTGACACTGATCAAGATATATTATATTCAGAAACTGGTTCATTAAATGGCAACTCTTCTGTACAACTATTTAAAGATAATAAAATAATATTAAAATGACAACAGCAAGATTAGCTTAAATCATAAAAAAATGCCAACAGGTACAATATTCTGAACAAGAAAGTTAGAAATAATTACAAGGTTATCTCTCCATTTGTCAAGAGTTCTTTCCAAATTCTTTTTATTTAGCTGGCTATGAAGGTTTAGAAATTCCCAAAGAAAGAAAGTATTACTGTATTTTAAAGTAATTAAAACACTCAAACACACAAATTAATATAATGATACAAAAGATCAGGGACAGATAGGTAGTCAGAACTAAATTAAAGACATTAACAGAATATTATATCTTAAGAAATAAAGTTTGTTTCCAAATATGTCAATTCCTTTTCATATCCCTGGGCTTAAAGTGAAGTTTAGAGTTGCAGTATCATTAGGAACAGCAGGTATGACAGCAAGAAAGAACCTCATAATCTGTATTAGACAAGGTGAAAGGCGGTGAAATGGTCCCTATGTGAGTTATCACACCATCCAGATAATTCTGATGTATGTTAATGTCTTGAAACTACTGACTTAAACTACTACTCTTTGTGTATGTTCATAAATTCATTTCAAAATATAAAACATAGTTTACAGTCAGGAGATTTTTATGTTAAAATGAACTTATAGTTTAAGTTTGCTCAAAAGTAATGTCTTGGTAGCTGCTGAATTTAATGATGCCAGTTAAATTTATAATGTATCCTACCACTAATTAAGATGTATTTATTGAGCACTTCCCTCTGACATGGTCTTTAATTGGCATGCCCTTCTTATACCCCAGGCTCATTAGCTGATAGGAAGGTTGAGGATTAAATCTGGCCTCACAATCACATGGGATATTTAGGATGGATGTACTAGATATTTTTGGAAAATAAGGATTTGAGACCATGAATATCTGGGGATATAACTTAGTGGTAGAGCTCTTGTCTACCACATTCAAGGCCCTGGGTTCATCCCTCACAATCACATAAACTAAAAGTAAGCAAACAACTATCCAACTTTTAGTGTCATGAACCTGAAGTCCTAGCAACTTGGGAGGTTCTGGTAAGAATATGACATGTCTGAGATCAGTCTGGATACATAAACAAATAGCAATAATAAATAGTGATCAAGTTATTGTACATTATAAAAGTTAATGAGACAAGTGTGTTTCCTGCCACACAGAACCTATGTTTAGTTAGGGAAATTGAGAATAAACAAAATGTAATTTACTTTATTGAAAAGGACTAACTGAGGACCTTGAAATGGTAGAGTAAAATACTGTTTAGACATGTGGCCAAAGAGCACTTTCCAAGGAGTAGACATGTAAGGTCAAAACTAAAAGTGAAGAAATAGAGATCTGGGAGGAGGAAGAATTTCCCTGGCAGAGTAGAAAAAGGGCAAAGGCCATCAGGAGGAGAAAAGATGGCATAACTGTAAGAAACTGTCATGTCTAGCTGTGCTTAATTAGTGAAGGAAGATTGGCAGGAAGTGAAGATAGAGAATTATGAAGGGTCAGAAGATGAGCAACCCTCAACAAAAGCAAAGGGTTGGCTGAAGCAAAAATAGATGTTATCTCTGTTATAACATCAGATGATTCTACAAGGTGGTAGAAATTTTTAAAAAGTTCACACTTCATGCCACAATGATTGTTCTTAGAAAAAAAGCTGTAAAGAGTGAAAGGGGAAAATATAATTAATAGATGCTGAGCTTTTTCTTGGAAGAAGGCAATTTAGTGTCAGGTTTTACATTATAATTCTTCAGGTGTTTTATTATTGGTCAGTATATGTCAGATTGAAAGCTAATTCCTACTCAGACCCCTTGCTTTCCTTGGAACTTCACAAGATTTCAACATTCTTCTCATGAGAGTTCAAATGTCAGCCTTCACCATCTGCTTCTTAAGACTATTAAGGACCATGTAATATTTGTATTAAACACACACACACACACACACACACACACACACACACACACACACACACACACACACAATTAACTAGAGGATTTTCAGACAAAGAATATTGCTTTAAAAAAAATCCATCCCTTTCTTTCCCAACTCCTGTTATTTTATATGCTCACTTGCTCTAAAGGTCATTTCATAGTTATTAATGATGTGCAGGGACTAAAATACAGATCTTTTGGGGTAGGGGGAGTGTCTGTGATTCCTTAAGTCCTTAACTAAAATATTACACTTGCTATTATATTGCATGATAAATGTTGTGTTGAAATTCACAGAAGGAAACCAAGAATTCCTTGCTTGATTATTATAACTTTATAATGATACAATGTAATGTGGAAATTACCTAGTTTATTTGCTATTTTAAATATTGTGCAAGAGTTTTCCATGGAATGTTCACACAAAAAAAGACAGGATGATTTGTTTGCTGATTAATAGTATTTATTCACTCATTTTTTCTGCTTACACTGCTCTATAAACTAGTGATTTCATCCCAGGAAACAGTGATAGCAGCATGGGAGAGTATTCACACCAGGCTTTGGTTTTCTGTCTAATTAGGTATCAGTCCAATTTCATGCATTTGCATTCTAGCTCCTAATCATTACATCTTTCCAAAAAATATGTTATTTCAATACTTAAAAGCCATGATGGTTTGGAGAGAGTATAACATTATGTTGTTCATTTCTGATTTTTAAAATAACATATTCTTCTGTTTTCAATACTAATGTGAGAAGTTTTGCTTGTGTATTTATAGTTGTTGTAAAGGAAACCCATTCTTGAATGTCATTAATGTTACACTTCACAAAGTATCAGAGTTATGGGATCACTCAGGGAATATAATCATTCTCAGGTTAAATTTCAAGTAATGGAATATTGTTTGATAGCAAAAATTTCAAGTAATGGAATGTTGTTTGATAGCAAACACTGTGTTGTGAAATCTGCTCATCATTTCTGAGCTTAATTTTTTGAATGTGGGAGAAATATTGATCCAAGAGCATATGTATTTGCGTAATATCACTGCATTGCATTTTCATATCTGAGTTCTTTTTAGAGATTTTCAAAGAAAAATAATGACTCATTTGCTATTGTAGAAACAAAGGAGGGGTTAAATAACTGTAGAAGCAATCCCTGACTTGTAATAATGTTTCTGTTGTGCTTCATTAGGAGAGAAGATACTTCATTTTGTCAGTAAAGCATAGCACAAACCAATTCATATAAATTGAATGGTTATTAATTAAAACAATAGCCTTAATACAATAATACAATAAACATTGATAATTTTTAAAGTTACTGTACTATTTTGATGATAAAAAGTAACACATCTTAGTTTCATCATATATAATCCTTTAAGTAAGGAAATTTAAATAACACAATGATACAACATAATGATGTTCATAGTAATGATATACTCTGAATATTAAATAGGTAATCTAGTTTTTCCCATCACCCTTAATTTGGATCCAAATACACATCAGTAATAAAAAAAATAATGGTCAGATTTTATTTTCTATTGGTTAATATTATGTTGGTTATTTTTCTACAAAGCTTCCTGGAATGTTTTTAAATACTTGTATGACGTCCTATCACTCTAAAGAAAAACACATTATGAAAACTCAGAGTAATTAATCATGTTACCCTAATGTGAAGGCTTACAGCTACAAGAGATAATGTATGAACATCTTTTGTACACTTTGGTGGCAGGTCTAAATGGGGTGGGGGATGTATTCAACTACTGTTGAAAGGATTTTATAATATAGAGCTATATTAAAATGTATTCCAAATGACTAATGATATGCTCTGTACATCGTTGGTTTGCTTTACTCATCTAATTATTTTCTACTCAGTAATTGCATTTCCACTTACATGGTAAATATTTAACAACAGCGAAAATTAACATTTCAGGTTTCGTTTCAAACACTATGAAAGTGGATCAGCTCTAAGGTACACACAGTACTCATTCTTCTGTTTATTTTGCCCTATACAATTTTTTTAAATTCCCTCATCTGCTTGAACTATATATTCACTTAAGGAAACTAATAAATTAGATTAAGGACATGGGGGAGGGAGGGTTGTAAGAAGGAGATAATTTGACTAATCCAAAAAATAATATTTGAAACATTTAGGATTATTACCACAGGATAAGAATGGTAAAAATGTGTTTGGAACAAAAGTAACTTTTATTTAGCACCTCTTAAATCAATATAGCTTTTTGATTGATGTTAGAAATATTGTAGTGCTATTTTTGCACTCTTATGTTTTATAGTCCTAGCATTTTATCCCAAATGATTAAATATATTTCTTTTGTAATTTACTCTTCAATTACTCCCTTCACATAAATAAGATTTTTTTATTTTATTTTTTTATTTTTTGGATCCGGTTGTGGGGCCTGAACTCTGGGCCTGGGCGCTGTCCCTCAGCTCTTTAGCTCAAGGCTAGCGCTCTACCACTTGAGCCACAGCGCCACTTCCGGCTTTTTTCTTTTTGCTTATGTGGTGCTGAGGAATCGAACCCAGGGACTCAGGCATGCAAGGCAAGCGCTCTACCACTGAGCCACCTTCCCAGCCCAAGATTTTTTTATTTTGACAAAAGAATAATCCTTATGCTTGACTGAACATGAACTATTTCCTGTTATGTATGAGACAATGATTTTTTTAACCTCCTGATCAGCAATATGAGGTTATCATGAGAAAAGTGAGGAGGATCAGCTTCTTGTGTTAAATTGTTATCACAACACCTTCTACTCAGTAAACTATCTCTTAGCCAGTATTTTCTGAGAAGACAATTTTGAATAATAATATTTTCTTCTCATTATTGAATTTTTCCTCCTAGTTTCCCTGTCCATCAATATCAAACACATTCAAGTAGAGAAAGTTCTCCTAGCAGGCGTATAAATTACATAACAGTTCTCTGGGATTCGTTCCAAATTGTTTCTACCACCAACACCTTATCAATAAGGAGTCACAAATCTATCACCTAATGCTTTTTTTTTTCCTAAAAGCATCCCCTAAAAGCATTTCTTGCCCCAAGATATAGTTATACATATCAAATTGACCACACCAAGTTTATTCATATTTCTGCTTCTTATGTGTTTCAGCTCACCAGCTTGACAAAAATAAAATCTCCACATTTTCTGGCTTGAACTTTCTGGGCAGAAATAAGACTTACAAAATAGATGGTACTGTAAATGTATTTTAATTTTGAGTATAGAGCATTGCACAGTTTATCATTTGAAGTAGAATTTCTGAATTTCTGACACATACTGTTCTTCATCAATAGTTGTTTCAAATAATTTGTAGTTTCCCTTTGCATAATGAAATAAACTAGAAAAAAATGCTCTCTAAAAGGAAACTGTATCCTTTTATTGGATTCTATTTCTCTCTGAAGAATTAGTACTATGAATAACATTTATTAGGAGCTTTTGGGCTGTAGAAAGTCACTATCTCTATAAATAAGAAATGGTATTTTTATTTTAGAAGTGCATTGTCTAACCTTTTCTAAGTATATCTTGTCAAACATAAAGTTTTTTTTCTATACGTGCACCCTGAATAAATTAAATATAATTCATTTATTGTATTCAAATATTTACAAATTTATAATTTCCTGAGTTTTAGAAAGTCTCAAGGCTGTTTTCTATTTATGCCTGTTAACTACCCACCCACTCTGGAATCTTTCTTTTTTTCTCCATACCTCATCATGTCATAATAATAGGTAGGTAAAAATATTTTGGTTTCTGAAACTTACACTATATAATCATCATGTTTTCTTTTAACTGAATTGTCAGTTCTAATTTCTATCTTAGAAAAATGAAGCTTCTGCCCTTTATCAGTCACAGCATTAACATTGAGTCAATGTGCTTTTTTTCTCAACCAAAAATATTACAAAAAGTCATCTATCTGGCAAAGGAATAGGGTTCAGTATGATATTCATTGGAATGCAGGGGACATGTTTGCCGAAAATAAAACTTTCTGAAATGTATCTCAGCAATTTTCTGATAAGAGTTACATATAAAGGCTTGAAGCCTTTTTATTGTTAGTTTCAAATGAGGAGAAGTATGCTCTTTGTGGCTGTGGGCTAGTCCTGATCTAGACAGCCACATCAGAACCTCATTTAAAAGGATTAACTGGTCCTCATGTGGGTGGGGGTGGGGAAAGGATGCACTTAAGAGAAGAAGCCTCCATCATTGGCACAATTGCTCTCAACAGTACTTAAGGAGATAGTCTGATTTCCACAACCAGAATTATAGCATATGATTTCTCATGGATTATCCCCTAAGTAGGATTTAAAGGGGTGTAATTATGGTGCCTTTACACATCATGAGATAGATGGAAATAAAGAATGCAAAATAACACTGTGATAATATGAAATGCTTTATAGTGCTTCATTTGCATGCTATAAATATTGTTTCCTGAGAAGTGGTTTTAGAGCTGGCTGCTTTACTTCCTCAGTTTTAACATCCTTTAGAGTAGCCAAACCCCATAGATACACATTAACCTGTCCTAGGAATCAGCTTTAAGTATCATTCCTCATTTTCACTAGTATAACATGGATCAAAATAGAGGCATTTAGAACATTGACTTAATATTGAAATCTTGCTAGAGTGCTTTCCAAGTCAGTAATTGCAACCTCTCCCTGAAGTATATGGTATTATATTGATCCTGGGTTCATCACTCACTGCTAGTCAACCACTTGACTCTATTGACAATGACAGCAGAATATATAGTAAGTAGGAGGCATTAGAGTACTGATGTTTTCCCTCTGGTTTCACACTTAGTGCTTGCTAATTTCAACTGCCATGAGTGGCTGTTGAAATCAGGAGTTCGAGGGAGGGAGAGAGAGCAGTTGGGGAAGTGGTTGTACAAAGTGATTTTCCTGTGGCAGGATTTTTTTTTCCTGTGTGCATGATATTTGTGTTCATCACTTCAGTTATGTTGAACTAAATATTTCAGTTTCTTTCAGCTATTTTAATACATTCTAGTGAAGAAAGTTAAACAACTCCTGGTCTATTTTGTTCTTATTTGGGGAATAACAATCGAGAAACAAAGATAATATAGAATGAATGGAAACATCCTAAACATAGTGATGTATATTAACTCTTCTCACTCCTCTCCCATTTCTGTGCTCTCAGTACAGACACCAGGTAATCCTGTGATCATTTCATCTGTCTCTAGGCGTTGGCTGAAGACTTTTACAAAACTTAAACAGCCTTTGGAATATGTCTATAGACCTAGAGTTTGCTGCTGTTGTTGTTTTTTAATTTACTCTATTTCCTAAGAATCAAATGGAAAAGTTAGGTATTGTCTTTATGGGAATGTTATTAAAAATAACTTGGATATTATTTTGTTTTTACTTGTGTAGTTATTTTTAAATGTGGGTGTACATGCATTTGAGATATTTACACTTTCATTGAACTACATATGGGAGAAACAAAGAGGAATAAAATGGGTTTTCTACTCTGCTGGACCTAGAGGAGTCTTGCACAGGCAAAAAGAGTGTAGTGTGTGTGTCCTTGAGAAAATAAATGTATATTTATATTATATTAAAGTTATATAAGCATCTTCTCTATGGATTGAGAAAAATCTCCATAGAAGTTCATATTCTCTCATATGTATATTTGATATTGCAAGTTTCCAATCTGATAATAACCATAGAGCTAACGTTGGCCAAGAGTCCATATTTGAGAATCAGAGAATTTCAGAATGGTGTTTTGTGTAGAATCAGTTTCAATGGAATGATACTCTAAGTTAAGCAGCAGTAATTTATGAGTTTTTTTTATTTTTCCTGAATTGTTACCTCTCAAGCACAATAAATTGAAAACATTCTTAACAGGTAATAATTGTCTTTAATATATTTTAATGCTGACTTTTAGATTCAACTTGAATTCATGACTTGTTTATCCCAGAAAAAGAAAGACTAAATATAAATTATGTCCAGACTGAAATTATATTTTTGGCATTATTTATCATCCAGATGGGTAACAGTAAGCAACTTGATTCAACAGGTTAACTAATTTATTTGTCTAGGAGTATGTTTTGCAGATGATTTATCCTGGCAAGCCTACTGGGATGCAGTCTGCTCATGATTTTATTTTCCACAAAAGATATATTAAAGTTCTTTAATGCAGGAACAGATGACTGACAATTAAACCTTAGGCTTTTCTAGGGAATGACACATTTTATCCTCCCTTTATTTCCCTTCCCTTTGCTTAGGTCCTTTTCTTTTTCATTCCACCATTTGTCTATCTTGCTGCCCTCCTTCCCTCCCATTCTTCCTTCCTTCCTTTCTCCAAAGCCAGATTCAAAATTGAAGCACTAAGCCCACATTCATGTTGATAAATACAAGCTTATTGCTGCCTGTGGGCCATCTTCTATTCCTTTTTTTTCTTTTTCTTTTGTTTTTGGTGGTGGGGGGATAGCAGGACTCAATCTCAGTACTGTGATCATTGGCTAGAGCTCTAAAAACTGAACCACAATTTCAATCCCTTGTATTTCCTTCTATTAAATTTTCTGCTTTATTAAAATGTGAAGTGGTTTGGAGATTAATAGGACTTGGTTTCAAGAGCTGACTTTGCTTTTGTAATGAAAAATACTTTTTAAAACTGACACTAATTTCCTTAATGAAAAATAAAAACAATAACTTTTACTTCATAGCCTATCTTGTAGAACTGAAATAATAACACTGAAGTGATCTTGTACTGACTAGCCATAAGAGACATTTGGTTCATTGTATAACTTTTATTTATCCTCTACTCTCAGAATGTAATGCTTGATTTACAAAATGATGAAAAATCTGTAACCATCACATTTTATTTTCAACTTGTGGACAGGACATACAATTTGCCTTCATGTTTCTTATTTTTATGGAGTACCATTAATGACTCCATAAACCAACCCACCACATTCCATTATTTTGCTATTTGCTTATTCCAATATTGTCTTACTGTTTTATTTCTCATTCTAAATACTAAATTTTTTAAATTTAAGGACAAATACAAATGACTACTTAAGATTTAATTTCATAAATACAGTGATGAATGTGAACTCTGGTATGTTACAGGTTAAATTTCATGACTATAATTAAAGCATCATTTCAAACACTGTATTGTATTATTTTACCATGATTGAATTTTTTTCACTTTTAAAGAGTTTATTCTTCAATTACAATAAAAATGTTCAATTTAGAAACCAAAAATTCAAGTTCTTACTAGTAGTCTAAGTAATGACATCATTATATATTAAATGAATGTGTCAAGGAAGCACTGTTAAACATTTTGCTGAAAATAATTTATCAGAGAAGTTATTGGTGATAATGTGGTATTTAGGCTATTTTGTAAGTATATTATATTTGAATTAAGAAGGAAAAAATAGCAATGTGCCAGTGGCTTGTCATCCTGGCTACTCAGAAAGCTGAGGCCCAGAAGATGGAAACTTCATCAGCTCAGGCAGAAAAGTCATTGAGAGTCTGTTTCTTATTTTACCAACTAAAGTCAGGTTTGGGGCATGGTAATTCAGGTTTGAGCAGGAAACCTGAGCAAGAATGTGAAGGCCTGAGCTTAAGCTCTAATACTGGCAAGAAAATCAAGATGAAGATAGAGAAGGAGAAAGGAGAGGAGGAAGAGGAGGAGGAGGAAGGAAAGGAAGAGGAAGTGATAGGAATAAAGATACAGAAGTTACAATGTCCTGAGATACTTTGAGGAAGTGTTAACATTTCAGTTTAGAGCCTAGTTTTGTTACTCAACATCCTTTTCCAAGTCCTGTTGAATAAATATCTCTATTTACTTGACGTGTACTATGAAAATAAGAAAAAAGTGGTGTGTATACACACAAAAAACTTTACATATATATGTTGAAAGAATATTCAAAAATATACTTGTTGAGCTGAACTTGTACATAAATCTGTGAAGACTGGATATCATGGGATTTGAGAACATGGGCCCAGGAATCAACAAGGCAAGGGTCCAAAAAAGCTGACCAACTGTCAGACAACTGATAGCAAGAATGTTGCTTATCTAATCTGTCTTAGTATCTTATTGGATATTTGTTTACAAAAATCTCCTTCATAATATTCTTGTGCAGATGAGTTAGTAGATGCCAGTTTTCACATTAGAGCCTATCACAGAGAAAGCAATCCAGAGGCATTAAATATCACTGGTAAGGGAGTATAATTAAATGATTTTGAGCAAAGAAATGCATTCATAAAATAAATGTTTTTTTTTAATTTTATTTTATTTTATTTGAGAACATACTGTACAGAGGGGTTACAATTACATTGGCAGGATAATGCATACATTTCTTACCAAGCATTGCAGCCTCCTCCTTTGTTTACCCTTCACCTCCCTTCCCAGCCTCCCCCCTCCCCCCCACCCAATCATACCCCCCTCCCCCCCACACCGACATTGTAAAGCTTGCTTTGACATGACATTTTGTAATTCTCCTTGTTGCAACAGGTCCACCTGAATCCTTAAACGACTTGTTTGTCCCCATCTCTTCCACATGTTATACTGACACCAAATAAAGTGAAAGCGGGGGTTACACTGTGGGGGAGGGACATACAAAGCAACAAAGAAATAATCTTATAAATGCGTTAGAAACACATGCATGAAAGAAACGAAAACATTAAAATACATATTTAAGGGTTCGATTTCCTAACATCACATTATCTGACCTTTTCCGCTTGACTCATACCTATACTAGATATTGCAAATAAGGGAAACCATGGGACCTATGTTTCTTTGGGCCTGGCTTACTTCACTTAATATAATTAAGTGTGCCATCACAGGACAGAGAGCAGGATAAAATAAATGTTTGTAAGGCTAATTTTATTTATTTACTTTTCTTATCAAAGAAGGAATATACTGTTAAATCCTTGGCTGTAGTCATAGCCAACAGGGAAATCATGGAATTTCATGTCGTGGAAATGAAATTTGCCACACCATTCTAAACAGGCATGTTTTCTACAGGCCCAAGATTCAAATCTCTATTGCTGTCAGCTTTGGATTTCTATACTCATATTCCAGCACTAGAAAATCTGAAGCAAAATGATTCATAGCTAGAGGCAAGACTGAGAGATCCTGTGTCTCAAACAAGACCATACTAAAGCTACCAGCACAACTATGTTTATTGAAGCATTATTTACCATAGCTAAGATAAGGAACCAACGCCCCTCAGTAGATGAATGGATCAAGAAAATGTGGTATATATACACAATGGAATTCTATGCCTCCATCAGAAAGAATGGCATTACCCCATTTGTTAGGAAATGGAAAGACTTGGATAAAATTATGTTAAGTGAAGTAAGCCAGGCCCAAAGAAACATAGGTCCCATGGTTTCCCTTATTTGCAATAACTAGTATATATCTGAGACAAGCAGAAAAGGTCAGATAAGTTAATGTTAGGTGAAATGAACCCCAAGATAAGTATTCAAATGTTTTTGCTTCCATGCAATTGTTTCTAACATATTTATAAGATCATTTCTTTGTTGCTTTGTATGTCCCTCCCCCACGGCATAACCCCTGCTTTCACTGTATTTGATGTTGGTATAATTTGTGGAGGGAAAGGGAAAAAACAAATCGTTTAAATAGGGATACAGGTGGACCCATTGCAACAATGAGATGTACAAATTCTTATGTCAAAATGAACTTTACAACTTTGGCTGAGGATTGGGGGAAATGGGAAGGGATGGAAAGGGGAAACAAAGGAGGAGGCAACAATGCTTGACAAGAAATATACTCATTATCTTGCTCATGTAATTGCAACCCCTCTGTATGGTATTTTCACAATAATAAAAACAAAAACCAAAAAAAAAAAAGAAATTGCTAAAGAAAAAAAATACTTCTACTTCTACCCACCCCTATGTACATACCATTCTCTTCCTCCCTTGCCAAAATAAATAAATAAATAAAAGTATTGAAAATATTGGTGGATGATTGCTTCAAAATAAAATTTTATTCCTTTCAATGTTACCCTAAATTATTTTCCCAAAATATCTTGTGTACATTGTGTGCATGTTTCTGTGTGTGTATGTGTGTGTGTGTGTGTGTGTGTGTGTGTGTGTGTGTGTTTCACATCATATCCATGATACTTAATATCAAGGCTTTTATTTGTGTTTTTCTCTTTCATTTCTGTAGCATTTGTGCCTTTTGATTTAATGGTAATTAAAACTAGATTTTTAATGAAATTATTTTTCTAATAAGTGAATGGTTTTAAATGCTAATGTTTTTTGGGACTAATATTCTCTCTAATTTGTGGCATATCTTTGGATACATTAAAACAGACCAAAGTTTATTCAATATAAAATTTTAATTTATGAGAACATGACCATTTAAAACAGTTAACATTTATTCTTTTTGTTTTAATGGAGAATTTTTCAGTGTTCACCACTTTTATAGAGGTGTGTCTACAATACAGAATAATTTTTAAGAGGAGGAATAGCCTATGTATGGACACTAGGCTTATTGACAGTAAATTGTAATTCATAAACTTATAACATTAAATTTTATTAGAGTTGTTTTGCTCTACTTAGAGTTCACCATTATATATATATATATATATATATATATATATATATATATATTTTTTTTTTTTTTTTTTCCTGTCAGCTTTGGGGTTTGAAGTCTGGGCCTGGGCACTGTCCCTGAGCTCTTCAGCTCAAGGCTAGCGCTCTACTACTTGTGCCACAGCACCACTTCCAGTTTTCTAGTGGTTAATTGGAGATAAGGGTCTCATGGACTTTCATTGCTCAGTCTGGCTTTGAACCATGATCCTCAGATCTCAGCCTTCTGAGTAGCTAGGATTATAGCATGAGCCATAGGCACCCAGCCATTCTATACATTTTGATAACGTTGAAATGCCTTAGTTAACAGAATTTTATTATAAGAACTTTGGTTTAAAAGGTCATTCCTTTTTCCTTCAGAAGAAAAAGATAAGGATTTGGTATGTGAGCAGTAAACTGTTTTAAATAATACCCTTTTGATTGAAATATTGCTAATGTTAGTATATCATAAATGTGATGCTAATTCTGTATTTTGCACTGATCTTGTTAATATTTCAGGTTACTTTCTTTACACATTATGAGGTTTATTAATTTCACCAGTAGTAAACAGTTCTGAAATAAACTAAAGTTTTGACTAACATTCATTATACTTCGAATTCTCTAAATAAATGGACCTCTTTGATCAAATGAATGCTGCCATTAAGTTAGTGAGAAATACACTAAAAGCAAGGAAAATTTTTAATAGCCAAAATATACAAGGAGATCAAGTAACTAACCCCAAGCTAATAAACCATTCACTAAATGGGCAAAGAAATTGAGAGACTTTCCAGAAGAGGTAAGGATGACAAAAAAAAATATAAGGAAATAATCAACATCTTTTGCCATAAGGGGAATGCAAATCCAAAGAACTCTGAGATTCCCTCTGACCCCAATTAGTTGGGCCAACACTGTGACTTGGAACAACAATAAATGTTGGCAGGGATGTGGGATAAAAAGGAAACCTATTGCACTATTGCTGAGAATGTAAATTAGTACAAACACTTTGCACAACAGTCTGGAGGTTCCTCAAAAAAAGAAACACAGATCTTCCCTACCCACTTTACCACAAACCTGAATAACATAAAGACACATGTACATATAAGTGTGTTGCTGCACTATATACAATAGCTAAGTAATGGGAAAAGCCCAGATACTGTACAATAGATGAGTGAATTACAAAAAATGGTAACTATATACATTGGAATTTTGCACAGCCATTAGAAAGAATAATATTATGTCTTTTGTACAGAAATGGATGGATGTTAAACAAATACTTTTAAGTGATTTAGCCAAGCTCAGAGAGACAAATGGCACATGTTTTCTCTTATATGTCGAAGCTACATCTAAAATACTTTGAGATATGATAAATTATACAAGACTCTACCCATTGCACACAATGAAGTCAAAGGAGGATAGTCTCAGAAGAAAAAAAACACTAAGTCACAATGGGTATGTGCAAGTGATGATATAAAAGTATATTTATCAAAATGAACTCCAGGAAATAGAAAGATTAGTTTCTTTGTTGATGTTTTTTGCTTTTTTCCTTTTGTCTTATTGGATCTTTTTTGTCTTTGAGAGGGCAAGGTTGGGCACAAGAATGGAGGGACTAAAAGGGAACAAATGCAGCAGTAGTACTCACTAGACACTGTTGAAACTTAATTGTGTACTGTGGGTGAAGATGGGAGTGAATACTAGGAAAGAGTGAGGACAGATGACATTGTTCAAAATGAAACATACTCATTCCCTGACTTAGGTAACTACAATTCCTCTGTGCAACACTTCAATAATAACAATTAAAAACATTAATCAGGGTACTAGTGGCTCTCCTCTGTAATCCTAGCTACTTAGGAAGCTGAGATCTGAGGATCACAGTTCAAATCAGCCCATGCAAAAAGTCCTCATGAGACCCTTACCTCCAATTAACCACTCAAAAACCAGAACTTGTTCTGTTGCTCAAGTTGTAGAGCACTATTCTTGAGCACAAAGAGCCTCAGGGATAGGGCCCAATCCCCAGTCCAAGCCCCACAACCAACAACAACAAAAAGTTAAAACATGGAGAAAATTTACTTATTCTTACTTGTCGAAAAGAACTTTTATTAGAATTTATGACCTAGAATATAGGCACTTAGAATAAATGTGACATAAAATATCAGACTGAAGTCATATTTTAAAGCATTTTTCATGAAAATTTGAGGCTGTGAATTCAAACCCCAGTCCTGTTAAAAATGTCTGAATAACAACAGGAGAAAGAAAAGAAGTGAAAAGAAGAACAAAAAAAGGAAAATGCCTTTATTGAAAAAATACTAATAAAGACACTCATGCATGTTAAGTTAGATTATTCTTCTAAGAATAATGAAATAAAAGTAAAGAAATAATGGAATAAAAATGAAGGGAGCAGATTTATATATCAGATTTTAAAAAATATATCAAAGCATGTAAAATGTCTCTTTTACCTTACATTAATCTCTGTGATATATCTTTATGTTCATGACAAATCTTTACGATAGAGAGGCATTATTTTAGGGGCTTACCAGATAACTTAGTGACGTGTGACATTTTGCTTTTTATGACTGACTGAGCAGTGGGAATGAGGACTGATCTGCCTGGGTTTTAATCATAGAAATATACCAACAGACCAAAGAAATCTAGACTCAGCATATCTCCCCTCACATGTCAAATTAACTTTGCATGCAACTAAAAATTTGGCAAACAGAACGCCATCCACTGAACATATTTATGTGGAGAATTAAGTAGTTAACCCCCCAAATATATTTTGGTTCATATTTCAGATGAGAAAGCTAGATAATAAAGCAAAACCTTAGGGGGACCCAGTATGTCTGCTTGCAATTTTGCTTTTTCCCTAAGCTGCCCCATTGATACTATTTTTTAATTATTAGGCTACTTTGTTCTCCTTGGAAGAAAATAATCAGAAAAATTGACCTAACTACGCAATTAGACAATCAAATTCATGATTCTGTTTATAGCTTTTCTGGTTTTCTTTAAAAATCGAGCTGCATCACTTCAAACTGCCCTTGTTATTAATGATATGTGTTATAGACATGTACTCTAGCATATTTAGAATTCAATAAGTTTCTGCAGGTGGTGACCTCAAATTTAAAATTCATGCAGACAAATACATTTGTTATACCTAGATTCTTCCCCTTTGTGCTGATAAAAATTAGTTCATTAACACTTTAGAGGAGCATTAAAGCCACAATAATCTAGGAAACAAATGCAGAAACTTCAAGCATTCTGTGGATATTCTGATTATATTTTCTCTGTCCCATTACAAGTTCCCAATCAAGAATAATTGCTATATAAGCATAATGCATAAAATAATGCACAAATCTTAATTACAAGTAATAATATTGAGTAAAACATCAAACTGAATTTGTGTGCATTGTGTTGCCAGGGGTCATCACAGCTCTCCTCATTCTTGCATCTGGAAAGAATATCCCAAAAAATGTAATGAAAGTATCGAATAGCTAAGGCAATTTCAGTGGGTCATTTCAGAAAGAGAGATCTAAGAGACTTTCACTGAGGCTCAGGAGACTTAGGACATCAAGTTCCTTACCATGTCCATCCTACAGAGAATGACTGATACCTTAAGAATCACCGTGTTCATAAGATTATTCATGACCACTTAAGAATCATGACCACTTCATGGTATAGGGATGAGGGAAGAAAATTGAAAACACAAAGAAATTTTATAGTTATGGAGAACGTGGGCCAGAAGTCAAAGTATTTCATTTTAACAGATTCTGAATGAAACTTGATTTTTTTCCACTTGGATCTATGTACAGGAGGCATACAAGTGTATGTACATTGCAGAGCAAAAGCCATCTTCAGAAAAAGTAATTTTGAGGAATATCTGGCCAAATTTGGCTTCCTAACATCCCCAACACCAAGTCATTATTCCATATGTATGGGACTTGGGTAGAAGGATTGTCACACATACAAACACACACACAAACACACACACACACACACACACACACATATTATATGTATCTTCTTTGAATCTCAATTTCCTACAAAACTTTGAACTTGTTTCAGCAGCTAATGTAAAGCCTAAGTCCAAATTATTGTCTAAATCAGACATGAATGAGACTTGAGGCATGAATCAACCTGATGCCAATTGTTCCTCAGTTTTGAGTCTATGTGAATTTAAAGAAGCTATTTTCCAAAAAACCATAGGTAAAATATGCATAGCATTTCAGAGTTTATTTAGAACCCAAAGAAGCCCTATTTGTAAGTTTAGGGCAGATCTTTGGCTTAAATTGTAGAATAAGAATTTCTGAACAAGTGGCATAAAGAAGTAAGGAACTTAGTTCATTAGTAAAGCAAAGCAAAGCACAGTACAAACCAGATATGAGGACAGGCATATTTGATAAGAGACCTCCTAAATGTTCCCACATGAGTATTTATTTATTTATTCCATAATTGCTTCTTTGAATATTTTTTCTTTATTATCTTTCAGTAGTTGTACAAAGGAGTTACTATTCAACAAAGCAGCTTATGAATACAGTGCATTGAAAAATGTCTACATGTTGGAGTTTTGGCTTAAGATCATCATAGGAAAAGTGTGTTCCACTTTATTCTAGGTACCTAGCAAATTTTAATTGCTTTACCATTACCAAGTTTTGACTTTATCATCTTAAGCATGGAGTCAAAGAAATATATTCCTTCCTTCCTAATATCCTAAAAGGTGATCTAAATAATCAAAGTGTCTTATGATAAGGGTACTTATTTCTTTCTCTTTTAATCTCTTGCAGTTCTGAGTACATTATTCTTCTAGGACAAAGCTACAAAATTATCAGAGAAATTATCTCTATTTTATATTTCATTTAATAGATAACCGGGAGTGACAGTGGGAGAGTGCTGAGAAGAGAAATGATATGCTTTTTCAATTTAGTGTAATGTTCAATCTTGCAGCCTCAGCAACCTTTTGCAGTTTTGAGCCTGCTTGTTTTGGTTCTAATGCTTCCTATCCACATGGTAGCTTTCCTGTGTGTAAATCTTTTCATTTTTAAGTAGGACAGAATGAAAGAACCAAGAAGTAATTGATAGAGTAAGTTGAACACTAACAGGAAACGAACATTAAACCATAAGGCCTGATAATAATTTTTTATTTTGTGTCCTGCCTTCCAAACACATTGATGCAAAGGTTGTATCTCAAAGTTGCAGGCAGCCATTTTCACAGGTTTTTTTCTGGGATCAGCCCATGTTTCAGTTTTAATACATTAGCTTCATAAACAGGAGTTTTCCCAGAGCATATTATTGAGAATACAGTTTTGTCCCATGACTCCAAAGATCCCCAACCTAAGGGGGAATCTCTAAGAAAGCTTTTCCAACAAGCCCTCGGGATTGCCTGTGACATTGCCATTTTGGTGGAAGTAGCCATGGCTCCACTCTCAAATCCTCCCACACTTGCAGTGATAGCTCTGTGGATACCACAAGGTGTCAACACAAGATTCACCATTGTGCCCTGTGGAGAAATGGCAGATGATCTGGGTCCACGTAACCCAAAGCTAGGGGGCACCAGGGAACATTACACCAGAACTATAATCATAGACGTAATTATATCTCATATACCCAACAGGCAACAGCCATGTTGTTTAGCAACATGAACCTGAGATGGGAGAAAAAGCCTCCTAAAGATCTTTGAAAATACCTCAATATAATTCTTCTATTGTTTTAATGAACAGTTACATGGCTGTTTTCTGTCCTTATTCATCAAATATATCCATTTAATAGTTGGCCACACTCTTAGTGGTTTCTACTAGACACATTATTTTATTTCATTTTTTAAAGTTGGCTCATTTATGGTAACAAAAATAGTGTACAGAGGGGTTACAGTTACATAATAAGGTAATGAGTACATTTCCTATTGAGCATTGTTACCAATTCCTTTGTGTTTCCCCTAGCATCCAAGATGGGAATCTTTATGTCCTACTCCCTTATTACTTTAAATTCCACCTTAAATCATTGTTTCTCTCTTCTCTCATATATATATATATATATATATATATATATATATATATATATAATACAGAAAATATATACAACATTATAGTAAATAAGTGAGTTGGTAATTCATCTTCCTCATTATGAATAACTTTGCTTAGACAACCTCTCACCAACCACCTTAGTTGAATGTTCTGAAGTCTTTTTCCAAATGGATGAACTTTATTCTAGTTTCCAAAATGTTGTTGCCTATTTCTGTCTAAATCAGGATGCCCTATGTCCAGTAACATTTTTCCCATGACCACTCACGTCATGTCAAATAAGGATGAAGCTTTCTCAGTCTGTTTTCTTTTTTTTAGCCCTCATAAAACTACCTTAAGGATCCATTCTGATAAGATGGGCTTTTTCTAGCATTCACTTCAATGGTAGAGGTTGTAACCCTCACTCTTGACTCAGTTACAAAGCTAATAGTACCTTTTTATGTATGTGTAAAAGCAACACCTTACTTTCCTCATATCAATGTATGCCTTAGTTTGTGGTGCTCTAACAAAATACAACTGAATCAATAAGGTATATATATAAAAAACAGGCATTTATCACAGGATCTCCACGTCTAAGGCCTTATTGTCTAGTGACGGACCTCATGTTAGATCCCCACATGGTAATAGGCAGAGGAGAAAGGGACAATTTCCCAATAAAACACTTTTATGAGGGCATCTAATTCCATTCATGAAAAGCTTCTTGGCCTGATGACTTTGTAAAGCCTTCACTTATCAATATTATCATATTGGAGCACCTGAATTTTGGAGAGGGTACATTTAAACTATAGCAGACCTTTTTAACATTTTTCAGGACTCAGAAACGTTCTTCAGTTTTTCCTTAGCTGAATAGTCAAGAGAGCATTTTCAAGCTAATCAGCCTGACAAGTTCTCTTTATGACAAAATCAGTCATCTTAGGCATCCTAGGCCTGTACAATGTGCTTTATAAATATGGATAGCAAGCATGAGTGCAAAGGGATTTTAAACTCTTTTTGGGGTTCTTCATCATTTTCAACCTCCCACTGAAACAATTCATATCAATGCCAATCAATGGGTTATTTTAGAGAGAATTCAGACATTCCATCAAGAAGGGCCACCTTGGAAATTTCCCTTGAGATTTGATGTGCCTCTCCTTTGCTCTGTAAATAAGATTGGAGATCTCAGATTTGAATGGCTTTCCTTGTCAGTGTTTCAGATTTGGTAGTACAAATTCTAGGGCACGAAATATTGTAGGGGTCCAGTTGCTTTTGCCTTTACTTGATTCAACCGTTACAAGTCATTCTGTTTCTTCATAGTTCAATTTAATCATTTGTAGCATGCTCATTTTGAGAGATAAATAGGTTATTATAAATACAGGGTTTAAAATAATTTTCCCCCATTGTAGATCTTTAAGTAACGTTAGATCGTTAGATTGCTTTTCCTACTGTGGAAACAATGGTTAATGTCAATGGCCAGCTGTGTGTCCATAAATACAAGACAAGAATGGTTGAAATCTCTGAAAAGTCCTTGCAAATAGCATCCATCTTCCTCAAAGAGCTTGCAAACAAGTGTGCTAAATGAAGACTAAAATACATTCATCATTAATTGGTAAAGACAGCCAGCCAGCCAATGGAACACTGAATTATTTCTCCTTCAGAAGATGGAGATATACAGAGCTTAGAGAGCGGTAATAGTTCATTGTTCTGAAGTAAGCTATTTATTTGACAATTCTTTTTTTCTTTCATCTATGGTAACGTGTTGGAGTAGAGGGTAGTCAAACTTTTTCAGTTAATCGATATGTCACAGATGAAAAGTTGTGATATTCAAGAGAAAGAAATATTTCACCTTGACCATGGTGTCTAGTATGGAAGAAAGAAACCTTGTCTTCCTACACATAATTCTTTTTTCTTTCTTTCTTTCTTTCCCTCCTTCCTTCCCTCCTTCCTTCCCTCCTTCCTTCCTTCCTTCCTTCCTTCCTTCCTTCCTTCCTTCCTTCCTTCCTTCCTTCTTCCTTCCTTCTCTCCCTCCCTCCCTCCTTCCTTCCTTCCTTCCTTCCTTCCTTCCTTCCTTCCTTCCTTCCTTCCTTCCTTCCTTCTTCCTTCCTTTCTCCCTTCCTTCCTCTCTTCCCTAGCTTCTTTTCTTTGTGCTTGTGGGCACTTACCCCAAAGTCTACCAAATGATAGCTGGGCACTACTAAACTGAACTACACCACTGGCCTTTTCCATACAATACTTAGTGAAACTACAATATTCACAGAGGGCCATATTTGCATTTTTGTGGATGTTGATAAAGATGTTACTCATATTTAGCCTATAATGATCAGTAACTCATATTCATGGCAAATCTCCAGTGTCCATCAATGTCTACATGGAAATATGTACATTTTTCAACTACAATTCTTAAAGGAAAGGTTTAAGAGAACTTAAAAATATTTATATGTCCTCTGTGGATTTGAAACTCTTTTCAGTTTTACTCATATTAATTTATCTTGAGAAAACATGTAACTGCTTATACAACTTTTGTTTTTCAGGAGAATGGAAGGGCATATTATTAGCAGTCTTCAGTTCAAGCATAATATAATTTGAGGTGCCGGGTTTCAAGTAAAGAGGAAATTGCCTGATGTTCTTTCAGTAATAATAAGTCCCTCCCAGATCAATAGTAAGTCAATATCTTTGAAAGGTGACTTGGTATTTGTGCTATGAACTTGCACACTTATTTTTATAAATGAAGCAATGAACTGACAAAACTACAGATCCATATTTGACCACTAAACTACAACAGATGGTATGGATATGGATTTCTATGACTTTGTTATTAGTCTAGGAATGAAGAATCAATGTCTTGAGATTATTATAAGAAGAGTATATATGGCAAGAGATTTCTCTGAACAGGAGAAATTCTCTGGCAAATACTCATAGTTATAGTAGACTACACAAAATCTATAGATCATTTCCAACACATTCCAGAATATGTAATAAATTTTGTCATCAGCTATAAACCTCATTCAGCTATATAACAAATGCTAACAATTTAAGTTTTTCTATGGCATGATTGGAAAACTAACTATAAATATCTATTTGTTGATAGAATTTATTCTCACTCTTGTGTCATCTTTCAATTATATGTGCGTCTATTAGCATATCTACAAATCAATATTCTGTAGTATATAAAAAGAACATGGTTTCTTTAGTCATACTTTAGTTTCTCTAACACATATTTCAGTTGCTTGATAAGTCATAGTGTATTGGAGGAGGATTGGTAACATAATTAATTATAGGTATCATCACTAGGTATAACAAATACTAAAATATAGTGAATTACTATTATTTTAGTTTATAGGTAAATTTCTTTACATTCATTGTTTACTTATTTAATTAACTGTCTTATGGCATTCTAGTCATGAGAAGTCAGATGTGTAATATTTATATAGTAAGTATGCTTTATTCAGTCTCATAGAAATCTTTTTCAGGCTTTTTTAAGTATTTTATTTTTTTCTATAATATTTCTCATTCCAAATCAGGACATACTTGGTGTTTTTACTTTTCCATTGACAAAATGTTTACAATTCTAGAACACAATCCTAAAAATAACAGAACATTAGTAAGTAATAGTTACACAAATAGTTACATAAATAGCTAAATTGAGTTGTGTCATTTCAACTATGGTGAAACATAAACACTTTAGAACACATTAAAAAATTAGTTGAGCATTACCAGGTTTTATTGATTCCTTATTCTTCATATATTTAAATTTACAGGTATTATATCTTGAATTGCATAAATTTGTGTGTATATGTACATGTTGTAAAGCAGTTATCAGTTTGAAGAAATGCAGAGAAATGTCTGGATAACATATTTACCCACAATGATATCTTATTTTACTTTTTTGTGCTCTAGTACTGAGGTGTGAACTTTGCCCTTTGGAAGGCATGTACCCTAATACTTGAGCTTCTTTTTCAGCCCTTTTTATTATATATATTTTTCTCTTTTTTTTCAATTGTGAAAATACCATAGAGAGGGGTTACAAATACATGGTCAAGGTAATGAGTACATTTTTTATCAAGCATTGTTGCCTCCTCCTTTGTTTCCCCTGACAATCCCTTCCCAACCCCCCACCCCGCGTCAAAGTTGTAAAGTTCGTTTTTCAACATAACATCTTGTACATCTCATTGTTGCAATGGGTCCACCTGTATCCCTATTTAAACAATTTGTTTTTATTACTTATTTTTTGAGATAGATTATTTTCTTACGCCTAGGCAGACCTGGACTGCAACCCTTGTATTTGTCTGTGTCCATGTGGCTTGAATGACAGTCATATAGCACTGCACACAATAATTGGTCTAATAAACTTTTGTCAAGACTGGCCTTGAAATGTGACCCTCCAGATCTCTGCCTTCCCAGTATCTAGGATTGCAGCTAGAAGACTTTTTGTAGGTCCATACTGATATATTCTTAAGAGAATTAAGAACCCCTGGAAGCACTTTCACTATATTTGATGTCAGTATAACATGTGGAGGAGATGGGGGCAAACAAGTCGTTTAAGGATTCAGGTGGACCTGTTGCAACAATGAGAAGTACAAAATGTCATGTCAAAACCAGCTTTACAAAGTCGGTGGGGGGGCGAGGGGGGTATAATTGGGTGGGGGGAGGGGGGAGGCTGGGAAGGGAGGTAAGGGTAAACAAAGGAGGAGGCTGCAATGCTTGGTAAGAAATGTATGCATTATCCTGCCCATGTAATTGTAGCCCCTCTGTACAGTATGTTCTCAAATAAAATAAAATAATATTAAAAAAAAAAAAAAAGAACCCCTGGAAGTTTCAGGAGTTTTGATTTGCCAAGAGTTCAGACAAAACAGACAAAGCGTGACTACACCTCAGTTAACATTTAAACTGTTTTGAATTCTGACTTTTAATGTAGACTGGTAATGAGAGTTAATGCTTTATGTTTCAAACACTGTAGGAAGTTGGTTCCCACAACATCTGCACAGGCTCATTGCCTTCAGGAAGATATAAACGGAAACTATATCAGTACATCCATATAGCAAACGAATTTAGAGGCTCCTCACACTTTTTGGATAGTGTCTTTTTATACAAGCACTGTATTACACACACACACACACACACACACACACACACACACACAGAAATACAAAGAGAAAGAGGAGTTGATCATGTCAGGGTGTATCCTGAGTATTATATGTTGAGACATTTTTCGTGCTTTTCACCTAATGTGAATGTGACAAAAGACAATCTGAAATAGTTTATTTTTTAACAAGTTAAAATATCTTTCCTATATAGTTGCCCAAAGCTAAAATGAAAGCTATTCTATATTAGGAAGTATTTTCAAACATTCATTTGGCTGAAATAAAACTGCCCTGAAGGTATAGATGCAGAGATGTATATACCTCTCTCAGAATGGAAAAATGAGAGATAGATTGGACCCTACACTGAGAACAAACCTCTCACAGATTTCTAGAACTAAGATATTTACTAGTAATCATTCAGAAATACGGAAGTAAATCAACAACATAACAACTGAGAACACATATTCAAAAATAACAGATACACTTTATACTTTTAAATTTTGGGCCTCTATTTGAAACAGCTTTCTTTTTTTGGGGGGTTGGTATTTTTAATCTTTTGTCCTCTTTAAGAAATTTTAAACTAATTTATTTTCCAAAGGTGTATTTAATTTGACTGTGGTTCCTAAGACTACTCACTAATTAAAAAGTCTTTGGGAATAATTATTGGTTACTAACATCAGACATTTATTATAGTAATACATTTGTCTTTATTGTAACAACCTACAATTAGAAGTGAATAGTATTAGTGGATAAACTTCATGAACTCAGAAATTTGGGCAATATAGATAATAACTGTAAAGCATTCCTTAATGAGCATCGATTCTTATACATGTTTTTGTTAGAATTTCATGAATTCATTTACTGCAAGATTGATGTCTTCTTTTTAAAATTAACATCATAGTGATTTTATATACTTCACTATGATATATGATATAGTAACTGCAATGTAATTTTTCTGCTATCTCTTTTTTCTCTGTATGAAACTCTTAGAGTTGCATATTTTCCATTGTGAATATTCAGTTTTCAACTCCTTAGATCTTTTCACATATCTACAAAATGGGCACATATGGTATAATATTTCCACAGAAATAGAATATATTTATAGGCTTTTAAAGATGATGGCAATAAATCAATAAATGCTAACTTTATTCTTGGTAAACCAAATTCTTGGAGGAATTATTCAATCATGACACATATATTAACAGTTTCAGAAACAACCTCTTTATGTCGTTTTGTGAGACTCATTCCTGAATCTGACTTGCTTTTTGATACACCAAAGTTTAAAAGTACTCTTTTTGTGGAATGAATAGTGATAAAGCAGTAGTTCCTGGGTAACATCTAGAATTTGTCCTATGAAAAGAATATATCTTAATAATGCATTAGGTCTGAAGCTAAGAAAATAGAGCCTTAATGACAGGCCTGTGTGTCAAAGGGCCAGTTGGAATAGATGCTCTAGGGTGAAAAGCGCATTTTAAAAAATAAAATACAGACTACTATTAAAGAAAATAGGACATAAACAGTTGACTCATTACAGTCTTTATTCAGATGAGAAGACTGCTGAACTAGTTAATGTGCTAGTATATTATTAAAAACAGGAGCAGATGGGCTAGTTGAATCAAAAACACAAATAGTTGAATATGGTTGGTGGACAAAGAAGAGAAGAAAGGCTAGTCTTGGGAATTTCCCTGGAAGTATCATCAGGAAAAGAATCTTTTTCTCTCAAGGTTCAGGCAATTTCAAGGCGGTAGTTTGAATTAATAGACTGTATACATGTCCTAAACCAAATTATTTTAGATAAAGCCTTTTAGCTTTTACTAGAGACAGGCTGACAAAGTAGTTTAATGATATAGGTTCAATGAAAAGAAGGAGCCTGAATATCTACTTCCTGAAGGTGGAGGAACATGGGCTGGAGCTATGAACTAAATTGTACAAATTCTTCTGCTGCAGAAAGATACATTTAGAGATTTTACATTGTGTACACCAACATCAGCATTCCTATTTAATAAACTATCAATGTCTGGGATGAGTTGAGATTGAGGATATGAAAGTTGAAAGGCTGAGGGATATTTTCTGATTGATGTTGTAGCTGTAGACTCTGGGGGGTAGGTGGTAGGGGCATGAGGAAGTGATAGAGTGGAACAAGCAAGGTATGATTACAGCAAATCTCAAATCTCCCATTCCTTTTCTGTGTTATCACTTTATGAACATGCTCATCATCACTCTGAAATACTTGGAGACATCTAAAGGTATGTCAACACAAGCCTCCTCACCAACTCACATGCCAACCCATGGTCTCTAACACACACATTATAAAAACTCAACTTTTTACTTCTCTTTTACATTATGATGTACGCCTGAATTGAGCTACAGCATTCTTCAACCTCATCAGCTCCTTTCAATCCAAATGCTTTTAGGCCTTGTTCAAACCTACCTTTTACAAGCAACTTTACCATCTCTAGTCAGCATTCTCATTCACAATGCAGCTTCTAATTAATGATGTCTTGTATCATTGAGTATCAGTCTGGTGTGAATCATATCTCCCTACCTAGAAAGTATTATGTTAATGGAAGAGACCATGTTGGAGAAATTTCTTTCAGTCACTTTGCCTACCTCATTGTTACACAAAAATCTATGTCAGTCAGCATACAGATTCAAACTTTGCTCCTTTCACAAATCAGTTACAAACAAAAGATATTCAGATAAGTGGTTTGTTAGCTGATTTCCCCATATCTTTCCTGTAGAGCTTAATATGCTTTATTCTGTTAAGTAAGAAAAATAACAGGAAGACACCTGCTCTTCTTATGGCTTTCTGATCCTTACACAGTTAACCTCAAATGTCTGGATCTCAGTTCAATCATGTGCAAGATAAAGAATTCATTTTCATGAGTTCCTATCAGACTAGTTTGTGCCTAATTAGATACAAAGAGAAGTGGAGCCATTGCTAGTGGTACTGGTATTTATTGTATTTACTAATGGTATTTATCCCATTGTATTAATTTCATGTCCCTAATATGCCATATACTTTTTCAGGTTCTGAAGATAGAATTCCTAGTGAAAGTGTCTAGGCTCTAGTCTTTTTTTTTTTTTTTTTTTTTTTTTTTTTTGTCGGTCGTGGGGCTTGAACTCTGGGCCTGGGCGCTGTCCTTCAGCTCTTCAGCTCAAGGCGAGCGCTCTACCACTTGAGCTACAGCGCCACTTCCGGTTTTCTGGTGGTTTATTGGAGATAGGAGTCTCACGGTCTCTCCTGCCCGGGCTGGCTTTGAACCGCGATCCTCAGATCTCAGCCTCCTGAGTAGCTAGGATTACAGGCGTGAGCCACCAGCGCCCGGCTTTCTAGTCTTTAAAGAAGATACTGGAAAAGAAATAAGAAAGAACACAAATAGCTTGGTGCAGCATAATGCTCCTAAAGAGGGCTAGGTAGGTGGGCCAGCAGCATGGGCATCAGTACCAGCATTCCCCAGGATGTCAGAAATGCTTATTCCTGGTTCTCTCCCTAGCCTACTAAATCAGAGGACCTGAGAGTGAATTTAAATACTCTGTATGTTCAACAAGCCACCTGTTGTGTGTATGATTCTGTTGAGCTGTTGAAATTTAGAATGGTTGTATGGTATAGAAACACTGTATTGATGTCAGACAAACCTCTTCTTCATACTGATAATACATAGAAGAAACTTGGAACTTCTGAGTTGTTTCCCCATTGGTGCCAAGTAGGAATACTTTTTTATTTTTTAAATTTCTTGATTGTAGTGCTGAATATTTACAAAATATGAAAAAATACTTAGTAAATATTTATACAATTTCTAGGTTAAACCCATAGTACTTTAAATAAGGAAACAGATCAGCTTACCTACAAGACAATTTGGATGTCATCATTTCTTTCCCACATTTTTATTTCAAATAAAATGGAAAGCTATCATTGGAGCAGTACTTCCATTCAATAATAAAATTAACTTAGCAAAACTAACTAAAAGCTTTAGAAATACAAATGACTAATGTCTGTAGTATAAACTTCTTGGAAGTCTGAGAAGAGATTGTAGTCATTCAAGTCCAGCTTTGATAGAAAAGTTCACAAAATCTTTTCCCAGTTTGTAGCTGGGTTCAGTAGCATGACCTGTGTTTCTAAACTATACGGGAAGATCAGGTTGACCAGACTGTCGTGCCTGATCAGCTGAGGAAGAAAAGTCTGGGAGACCCTATCTGCACAGAAGGGAAGCTGGGCCAGTGGCATTTACCTATGTTACAGCAATGACAGGAAGCAGATTTGGGCACTAAGGCATAGGCCTCAACGGAAAACAAGACACCATTAAAAATAAGAATCAAAACATATGCTGTTGACTCAGGCCTGTCATCCTAGCTACTAAGAGGACTGAGATCTGAGGTCTGTGGTTCAAGCCAAACAGGCAGGAAAGGCCATGAGACTCTTATCTCCAATTAACCACCAGAAAAATAGAAGTGGTGCTGTGGTGCAGGTGGTAGAGTGTTAGCCTTGAGCTGAGGGCTGAGAGACAGATCTCAGGACCAGAATTCAAGCCCCACAACCTACACACACACATACACACACACACACACACACACACACACACACACACACACACACACACACACACACACACATCATATATAAAAACAACCAGTGAAGATCAGGGCTGGGGGTATGTTACAGGATACCATCCCATCAGCATATCAAGCATGGCATTATGAGTTCAAAACCTCCAGTTCTGCCAAAAAAGAAAAAGAAGCACCACTGGCTACTCACTGATGTTTTAAATTCTGTATGAATTAATCTCAGTAATATAAACAAGTCTATACTTTTTAGTTTCTAAGATGAGCATACTATAAATACTACCATATATTCTATAGAAATAGCATGTAGTCCTTCCAGCATTCCCAAATTATTCTACGTAAACATCTCCTAATATGCAGTACATTCACAAACACGAAGTGTGAAAGTTAAGTAATTTTTGCAAACTAAGTTTACTTTCACAATCAACTTTCCAACAAAAACCAGAAAAGCTCTGGTCATGAGCTTTCCATCCCTCTCTCTTCACCACTTCAATCCTGAATTCTAAAACCATGAATGAAAATTCTCATCTGAGAGTTACAGTTGGTACTTGCCTTGAGTTCTGCTTTCATCACTTAAAATAGTTATTGTAAGTTTTCCTTTTTGCATGTAGCAAGAACTTGTTCACCCCCATCATTCTGTATTCTAAATCATTTCGATGAAGAATGAGAGAACTTTAAATCCAATATTGATTCACCCCAAAGAGAAGGCTACGGTAAGACTCATTCTTCAGTCTATATGAAAATCATATTCAGCTTATTGAAAGTGTATTTCTTTTTAAATAAATTTTCCTATCATTTTCATTTAAGCAAGAGAGAAAAAAATCCAGTACTCATATGTATTGAAATTCCACTTTCAGACTTTACTCTAATGAATGTTCTTCTGTTCACCCATTCAGCCAAGACAGATTTCTGCTCCTTTAGTTGATTCTTGGAGGAAAAAAAAAACAAACAAAACAAAAACAAAACACCTCTCCCAAAAGCCTGAATCTTAAAGGAATAAGAGGTATTAAATATGCCATTTTTGAGGTCTCAATCTCCAAATTCAACAATGACTAGTAAATTAATAAATTTAAGTGAGTTCAGTAGAATCAATAGCACCAGAAATAAAGGTTCAAGAAGAGGCCTGTGGCTCATACCTGTAATCCTATTCAGGAGGCTGAGATCCAGTATTGTAGTTCAAAGCCAGCCTGATCAGGAAAGGCTGTGAGACTCTCATCTCCAAAAAACCTACTCAGAAAAAGCCAGAAGTGGTGCTGTGGCTCAAAGTAGTAGAACACTAGCATTGAGCAAAAGAAGCTCAGGGACAGCACTTAGGCCCTGATTTCAAACCCCAGGACAGGTTAAAAAAAAAAAAAGAAAGAAAGGTTCATTAATATGAGCAAAAGGTTGGCTCTAATTTACCATGTCCTTTCAAATGTAGACCTGTAACTAGATGTTTGGAGTTGGGATGGGGTAATAGAAAGGGAAATCCCATTTGGAGAAATAGGTAGTGTAACTCAAATTTAAATTTTCTCCTCTAACACCCTCATAACCAGACTATCTCTCTGTTTCATTACAAGCCTTATAGATGATCATTACTGAAAAAGACACCTTGAAGCAAATTGTACAGAACATTTGAACACACTTGTCTCCTGAATAAATGTCCTAAGAATCAAATTTTAGTAGCACCACTTAACTTTAGTGATATCTGTAAAGTAAATTTGGATTGTAGCAGCAGTTAGTTTATGTTAATGTTAGCTGAGAATGTTATGCCATTACAGTTTAGATTTAATCAGATGCATTCTCTTCAGTTTTGAGCCAAATGTTTTTCATTTAGCTTTTTCTGTTGTCATATCAAATGTTTACTGATGTCCCCATCTTCCCAGAGTGGCTAGGGCATAAATTTGTGCAAATCAGTATGATGGATGACAATGACATGTAACTTAGTTCAATTTGTACAATTAATGCATCTTCTACATAATGTTGGAGTGCACCATCAAAATAGCATTGTTATTGGATGTATCTAGTACCTGGAGGAAATATACACTTTATACTTTATAATTAAATATAGAAAGAATAAGCAGTAAAAATCTTATTCAAACATGTTCAATGTGGTTCAAGTTATTTAAATTTTTCATTACACATTCTGCTAGTAGTAGGAAGTAAGATTTCCACATTATTATTGCATTCATTGTTCAAGACAATTAAATGATCAATACAGATTTTAATACTTCGTTTGCCTATTTAATAGTTCATTTGCATATTTTAATACTCCAGAATAAGAATCAAGCTTTCAATCTCAAATCAGGAAGAAATCTCAGTATACAAAACTAAAAAGCAAATACACAGAATAACACAAAACAGTTTGCTTGCTAATGTAAAATATATTTCTGTATGTCTATGCTGTTACATCAAGCAATAATGCCACCTCTTATAATTTGACTACTGTCTGCACCCTAACTTTAAAATGGACACTGGACAAGTTGTAATGTGATTTTTTAAATGAAGGCACTGAAATCGTATTAAATTTCCTACTATTACTAATAATAAAGCAGAAACCATTGGCTTTTATTTTTGTAAAAAAAAAATGGACAATTTTTCTATTCACAGCTCCTAATACTGTGTTGCAATTGCAGATAGATGGATGGATAAATAGACAGACTGGCTGACAGATACAGTGTTTTGGACTGTGTATTCCTGTACATTTTACCAAAATTGTTTTTAAATCAAATATTTCATTTCATGGATTATACCAGACTTTTAATAGAATAATTTATGTATTACTTAACTTTATTTAAAGGTAGAAACAGTGATATGTTTGTTTATATAATTTTCAAAACTTGAATTGATAGAGATAATTTTCAGAAGTCTGTTGAATTAAACAAAGGGAAAAATTAACAAGATGCAGCAAGTTGAACCTGAAATGGTCAGAACGCATTTTTGGTAGTGCACAGATCAACATCTCACAACTTTTTGTTATTATAAAGGTAATTAGACATGAATTACAGTTACATAAGTCAGGTAAAGAAAACTCTTGCTTTCATTTCCTGGAGTTCATTTTCATAAATACCATTTTATATGGTCATGTGCATATCACTACTGAGTCTTTGTGAGCCTCTTCTGAGAATATCTCACTCTGTGTGAATGGCTAGAGATCTATATAATTTATCATGCCTCAGTGTATATTTTTACCATCCTGTGTGTTTACTTTTCAATATAGTGTCTAGCGAGTACACATTATAAATTTGTCAACAGCAGATTTTCTATCACGGTATTGATGAGAAGACTGTTATTCTGACTTTTGTCTCTAAATTAGCAGAAGCTAGCTTCTTCACTGATTTCTTTTTTATGTTCTCTGATGTATCTTAGCGTCTTGGAAATGTGTGGAGATGGCAGGGGGAAACGCTGAAGTCTCTGTAACACTCCCTATGGTATAAGCTCTTGTGTGGTCTAAGCAATCCATCAGAAACCATCTTTGCCAAGTTCTCACATCCAAAATTTTAGAGATTACTAAATATACAAGGCCTATTATTATTAATTATAATGAATAATCAAATGAATATTGAGGACCTAGCATTTGTCTAAGAATGTGCACTGGATCATAAAGTTAGATTTAAGATGCAAGTCAAGTTTTGTACCAGCTTCTTCTGTTAAGAAGAATAATGGAGTTGTCATGAATCATATCTCAGATACATAAAATTTTACTGTATTGTTTCTATTTTAATGAATAAGAATATTTCAGAGACACGAAATTATTGTTTCCCCATCTACTGGCATCTTCACATTGATAAAAGGCAAAGAAAAGTTCTCTCTCATTTTATTCTACTAACTTCTGCTGCTATTGTGCTAGGAGGTCATCTTGAGGGGTATTATTAGGGTAATTACTATTCCTACCACCCTGTGTGTGTATTTGTGTCTGTGTGTGTATGTGTATATATGTTTTTTTTTTCTTTTCCATGAACAGGGCCTTCTACACAGATTGAAACATTCTGGAAGCGATTATTCAATTGATGAAAACCTCTTCGCAAAGGGATAAATGTTTGTAAGGAAGCAAACATTTCAGAAATGTTCTGTGCTTTGTTAAAGACTGCAAGTTATTATGACAAAAAATTATAGGAGAATCAAGACTGTCCTTGTGGCACACATTTGTATTTCTGTCATACCTCCAGCCTGCGGCAGGAAGATCCCATGTGATCGATTAGTCATGACCATATAGGAAGTTTCTAGCAAGATCCTTTCACAAAAATATACCAAAACAAAAATTGTAGGAGAAAATGCTAAATTTTTAAGTTCTCAAAATGTGGTTCTCTGACTAGCATATTCCAGGTCACTGGAAACATTTGAAGTGTAGATTTCAGGTGTCATTCTTGACCTCCCAAAGGTTCAACTGTATTTTTTAGTGATGTCCTCATTATTTGTATTCATATTAGAGTCTAAGAAGCACAAGTCTAGAAAATGGGGGGGATGTTAACATTGTCATCAAGACCCACATAATTTATTAGGAACTTCCAAGGTTGGTGGTCAACTGGGATCTCAAAGGCAAAACAAAAGAGAAATATCTAAAAAAGCTGTTTATGTGCAGAATTCATTTTATGCCATGGCAGTTGGCAGCAGGGAAAGAGTTGGAATTAATGAAGGAATGAGACAAAATTCAAAGCTAACCACAGTGTAAAATAAGTGCTGGACAGATATTAAAATAATTGGTTAAAGGGAGGATATTCTTAGGAGAAGAACATAAAGGTGCAATACCTATGTGCATCTGGATCAGACAAAATAGTTTTTATTAAACTTAGCTCAAGGAAATGGAGACAAGAAGCCTCTCCTGCTGTTTTTGTTTCTTTTCCATTTGTCTTGTTTGTCCATTTATCTGTCTTCGGGAGCATAAGTAGGGGTACAGAAATGGTGGGACTAAGGGTGAACAAATTCAACAGTGATACTCACTAGATACTATGTTGAAAATGTAATATACAACTTGTGGGTGGGGATGGGAGGGAAAAACTGGTACAGAATGAGGTAACATTGTTCAAATCCAATTTATATAACTCTACTCTCCTTGTACATCGTTTTTATAATAGCGATAAAAATGCATGAAAGAAGGAATAATTGATAATATAGACAGAAGGGGATTTTGGATGCCATAGTGGGGTGTATATTTAAACCTAGCTCTGGAAGGAGAGACATAAGGGTCGTGACTGGAGGTTAGCATGGGTACAAAAATATTAGTAATATCCCTTCTTAGTAATATCTCATTTAGCATGGAGATATGTACCTATAATTCCAGCTAGGTGTAAAGAATACACAGGAAAATGATGTTGAAGATCTTGTTCTAAAAGTAACTTAAATGAAATAAAACAAAAAGGCTGGCAGTATAGTTCAAGCTATAGAAAGTGTAGGGACCTAAATTCAAAACTCAGTGCTGCTAAAGATGTGTGGAATTGGAAGTGCCTTAGAAAAGAGGGTAAATGTGATAGAAACTAGATTTATATTTGAGAAAAAGGATCAGGAATCATTTGAATGTGTAATAGTTGAGCATGTGGTTTCATGAAGGGAGGACTTTGCTTTCATTGTATTTGATGTTGGTATAATTTCTGGAGGGGAAGGGCAAAAACAAGCTGTTTAAATAGGGATACAGGTGGACCCATTGCAACCATGAGATGTACAAGTCCTTATGTCGAAAAACAAACTTTACAACTGGGGTGGGGAGGAGATGGGAAGGGATGGGATGGGGAAACAAAGGAGAAGGCAACAATGCTTGATAAGAAATTCACTCATTAGGAAGTGGCGCTGTAGCTCAAGTGGTAGAGTGCTCGCCTTGAGCTGAAGAGCTGAGGGACAGCGCCCAGGCCCAGAGTTCAAGCCCCACGACCGACAAAAAAAAAAAAAAAAAAAAGAAAAAGAAAAAAAGAAATTCACTCATTACCTTGCCCATGGAATTGTAACCTCTCTGTACAGTATTTTCACAATATTTTTTTTTAAAAAAAGAAAATAGCTTTGTCTAAATTTTTAGTTGAAAATGACAAATGAAACAAAACATAGGAAATTTTGATTCCTTGTCAGATTTTTGTACTGTATTTCTTTCTTTTTTTATTTGTCATTTTTTATTGTGAAAATACTGTACAGAGGTGTTACAATTACATGAGCAAGATAATGAGTACATTTCTTATCAAGCATTGTAGCCTCCTCCTTTGTTTCCCCTTCCCACCCCTTCCCATCCTCCCCCCCTCAACGAATCCTCCTCCCCCGCCACCAAAGTTGTAAAGTTCTTTTTTCGACATAACAACTTGTACATCTCATTGTTGCAATGGGTCCACCTGTATCTCTATTTAAACGATTAGTTTTTTCCCTTCCCCTCCACAAATAATACCAACATCAAATACAGTGAAAGCAGGGGTTATACCATGGAGGAGGGGCATGCAAATCAACAAAAAATAATCTTATAAATATGTTAGAAACAATCGCATGAAAGAAAAAAACATTTGAATACATATCTTAGGGTTCATTTCCCTAACTTCTTCCTGTAAATATAGATATGAATACTATATAGGTTTACTTTTATGTCAAGTGTTGGTTAGTGATTTGTCATTTCATGTCTGACACTGTTGTACAGAAGTATCTAGAAACTGGATGCATTCCTGGATATATATGTAAGTGTGTGCATATATGCATATATATTAATATGATGTTACCCTGCAGGTGAATATGAGAGGAAAGAATAATATAGAAGCCAGGCGCCGGTGGCTCATGCCTGTAATCCTAGCTACTCAGGAGGCAGAGGATTGTGGTTCAAAGCTAGCATGGGCAGAAAGTCTGTGAGATTCTTATCTCTAATAAACCACCAGGAAACCAGAAGTGGCGCTGTGGCTCATGTGGTAGAGTGCTAGCCTTGAGCTGAAGAACTGAGGGACAGCACCCAGGCCCAGAGTTCAGGTCCCACGACCGACAAAAGAAAAAAAGAATAATACATACTATGTGCATTCATTTTTATATTTTGTTTTAAAATGCTTAAATATCTTTGTTTCATGTGAACTTGAAATATAAAGAGGACTTATATTTCGGATATGTATTATTAATAGACCAAGTCATAGTGACAGAACATTTTTATTTATTCTTAGTTTTATCTGGTAATGCAGTTTGCCACAAGTTATCATCATCATTACTTTTATTTGTGCCACAAAGGATCAATAAGACAAGGAACACACGCCGAGAAATTACTGCAGTGACTACTGAAATAAGCATTTCACTGTTTTTTTTTAACTCCATAACCAATCTATCGATGAAATTGGATGGAAGAATTGAGCAGAAATGGACAACTAATGAATAAAATTACCAGGCTTGAAGCCCAAATCTCAGACATAAGAGATTATGTTCATACAGATAGTATAATGAGATGATTGTACAAAAATAATATATATATATATATTAAAAGTATAGAATATCCTGAAAAAGGAAATACTGGTGAATGAAATATGGCTTTGGCTAAATAGGTTGGAGTTGTACTACATCAGATATACTTACAACCCTATTTTTTCCTGGTTATTTTTATACTAGATAGCCTGTCTGCACACTGTCTACTTTAGGATTCCAGTCACTGCTACAATTCTCGCAGGCATCCACATCCATCTTCCTTCAGTAGAGAGGAAGTCCGAAGGACATTTCTACACAGATGGGCTTGGAATCACAATCCTTGCAATTTTTGCCTCCCAAGTAATCTTGAGAAGATAGTCATATGCTACTGTGCCCAGCTACAGGTTGAAAAGAGATCTCTCTCAAACTTTTCTGCCTGGGTTGAATTTGAACCTTAATCTTCCTGATCTCAGACCTCTCAAGTAACTAGGATTACATTCCTGGCCCACCAGCAGCCTACTAAACTGTGATCTTTTGGTTCTAGCATAAAAATAGTAGTGAATTTTCATAATCCTTGCTCATTTAGGGAGACAAGAATACCTTTCATCATTTCATTCTGTCACATTTCCTTTATCAAAACAAGCAGCAAAAGCTATGCTCATAGTCCATAGGTATTTTGTGAAGGAGACAGGGGAATCTTTCCAACTTATTCAAGCTTCCAAACATTTAAATGAGCTATGAAACTTTTCGTGGTGGTGGATTCTCATTATGTTCCAGCATGCAAATATTTCTTTTCAACTGTGAAAATCATAGTAGTCTTGGAAATATGTGTGTATAATGAATGGTACCTCCTATAATAGAAGATTACTCACGTAAAAAATGACTAAAACTTATGTGAATTCTGTAAGTAGATACATTAAAAATTTCTGTCAAGTCAAATGTCTCTGGCATTTTGTTCTTCAATAATGGAATACATTTTTTCAGTGTTTTATAGGTACGCAAATGTAGCTATAGCAACACGAGGTTAATTACTGTGTTTCCCCAAGCACACTTGTTCCAATAACAAGGCAGAGGCATATTTCTTTCTTACAGTAGGGTATACTGTTCATTTGCAATGAGGAACGAGGCTTCAGTCTGTTTCATTCTCCTTAAATTAGAATACAACTATCATATTTTAGTATGAAAAAATTATCACAATGCTGAGAGAAAAATCTTGTCCATTTAGATGTGTATTTTTCATTTTATAATACTAATAGAAGTGATTTTATCTTTAAAGAGCTGGGGATGTGAAGTTATTGAACATGGATTTGAGTTCTGCTGAATTCTAGGTGCCAGTTTCTTGCCATGTGATATCATTGTTCAAAATGTAAGACTTTATAATAGCAAATTTTAAAATAAGTCAGAAAACTGCTTTCTTTAATACAAACTGAAAAAAAGCCTGATGGATTGTGGAATGTATACCCTTAAGAAAGAAAGGTACACTGTACGTATCTTGTACATATGTACAATGCAAATAATACATATATAACTTCTTTGTCCCTCCCCCACAGTGTAACCCCCGCTTTCACTATATTTGATGTCAGTATAACATGTGGAGGAGATGGGGGCAAACAAGTCGTTTAAGGATTCAGGTGGACCTGTTGCAACAATGAGAAGTACAAAATGTCATGTCAAAACCAGCTTTACAATGTCGGTGGGGGGGGGCGAGGGGGGTATAATTGGGTGGGGGGAGGGGGGAGCCTGGGAAGGGAGGTGAAGGGTAAACAAAGGAGGAGGCTGCAATGCTTGGTAAGAAATGTATGCATTATCCTGCCCATGTAATTGTAGCCTCTCTGTATAGTATGTTCTGAAATAAAATAAAATAATATTAAAAAAAATAATACATATATAATTTCTGGGACTGGTAGAGTTCTTGCCTTGCAAGTATGAGGCCCTGGGTTTGATTCCTCAGCACCACATAAGCAGACAAAGCGGGAAGTGGCGCTGTGGCTCATGTGGTAGAGTGCAAGCCTTGGGCTGAAGAGCTGAGGGACAGCACCTAAGCCCAGGGTTCAGGCCCCATGACTGGCAAAAAATAAAAATAAAAATACATACATTTTCCAGTTCTCTCAGAAACACAATGGAAAGACCCATTACCTATGGATTTGGAGAGATGGAATGAAATGGATTATCACATTTACTATTAAGGCTGTTATCTCATTCTTCAGATACAGAATTATGGGAGCTTCTGAAAGAACTGTTGGTATTTCCCGTAGCTTGTTTCATTTCATTCCATGCTCTGAAGGCTTTGGGTGTGTAATCTAAGTTCACCTGAGCAGGTACTTTTAGCTTCCAACTGGTCAAATATGGTTATTTTTGAGAATATATCAACAAGAAAATGTCTAGGAAGGAATGTAACAATATGAGGGAGGCTAAACTTAAATGTTGCTAACAGGGGAGGTCCAAATAGAACCTACAAAATGATATCTTCTCTCCACCTATACATAAGCCTATTCAGACTTTAAAAGTATTTCTTGTGATTTTTATAACATTTCCTATACTTATGTCCTATAAGTTTTAAAAGTTAATTTATTTGTCTATGACATGATTTATGTATTAATTATACATTAGTAAAGGCATGTGTTCTATACTATTACAATGGAACATAAGTTAATATGGAATACCAGAACTTACAGATGCAACATAGATATCAAAACATCTTCTATGTCACAATAACAACATCACAGCCAAATTGTAAATAGTGAAGATAGCTGAAAAATAACTTCCTTCGGGAAGATCCAAATCTTTTCTTCCAGAGAATGCAAGCTAGATCGATTTAGTGAAGACTTCCTGGTTCAGCTAGCTTACATTAGAAAAGTTCAAGGAGGAGGCTGCAATGCTTGGTAAGAAATGTATGCATTATCCTGCCCATGTAATTGTAGCCCCTCTGTACAGTATGTTCTCAAATAAAATAAAATTAAATTAAAAAAAAAAGAAAAGTTCATCCTTATAAGATAATGAAAGGATAATAGAATATCAATGACATTAAACTCCTATGTACTTTTTCCTACCTAAGACTTGCTTTAATTGTCTCAGTTTTTGTCCACATTTTACTTAAATATTCATTAAAGGCAATGTCAAATATAGATGGCAAGGGTTATGCAACTAAAATTTAAAATTTCATAATGGTAACTTTATAAAAGTATAACACATTTAGAAAATGGCTCCAAATCTCAAAACATCCTTTTTTTTACCATTGAAAGAAATATGATACTTTTGATGGTAAGAGAGCACTGTTAGAGACATTATTTAATTCTTCATTTGAGGAAAATATCTAGAGATATATTACCCATTAGAGTACATGTTAAATGCAAAACATTATTTAGGGATATTATTTAAAGATTCATAAAATGAGGTTCTATTCATTCATGGTCATAACTTTAATGACTAATTCTTCTCTAGCAATCACTTTGTTTTAAGCATTGTACTTAAATGCAAAACTTAATTTAATCTAGTTCTCATAGTACTTTTTGTGATTGACACTTTTGTTATTCATACTTATAAGGATAAAAAGGAGACAGAAAAAAGTTAAATAACTTATAAGACATCACAGCTCTTTATATAAAAGGTGTTCAGTGAAGTGAATGCAGCCATTAAGTTTGCGCTTTAACCTACCTAGTGTAATTATGCCATCAAGATCTTAACTATTGGGTAGAAAGAATTAGGGCAAACAGGAAAACCTTATATATAGGCAGACAGTACTGTAAAATTCTGATTTGGGGTGATTAACTTCATCTGAAGCAGGAAAGGGTGCAAGTACTCAGGAGATATAAAGAAATCTGTGAGCCTGATATTGAGGTAAAAATGTATTTCCCAAACTAAGACTCATGGTACGTGGAAGTGATGTTGTTGGAAGATTGGAAAGAAAAAGCTGGTGAAGCTCCAAGAGCAATGTCAACTATTTTATTTCCAAAGAGATGTTTAGAATAGATATAATACAAATCTCTTTCCAGGATGAGAGGTATGAGTAGAGGAAGTTAGGGCCTTAAGAAGATTTTGTTGGCGAGTATGGGCTGCATTTGGATTCAAGTCGGAACACCATCCACAGTGTTTTGTGAAAGGGAGTTTTCTAAGTCAAGCTTTGTGTATTTCAATGATCACACTAAAAATTATTAAAAGCAATATGGCACTAGGCTCTCAATCTTCCAAAAGTGTTATAAGGTAGTTCTATGCTGTAAAAAAGAGTTAGAGAATAATTTATAGGATGAAGATAAAGTAATAGACCTTGGAACATAATTCAGGCATTCTTACCATGCTCTCAATAGGGGCCTTTGTGATTATGAGTGAGGGTATATTGTGAATTATCACCAGAAATTTACAAGTTAAAAGTAGTTTCTTCTCATGGATGTAACTGTCTCTGCTGGAAAAGATTATCTAGACTTTAAACAATTTTTTTAATTTTCAACAAATTATAATATACACCTTAATTTCATTTGTTTTTAATTATTTTTCAAATTTAATTCCATGGCAATACTAGACTTGCATTTAATTTTGAATTATTAGTAATGTTATGGTCATTTGAAATAAAATTTAGTAATTTATTCAACTATCTAGTTTTTCATTACCTTAAAATATAGCTTACTTAAATTGCAGTGGAATCTTCTATGTATCCATTGATCTTGGATTTTCTTTTTTTCATGAGTATATTTCTATTGCTTCATTTGTACTTGCTAAAAGAGAATAAAAATCATAGCATTTAAAACAAAGGTTAAATGCAGTGGTGGATTATTTACTATATATAGGAAAAGTCAACTATCAACTTACTATGTAGTATTAAAATTTCAGATTTGAATATTTTAGGTCTTAGGGGCTTTTATTTGTTTATTTGGCTGGTTGTTTTTCTTATACATGCTAGGCCATCTGACAATTGAGCTTTCCCGGTATATTATAGTCTTTTCAATTTATTTTGAAGTATATGTATATGAAAAGTAAAGAAAAAAAATTTATAGGAAGAGCATTCTAAGAAATATACTGATTATACACTCTCTATAATAACTAAAACTTGTCATGATTTTATATATCATTTCCTTATGAGCTTTTATATACTCTGTGACCTTATGAGCTTTTATATACTCTGTGAATACAACATTACAGTTCTAGAGCCATTATTACATTGAAGCACAGATTTATGAATACTTTTATCCTAAAAATTGTCATTGGAAAGGTATATTATTAGCATATTAATATTTTACATATTTTTAAAGCCAGTTTCTCTGAGCTATTTTCACTGTGAAGTATATAAATCATTTAGTAAATTGAAATCAGAAGAAAGAAGGAAGGAAGCTAATAGAGGTATGGAAACATGTAGATCCGGAATCTTCCCTGGATGTGTATAAACTCAGTCCTTCCAATCTGGTCGTTGCTTGTCTTCTACTCTCAGCATTTAACCTTCTTCCAGAAGCATTTCAACAAACTTGATTGAAAAAAACTATATATTTATATACACATATATGTTGTTGGCTGTTATTAGTAATTCCTGAACAAGAAACACCCAGTCGACAAAGTAGACAGCAGCTCAGCCAGGTGTGCCAGAAAAGTTGTGTTGTGGAAGGCAGCGAGGGCAAAAGGGATGCTGATGAGTGGCTGGATAACCTTCCTGTGAGGGTTAGAGCAGAGGGGAGTTCTTTATCAGACTGGTTTGTACTGGCTGGGTGACGTTTGGTGGGTTGTTTTGAATGTTCCAGGAAGCTGGCTAATTGAGGAGTTTGGCCACCATCTTCTCATAAGTGATAGGCAAACCCTGGGGCTCCTCATCACCTTCTCTAGGGCTAGGCTCAAGGTCACAATACTAGTCTTTCCTCCTTCGTATCCCATGGGATCACAGGTGCTTGAGTTACATGCACTTCTGTTGCATTGTTTGTGCTTGGTTCTCTGAATCACTTACTTGATGAGCATTTATTCTCTTACATCTTTTCTTCTCAGAGCACATATTAAAGATGGACAGAAACTGTCTTCCTGACACTGTGTTTAATTAGGGATCTGTCAGTGTCATGGACACTTACCATCGTGTGTTTTATTACTACCGCTTTCCTCAGGATTTTACACAAAGTAGGGAGTGGGGAAGTTTGGCCTTAATACATTAAACAAAAACATAACATGGGAAAAAAGTTGTGAGCTTCAGGCTGGGCTAAGACTCAATACTGGTTGTCCAAATGAACCTCTTTGAGACTCATGGCAAAATTACAAATATGTGTTCATAGGGTGAAGCATTTTCTAATGTGTTTAGAATTTCACCAGGTGGGTGAGTGGGGTAGAAATTAAACCTGCTGCAATGTTATTTAAATATTGCAAAGTAATGGTTGCTGAGATGCAATTTGATTTGGCTTAAATCACCTGTCTTGAGTACAGGAATTGAATAGGTAAGTTTTGATAGATTGGTTTATTATGGGTAAATTGAGCATGGAACAATCTAAATTGATCATTAAAGAGACAAAATCCTGAATCATCCATGCTGTGGCTGTTTGAATTTAGTTCTATAGTCAGGGCCCAAATAGGAGGATAAATATAAGATAGACATTTCCAACATATTTCAGCACTATATTTTCGACATATCTTTGTTAGAAAATTCTACATGAAGAGTTTTCAATAACCAGATAAAAGCCAAATGTGGCAACTGACAGCATGCATTATCCCTTAAAACATTTCAGCCTATACTGCTTTTCCTTTTCATTCTGTGTTTGTTATAAATCCCTTTTCAGAGGGAGTGCTAAAAAGTTGTCTCTATTTTTATGTTAAACAGGTCTTGCTATGAAGTGAACTCTTGATCTCAACTCTCACTCAATCACAGATCTTTCTCTTTTAGGCATTTATCTGTCCCTATAAACACCACTAATTTATTTTCACTGTAGATTTACAACTTATATTTTCCATCCAGGAGACATGTTTTGCTAAGTGTAGCTCAGTTTTCATTACTTGAAGTCATAGTCTAGAAAGAGTTTCTTTTATTTTTTATTTATCTGATTAAATATATAATATTCATTCATCTGAGAGGTCTCAATTTTGTGTGAAGTACTGTGATAATATCAGATTCTCCTGAGAACTGGAAGCAATTAAGTTTTAGAAGAAAATCTTCATGATCATCTGTGAGTTTTATATACATTGTTAAGTTTGAAAATTCCACTTATGAATATCGAAATAAAAAGTACAGGATACATCAACACCTAATGCAAATCTTCACTTCTATTTTGTTGAATACACTTACATTGTTTTCTAAGACTAAATATTAACCCAAGGTTTTTTTTTTCTTGATGATTGCTTTGGGAAATTTATTTATATTTCCACTTTTCCCCACTGTTTTGGCTTAAATTATCTTTATATAACTTCCATAGGTATATAATGTTGACTTATAAATGTACCATCACCATTTTTAAATTTTCTGTTGTTGAAATTTTGTTTTCAACTTTTCATATTGTTAAATACTGTGAAAATAAATACGTTGGACATTAAATTTTTTTGGGGGGGTCCAGTAGTGCGGCCTGAACTCTGGGCCTGGGCACTGTCCCTCAGCTTTTCAGCTCAAGGCTAGCACTCTACCACTTGACCCACAGCACCACTTCTGGCTTTTTTCTTTTTGCTTATGTGGTGCTGAGGAATCGAACCCAGGGCCTCATGCATGCAAGGTAAGCACTCTACCACTGAGCCACCTTCCCAGCCCTGATCATTAAATTTTGAATAATGAAATGAGGATTTTTTTCAGAATTATTCCTTTTTAGAATACAAATTACTAGCTAACGGACCAATTGAAAATATGTAATTCAATCGATTGACTATTAGTAAATGTTATATGCATCAAAACACTAAGAGATCCTGAGTCTAGGTAATCCTAATCAGATAAGTGAAGATGAAAAAGCCATATAAAGAAGTTCCCTTTCTGACAACAGCCATAAAATTCTAACAAAAATGTTATTTATTTATGTACTTATTAAGACGGACAGCCTCCGTACCAAGCTAATTATGGTCTTCAGTCAGAGGACATGTTTTATGCATGCATTCTGCACCCAGAAAAACTGTGGAACAGGTTTTGCACCTTAATGAAGAACAGCTCAGCATCTTTGCTGCTACTGCATTGTGCTGAAGGACACAAAGTTGTTTTAACATGGTGGTTGTATAAATTAACAATTCTCCCCAGTACTGAAGTATTCAGGGCCCAAGAAACTCAATAATACTATCTTTCAACTTCTCTAAATGAGTCTACTCAAGTACATGCAAGTGAATTAATTTTCTCGCCATTCTGAAATATAATCATATTTGTTACTTAAATGCAGTACAGTCATAAGTGTTAAAATTATGAAGTGAAGTGTTCATTAGAAAGTTCAATAAACTGTTGCCTTTCCTAGCTCAATGTTATGATGCCTGAGAGGCCTAATTAACTCTTGTCAGCAGAAGCCCCACCCACTGTGGCAGGACTATGGAGAAGGTGGACCTTACTAAGGAAAGGCTAGAACTCATTAGCTTTGAAACTGCTATTCAGACTTAATTTCTGTTAAGAACATGTTTATGATAAAAAGTGGAAATATTTACCTTATGACTTATCTTTAATTAGCCTAATGGTTTTTAAACCAATGTTATTAATTCTTTGTACTTCTTAAGACAGAGAATAGCTGTGGAAATTTATGCTTCCTTCATTAACATTTACTGTGTTTTATTTTTTCATTTACTGTTTTAACTTATGATGAAACAAAAACCCTTCTGCAAAAATTGATTTTGGCATGTGTATTTCTTAAACATTGTCAGAGAAGCTAATCACATGAAAACATTTACACAAATTATAAACCTTAAATTCTATGTCCTTCCCTACAAAAAATTACCTCCTTAAAAAATGAATCAAATCTATTCAGCACATCCATGTTGTTATGATCCTGTTTTTTAATTGAAGATCATTATTTTGTCTCTAAGTTATTGTTAAATGTACATGTTGTAATACACTCCAATTGTAATTACATAACCAATACTCCATCTTCTTTGCCTGTTCAAAAAACTATAACAATGAATGGTGTTTTTCACATGGTCATGGGTATCAAAATTTAATGACAGGCTGGGTGTGGGTGTCTCATGACTATAATCCAAGCTACTTAGGAGGCTGAGATCTGAGGACCATTCTTTGAAGCCAGACTGGACAGAAAAGTCCATGAAACTCTTATTTCTAACTAATTATCACGAGCCTTGAGCAAACCATGATCAGAGACAGTGTCAGGTGCTGAGTTAAGGCTCCAGGACTGGCACGATTTTTTTTAAGTTAATAACAGAAGACAATGCAATGAAACAAAGATCCTCCCATGCACAAGAATGGAATAAAATCACAGGCATTGAGTATCTCCCTAGACAACATTATACTTCAATTTCTTTAGATTAATGCAGCCCAAATTGAGTCTCAGTAGCAACTTTCATTGATAAGACTTTGATAAACATTAATCAAAATTCCCAAGTTACTTGTACCTAGGTTTACTGATATATCTGTGTGTGTTCTTCAGAGTTGTCTCAGATCATCTTGAGTAATATTCCACTGATGTTCAGCATTCCCAAATCTAGAAGCTGGTGATGAAGTAATCCTCAAGAAAATTCCTTTACTCTGTGATTTACTCCCCTTTGTCCCTCAACATTCTTTATCTTTCATCAAGTTGAAAAGGATTTTTTTTACTACATTAATATGATTCTACTCAACAATTTTCTCCCTACCTTACTAGAAATATTTTTATACTGTCTTCTTTCTGTTTGTCTCAAAATTTTAGTACAGATTTAAAGGAATACTGTTAGCTTTGTTCATATTTGTACAGACATGCTTTCTAGATTTTGCTTTTACATTTCATTTCATATTGTCTTCATATTCCTTTAAATGTAGATGTTATATCTTTCATTTTGATTCCATAAGATATTTTTTCTTGTTTCTGAACATCAATTTACCATATTGCATTAATCTCCTCTCAAATGTTTCAATTTTATCTTAGGAAAATAGTTCCTTTCATGGGCTGGGAAGGTGGCTTAGTGGTAGAGAGCTTGCCTTGCATGTATGAGGCCCTGAGTTTGATTCCTCAGCACCACATAAGCAAAAAGAAAAAAAGCCGGAAGTGGTGCTGTTGCTCAAGTGGTAGAACACTAGCCTTGAGCTGTAGAGCTGAGGGACAGTGCCTAGGCCCAGAATTCAGGCCCCACTACCGGACACCCCCAAAAAATACTTCCTTTCACTAGGTATTACTTAAAATTTATTAATAAGTTTAATAAAGTAATATGTTTTCCAAACATTTCTGGACAGATTTTATTAGATAAAATATATTTGTGTATTCCTAAGATATTTCCAAATGGATAATATTAGATAAAATGTATTTGTCACCATAAGTTAAGCATTATATAGAGGTACTTATACCATGTTTTCTTTCATGTGTATGAATCAAGAATAAAACTGATCTAAACCAATGTGAGATCCTGTATAAAAATGTGAATTAACTTCAAACATTGTAATTGATAGCTTATATGTGATTATACTTATACTTATCATTTGAATAGTGATTTTTCCCTTTCTCAATACTTATGTTATATTTATCAGTGTTGAATTTATTTTTGACTATCTTCTAATTTTTCAAAGTAATTTATATCCTAATTTTAGTTTATACAAATCTACCTGGTCCAACTGCTGGTCATCTAGATTCACTTTGATACAATGTGGAATTTGTACTGTCCTCTCATAGACATCTAATCTCAAATCTTATCACTCTACTCTTTAGCATCTTAAAACATATCACCATTTTTTCACATACTAAGTTTACTCTTTCCTGAGTGAGCTTTCTCACTCATGTTTTTGTTTAAGAAGAGTCACTCAAGAAAGTTAATTTACTTAACAAAACGTGATTTTTTTTGGAAAAAAATCTTCTTTTGCTGTCATTATTTAGTTCTCATAGTTTAGTGAACAAACCTTCACCAAAAAATTTATTGAGAAGAAATTGACATGACTCTCACTGAGTAAACTAAGTTAGGATGATTTTCAGATATGATTCTTGGTTCTGATTGTACATTTCTGAAGCTTGTTTTAAACTTTCCCCCAAAAAACTAATGAACCATGGAAAAGGAAAATAAGGAAGGTCTATATGGTAGAAAATGTCATGAGTTGAATTCTGCAATTATTAGGTCACATCATTTTATGTGTAAAACAATGGTAAAACTCAACAGTTTAAAGCAAGAATAACAAATTATACTATCAATTATTCATTAGCATTTAGCTTTTTGCTTTGGGTAAAAATCAGAAGCATGCTTTATTTACAGGTTGGTGATAACCTGCTACTTACTCTGGGCATTAAATGAATTTATATCTTATTTCTCTTTCCATTGCACATTCTGTCAGCTTGAAATCTGTTACCTCTAGCCAAGGCGTTTCATTAAGAAGTGCCTGGAGGAGACTTAGATGGATCATCATAAATAAGAGAAGCTCTGTAATTCTGACCTCACACAGATACTGTGGGCAAATGTAACTTTAGCAACAGCTCTTTTTTTCTTTTTTTGTCTGAAACTTTATACATGCTGGAAAATATGCCTTCTATTCTGTTTACGTTGTATTTTCTTTCTTCTCTATGAACAGTTCTAGGAAATTTACTGAGCAGGGGTAGGACTTTTTCTGCTCAAAACTTCTTTTTTTTTTGTTGGTTGTGGGGCCTGCACTCTGGGCCTGGGCGCTGTCCCTCAGCTCTTCAGCTCAAGGCTAGCACTCTACCACTTGAGCCACCTTCCCAGCCCCTGCTCAAAACTTTTGACAAGATCAAACGTGAAGTTTAGTTGCATTAAAGAGCTTATTTGTGAATCTTTTCTGAAACACTGGTCAAGCAGTAAACTTCTAACATGTTTTTGAGTCTTTAATTTTGAAATAAAATTTATAGGAAATAATTATGTATTTTTTCCTATTTATTATCTGCTATGTCTTTAAATGATTTCTACAAAATTATTGAAACATACATATATTAGATGTTTTTTAAGTTTTCCCAGAGAGAAATCCCAAATCACCATGAATATATTAAGAGATTTTTCAGTTATGAAGTTATATATCTTTTATATAAAAGAGAATTAAACTCTGGTAAATTTTTCAAAGTACTAAATTAAAAAAAACCAATTAAGGAGGAAATGTTGGGACTAAATAATTTATTTTCCACTATCTTAGGAAAAATTCATCATATTTCCCATTCTGATGGCAATAGCCATTGTCATATGAAAATACTGTCATTAACCATACAGGAAAACACCTCAACTTGTAAATAAACATGTTCATATGGTGACTGCAGAGAAACAGCCAATTAATTACATCATTATTGGAATAGCTCAGAAGGAAGTTTGCCATTTGAAATATTTGGATCTATCTGACAAAACATTTTGGATCTCTAAAAGTACCTTGTTTCGATATAGAAAAGCAATGGAACTTTACCGTGAACTTTGTTCTGACCAAATGAAGAAAGTCTCCACTCTGTTATTCATTAAAATACAACCCTCATCCAACGATATACTTAAGTACTTTATATATGTATACGTATATATGTATGTATATATGTGTGTATACATATGTGTGTAAATATTCATGTACAGTCTGAGCATGAAATGTTGTTTAAACATACAAAATAACATTATTTAAATAAATTTTTATACATCTATTTATATGTATTTAAATATTTTACATGTAATATATTTTCCAGTGACAGTTGTATACTTCCTAGAACTAGTTTGCCATTCACAAATAAAACAAAGTTTACAATAGGATGCTTTTAACCAATACAGAGTTAAACTCTTCTTTAAAAGAGAACAACTCTAATCATACCTAAAGTACTGTGTTTACAGATGAATATGTTGTTGTTGTTTTGTGGGGGGGACTTAACTCTGTGCCTGGGCGCAGTCCCTCAGCTCTTCAGCTCAAGGCCAGCGCTCTACCACTTGAGTCACAGAGCCACTTCCAGTTTTCTGATACTTAATTGGCGATAAGAGTCTCATGGACTTTCCTTCCCTGGCTGACTTTGAACTGCGATCCTCAGATTGCAGGTTCCTGGGTAGCTAGGATTACAGACATGAGCCACTGATGCCCAGCTTCAGACAAGTTTTATAATAACACCTCACCTATAACAAGTGGATATTGTTTGTTTTGAATCATGGATCCACCTTCTTTTTTGTTAAACTACTTTAGACAATTCACTTAATTCCCCTGAGGTCTAGTTTTACTCAGTTTATTTTTTTTATAAAAGAGTATTAATAATAAACAAGATGAATGAGATATGTAGGTTATATGATTAACCCAACATCTATTATGGCTGGATGTAGTACAGTAATAACAGTAACATAATGGAAGTAGTCATGCATACATAATGGAAGTAGTCATGTATCTGGCAATCAAACGGCAAGTTTGTGAAAAGCCCGGTGATAATTTGCTCTATTTTTGTTTTACAGTTTGTATTTAAATGTGAGCCAGAAGAATAAAGGTGGCTCATTATAAATTAACACATTTTTCCACCTTCCTGTATTATAAGATGGTGGTTACCACATCTGCACAACTAATGAAACGTTTAAGGGCATAGGAAGAGCCTCTGAACTTGTGAGTTTCAAGATTTGTATAAAGGTTATAAAAAAATTGACTAGTACTAATTGTATTGATTTTTCTATGGTGAGTAGCAATGTTTTCTCTTTGTTTCATAGCAGAGAACATTTAAACAACACTTAGGGAAAATATTTTCCTTAATGTTTTCTGTATTTTTAGTTTGCCTTCAAAATCTAAACTATCTTCAGGAATATATTCTGTCCTTTGCATAATGCTTTAACACATTTCGAGCTTTTTCACCCTCTGTAAGATTTGAAGATAATTTTCCAAGTGGTTGCCAAATATATATGTGATATATATTTATATTTATAGATATAGATTTATAGAGATATATAGATATACATATATATGCTATATATAAATATAATATATTCTTACATATATACATACCATTTTTATACAGCATACCCACCCCTCACTTATACATACACACCTGTGTTTGTGTGCCTGTATGTGTGTGTAATTTTTTTTGTTTTTGTCCAGTGAATCCTTTCCCCACCTTGTCTGGACATACCATTGTTTGTTCTTATTCTAGAACTTCATGCTCTCTTTCAGCAGTACTTTCCACATGTTTTAATGTATTTGTAATATATTATCTTTTAAAGAACTTATTTGTGTTACTTTATATTGTTGTGTTTACTCTTCATATGAATCTTTCCATCATCAATACTGCCAGACATATTTCTATACATTATTGAAGATAGAGCACACCAAAGAATCTTATTATTAATAGACAATAGACTTCAGATTCTATGTATAATGTAATCTTTTCAAGATACATAGGATGAATAAGAGTTGAAGATAAAAGAAGATAAACAATTTTTGTCTCTGTGATAATCACTGATTCCACATTAAAAAAAAAGAAAATTATAGGAAAGCATGCATTACATTTCATATTTTTAAAACAATTCCAAATCACACCAAGAAATATCTTTGACTAGCATGATGATATTCCTTAGTAATTTAAAAGCACCAGAAAATATGCTTATTGTTGAGGACTACAAAAAGAAGTAGAATTTCTGCTAACATTGCAAATTAGGTTTTGAAAGAGAATTTAGTAGCTTCATAACAATTATTTGAGAAAGAGATGTAACTGGTTAGATAGCTCTCAATAATTTGTTATTTATTTTATAAGCGAAGAATATGTATGTCATCTGTAAAAATTAAATGTTGGAAACGTATAGACTGTGTAAACATGTAATAACAAAGTGGCAGATAGTAAAATTAAGTTTTGCAACCTGTATTTTACATTAAGTAAAGTAAACATTAGACCAATAAATGAAAGAAGAGCAGACATAGAAAGAAATGTGAAATGCCTTCTATCATTTTTGAGATTAATTGGATGAAGACTTTCAAGTATTACTTTTGTATACTATTCTAGCCTACCCTAGAGTTTTGACACTTATAATTCCTGATAGTTTTTTCTTTGCATATATATATATATATATATATATATATATATATATATATATATATATATATAATTCCATATCATCATTAGTAAACCTTTAAAAAGTATTAAGGACAATGAGTAGCAATGCCAAAGTCATGTTCTCTGTTGAAAAGAATGCTAGATTACATCCTTGAGTAGTATTAAGCATATTATGGCAGCAAAATATTACTATTACAGCATTTTAAATTCTGCTCTAGTATAGACTTCCATTAATCTAATGCATTTAGACACTTTTGTTCCACTTTTCTTCTCTCAGCATTACCTGTCATGAATTATACACACACACACACACACACACACACACACACAAATTCCACACAGGAGACAGCTTTTGATTACGGCCTAAGGAAATTTAGATTATAATTAAACATGAAAATTGACTCATTTTTTATTAGTAGCATTAAGGATGTCTGTAATATAGTCTGATTTCATAAAATTAATTATAAAATCAATAGATATGCAATCTTAACTAAAATGAATTACAATGTTTTGAAGTACTCTCTTTTATAATTACCACAAAATGTATAATTTGAATTCTTGGAGCTAGTAGTAATGTACTCAAGGTGTAGAAATTAGAATACAGGTAAGGAGATAGATGCATATAAACATATTAATACACACATATATTTTCAAAACCAATAAAGTATTTAGATGTATAACTTATTATTATATATTTTCATCCAAAATATTTTTATTTTCTGAATGTACATTTATACTTGATTGTAATACTTTACTTAGAACTCAGTGCCTTGTATATTTTGTCTCTTGTATCATATTCAAGCCCATTTTGCTTAATTTATTGTTTGGTTATTTTTCCTGAGGAGTTGAGCTTTAGTTTTATCTGCACACATGACCTCTCAACATGTGCTCCAATAAAACATAACCTTAGTTAATGAGTAAATACTCTGAAAACATTGTAATTGATCCCTGAGTCTAGATGAAGTATATAGTCAAAAAATGAAAGATGGGGAGCAAGTTTTACTTCTGTTTGCTTTATTTGCATGGAACAGACTGTGAGCAGAAAGCTATCAACTGAACTACCTTATCCACAGCACATCTTACAAGTTCACTTTAGGCATATGCCCATCATGTAACGCACTACTTTGAAATATTAAAGAAAAAGCCTGGAATGGGTTCTATTCCCTTTGTCGACTTACTTTGGTAGAAATCTGATTACTTTTATCATTCTTTCATTAAAAATGCTTACTTAGTTATCATTACATAGGAAAAAAGTCACTATTTTTTAGTATGCCTTACAGATGAATGAAGACCTATGTCTTACTGTTTTCCAATAATGATTCTTTTTTAATACATTTTTGATTGTGAAAATACTATATAGAGGGGTTACAATCACATGAGCAAAGTACTGAGTACATTTATTATCAAGCATTGTTGCCTCCTCCTTGGTTTCCCTCCTACCATCACTTCCCTTCCATCTCCACAACTACATGCCCCTCCTTGTCTAAATAGTAAAGTTCATTTTTCAACATAGAGTCTTATACGTATCATTGTTACAATGGGTTAAGCTGTATCCCTATTTAAAAATTTTGTTTTTTCCCTTCCACTCCTCAAATTATACCAACATCAAATACAGTGAAAACAGTAGTTATGCCTTGAGGGAGGGACACACAAAGCAACAAAAAAATCACGTGGTACCTTATAAATACATTAGAAACAATAGCAAGAATGAAAAAAAAAACCACTTGTGTCCTTATGTTGGGGTTCATTTTGCTTAACATCATCTTATCTGACCTTTTCTGCTTGTCTCAGATATACACTAGTTACTGCGAATAAGGGAAACCATAGGGCCTATGTTTCTTTGCACCTGGCTTACTTCACTTGATATAGTTTTTTTTCCAAGTCTTTCCATTTCCTAACAAATGGGACAATGTCATTCTTTTGGTTGGAGGCATAGAATTCCATTGTGTACATATACCACATTTTCTTAATCCATTCATCTACTGAGGGGCATCTGGGTTGATTATGATAATTAATGCTTCAATAAACATAGTCCTGCTGGTAGCTTTAGTATGGCCTGGCTTTTGATCATTTGGGTAAATGTCCAAAAGTGGGACTTTTGGGTCACAGGGGAGCTCTATGTGGAGTCTTTTGAGGAACCCTCATACTACTTTCCAAAGTGGTTGAACAAGTTTACACTCCCATCAACAATGCAGTAAGGTTCCCTTCTGTCCACATCCCCTCCAACATCTGTTGTTATTAGAGTTCTTGATTATACCCATTCTAACTGGGGTGAGGTGGTATCTCAGTGTTGTTTTGATTTGCATCTCTCTTACGGCTAGAGAGGTTGAGCATTTCTTCATGTGTCTATTGGCCATCCTTTCCTCTTCAGAGAAGTTTATGTCTTTAGCCCACTTATTTATTGGGCAGTTGTTTCTTTGAGGATTTGTTGTTGGGGGATTTAATTTTTTTGAGTTCCAGGCATATTTTAGATATGATACCCTTGTCTGTTGTATGGCTAGTGAAGATCTACTTTGAGTCCAGTCCATGGGCTTTGTATTGATCTGTCTTGCTATGTCCTTTGCCATGCAGAAGCTCTGCAACTTCATGCAATCCCATTTGTCCAACCTTTCTTTGATTTGTTGTGTTTCTGGGTCACTCTTAAGAAAATTTTGGCCTGTGCCAAGGAGACCTAGGGTTTCTCCTATAAAGTTTTCAGAGTGTCTGCTCTGACTAGGAGGTCTTTGATCCATTTGGAGTTGATTTTGGTGCAGGGTGATATATAAGGTTCTAGCTTTAATTTTCTACAAGTGATTAACCAATTTTGCCAGCACCATATTCCGAAGAGGTTTTCTTTTTTCCATTCTATTTATTTTAGCTCCCTTATTGAAGATTAGGTGACTATAGGCCCGTGGGTTCATTTCTGCGTTTTCAATTCTATTCCATTGGTCCTCAGGTGTCTTCTTGTGCCAGTACCAAGCTGTTTTGATTACTATGGCTTTGTAGTAGAGTTTGAAACTTGTTATGGATATTCCTCCAGCACTGTTCTTTCTGTTAAGGATCATTTTTGCTATTCGGGGTCTTTTATTGTTCCATATGGATTTTTGGATTGCCTCTTCTATTTCCTTGAAGAATGAGGTTGGAATATTGATAGGTATCACATTGCATTTGTAGATAGCCTTAAAAAGTAAAGCCATTTTCATGATTTTGATCCTTCCAATCCAGTAGCATGGGAGGTTTTTCCACTAAGTTCTGTTTTGATTTTATTTTTCGGGTTTTTAAAGTTTTCATCATAGAGGACCTTTAGTTCTTTGGTTAATTCCGAGGTATTTTATTTTTTGTGGGGCTATTACAAATGGAGTTGCTTTCCTGATTTCAGTTGTGCTCTCCTCATTATTGGCATACAGAAAAGCCATTGATTTTTGAGGGTTAATTTTATACCCTGCTACTTTGCCAAAGTTTCGAATCAGCTTGAGTAATTTGAGAGTGGAGTCCAAGGGATTCTTTAAATACAAAATCAGGTCATCTGCAAAGAGGGAGAGTTTTATTTCATCTTTCCCTATTTGGTTCTCCTTTATGTTTGCATCTTGTCTTATTGCAATAGCAAGGCATTCTAATACTAAATTGAAGGGAAGTGGAGAGAGTGGACATCCTTGGCTCATTCCTGAGTTTAGAGAAAATGGCTTTAGTTTTTCACCATTAAGTATAATGTTCACTTTAGGTTTGTTATATACAGCCTTTATTGTATTGAGGAATGTTCCATGGATTCCCAATTTTTCCAGAGCCTTAATCATAAAGGGGTATTGGATCTTGTCAAATGCTTTTTCTGAATCTATTGAGATAACCATGTGGTTCTTATCCTTGCTCTTGTTTTGTGTGATGAATTACATTAATTGACTTGCATATATTGAACCATCTTTGCATCCCTGAAATGAATGCTATTTGATCATGCTGTATGACTTTTTTGGATGAATTGTTCAAGTCGGTTGGCCAAAATTTTGTTGAGAAGTTTTACATCAATGTTCATCAAAGAAATGTCTCTATAGGTCTCTTTCTTTGATGAGTCCCTGCCTGATTTTGGGATGAGGGTTATGATGGCTTCATAGAATGAGTTCAGTAGTGAATTTTTTCTTTCAATTTCATTGAAGAGTTGGAAGAGGATTGGTGTGAGCTCTGTTTTGAAGAGCTTGTAGAATTCTCCTGTAAATCCATCTGGTCCTGGGCTTTTCTTAAATTGGAGGTCTCTTGTTGCTGTTTCTATTTCAGTGCTTGATATGGGCCTGTTAAATTGGTTTAACTCATCTTGGTGTAGTTTTGGCATGTCAATATTTGCTAGGAAATCGTCCATTTCTTCCAGGTTCTCAAACTTCTTAGCATAAGGATTTGTGAATATTCCCTTATAATGTTCTGTATCTTGGTTGGGTCCTCTGTTGTTTGGTGATAAGATATTTAGAATTGTAATATCTTCCTGAAGGTGAGATCCCTTAATTAGTATGTGACGACTTTTTAAAATCTCTTTTCACTAACTTTAATTTGAAGTCTATTTTATCTGATATTAGGATTGCAACTCCTGACTGTATATGGGGGGTTGTTTGCTTCATAATGGCACCGTGGCTCAAGTGGTAGAGCGCTAGCCGTGAGCTGAAAAGCTGAGGGACAGTGCCCAGGCCCAGAGTTCAGGCCCTACGACCAGACGCCCCCACACCAAAAAAATGAATATGTTATTATGGGCAAGGTGTTACTCTTGAAGGCAGCAGACAGAAGGATCTTGCTTTTTAATCCAACTAGACAGTCTATGTCGCTTAATTGGAGAGTCTAGTCCATTAATGTTGAGAGTTAGGACTGAGAGGTGTTTGGTAGTTCCTGCCATATTATCCACCTTAGGGGTGCAACGCTTGGGTTCTTCCTATGATTCTTGTATTCTTAGTTTGGGTGCAGTTTCTTGGCCTTTATTGTGGTCTTGTTGGTTTTCTATATGTAGGACATCTTTAAGTATCTTTTGTACTGCTGGTTTGGTTGAGGTATATTGCTCTAGTTTTTCTTTGCTATGGAAGGTTTTTATTTGACTGGTTATGAAGGAGAGTTTAGCTGGGTACAGTATTCTTGGTTGATAGTTGTTTGTCTTTAGGATATGGCATATATCATTCCAGGCTCTTCTTGCTTTGTCTCTGCTGAGAAATCGGAGGTTATTCTAATTGGTTTCCCTTTATAGGTGATTGATGTTTTCTCCTTGACAGCTTTAAGGATACTTTCCTTAGTCTGAATTGATCCTGTGCAGATTATAATGTGACAGTGGGATGTCTTGTTCTGGTCTGGTCTATTTGGCATTCTAAAGGTTTCTTGTATCTGCATAGGCCTATCTTTTTGCATATTTGAGACATTCTCTGCTAGGATCCTGTTAAATAAATTTCCTAGACTGTTAATTTCTGTCTCTAGGTGCTCCTCTACACCCATTATCCTCAGATAAGGCCTGATGGTGTCTTCCAAATTTTGAATAGTTCTATCACATTTCTTGGATTTGTCTTGGATAGTTGTATATTCTTTCTCTATAATATCTAGGCTGTCTTCAATCCCTGACATTCGATCTGCATGATCTAACCTACTGACAAGACTTTCTACTTCGTTTTTATTTCCCTTCCTTCTAATTGGTCAGCTTTGATGGTTTCAAATTCTTTGTTTGAGCTTTTTTTAGATCTTGTATGAATTTCTTTACTTCCTTAATTTGGTGTTCAATGTTTACTCTCAAATCACTTAGTTGATTAGTTATGGTTTCCTTGGACTCTCTTTCCTTCTGATGGACTCCATTCAGCATTCCCTTTGTGGTATCCCTGGATTCCTTCAGCTGTCTGTTTATAGATTTCATGAATGCATCCTATTGATCTTTGTCTATTCTCATCCTTTATTACCCTTTGATAACCTTCCTCCTGCTCACACAATTTTTGTATTTCTCTCTGACTGTTCTCAGACTGCTCATGCAATTTCTGTATTAATCTCTGAGTAACTCCCTCACACTCACGAGATTCCTGTAGTAATTTTTGGTTAGTCTCAACATGCTCATGCATTTCTTGTATTGATCTTTGGTTTGCCTCCTCTCTCTCCCTATGATTCTACTTTGCAGGTTTTCAATCGTTTCATTCACCATGTTTACCAGTAGTGTTTGTAGAGCTTTTTGGGAACTCTCCTCTGGATTATTCATTAACTGTTCTGTCACCTGATTATCCTGAGTAGGAGCTGAGATACCTGGATTTGCCAATATTCTTGTTTATCTGGATTGTTCTTCCTATTTAGTATGAAAGTAACACCAATTTTGTAATAGAACACTATATTAAGGCAAGCATCAACCAGAATCCTGTAGTTGCACAGGCCCAATGGCTGCAGATAAGTCAGTTCAACAGATACAATCTAGTCAACATCAAACAACTATGGATTAATGTGCTAAGAACATCCAAGAGGGATTCAGCAACCCAGAAATTATTAGGTTTAGGGAGAATTGTTTGGAAAAATAGGATTAGAGGGATGTGGAGAAGTAAATGAAGAGTGAATTTAACCAAGTCCTAATTTTAGAGAAGGAAATGATAAGACAGAATGATAAGAGAAAGATTTTAAAATAAACAAGAAAAAATGGAAAAACAAAAATTTAAAATTAAAAATGAAACACTTAAAATTTATATAAGTATAAAGAAACAATATTGAGAGTAGAAAAAGATAAGCTGAATGAAAGGAGGTGAAAGATAAAAAGGAAAAATGAAAAAATAAAAAATCTTTAAAGTTGAGGACTTGAGAGTTATATAGTTATAAAGAAATAATACTACTATTAAAGAAGTTAAGCCTAAGAGGTTGTGAACTGTGTAATAGGTTTCTGGATTAAGTATGTACACAATGAGGGATAAGGTCTAATAATCAACAACGGGTATATATCTAGGGATAAGCAGGATAGCAATTAAGTCACTTAAAAAAGAAAGAGAAAAGAAAAAAAAGGTCTTAAAGGTCAAAACAGATTTAAAAAAAAAATGTTCACACACAGACACATATACTCCTAAAATAAAAATTATGAAAGAAAAAAAGAAAAAAACAATAATAGAAAACAGAGTTCTTTGACTTTTATTTTGGAGCCGAGGGGGAAGATCTTCTATCTCCCTTGTGTCCATAACCAGTCTCTTGGTGGAGTCTCTGGTCTGCTTGTGGTGTTTGGTTTTCCTATGGCTTGATTGGTTTCTTAAGTCAGTTTGTCTGAGCAGGCAGACAGCTCTGCCTTACCCGGGACTTTGTGATCCTCTTCCCAGGCTAGTTCAGTGGGAGGGAGATTTGCTGTGTGTATCACAAAAGAGGTAGATGGCTGTTTCCTCTAGTTTGGAAATGCTGTGATGAGGCTAGGAGCTACCTCTGCCTAGGTGGGATGACTTTCCTCTGTTTGGAGCTGAACCTGGCAGGTCAGATCAGGTTCCTGTGATCTGCTAATGGCTCCAATTCTTTCCTTCCAAGGCCTGGGCTAGAGCTAGCTGCTCAGCTTGGCCTTTGTCAGTATCAAAGTTGGAAATTTTCTCTTGTGGTGGGGAGGAGTTGCCTTCCTACCACTGCTCCATGAGGAGTGAGGATTTCAGGATTCTACTCATGTCAGAGTCTTGGTTCCTGCATGTTCCCTGGTCTGCAATCAGGAGGATGAAGTTTTCTGCTCCTTGTGAGTTCTTGCTAGTAGTGAGTAGAATCTGCTTGCACAATACATCTGGCGCTCTTGTCCTGGGCTCTCTCTGTTAACATGGCAGTCCCAACCACTGCTGCCCCACCGGTGTGGACACCAGCAAGCGCTTAGATCTGTCTCCTTAACCAAGCTGCCTGAATTTTCCCTCTCTGGTCAAATTCTCTGTATTGTGATGACACACTTGGTGTGATTCTCTAGCCTAGGTCTGTTCACTGGAACACTAAAACTGCTTTCAATGTGAGAGCTTGTTTAGCTTCCAGCTTCTCCTCTGCCTTCTTCCTCTCCTCTGTTCAATAGACAATTCTTGACAATCCTTAATTCACTGTATATCCTATGAAGAATGCTTTACTCTTATATTCACCCAAGTAATGATTATCCATCTTTCTCTCTGTGTTTTAGTCTCTGTCTCTGTCTCTCTCTCTCTCTCTCTCTCTCTCTCTCTCTCCCCTCCTCCACCCACCGGCATATTTGCATAGGCTGTTTCTCCACTAGGAGTCACTTCTACAAACCTACCCTTTCTTTCCTGGCTCTTATACTTTCTCATCATATATGTTGAAAGTATCTTCCTTCCTCCTTATAGATGCAATTTCTGAGATAATCTCATTCTTTCACTTTATTCTTGGTAATAATGAAATCATGAATGTTCTGTTCAATATTTCCTAAAAGCTTCCAAATATTTCAGTGTGTCTGGTTATTCATTGTTTCCAGTTGTTCACAAGTGATCATGAACATATCAAAAACTCAGTAAATATTTGTGAATAAATTAAAATAACATCCTCTTGGAAACAGCAAAAATATATGCTTATGCATCTAAACAAATTAGACTGTCATCCAGTATTCAATTAACTACAGATTCCTTTAGTAAGTATTTAGCTCATGTCAATTATTGTTAAGGGTTTGATCACCTTTGATTAATGAAAAGAGAGCACAGTACATTCTAATGCATTGGAATATAATGGAAATTTTAGATTGCATTGAAACATTGGAAAGTTAAAACTTCTATGTAACTCAAATTAATATATATGTTTACAAAGTATTAATAATGATGCTTAAAATTACATTACATATAAGCATTCAAATTGTAACTATGATATTTTATAGACCAAATGTAATATTTCATATACCTACTGATCTTCAGAGCTTAATTTATTTGCATTTATGAAAAAAAATTTATTTACATGGCTCAGTAAATCTTATTTCTATATTTAATTTTGAAAATCCTTATATGCCGGATGGAGCTGTCTGTGTGTATTTTACAATATGTGATATTTAAAGAAATTGTGCAGACTCTGGTTATTCAGTTGCTCTAATTGCTGTAAAATACCTTCATCTGAGTCTGATATTCCAATTTTAGAAGCCCATAAAAATGATCTATAAAAAGCAAAACAGCAATAGGAAAAATAATTTAACAGGAATGAGCTATGGCTAGAATTGAGATTTTTGGAATAATACATTAGGTTTGTAATCAATTATGGATGAAATTCCTGGTCCATATTTTTCCACATCATCTACCAGAACAGCATCCCTCATGCCAAAATTGATTATAGAAGCAGCACCTCTTCTGTCATAACTGTCTGGACCAAGAAGAATATGATACCTGCAGGAGAGCAATTAGCATCAGAAATCAATCATTCTGAAACTGTTTTCTAGGGTTCATCTAGAGAAAAAAATCTTCCAATTGACTCTAGAAATGGTATGTGCATGTATGTGCTTGCTCATATTGGACACACACACAAGTTGGTATATATTTGTGGTTTGTTGAATTGAAAATCTGACATTTTCTACTTGCTTCTAAAAACAGAACAGATCAGTGTATTTAAACTTCTGTAAATAGAATTGTGACTTCCCAGTTACCAGAGGAAATCATGTAGCTGTGCCTGTTTTCAAAGGTTAACAATTCATATTAGCTCCTAGGATGTGTTTCGCTGTTTATCTAGCTAACACAAGTCAATTGTGATTATTTTCATTGTTCTTCTTTAAATATCACATCATTTTAGTTTAAAACTGTACTTTAAATTTTGTTCTATTCTCAAATACATGTATTTGTTAACAATCCATCAAAATGAATATTTCCATGATTAATTTTATCTATGTTTCCTACTACCATTAAATATACTCATTAAGTAATAGACAAATGAAATACATAGAAGCATTTTCCTAAAGTATATTTTTGAGATTCCAAATGCTTTTAAAAAATACTGTTAGTATCATTTCTTTGAATTTTTTACAGATGGCAGAAGAGAAGAATATAATTTAGGCTAGTGAATTACTTGATGATCATGATTTTCTGTGATCATTCATAATTTGCATATATCTAATTGGTGCAAGAATAAGGAGAATTTATTCTCTGTTGATTCTAAGGTTTTCACCAAAAACCCAGAAAATTTTTAAAAAATCCTTCCTTGTTGTGGTTTTAATATTTGAATACTTGAATATTTAAATATTTTAACAGCATTCTTTCTTCTGGCACCAGCGAGCTACCTTTATATTTTACATGATAAATAAATGTGAATGATTAAAAATATGGGTATCATAAACTTCATACTTCTGAAGTACAATCAGATTTATTTCCAGATTCTTAATCTGAAGGCTAACACATTTAAAAGAATAAGCCCTAGCCCGGTGCCGGTGGCTCACACCTGAATTCTAGCTACTCAGGAGGCTGAGATCTGAAGATCACAGTTCAAAGCCAGACCGACTGGGAAACTCAGTGAAACACTTATCTTGAATCAAACACCAGAAAACCAGAAGCAGTTCTGTGGCTCATGCGGTAGAGTGCTCGCCTTAAGCTGAAGAGCGCAGGGAAAAGGCCCGGGCCCAGAGGTCAAGCCCCACGACGTACAAAAACAAAAACAAAAACAAAAACACCCTATTTTCTAAAATCCTATTACCTGGAGAAAGACAGTACCTCTTCTGCAATCTAAGTGACCAGTGTTTTCTAAGAGTTACACAAACTAATAGGGACTGAGTTTCCAAACCTGAAGTTCCTTAGGGTTAGACATCAAAGCAAAGGTCCTGAAAGACATAGTTTTCATAGTCTGTGGTGGCTACTGGTAGTAGTTGCTGAATTGTTTGCATTGCCCTTGCTGTAGAAGCAATTCTTGGAATGACCCTCATAATTTGGATTTTTAAGAAGTGATCTTTTCCAATACTTTCTACTTCCTAAAAAATGGAGAAATGTTATTCCATTCTTTCTGATGGAGGCATATGTGTGTATACATATATATGTGTGTATATATATGTGTGTATACATATATGTGTGTATATATATGTGTGTATACATATATGTGTATATATATGTGTATACATATATATGTGTGTATATATATACATATATATGTACATGTATTTATATACACATGTACATGTATATATATACACACACACACACACACATATATATATATATATATATATATATCACATTTTCTTGATTCATTCATCTACTGAGAGGCATCTGGGTTGGTTCCATATCTTAGCTATGGTAAATAATGTTGCAATAAACATAGTTGTGTTGGTAACTTTAGTATGGTCTTGTTTGTGCCCAAAAGTAGGATTGCTGGGTCATAGGGGAGCTCTATGTGGAGTCTTTTGAGGAACCTCCATACTACTTTCCAAAGTGGTTGAACAAGTTTACACACCCACCAACAATGAAGTAGGGTTCCCTTCTGTACACATCTCCTCCAGCATCTGTTGTTATTAGAGTTCTTGATTATAACCATTCTAACTGGGGTGAGGTGGTACCTCAATATTGTTTTGATTTGAATTTCTTTTATGGCTAGAGAGGTTGAGCATTTCTTCATATGTCTATTGGCCATTCTTATTTCCTATTCAAGAAGTTTCTCTTTAAGTCATTGGCCCACTTATTTATTGAGCAGTAGTTTCTTTGAGATTTGTTATTGGGGGATTTAATTTTTTGAGTTCCCATGGTTTCCCTTATTTGCAATAACTAGTACATGTGTAGGACAAGCAGAAAAGGCCAAAAGCTATGTACATAGGACAGCACAGGAGGACGTTAAATGAAATGAACCCCAAGATAGGAACACAAATATCTTTTTTTCTTCTTGATATTGTTTCTAATGTATTTATAATGTACCATGTGATTTTTTTGTCTCATTGTATGTTCATGTATGTTCCTCTCCCATGGTATAGCCCCTGTTTTCACTATATTTGATGTCAGTGCCCTGCACCTTGTGTATATACTTCTATAATTCGGGGAGGGGAAGGGAAAAAACAAAATAGTTAAATAAGGATACAGGTTGACCCATTGTAACAATGGGATGTACAAGACACTATGTTGAAAAAGAACTTTACAACCTTGGGGGTGAGGGGAGGAAGGGATGGTAGGGGAAAGCAAAAGAGGCAACAGTGTTCAATAGGAAATGTGCTCATTACCTTGCTCCTGTAAGTATAACCCCTCTGTACAGTATTTTTACAATAAAAAATGTAAAAAAAGTGATCTATCTCATAGAGGTTTCCTGTCCTACCATTTGATCATCAAAAGAAAAATAAAAGCAAATCTGACTTTTCACTCTTTTGTCCATGTAAGTCATAGGATATCTATATGCCAATCATATTCATTGGCTTGCATGCCTAATAATATGACTTTCCTAAATTTTCTTTGTTTTCACATGTTTTATTTCTCTTGTCAGTGGTGCTAGTTCTTCAAGATAATCAATATACTGGTTGATCCTACTGTAGACTTAACAATTGGTCATTTGTGATTGTATTTGAATATACAATCTTTTGCCAAGATTTAAAGGATGAAAACTTTTACTTGTTGACATCCTTAATTTCCTTCATTTGTTGTGTGTGTGTGTGTGTGTGTGTGTGTGTGTGTGTGTGTGTGTGTGTGTGTGTGTGTGTGTGTGTGTGTTCTCTGTGTGTGTGTTTCCTGGGATCTGAACATAGGGCCTGGGTGCTGTCCTTGAACTTTTATTGTTCTAGACTATTGTTCTACCACTTGAATCACAGCTCCAGTTCTACCTTATTTGTGGTTAATTGTAGATTAGAGTCTCAGCTAACTTTGAAATTGCCTCAGCTAACTTTGAAATGCAATTCTCAGATCTCAGATAGCTAAGATTACATATGTGAGTCAGCGTTGCTAGGCTAAGGACATACTAATTTCTTTAAACCAACAAAAATTAAACAACATTGTAACAGACTTCTTCTAAATTTAAATGGCTGCTTTGATGGCACTGTATGCTAAAGTGTCTTTTAATTTTCTGTAACTATAAACACATGCATAATTAATGGTACTTGTTCTTTTAATCATGAAATGAAAATAATTCTTTAGCATTTAGAGTTTTACCAAGTCATCATTTGTTGTCCCTGTGGGTATAATCATGCCGACATTTTATGTATGAAATAAATGTGAATGTGAGAATGAAAAGTCACCAGTTTTGGTTTGTTTTGGTTCCATAGTTACATTAGTTTCTGATAGCTACTATAATAAATATCATAAATTTAATGACTTAAGACAATAGAAACTTATTGTCTTACAATTCTGAAATCAGAAATTTGAATAAGAAAGGGATGGATGATAAAAATGTGTCCCTTCTGGAGGGCCTAGAGCTACTAGAAGATGCCTGTACTCACTAATTGGTCAAACCTTGTTATTTCTCTATCTGTTGTTGTCATTCCATCACCTGTCCTGGCTCCATCACCTGCTTTTTTTTCCCCTGTGAGAATCCTTACAGTGATCTTGTCAATAAATGTTAACCTCTTAATTCAATCTCAACAATTAAGCAACATCTTAATCTATCTCAACAATCTTAAGGCTTTCCTAGTTCTTTTGTTCTATAATAACCTATTTTTAAGTTCTGAGGGTAAGGATGTGGACCTTTTAGGGAGGCTATTTTTAAGCCTATTGTAGACAATTGCTTAAGTACGTTTAATTTGCAGTTTTATTTAGGAAAATATTTATTCCTGGCAATATGGCTTTATATTTGTTTTTCTCTGGTAAAAGTAACTTAAGTGTCTCTTCTGTTGACAATTAGACTGTGAGTTGTTCTCAAAGAAAGGAAACCTTCAGTAAAAACACATAAGGAGAATAACATTTCTTGAGTGGAAAGAAAACCATACTTATGCGGGCTCTTTAATTTTATTGAAATAGAAGGATAAAATTCACTCCAGTTAGAACTCCACTTTGTCACAATTGCTCCCACTTTATAAACTCTGTTGCATCCCTATGCCCAAGTTGTCTTAAAGTTTTTATAAATTTTTTTAAAACTTTTTCATTTTTGAAGAGAGAACTGAAAGGAGTGAGTTGTCTGATTTTATTCTTGCTACTTCTTTGCTGAAGCTGTCAAAAGTTTTCATGGATGTAAATTAATATGTATTTCTGAGTTAGTTAGATTTTGTTGCTGTGAATGAAATAATTTCTGATATGAAAACTTGAGGGAGGTTATATTTTGACCCAAAGATTCAGAAAATGAAGTTCATAGCCGCCTCAACTTCGTTGTTTCTAAGAGTGCATGATATATGGTAGAATCCTCATGATAGCTTGTACTAGTAGAAAATGGCTCCCTTCATGGAAGGGAGGGAGGGGGACAGTACAAGAGAGAGAAAGAGAAGAAGGTCGGGGAAGGAAGGGTGAAAGGAAGGGAGAGGAAAAGGGGGAGGAGAAAGGGAAGGGAAAGGAGGAAGGTGAGAGAGAGGGAAATGGGGAGGAAGATAGAGAGAAAGAGTGAGAAAATGAGTTGTATTTCCCAGAACTGCACTAGCTTCCATTATTTCTCCCAAAATGCTATTGTGTTATTAGATCATTAGCAGTAATCTACTACTTCTAATCCAGTCTTTTATAAATCTTTAGATACTGCTTATAGCTAAAGATCATTTGATCATTTGATTTGAAAGAGAATATATGGAACAAAAAAATATTGGCAATATTACCAAGTGCTGGTGGCTCATGCCTATAATCCTAGATACTTAGGAGGTTGAGATCTGAAAATCACAGTTCTCTCTATATTTAGATTTTAGGTGACAACTTTTGGGAATTATTAAGACTTTCTAATGTGCTTTTTTTCCCCATATTTTACTACTATGTTCTATGACTAAAAGAAAAACTTAATGAGTGAAATAGCCTATGTTTCATCTTCAAGAGTATGAGAAGAAAATATTGTACCACGTCCACTTTGCTGATAGATATATGAATAGTGTTTTGATATTTTAAAGTATTTATACAAATATTCACTTAACTTGAGAGTCAAACTACTTTACAGGGTTAGATGTGATATATAACAAAGATTTTTTTTCAATGAATAATACTCTATGGCCTCCCAAACTAATGTTAAATTAATATTTCATACATTACTTGTAAATGTTTTACTTAATGGCTATTTTCATTAAATGTTGAAGCTTTCAAATCTTTAAGTCTTTTTAGGAGAACTCAGGTGATATGCTCCTAATATGCTAGAAATATAAGAATATTTTTTTAAAGAAAAGTGATGAGCTTTTGAAATACCTTATATTTGCCTTAATCAAGATATGGAATGTGTTCCACTTGATCCTTTTAAACTACCTATGACATTTGCCACACTGGTCATTAAATTAGATAATAGTAGCTCAATGTGTACTTGGATCCTTTCCGTTTTACAGAAATAAAGGAATTGTGTTGGCTACTTTTCTGTTTTATGAGCCTCTGCAGGAACAAATGTGCTCATAAAATGTACATTAAGAGTTCTTCAATTATATTCCTATTTCCTTGAGCACCCTGGACTCTTAATAAGCTTTTGCAGGAGTTTCGGGTCTACATTCATTTAATTCCTCCGACATTCCTTGTAAGCTTTTGTCATGATTTAAATGAAGTCCTTTTCCAAGGTGCAATAGAATTATAACCAAATGCATTCACTACATATAATACCTTACAGGCAATTTTTTTCCTCTATATTGCAAGAAAAGCACTTTGCATTTAATGTCTTAACTCTTTTTCTTCCAGTTTTACAGAGAATAACAAATTGAAGATACTTAAGCGTACAGACAACCATACACACACAGTAATATATGAATACATTAAGCATTAAGATATTACTCTAGCCTTCTCATCTAATGTATTATTCAAGATAGTGTTTCATATGCATTTAGCCAGTCAGGAACAGGTCTAATGTTAGAATTCGATATCCTTATACCCAATTATGTATGCATTCTGGATCATCATACTATCCTCTAGACAAAGTATAGAGTAAACAATGGATGTGATAGCCTAGGAGCACATGCAATACCTGTGCTGGAGGAGGCCTAACCACTATAACTTTTACTAGTACAAACATTGAAACTTTCCTCAAGCTCCCATTTCCCTTGTTATGGGGGCTGTCACTTGCCTGACACACTACTAACAGTTGCTACACCCAGGTTGAGTCCAGGCAGGTTGTGGTGGTTAATTAGGTGTGCTATTATTTTATGAATCAAATTATGATGATTATATTTTCATGTTTTGGAGGGGTGTTTATTTTTCTTCCAGTTTTGTCTTTGATATTTGTTTCTTTCTTTTTTTGTCAGTTGTGGGGCTTGAACTCAGGGACTAGGTGCTGTCCCTAAGCTCTTCAGCTCAAGGCAAGTGCTCTACCATTTGAGCCAAAGGGCCACTTCCAGCTTTATGGTGGTTAATTGGAAATAAGAGTCTCACGGACTTTCTTGCCCAGGGTGGCTTTGAACTACGATCCTCACATCTCAGTCTCTTGAGTAGGTAGAATTACAACACGAGCCATCCCTGCCCTACTGTTTCTATTTCATTGTACTAGATATTGTTCCTAGGATCACTTGCATTGTAAGCATGTGCTCAACCACTGAATTACATACCTAGTCATTTTAAAAATTATTTTTCTTTTGAGAAAAGGTCTCACTAAGCTATCTCATCTAGCTTTAAGCTTTGAGCCTTCCTTCATCTCCAAGTAGCTAGAGTTTGCCATATCACCTGGTTTCTTGAGGTATTTCACTTGCCTTTTTAATTTTTGGAGGTAGGGTTTTGTTTTGTTTTGTTTTAATTTTAACAGTAATCGTTTTGGTTTCTGGCTTCACCTCAGCATGTACAAATCTTAAGCAGAAGTTTTGATGTGTCCATCTCGACAGAGAGTCTAAAAGATTCTAGCATACATAATGTAATTATCCAGTGGTTATCATGTTTCATTAACTTCTTTAATTATATTAAAAAATACAAGAAAGGCCCAATCTGATTAGAAGATTTAAACAAAGTTTTCCAGAAAAAGATATTAATAATTTCCTGGGTGTTAATTCTTATGTATGATCAGAAGTAAATGAATTCAAATTGGTCATTTTGAGTAATAAGTAAACTTACACAAACATTTTTCAAGCTAATATAAAAATGTTCATCCTAAAAGGACTATTTTGGACAGAGTGAGTTTCCCAAGTCTGAAACAATTCTTGAAATTTTATTTTCAATACACTCCTTTACTTGTATCTCCTGTATTGAAGGAATTGTAAACCCACTGTTCAAGTAATTAATAATAATCACCATGAAATTATAATAATGACATTAGCTAAATACTATAATCTAACTCAAATAGTAACCAATACGTAACATAATTATTAGTCATTCCATAAAAATGTTTAAAATAGGTTTTGCAAGCAAATAAATTTATAAGAATTATTGTTAGATTCTAGCGAAATGAAAATTAACAAGTAAATAAAGTGGTCTTTTATCATAAATAGATGGGAATTTCCTCAAGTTTCATATGTTTCTAGTAATTTAATAAAGGCAACTTTTAAAAGCAGTTCAAGATATCAAGCTTCATGATCATTAATAACTGTGCTTCCTGTTTTGCAAGTTTCAGCATTATTCAAGTATTTATATATAAAGCAGCCATCAATAATGATGAATTTAGATGTGTCCCAAATGAGTTAATTAAAATGACAGTAGAATTTCACTTACAAGTTTGCTTTAAATGTGATGTACATATCCACTCTGAACTTGAACATGTTAGTTTTTAAAGTGCTCGGGGTACAACACAACAGAAATTAAACTGTAGTAATTAATACTTTAAAAAATGTTAAGAGTTACCTACCATCTGTTCTCATTAGGGCTTTTAATATACCCAAAATGATCTTATTATAAGAGTGCAACAGCTTGTAATACAGTAGTTAGTTATTTGAATATACTTTTTAAATAAAAATAACTGGACACCATAATTTAAATGCAGCAGTAGTCTATTTAAAATCACAATCTAGTAAATGCAATGAAAAATCAAGAACTAAGTACAATTTTCTAACTTTATTCAGAAATGTTTTACATATTTAATGCATATGATTATTCACTGAGCGGTGTCAAATCAAAGTGTAAATAGATTAACCTGAGTTACATATTTAAAACAGAAATTCTTTTTTTTTTGTTTTGTTTTTTGCCTTTTTTTTAAATTGTATTTTATTTTATTTGAGAACATACTGTACAGAGGGGCTACAATTACATGGGCAGGATAATGCATACATTTCTTACCAAGCATTGCAGCCTCCTCCTTTGTTTACCCTTCACTTCCCTTCCCCGCCTCCCCCCTCCCCCCACCCAATTTTACCCCCCTCCCCCCACCCAATTATACCCCCCTCCCCCCCACACACCGACATTGTAAAGCTGGTTTTGACATGACATTTTGTACTTCTCATTGTTGCAACAGGTCCACCTGAATCCTTAAACGACTTGTTTGTCCCCATCTCCTCCACATGTTATACTGACATCAAATATAGTGAAAGCGGGGGTTACACTGTGGGGGAGGGACATACAAAGCAACAAAGAATTAATCTTATAAATGCGTTAGAAACACATGCATGAAAGAAACGAAAACATTAAAATACATGTTTAAGGGTTCATTTTCCTAACATCACATTATCTGACCTTTTCCGCTTGACTCATACCTATACTAGATATTGCAAATAAGGGAAACCATGGGACCTATGCTTCTTTGGGCCTGGCTTACTTCACTTAATATAATTTTTTCCAAACCTTTCCATTTCCTAACAAATGGGGAAATGTCATTCTTTCTGATGGAGGCATAGAATTCCATTGTGTATATATACCACATTTTCTTGATCCATTCATCTACTGAGGGGCATCTGGGTTGGTTCCATGTCTTAGCTATGGTAAATAATGCTGCAATAAACATAGTTGTGCTGGTAGCTTTAGTGTGGTCTTGTTTGTAAACATTTGGGTAAATGCCCAAAAGTGGGATTGCTGGATCATAGGGGAGATCTATGTGAAGTCTTTTGAGGAACCTCCATACTGCTTTCCAAAGTGGTTGAACAAGTTTACATTCCCACCAACAATGAAGTAAGGTTCCTTTCTGTCCACATCCCCTCCAGCATCTGTTGTTGTTAAAGTTCTTGATTTTTGCTGTTCTAACTGGAGTGAGGTGATATCTCAATGTTGTTTTGATTTGCATTTCTTTTATGGCTAGGGATGTTGAACATTTCTTCATGTGTCTATTGGCCATCCTTCTTTCTTCTTCAGAGAAGCTTCTCTTTAAGTCTTTCGCCCACTTATTTATTGGGCAGTTTAAAACAGAAATTCTTATCTATAAATCTGTAGGAAAATGATTCTAAATTTGAGTTCCAGAAAGGATTCATATGTTTTAGAGACTGAATAATATTTGAAAATACTATTGTTTTTACACTCAACAAAGTTATGTTTGCTGAGTTTTATGTTTTTTTTTATAATTTTTAATGAATGTGTCATTATAAAAGAATGCAAGAATGCCATTAAAATATGTCTCATATTAAAGCAGGATGATTTATAATCCTGGTGTGAAATCAACAGTAATTTTATAATTTAATATTAAAATTGAATATAAGATTCTCCATGACCTTGTTCAAAATAACTAAACTGAACATTATTTTAAATCAAAACATCATCCAGCTATTTTGCAATATTGAATCTGCTGATACATTTATAACCAAACTTATTGCAAAAAGGATTTATTTGTTCTTTTCTGTCATTCTCATTTACTTAAAGTGGACATGTTTATATAACTTAACTGGAATGTCACAAGATTCTGAGTCATTCATGAATGGAATTCACAGAAGAGCACAAGAGAAGTCAATGGTAAACAGAATGGTTATCAATGGCAATGGTGCTTCTTCCTCTCTGCTTGCTTTTGTTCAGTGTGTTGTAACTTGAGATGATGGCTACAAAATTCTAAACAAATTTATTTCTAGTCATTATCAGTATACATCTTCACAAACTGGATTTAGATGAATGGACTAGAAAACTCTGCAGAACTAGAACCCTCAGAATTTAACATAATGGTAATTGTTGTTGCTATTTTATTATTTTTACTGTTATTAAAGTTACCATTATTAATATTAATTTGTCACAACTGCAATCACTTCATTTCTTTTCCATCTGGTAAACTATGCCCCAGATGAAAACCTGTAAATTATTATTTTAATTTTTTTTTTGTCAGTCGTGGGGCTTGAACTCTGGGCCTGAGCGCTGTCCCTCAGCTCTTCAGCTCAAGGGTAGTGCTCTACCACTTGAGCTACAGTGCCACTTCCAGTTTTCTGGTGGTTTATTGGAGGTAAGAATTTCACAGACTTTCCTGCCCGGGCTGGCTTTGAACTGCAATAGTCAGATCTCAGGATTACAGGTGTGAGCCAAGGCGCCAGGCTGTAAATTATTTTTATACTATGTAGTCTGGATGGCTTAAAATACACTGTACTCTTGCTTTGAATACTGAGTTCATGAGTTATGAGTTTATAGGCATGAGCTACCATGGCTAGCTTCTTCAGCCTCCTCTCCATCATTTAATTTTTCCTCCTCTTCTCTTTGCTAAAAAAAATTGTGTATTTTTTTAGTTAGAGATCAAGATGTCATTGTGTTGCTTTGTCTGAAATCACCTTCAACTTCTCTGTTCCAGCCATTGTCCTGATTCAGCTTGCACAGTAGATGAAATTACAAGCCTCCATCGCTAAACCTGTTTCAAATGTTCATATTAGAAACTGTATAAAACAGTTGTAAGTAGGATGACCTCAGTTCTACATTCTTTCTTTATTCCCCTGAACAATTTTATGCATTCATTTACTTAGCATTTATTGGCAGACCCTTTTTAATAGCATACACACAGCAATATAAATATAATACCAATGTAAGTAAGAACATCACTTTATTGGAACTAACTTTAGAGTCTTATACATGCAAGGCTTATTACAACATTGGATAACTTTCATATTCAATATGTCCCATAGTGGTATGGGAACACATAGCAAAGAGGGTTCTATAGCTTAGGGAGCTCAGTGAATTCCATTTGGACTCTTAATCACAGACATTTAGCATTGCAATGTAAATACCAGACATTCTTAGGTGAATGAGAAATAAGATCACGGTAAGAAGCATAATACAGAATTCAGTGACAAGAGTCCTCAGTGACAAAATATATGTTTTCTTTCCTCTTTCCTTCCTTTCAAATATTTTTAGTAGGCTCTTTATGCTTACTGTGTACCTGTGCACTTGGTCTATAACTGACACTGTTGGCATTGCTCAGACTCAGGCATGAATTGTATGGTTGAGAACTAGTAATTAACACTGAAAGATGCTAAGTCTATATTGATGAGGGTTTATGTATTACTTTTTCCCTCTACCAAGTGATTAGAGTTCTAACCTGCTCTCAGGATTATGGGAAATCTCAATTTAAAAAAAGAGACACAAGCAATTTAGAGAGAGAAAGGTTGTATACATGATTAAAATTTAGAAAGGAAGAATTATCTCTTCACCCTGCTTATGTAAGTGATCTTCAGCTATTTAATTTATTCATGGTTCTCTTGTTATAGAGTTCATTGAGGTAAGCACTAATTTGTAAAGGTGCAATTTATTTAGTGATGGCGAGGCTACAAATAATAATCCTGTCAGTGAGGAAAAAGGATGCCTTGAGAAAACGTAATTGTGCAATTCTCATGCTTACAAAGAAAAATGTTTCCATAATACACAAAAAGCAAGGAGTTTAATTCCTAATTTATTTTCTAAATCAAGATTTTTCACTCAGTTACACTAGCTAAGTTATTGTTTACTCGTCATGGATTGGACTGATTCTCTTCTGGTTTTACTCCTTGTGAATTTAATGAAATTTTGAAATCAATGAAGATCTACATACATGTAGTATGATTTTTTGCACTTATCTCAATGTAGAACTGACCTTACTACCTTGGGAACAGCACACTTGAAAAGTTCAAGCAGCAAATTGGCATGTATTGTTTTATAAGGGAGCATCATAAAGTGTTCCAACAAACATAGAAGAATATATTAAAGGATAAGTTCATAAGCATTTAAAAAGAAAAGTGCCTTTATTTGCTGTGGTGAAGCTTGCTATGTGGCCTAGGGCTACAACAGGATTGCATACTTCAGGGGGTGAATGTGTTGAGATTACATGTGTGTACTACCAGGTCTAGAAGTTTTTGTCTTATTGTTGAATGAGCAATGCTGCCTACATAAGTCTGTATGACTTTTGATAGATGTAATTGATCCAGAGTTTCAAATACTATGTTATAGGACATAGGACTACAACACATGGCCACTGCTGGCATTTGTATGATGGCTTCCCCAAACAAAGAATTGATTAATTTTTCATTTGTGAATTATGGGAAAAGGAAGAGCAGTATTTTATGAAATGTGAAAATTATATAAAATCTACATTTTGTATCCATAATTAAAATGCTATTGGAATACAATAAATTTGGTTTGTTCATGTAATATCCATGATTGCACTTGTGCTACAATTTAGAACAGAAAAAACATAGGCTGCAAATCCAAAAACACTGACCATAGGGCCTGTGACAGAAAATAATTGTCAATTCCTCATTTAAGAGGAGGAAGAGCTAGATATAGATAGATAGATAGATAGATAGATAGATAGATAGATACATACATACATACATACATACATACATACATACATACATACATACATACATACATACATAGTACATAGATGATAGATTAACCCAGCACAATAGCATTTATAAGGCAATAACTTCATCCGCAAATTCACCTGATAATCTTCCGTTAAAAGCCCAGGGAACAGTTATCAAGAAAGAAAGGAAGAAAGATAATATTTTTATTTAAAAATTAACATGTATTTTTTGAGCTCAGTGTTGTTAGTTTTATAGCTAGAGAAACAGATGTTCTCATGTGAAAGAGCTACCCAGCATTTGGATTTAGCAAGGAAAGGGTGGAGGAATTCATCACAGAAAGAAATAAGGAGTAGAGAACATACAGATTGCCCTAAGCTGTCATCCCTGTCCCACAGTTATTTTCCCCAAAGTCAAGAACCATATACTTCAGCAATCAGAATTGCAATTCACAACTCTGAAGTAGGTGTTGTAACTTTCATAAACAGATAATAAAAATAAAGCAAGTTAACCTCTATGTAACAGAACTAAATTGATTCCCCTTTATCCCAAACTCAATTGCAAAGCAATTGTTGTAGTAAGAGGAAAATGTACTTTAAACACACCATAAAATTGAAAGCAGAAGTCCCTTAGAAAATGAATAAATGCTGTAAAACACCAGTAAATACTGACAAAAAACAACAACTCCAAACCAACACAAGTTTGACAAGAAATGTAGTCACTACATTACGCATGTAACTGTAACCCCCTCTATCTACCACCTTGACAATAAAATTAAACTAAAAAAATAAAAAAGGGGGCAAATAAGGCTCTTGTCATCTTAAAATTCTGTAGTTGAGATTTCTGCTTTATGAGCAGTAGAATTATCCTTTTTGAGGTTTTTCATTACAAAATATGAAGATCATTTTAATCTTTCACCGGGAAGTTATAAACATTCTTCGAAAAGTAGTTATTGTTAAGATACTTTTTCGGGGGGGAGCATTAAAAAGGCCCTGGTATAGTTATGAAGTGGGAGAGGAAAAAAAAAGCCTTTCCAATTATTTTGAACTTAAAGTTCTTCCTTGAAAATGATGTCCTACATTTTTAATACTCTCTTCTGCTTCACTGTTCACATTTCAGTTGCTACCTGGAAAATCTAATTCTCTGGTTATTAACTATTCAGTACATTTTTAGTTTGTGGGAATATACATCTTCCTCTTTTCTCATTCTTACTCTTCTGAGCACAGGATACATTTTTGAAGCATGTGAGAGCATTATCTACTGTCCACTCTTATAATGGCAAATGGCATGGGGAAGGTGGCTTTTTATAGCGTTATCTCTATTCCTGGTAACTTGGTGACTGCCTTTGAGTAACCTGGGATTACCTAGACTACTGACTTCTTAATTCTAAGTCAGACCCTCGCACCTGTGAGAGTTCTGTTATGTGAACAACTAACTACACAAAGACAGCAAGAACACAGAAAGTTGTTGTTGTTGTTGTTCTTTTTGATTTTTGTAGAGGCAAACTCTTGACTATGTATTCCTTAAGTAAGTAATATCCTATCAAAATCAAACTAGTTACTCTACTGCTATAATTATATAAATATTTTACACTATTTCTCTGAAGACCTATCTGCTTGACTGGTACATAGATAGTAGATAGGTAGGTATGTAGGTAGGTAGATAGATAGATAGACAATTTTTTAACCACAAAGCAGATTTAGAGGCATCAGGAATCAGAGGTATTTCTACCATCTCTCTATGGAAAACTGTTTAGAGAGACGTGGATTTCTGAGGAGAGAGTAAGTGAAGCAATTCATGGAAACATATAATTCTGTTTTCACTTTTGCGGGGTTAAAACTGTTGACTGTTTTAAATTAATCATCTTTCTACAGGTTCAGGAATCAGCATGGGAACCAACTTAATTGGCTCTTTTGAAATTATGCTAGCAGAGCAGTTTCTTATTTCAGGGGTGATATAAGTAGTAGATGTTGAACTCCTTCCTCTAGAGGAAAACCAATGTAGAAGTGGATCCACCTCTCCACCTTAATTCTCCAAGCATGTACTGGTAGAAAATATATTTTTAAAAATTATTTTAAAAGCAGTATTATAGCTGTGTCATTATGTATCATTTCATTAGTTCCTACGACATACTTAAGTAGGGTTTTATACTTGCATAGCTTGTTACTGGTTGCATTTGCTAGTAAATCATTTCCATTAATACACAACGTCTGTAGTACATTCCCTATATAATGAATGGAGAATGGTACTTTAGAGAGTGACACAGAACTGCTCAGTTCAATATGCTGTTGATGATGCTAAAGAAGCAGGTTTGTTTTGTGTTGTTGTTGTTTTTGCCATCATGGGTACTGAACGCTGGGCCTGAGTGCAGTCCTTCAGCTCTTCAGCTCAAGGCAAGCTCTCTACCACTTGAGCCACAGTGTCACTTCCGGTTTTCTGGTGGTTAATTGGAGGTAAGAGTCTCACTGATGTTCCTTCCCTGGCTGGTTTTGAACCTTGATCCTGAGATCTCAGCCTCCTGAGTAGCTAGGATTACAGGTGTGAGCCACCTGTGCCCGGTTTATTTTCCTATTTCTTACCTGACTGATACATGCTGTGCTTCTTTGCTCAGGAAATTCCCAGGTAATCTATAGAATAAAATTCTTATCATATTAAACATCAAATTATAAAGTCAGAGATAACGAATACTGAGCACACAGAGCCCATGATGCTTCACAAGTAATAGTACATTCTTTACATTGGAGGATGTTCTGCTCTCTCAGAATCCATTTGAGTAAATCTAGTAAATTATTTGGTGAATATTTTGATTTTAGCACATATGTGTGCATCAACCAAACTGTCCACATTTTTTCATCAAATAAATGTTACACTTCTTTACGTGCTGTTATGCTTTAACCTATTTATGTGATTATACAAATTAAATCCTAAACTAAAGTTCACTGAGAATTCTAAACCATTGGTTATCCACTTCCCCTCTAAGGGTACAAATGCATTTTTCATAGTACCTTTCTCCTGCTGGTATTTGGTGTGTGGAAGAGTTTATGCAGTTGACAGGAAACATATATTAGTCATGAAGTAAACGTTACTGTATTTTTCATCTTATTAAAGAATTTTGTGTGGCTAGGTTTCAACTATGCTTGGAAAAATTTTGTTTTAACTGGTGCAGAGAAAGTACACATAATTCGGGGTCAGTTTTGTAAATGTTATTTTTGTGTGAACTAGTCCATTACAAGTTTTCAATGGCAAATAGTTATAAGAATTGCTCTTGCTTTATTTTTAATCTCTATATCTAGAAATGTAAGCATATATCCTTCTTATTTTTCCTTTTCATTAATGTTAACAAGTTATTTCTCTAGTAACTATTCGAAATTAACCGATACATATAGCTGGACTTATTTCAATGTCCTTTATATCATCCTAGTTTCTTATAGGTAATTAATTTTCATGATATTATGATTTCAAACAAAGGTAGTAAGGAGAGTTTGCATTCCAAAGCATTATAGAAGCTGGTGGCTCAAGGCTTATGCATATAATACTTAATATATACACATATACATGTTAAAAACATGATTACAATCAATACTTAGTATCTAAGTATTATCATTATTTTCTCTTTTTATCTAGTGAATATTTTCACCACACAGTGTTTTCTTTTATCTGAGATTTATGTATACAATAAAGCTTTCATTGGTTAGTAAGTTTTATTTTATTTCTTTTAATCTTTATGGGTCATGTTTTAAACTATCCACTTTGACTGTATAAAAATTAATGTCTATTTGAATTATAGCAGTCTGTTTTATGGATAAGTAATTTCATTTCATTAATGGTAATTTGAATTTATTTTATGTCCTTGCTGTGTGTTTCTCTCTATCCTGTACTTCTTTTTTATCTTTTTTGAAAACTGATACTTTTTACATCCCCGGAATTTCTCTTAAATTGTCCTATAATTAATATATCAATATATATTTTTAGTTTTATTCTTTGAAATATTATTTTTCCTTTTTCTTGAAGATATCATGGAACATCTTGTAAGTTAATAAATCCTTCCTATGTTTAATATATTGTACCATTTCTGACAATATGCTAAGTACACCCTGATACGTTTTTAGTTGTTTATTGAATTGCTTTATATTCTTTCAGATTTTTTATAATTCTTTTTGCTGGTTCTGAAGCTTGAACTAAAAATTTGGGTACCGTGCCTGAGCTATCTTGCTCAAGGCTAACACAATCTACAAATTGAGCCACAGCTTCACTTCCAAACTTTCAGTGGTAAATTGGAGACATGTCTCAAAGATTTTCCTACTCTGACTTGCTTAAACCATGATCCTCAGATCTCAACCTCTTAGTAGCTAAGAGTATAGGCAGGAGCCATTAATGCCTGACTTTGCTTTCAACTCTTGAATATTGAATTTTGCTTTTACTGATTTGATCAGCTCCTTTTTGGTGACTTTATAGTCATTGAATCTTTCTAAAATAATTTCATGGAGCTAAATCTAGTGATATCTTGATCAAGAGAGGATTAGCATTTGCTTCTGCCAATTTCCTAATTATTTTTACAAAATTAGTTTACACAGAATTTCTACATTGCACATTTTTGATACCCAGTGGTGCTGTGGAGTCAGCCTCCCACTCATATAATGCTTAGCTTAAGTTACTTATCTTTATCAGTTATCAAGAAAACCCTGTTTACTTATTTTACCTTACTTACTTATATTATATTTACTTACTTTATATTATTCTGTCCAAGACCAATACTGAAGTTTCTTCAGACTGGCACTGAATGATTTTTGTTGTATCTGAAAAGCTGTCTTGGGCATTTACAAGCATGTAGTAGCATCATAGAAATCACTCCACTACATACCACTACATATCAGCAACACTGATTACAAGTAATGACAATCACAATTTTTTCCACATGTTTCCTACTATTTAGTGGGTTGAAAGAAAAGTTCTCCTAAGTAAATAACCTTTAATTAAGACCCAAGCAGGTATATTTGTTCACTGGTTTTCCTTTCCAAGGTTTGTGTGTGTGTGTGTGTGTGTGTGTATGTGTGTGTGTGTGTGTGTGTGTGTGTGTGTGTCCTTTCTTTACAAGAAAGATGTATTTCGTAATTGTCATACATACCTCTTTGCCATTAAACTTTCAATACTTTCAAACATTTTCAGGACTTTGCTTTGTAGGACACCAAATAGTTTTAATAGGAAACAGCATTTAAGAAATGAAATATTTGTTTTAATTTGTATTTTAGAAAGAATTTTAGAGTATCTAATATATACCTTGTTTAAATGGTCTATACCTACAGGTTTTATATAATATTTTGACATATGTTCTAGCATTTAGAAGCCATTTCCTGATACCACTAAGTTGAAGAGACTTTGTATAAGAAAACTTAGCTATGTGTTAAAGAGTACGATGTTACCTAGTTTGGTAAGGATTAAAAAGTCTATGTCATAGAAAGGACAGAGTTGAAAGGTGTGTAGGCATCACCAGTTAAGAGATCTAATAATGAGCCAAATCTTGCCTGAGACCATAATAACTCTAAACTATTAAATTAATGTAAAAAATTATATTTTAACTTGTATGAGTGTGAATTAGTAAGTTTTGGTTACTTTCAGTCAACAATTCTTACCAATAGGCATAGCAAAACAATATCAGAGAACAAATTTAAGTTACTGTTAATAAATCCTTGTAGGATAAATAAATGCATAGACTAATCCCTCACTCATGAAAAATTATACTTTTTACATTATGCAGCTTAAGACTTTGGTAACTAGTACGTGTTTTCAGACGTAAAAAGTACACATATGATTAAAACTAATTGAAAAATTTTCTCTAATGATTAAATTCATTGTATTTATAACAGAAAGGAAACATTAGTGCATAAACCTAAACTAACATAGTCTCACAATATAGAATACAAGGATGAAGGTCCTGGTGTTGGGCCTACTTAAATGTGATGTTAGACAAGTTATCCATAGATACATTTCTAGGACAGGAAGTAAAAAATAATACACTCCACAGAAAATTTTAGAATCTAAATAAATATTAAGTCTAAGCATTAAAATAATGAAATGGTGCACAGAATCTGAATTTAACCTGGGGTTATATTTGAAAATTCATACCAATAATTGCAAATATACATGTCAATGGGAAATAGGTCAAGTTGTGTTTGAGATCTGATCACTTACAAATGCCGCAAGCAGAACGCATTATTGTGGCCTTTACTGTGTCTGGTAGTGGTCATAGTGACAATAAACTTTTAGACCACAGGACCAAAGTCAAGGAGTGTCACTTTATTAGGTCCACCCACTCACATACCATATATCAATAAAAAGATATGGTGAAGGACAGAGAAAGGAAATTTATGACATTGCAGACATCAGCTTTAAGTTAAATAGGGAGAATTAGGGGCAGGGAGCCCAAAAGATATGCTTAGTTAACATAGTCCCAAGTTACAGATATGACCTCTCCACCGTTAGCATTTTTGTCTTTTGTCTAATGGGTGGATGTGTAGTCTCGTTTTGAACTCTTCTCTTCATTATAAAAAGAATATGTCATTGCTTGTTTGAGAAGCCATTTGCTTTTGGTCAAAGATGCTCATTGGTGATTCCTATCTTTCCTGTAGTCCAAGGTAGCTGTAAAGGGATTGCAAAAAACAAAATGGAGGAGGGGGCAAAGATGTGAATTCTGTATTTAGTTAATTAGGTCAAGTAAAAATATCTTTTAGGTTGCAATAGTTCCTAAGTAAACCCCACATATAACCATAGCCATAGTAATAAACTTTTAACAGCCACTGGAAATTTTCATGTTGAGAAAAATAGTGAGTTGAGTTGTTCTTTCAGATAAACCCTTCAGGGATTTAATGTTAATCAAATGTTCAGAACCACTTCCACCCAGCATCTACCTATTTTGTTGTTGTTTTTGTTTGATTGTTTTGGGTTTTTTTTTGCCAGTCCTGAGACTTGAACTCAGGGCCTTGACACTGTCCCTTAACTTCTTTTGCTCAAGGTTAGTTAGCATTCTACCATTTCAGCCATAGCGCCACGTCTAGCTTTCTCTGCTTATGTGGTTCTGAGGAACGGACCCCAGGGCTTCACTCATGCTAGGCAAGCAGTATACCACTAAGCCACATCCCCAGCCCCCTCTAGCCTTTTATCTCCATGCTATAAATGGATTCCTGGGGAACTACTACCTCAATTGTCCTGAAATGTAGACGCTTCTCCATTTAACCATTAAGAACGAAGATGCATAATGTCAAGAATTGTGTTGCTCATTAATGGAACCCCAAGCACCAGTCTTTAAAATGTACTGATTTGAAAGGGTAAATGCTGTGAAAAGAGCATGTTTGGGGACCAGCTAGTCTTGACCTTTTAATCTGGCCATTGCTTAGTTGAATGAACTATAATTTTGTGCTATCTACCTAACTTCGACACCTCTTCTTCCATTGCTATGACTTATGAAATAAGAAAATCACTTCAATCTTTGATTCCTGCATATTATAGAAGCCTTAAAAGTACTTTGTAGAGCCGGGTGCCAGTGGCTCACTCCTATTATCCTAGCTACTCAGGATGCTGAGATCTGAGGATCGCAGTTCAAAGCCAGCTTTGAAACTCTTATCTCCAATAAACCACTAGAAAACCGGAAGTGTGCTGTGGCTCAAGTAATAGGGCGCTTGCTTTGAGCTGAAGAGCCATGAGCACCCAAGCCCAGAGTTCAAGCCCCACGACCGACCAAAAAAAAAAATAAAAACCAACTTGTAGAATGAGTAGTAACATGCTGTAACTGATACTCAGAGTAATCTTGATCTTAGGGGAAGTTGATAGGATGTTTTTTGATAGGGTCAAATCATTTCAACAATTTAAAATTAAACCATACAGATCCTTCAAGGTTTTCTTGTATGGGAATGCTGACAGTAGGTTCAAATTCTACCTATAATTCACTGGAGGAAAAGATCTAATAGTTGACTAGCAAAATTGAATACATTGAATTATACACCTTAAAAAAACACAGTGGACTCTTGACTTATTTATTATATGAGCATGTTTCATGAAATAGTAATATTAATCTTAAAATGTGTACTTTTATAAATCCATACCTTATTTGAATTTTATTAATTAATGTTTATCCTATACATAAGAAAAATAAGAGATAGTCAATTTAAATATTAGAAAGAGTAAATAATCCCTTTGTCCTGTTTAGAGGAAATTCAAAAGTCTAAAAATAGAAATAGAATTTTAATCACCAGAACATTAGGAATAATAAGGAAAATAACTTCAGAGATAAATGATGTAACTGTATCCTTTTCCTACTTTTCCTTTTTTTTCCCTTTCATGTATCCATCTCTTCACACTAATCATCTTAAAAACCCTGTTGAGTTACAACTAGAACTATAAATTCCTCAGTATATATTCTATATCTAGGATAGTTTGCTGCTTAACCTTAAAATTACTATTCAAATTACAATGCAAATGGACACAGACGTGCGATTTTATTTAAATGTATTACTTTTCTTTGCCTAGCCTTCCTTCTTGGCACCACTCTCTTTTATTTGCACTCTGAAGCATTCATGAACCAATATTTGCAATTATAGTGAATGAGAAATCATTATTTGGCCCATAGAATCTGGCTTCTTTTACAATTCTTTTCTGCTGTTAAACCCTGAATGATGTCATAATTTCTGTTTCCATCATTTACATTTTTTCATTACCTGTAAGCAATTCTGAATATAATATACTTTTTTTTATTAAAAAGGTTCCATGGCTCTTTCATAGTTATGTGTGTCAAATTTTTCACACTTCGGATTTTTACATTATCTGTCATTGGAAGGAGGTGAATAATTTTCTGCAAAATTCATATTTTATGTTATATTTCATTTTTTCATTCCATCTCATTCAACTCTCTTTTCCAAGTCTAAAGAATACTACATGCCATCTAAACAAACACAAGTTCAAGCAGGTGAAGGTTGAAGAAAATTGAACAGCATAATTTCTTCTCTAAGTTTTGGCATTTAAAAACATATACATTCTTTTACTTTTCTGAAAATCATTTTCTCCCCTGTCTTATATAACATTGGCGTTTAAACAAAGCTTTGAAAAATAAGAGGACTGGAGGTGTATAATGGCTATAATGCCTTAAAATTACTATCTAAGGTGCTTTTGTTAATCAGTAGCTTATCCAGTAGCTGAGATAAAACTCAGACTTTGACTCTTAACATGTTTCTTTTTTTCCTTTCTACTAGACAGATTTATAAAGTTCTCACAATTGAGATATTTTAAGCCATGAAATGAGTTGTATATTTTCTTTGTTACCAGAGAATATAACCATGCGTTGAACTTGTTAATTCCATATAAGTGCTAGTGGTGGGTGTTTTTGTCAGTGTTCTGGAATAGTCACTGAAAATTCTTCATAGAAAGCTCAATGGGGGGATTAATAGGAAAGTAAAAATGCCTGCAACCCCCACCACAATACTAATATTGTATATAAACTTGCCATAATTAGACAGTCTATATGTTATGTCTAACCTTATGCTTAAATGGCAACTGCTGAATTCTGGAGAAAAGTTTAGAGTGTTAAATGTTTAATCTTCCTTTTGATTTGCAATAGTGATCAAGTCATTTAATATCTTCTTGTATCCTTCTATTGATCATATGAAAATAATACCATTTCTCACCTCTCTAATGTAGGCAATTTGATAAATTATTAATGTTTATTGAGTATTTTAAACTACTGCTTTAAAAGGTGCACCAATAGATAATGGTATGTGAGAAAATAATGCTTCGAGTATGACCTCACCTGTACCACAATGTTGACCTCCGTCCACACTGAGATAATGTCTGATGGCTTTTCCTACCAAACCATAGTTAATATGTATTTCTCCAGCCCACTGCTCCTAACACTCTGCTATGCTTCTCAAGGAAGCCCATCAATATGCTTTAGAGGCACTTCATCATTATCCCTTCTACTCTGTGAGTAGTCAGTAGGAATATATTTCAGAGCTTCGAGGGCTATATCCATTTCCCTGTTTCCTCTTAAATTGTCTCTTACAGTTAAGTAGAAGGAAATAAGCTTGCTAAGTGCTCAGCTTACATGGACATAATCAAAAGTAAAATTTTACTCAACTCTTGATTATCTTATCTAGGCTATTTATAGGAAAACACAAAGGCATGATAGAGTTAGAGATTATTGATAAGCCTATATTCATAAAATTATAGTGATGTTTAAATTTTATGTGCATGCTTTATTGTAATACAATTTCCATTTTATCATAAAAAGTAAGCATACATATGTACATATACAATATGTATACATATATAATGTACATATGCACATGCATAACACGCATATTTGTGTATTATATATACATGAAAATACATAAAATAAATGTCCATATGTAAATAATAATTTATCAGAAAAGTATGTAAAATAACTTTCAACACATAAAAAAATACTGAATAATGAACTGTTATCAGATGACATCAAACCTGAAAGAATATAATGTTTTTTTGGCCAGGCACAGTGTGTGTATAATTTATAGGAGAGTTGATTTCATTATTCACTTATTTCTCATCATAGGTTGATTTCAATGCTAAAAATTTGAGGTACAAAGGTCTCTGGAAAGTGATTCTGCTTTCAGGGAGCAGCCAACAGATAAATAATAAAAAGTATGAAGTGCTGAAGTACATAGAAATCAGAAAAAGAGTTGATAACATCCAGGGTAAGAGTTTGTTTTCTCCCACAAGTAAAAACTAAAGATATCTTGGTGTCAGTGGCCCAAGCCTACAATCCTGGCTACTCAAATGGCTGAGATCTGAGGATCCAGGCTCCAAGGCAGTCTGGGTAACAAACACCACTAACTCTTACCTCCAACAAACACCGGTAACTCTTATCTCCAATTAACTACCAAAAAGCAAGAAGTGGAGCTGAGGGTTCAGTGGTAAGCTCAGGAAAAGCACCCAGACAAGAAAGTATTGAATGCAGATAGATCAGGTTTATTTGAAAGCAAAAGCAGTGAAAAATATAGATGCATGGATTCCTTATACAAAGGAAGGATTCTGAAACCAGTTGTTGAGAGGTTGGGCATGCCTTGTGGGGAGTTTCGTGATTGGTTCCCATCCAGAGCATGAGTGTGGATGTTTCCCACTGAATTCCCCAACACCATACACAACTACAGAAGCCCCAGCAGGAGAGAGGCTGGGAAAACGATCACATGACCATGGAAGTGAAGGGCGCATGCATTTAGGACCCACAGGCTGAAGGGCTGATGGGTATTTGCTGAGTCAGTCTCCCAATGTTGTTGAAGCGGATCCTGGCTGCCATCTTCTCCCTTTAACGATGAATTGAAGCAGGGTACGCCTAACTTCTCTTCAGAGTCCTGTAAATGATGGTATGAGATGAAACTTAAAAAAAAAACAGGTAGACTAATAGTGCATCAGCTAGATGCAATGAATTGATATTTTAAAAGAGAACCATTTATGTTGGTTTTGGTTTGTTAAATGCAGTGTTTGAAACAAAAGGAAAACTAGAAAATGCCTTTCAACTTGCAAAGCTTCAGTGGCTGATGTTTGTAGATCTAATCAAGCTAGAGAAGTATAATTTATGGTTAATAGACTTTGGGGTTGGGTGCAATGTTTCAGCCCTGTAATCTCTCCTACTGTGGAGTCAGAGGTCAGTAGAAAGGTGGTTTAAGCCAACCAGAACAAAAAGTTAACAAGAACCTTATTTCAGCAAGTTATTGTGCTGGCAGGTGTCTGTGTTCCCAGCTTCCAGAGAGGTATAAATAGGAAAATTATCGTTCAGGTGGCTCCTGGACAAAAACTTAAGATCTTCTCTCAAATATAAAGCAAAAAGGGCCATAGGTAGGCCTGACTTGGTAGAGTACCTGCTTAGCAAGCACAAAGCTCTGTGTTCAAAGTCCAATACTGCCAAAATATTTGAGTTCGAAATTTCTGTGCGTTCATTAGGTGGTTATATGGCAGGAGAGATATAGAAGAGAAATATTATAACACATTATAGTAATTCAGTTACACATCACATTTATTTAGTATTTTAATTCTGTTATCTGGAGTTACATAGTAAATAAGGTCTTAAAGGCACTTAAATGCATTTAAGACCTTTTAAATGCACCTTTCAGATAGAAGGACAGATAAGGAAAGAAATGCTCAACTTCTCTAGCCATAAGAGAAATGCAAATCAAAACAACATTGAGATTGCACCTCACCACAGTTAGAATGGCTATCAAGAAATCTAATGACAACAGATGCTGCAGGGGATATGGACATAAGGGAACCTTACTGCATTGTTGGGGGCAGTGTAAACTTGTTCAACCACTTTGGAAAGCCTTGTGGACGTTCCAAAAAAGACTCCACATAGAGCTCCCCTATGACCCAGCAATCCCACTTTTGGGCATTTACCCAAATGATCACAAACAAGACCACACTAAAGCTACCAGCACAACTATGTTTATCACAGCAGTATTCACCATAGCTAAGATATGAAACCAACCCAGATGCCCCTCAATAGATGCATGGATCAAGAAAAGGTGGTATATATTTACAATGGTATTCTATGCCTCTATCAGAAAGAATGACATTGCCCCATTTGTTAGGAAATGGAGAGACTTGGAAAAAATTATATTAACTGAAGTAACTCAAAGAAACATAGGTCCTGCCTCTTGTATACATTTTGGGGAGGACAAGGGAAATAACAAAATGCTGAAACAAGGATACAGGTTGACCTATTGTAGCAGTGAGATGTACAAGACACTATGATGAAAATGAACTTTACAATTTGGGGGAGGAGTTGGGGAGGTTGGGAGGGAAGGGATGGTAGGGGAAAAACAAAGGAGGGGTAACAATCCTCCATAGGAAATTGACTCATTACCTTATATAACTGTAACCCACTGTAAAGTACAGTTACAATAAAAATATATATTAAAAAAGAAATGATAACGGATTTTGAACATAATATATTTTTAAAGTTTTAAAATAATTTTTGTTATAACAATGATATGGTGAAATAGTCTCATATACTTCTTGTGAGAGGGGAATGGATATAGCATATTAAATTCCTAAATTTGTCAGTGTATTTAAGATCTGAAACTTTGAGCCTACTTCTTCAAGTTCTAGGAAATACTCATAGATAAACTAAACCTTTTATGTGAAATGACATATCAAAGCACTATTCAAAGAAACGAATGGTTAGAAGTTATTCATAACTACTCTTTAATTGCTATGGTGTAAAATCAGTCATTATAAATTCATGGACATTACCCCTAAGAGACATTACAATGTTCAGGAGAATGGCCAGAGTTAAAATATTCATTTTAGTTCTATAAGGATATATTATACACTGTTGCATAGAAATGTATAAGAAGTAAGTGATTATATGAAAATAAGATAAAAGCTTATAGATTACTCTATTTTCCATGTCACATAAAATAATCAGGATGAAAAATCAGGACAAAATCAGAGAGCACAAAAGCCTTTTGTGCCATGATATAGCATTGGAAGTTGTAGCATCCTGAAAGTAAGCAGAAACAATTGAGGAAGTGAAAAAATAACATTGCATACACCAGTAACATCACACTTATATTATACACTTGCTTAATTTTAAAGCCAAGACAGACAATGATTATAGATGTGCCCATGAACAAATATGTGTTGAATCTTATGCAGAATATTATCTGATCACACATACTTTTTTTCTGTAAGAGAAAATTAACACACTGAGAGTAAGATTCCAGTTAACAAAAGTATACCACTTCTGGGCATTTACCCAAATGATCACAAACAAGGCCATATTAAAGCTACCAGCACAACTATGTTTATTGCAGCATTATTTACCATAGCTGACATATAGAACCAATCCAGGTGCCCCTCAGTAGATGAATGGATCAAGAAAATGTTATATATATATATATATTTTTATATATATATATATACACATACACACACACACACACACACCAAGGCACATACATATATACATACATATACGTATATATATATACATATATATATAGAGAGAGAGAGAGAGAGAGACAAACAATGGTATTTTATGTTTCCATCAGAAAGAATGACACCACCCCATTTGTAAGGAATTGGAAAGACTTAGGAAAAAATCATATTAAGTGAAGTAAGCCAGACCAAAAGAAACATAAGCGCCATGGTTTCCTTTATTTGTAATAATTAGTATACATCTAGAATAATCTTAACAGAGGAGAGTAGCTCAAAAGCTATGTATATATGTATGTCCACATAAGATGATGCTAAGCAAAGTGAGCTCCAAGACATGGACACAAGAGTTTTTTTCTTTTTTTGTTGCTTTTAATATATTACATGATTTTTTGTTTCCTTTGTATGATTTCCCCTATGGTATATCCCCTGTTGCCACTGCATTTGATTTTGGTACCCTGGTATTATATATACATTTATTTAAATTAGTTAAGGGAAGGGGAACAATAGAATGGGAGGAAAGCTGGGGAACAATGTAATAGTGACATACACAAGACTGTGTGTTGGAAATGATCTGTTGTACAGCTTTGGGGAGTGTTGGGAGGAGGGAAAGTAGGAGAAAAAATGAGGCATGGGTAACAAGTTTGACAAGAAATGTACATATTATCTAATTTATATAACTGTAAACCCTCTGTACATCAGCTTGATGTACAGATAAATAAAATAAAATAAAAAATACAAGAGCTTTTGTTTTAAAGGAATAGAATGAATTAGAAGATAACAAATCCACAGAGAGTAACAAGTAGGCACAAAGGTAGAAACAACTCAAGGAAATACTAAGATTGCAACTGATGCATTGCTAGGCCTGATAGTGTCTCCACGCACAAACACAAATTGCTTTTAGTTTATGTAGGGAAAAAAAGCCCACAAAGTCAATCTATCACTTGTCCTTTAAACTCATAGCTCATTTAGTTGCAGAAGTAATAAGTAAATGAAAAAGTAAATAATAGCTATTAAAGATTATATCACTTTATACATCATTAAAATAGCACTACCTTGGAATGATGCATTTATTCTCACACTTTGATATGATCAATTATTTCTCCTAAAATCTTTCAAAAACTCTGCCATTCCTTTTCCTGGAATGCACACTTCCTTTAAACAGAAGAAGAAATGGATGTCACTGTGCACTGGTGTCGTCCTGGTTTACTTTACCACATTATTCATATAACTGTCAATTCGTTTTTCCATTTTCTTGCTGTTAAAATTATTGGCAGATATCACCAGTCTTATGAAAAGTATTCTGCCCTGGTTATGTGCCTCTTCCTTGTCATAATAGCATATCCCATGTTTCTCCTCATTGCTCTCTTCTCATTCACTCCTCTGTCCAGTCCTCATTGACTTCTGTCCTCAGTAACACTTCTTCAGTCCAACTCAACAATGTAGTCCTTGTTGGTCTTTGTTTCTAATTATATCTTCATAAAGTTCCCCACAGTGGTCAACACAATTCACATATATTTTTTTTAAAAATACTTTCCTATGCCACAAAATACTTTTGACTTTTGGATGTCTTGTATAAGTACTTTTTACAGCCTTTACCATATTTGTGCAGGTTGAAATCTATCACTATGAGACTCATTGCATTCATACTTATATGTACATATATATTATCCATTCAAGATGCACTATTTTTCAGGTTATCTGTTTATCCAAAAGAGTTCCTCATCTTTTTTCTGGGGATTACACACAGCTGTCAAAGATTTTAGTTATCGATTTTCTGTATTTTTTAAAATTTATACTTAATTTTATCAACCAAGATCTTTTTTCTTCATTTTTGTACATTTTTATTATAAAAATACTGTACGGAGGGGTTACAGTTACATGAGCAAGGTAACTATCCAGCGTTGTTGCCTCTTCCTTTGTTTTTCCCCTAACATCCCTTCCCTCCCACCTCCACAACTACCTCCCCCCACTGCAACCAAAGTTGTAAAGTTCGTTTTCAACATAGTGTCTTGTACCTCTCCTTGTTATAATGGGTTAATCTGTACCCCTATTTAAGCATTTTGTTTTTTCCTTTCCCCTCCCCAAATTAGAGAAGGGTATATACAAGATGCAGGGCTCTGACAGCAAAACAGGGGTTATAGCATAGGGGAGGAACATACAAAGAAACAAAAAAATCACATGGTACATTATAAATATGTTAGATACAATAAATAGCAAGAAAGAAAAAAAATAGTTGTGTCCCTATCTTGGGGTTCATTTCGCTTAACAATCAAGATCTTTTTAAAGACTGGTATAGACAATTGATTCTCCTTGTTTCCTTGAAAATAAGAACCAAAATTACATGATGTCCAGACCTGAATATTTCAAGTCCCCTAAACAGGTTTTTCTCCAATGACTGTTATTAGGATCACATAGCCAAATAGTAGCACAAACTGGTAACAAAGAAATTGGTATTAACAGCTCCACTGAAATTAGCGCATATCAAATCTCAAATATATTTTCTTCCTCCATCTTACCAACATCTCAGGCAATGCTAACATCAGTTTTTACACAAATGGTGCTGTCCAGTCTATTTTTATAACTTTTCTAATAAGACTTTCTGCTACCTGGCCTGAATTGCATTATCTAATCAGACATTAAAATCATCTTTGAATGATTTAAATCTGGCCATACTTATGTATCCTTCCTCGTTTTCTAGGAAACACAATGATGCACAGTCTCTTTTCCTAGTTTTCAAGACCTCACAAGGCTCCTAAGCCACCTAGCTTAAATTTGTATTCTTCTTTGATTTTGTGACCTTCTAGTCACATTAACCTAACAATATATTTAGACTATGCAAAGGAAGGTCTTTAATTGCCTCTAAGCTTTCTGATTTTTTCTTCTATATGGTTATAAAATTTGACTTGACGGTAAGTGGTTGCCTTCCTTTCTGTATTGTAGGTGTGTTAAATTCTTGCCACCACCCCAGCATACACTGTATTTTCTGTTTTCATTTCAATACACCATTTGTTTTCTACCATTTATGGAAAAATCATAAAATATACATATAATGCTTACATTTTATTTCCTTTTGGATCACTAGAAATTTATTTAGCAATAATGGTATATTATTGTGCAAAATTACCTAAGGTACCTAATACCAATTAGGTAAATGTGAATTTCTTTATCTTTGTTTCCACAAGTAAGAATGTAACTAAAATAACTGTAGAGAATATCATTGAAAAACCAAATGCTGGATTTGATAAGATTGACTGTAAGGACCACAAGCAGTAGGATTCTTTTGGAATCATACAAATAAATATACATACAAACTCTAATTATAATTTCTAAGCTTGTAACAGATATGAAGTGTTTCAAAATATTAAAATACTTCCTAATAAAAGTACCTAATAAGATACTTTCATATATAACTCATACTAGGATAATCATATTCATATTTTGTAGAACACAGTGTTGATTTCAAGCAGAAATTCATTCACGATGTGAAGAGGGCTTCAGTTCTATCTCTGTGATTTTATACCAGAGAGTTCTTAGTGAGAACTCACTGGTAGTATATCTTCTGGGTAGCAGCTGTGGATATAGTTCGCAGGGGCACCTGCTGTTCATATTTCTGTCTCTTCACCTTAGAAGCTGTACTCTGTCTTTGTGGCCATTGAATGATGACCACTTAGATTACTGCATGCTACACAATGCTGTCATTTCCTGGCAGTAAATAGCATATGCTGTCTTGTGTAAAGTGGCACTTCAGTGTATGTTTTCCTGCCATGTTTTAGAAGAACTTACTTTTACTCTTAACATGGAATGCACTGTGTTGGACAAATTTTAGAATTAGCATCTACTTAATTGGTGAAAGTGAAATCTAGAAATGCCTTTCGATTCCATTATGGATATATTTTAAATAAGGATCATGATAACTCTGGCTCTCAGATTCTTGTATTCCCCATCTCTAAGGTACTTGTTCCTCCCCCACGGAATAACCCCTATTTTCATTGTATTTGATGTTGGTATAATTTGGGGAGGGGAAGAAAAAAAAGAAAATGCTTAAATATGGATATAGGTTGACCCACTGTAACTATGAGGTATACAAGACACTGTTGAACATCGAGTGTTACAATTTAGGTAGGAGGGCAGTGTAGTTGTGGAAATGGGAGGGAAGGGATGGTAGCAGAAAAAAGAGGAGGCAACAATGCTTGATAAGGTCCCATGGTTTCCCTGATTTGCAATAACTAGTATATGTCTGAGACAAGCAGAAAAAGTCAGATAAGTTGATATTAGGTGAAATGAACCCCGAGACAAGTATTCAAATCTTTTTTTCTTTCTTGCTATTGTGTCTAACATATTTACAAGATGTTTCTTTGTTGCTTTGTATGTCCCTCCCTCATGGTATAACCCCTGCTTTCACTGTATTTGATGTTGGTATAATTTGTGGAGGGGAAGGGATAAAACAAATCGTTTAACTAGGGATACAGGTGGACCCATTGCAACAATGAGATGTACAAGTCTTTATGTCCAAAACGAACTTTACAACTTTGGGGGGGGGGAGGATGGGATGGGAAGGGGAAACAAAGGAGGAGGCAACGATGAAATGTACTCATTACCTTGCTCATGTAACTGTAACCCCTCCGTACAGTATTTTTACAATGAAAAACTTATTTTTAAAAAAAGAGAGCAATGCTTTCACTGAGTTTCTAATGGACCAAACAAAACATGAGCATATATTGATTTCATTTTTTTGTGAGTTAAATGTATATAGTAAAAATAAACTTGTCAGTACTGTGCTAAATGTTTAAATAATTTTAATACCCATCACTTCTTAAATTTCTAACTTATGCATGTCATTGACTTGCCAGTATAAAAATCCCATTTTAGACTTTCTCTTATCCAAAGGGGCTTAATCCTTTTTCTTTACTTAAATTATTTTACTCTGTACTATAATTTAAAAGTATGTGTATATTCTAAAATATATTGTCTTCAAACACTAAATTCTAAGATAAACAAAAATAATAATTACATTTAAGTTTCCAATTTGTGGTGTGTGTGTGTGTGTGTGTGTGTGTGTGTGTGTGTGTGTGTGTGTGTGTGCTAGTCAGAATGTGGGTGACTTTTTAAACTTTTCTTTGTAAATACTAGCACTGTACCATTTGAGACACAGATCACTCTTGGTTTTTGTGTGCTTCATAGACCAAAAAAAAAAAAAAAAAAAAGGTCTCATAGATTTTCTTGCTTAGGCTGAATTCAAACTGTAATCCTCAGATCTCAGTTTCTTGAGTAAGTAGGATTACAGGCATAAACTGCTGGTGCCTGGCTGCTTGTGTTTTAAAGAAAACTCAGTTGTATTAGAATTCTTTATATTTTACAGGATAAAGCTATTTAGCCAAGTTTTGGTGGCTCATGTCTGTAATTCTGTAGGCTGGGAACTGAGATGGTGGCTTGAAGCCAGCCTGGGGAAGTAAAATCCATGAGATTTATCTCTAACCACCAAAAGCCAAAATGGGAGCTATGGCCCAAGTGCTAGCCGTGACCACAAAAGCTCAGGACCCCAGTTTAAGACCTAAGACTAGTGTGTGTGTGCTTGTGTGTACGCACACACACATAGACACAGACACATACAGACACAGATAAAACCATGAAAAACAATGCAGCCAACATATTTTTCATTAATTTTTTTAGGATCAGTGACAGAGTAAGAATATCATAATATACCCTGTATATATAATTATTTAAGTTTTATCTTTCAAAAGTTTTCCTCAAATTCTTTCACTTTATAGATTTGTAGCTAGGGTTGAGAAAGGTGAAATTATTTGTTTAAGATCTCAGTTCATCAGAAGTGATTGATTATAAGAAGGAACAACAAAAGTAAGCTAGAGAGACAAGGTAACTAAAGGTGCTAATTACACCTTATTACAAATGTGATTATGAATTAGTAATTGTAAAGTAAATTATTAATTCATGATCTCATTTGCTTATCTAATTCTAAAACCCGCAATTATCATATACAAAGCATTCTGATGAGCAAGTCAATTCTCCTGGAAGAACGATAATCTGTTTACACAATAAAAGGTATTCCTAACAAATAATATGAAATCTTGACATTTCAAACATCTTCATCTAGTCCCCTCAATTTGAAGAAAAAAATACTTTATACTAGGAAACATATTACCATGATATTTGCGGTGTTACACAAAGCAAAATAAATTACAATTTTTCCACTGAGTACTTTCAAGTACCCACAAAATACAGTTTCTTGAAATTCTTCACTAACACTAATGGCACAGCTGGTCTTAAAATACAGCCCTGGTGATTACTTGGTATGCTTGCAAGTGTGAATGAAACTCCTTTTCTCTTTCTGAATAAATATAAATATGGTCTTGGTCCTGAACTTACTCGAAGAAGTTTTACAAAGAATATTGTTGAGATTAGGAACAAATAGAAGATAATTATGTTGTACAGTGGTTAGTGTGGACTGAAAAAGAAAATAACATTTGAATCCTCAACAGACATGCAAGTTCTATGATTTTACCTTTTTTTTTTTTTTTTTTTTTTGTCAGTCCTGGGGCTTAAACTCAGGACTTGAGCACTGTCCCTGAGCTTCTTTTGCTCAAGGTTAGCACTCTACCATTTGAGCCACATTCAAGCTTTTCCAAAACTAAGTCATGCCAAAATCTGGTCACCGCTCATTAAAAAGAGCCTGAAATAATTGATTGTTCAATATTAGATTTTTACTAATTTCCTTCAATCCTAAACTAAAATGAAGATTAAAAAATGCATTTTGGATTTCTGTACATTTCCACAACTGAAAGCGTCACCTATTTTACAAAATATTCTGAGAGGGGCTGAGAAGGTGGCTCAGTGGTAGAGCGTTTACCTTTCATGCATAAGGCCCTAGGTTCAATTCCTCAGCACCACATAAGCAAAAAGAAAAAAAAGCCGGAAGTGGCACTGTAGCTCAAGTGGTAGAGTGCTAGCCTTGAACTGAAGAGCTGAGGGACAGTGCCCAGGCTCAGAGCCCCACAACCGGACCCAACACACAAAAAAAAAATTCTGAGAAAAGTCTTCTTCCTTTCAATTTTCCAAGGCATCATTAGATAACTGTTGACTATTTAGACTTCCCATTTAGTATTAGTCATCTGAAAAAGATCTACATAATTTTATTGAATCCATGAAATCATTAGGCTGTTTTGTCTACACAGTGAATCCAAATATCTGTCCATTTGAACACATGAATGTTACTAAAATATCTGTATTTCATTAGAATATTTTTAGTTTTCACAAGAACAGATTTCCAAATTGATTTTGACATACACTTGCAGATATAGCTAGCTTTTTAAAAATTAAATTAGTAATCTGGCATTTTTGATACTTTTTGGTAGTTTAATAAATCTATATTGCCTTATTTATGATTTACTTGGATAAAACGTTAAAGAGTTTTTTTAGCTAGCATGATAAAATTCAATCTACATAGTCAAATTTGATAGATTTCTGATTTATTTTCAGGGAGAAAATTAATTGATTTAATCAATAAATATGTAGATCAAGGGGGCTGGGAAGGTGGCTCAGTGGTAGAGTGCTTGCTTGCATGTATGAGGCCCTGGGTTCTATTCCTCAGCACCACATAAGCAAAAAGAAAAAAGCTGGAAGTGGTGCTGTGGCTCAGGTGGTAGAGCGCTAGCCTTGAGCTGAAGAGCTGAAGGACAGCGCCCAGGCCCAGAGTTCAGGCCCCATGACAGTGCCCCCCCCAAAAAAAAGAAATATGTAGATCAAATGCTATTCACTTAATATCTTAGAGCATGTTGTTAGATAAGATAATAAGAGACTAACTAAGTCCCTTCTTTCAACAGTCGCCTAATGTGGGACAGTGTTCTATCTCTGTCAGTTCAGTTCTCTGAGGAGAGTTTGGTTTTACACTGAACATAGAAATCCTGATAATCCAAAGTGCCAATTACTTCCTTCCTGGCAACCATTTCCTATGCTTTAGTGTATGTACCAAATTGTCAAAATAGTTGACCAAATACTCTGAAAATAAATCAAACCAGAGAGCGAGAGGGGTGAGCCAACCCTGAGCTTGGGTTTAGAGTTCTGAGTAACATCCCAGAACAGATGACAGGCTTCAGTTTATATTCTCAGACGTGTTGCTCTTTTTAGAGGGACATGAGTAGTGGTTGGCTTCTGGCCCACACCACAGACCCAGTGAACATACTGAGCAAGTAAGACAATCATTAATCAAAATTTTCAAATGCCTCAGGCTCAACGATGGAAAATTTCACTCACCCTTCAAGAAGGTCTGTTGCCTTGTACTATTTGGAAAACCCTTGCGTCTATCATTTCAAAATGGTAGATTATCCTCTACTAGTGATTATATTCTATCTGTCAGATAATAAATTATCATGGTTTGCCTGGTGTGGAGTTAGTTCGTGGGATACAAAAATTGCACTGAGAATGCTGTTAAATCCACAAAGATATGTGGCTCATCCTAATGGTATATTTCATACATTTTCTAAAGACTTTGGGAATTTTGCAGTTTGGCTCATGATATTTTTTCATAATGTTAAATTTGCTCATTGATTGCTCTCTTACTATTTTTATTTTTAATTATGTTCAAAAAGTTTTATTATCCTTAAATAGTTTAACAAAGGGGTTGCCATTTAACTATTTGTAAGTACAATATATCTTGATTTTTGTCACCACTTTCAACATTTACAGCCATCCCTCCTCTACTTTCTCTATTCCTCACCCTTTTTAATTTTGTGAGATAGACATTGGATTCTTGTCTACATTTTCCTTCCTGGCCTCCTTGTAATTCATCTATTCTTTTCCCCTTGACCCTACTTCACCCCCTTTCAAGTACTAGATCCCTAGTATTTTATTCAGCTGAACTTTGATTTGAGGGGCTAGGTATCTGGTTTAGTGCTTGTCTAACATTTATGAAGCTCTGGATTCCATCCCTCAGTACCATATAAACGGAAAAGGCCAGAAGTGGGTCTTCTGTGGCTCAAGTGGTAGAGTGCTAACTTTGAACAAAAAGAAACTCAGGGACAAGGCCCAACCCCTGAGTTTAAGCCCCAGGACTAGCAAAAAAAATAAAAATAAGATCTCCCTTGAATCTATCATATTCAATAAATACATTTGTATATACTTACATACCCCCCAGTGTGCTTACTTACAAATTTGTAAGCTAAATCCAGCTTCTACATATAAAAGAAAACATGGATCCTCTGTCTCACTTAATTTTCTTCCAAGTCTTTCCATGTTTTTAAATGGCACAATATCATTCTAATGAATGAATAAAATTCATTATTGTATATCCGTACCATGTTTTCTTGATACATTTTTTTCCAACAAGGGGCATCTGGACTTATTCCATACCTTTTCTAAGGATAACAGTGCTTCACTGAATAGACAGCTTCACTGTATCCTGGTTTGTAATGTTTGGATGTATGCCTAGGAGTGGAATTGCTAGGTCATAGATAGTTCTATGTTTACTTTTTGAGGAAACTCCACACTGCTTTCCAGAGTGGATAAACAAGTTTACATTACCACCAACAGTATAATGGGGTTCTGTTTAGACTGCATCCTTGCTAGCATCTGTTATTGTTTGAAATCTATTTTAATTAGTAAAATGCTTGACAAATTGGATTTGAAAAGCTTTCCTTAAAAAAATTATCACTTTGTTTTCAGAGGACAAGTCTAGATTCCAGGCCTTTACTTAACTGTTAATGATGCTCTCTACCAAAGAATGAAAAGTTTCCTATTATTTTTTTAGAAAAAGAAGAGATTTCTATTTCCTTCTATGCAAACTATATTAAAAATGATTGTCCCAAAGACGGTGAACAAACTAGCAGAGCAAAACCGAATCCTTAGTAGCACCTATAAACCAATATTTTTAATTTACTGTCTTGTGATTGTAATAGATTGAGGCATTTTTGCTCTGTTATGTACTAGTGTTTGCCAAAATAGTACTTTTCATCAATATCTCCAAAACATAAAGCACCGCTGATGCAAAATATTGATATAAATGGAAGCCATGAAATATGCCTATAATTAACCTACCCATATTTGCTTAATTATTTCAATGTTTAAGCTAAACTAATTCCCATTTACTGATTACAGAGTTGAAAATACAACCACTTCTCACATACAAGCGAAATACTAACAATAAACACTAGCTTCTATAGAAGGTATCAGGAGTTGGAGCATCACTGTGATACTTGAATCAAATTGCATAAAGCAATTCAAACATGAGACCTTTATTTAACCAAATGATCTCACATATTATCATTCTCAAACACAGAGAATATTCAAGTGTAATTGAATGCCACATTCCAATTTATATATTTTGGCAAGCTTTCTACATGATGACTCCTACTCAGAGCCATTACATTACAGACAAGATGAGAGCCAAGAATCTCATCTTCTCTCTTCTCAATCCCTGGTTCTTTCCTCTTTGAATGAGATAGGTCAACATTGAATTTTTTGCTTGTCTCCTAAGACAAAATTTCAATAGTGATTTACCTTTTAATTATACTTGATATGTGCATCCTTTCTTTATGTGTATGTTTGTGATAATCCCAAAATTTGAAAGGATTTTTATCATGACCACTATCATTAGACATCTTTTTTATCATAAGCATTGTCAAAAATATTTCTTTCAGCTGAATTTGGTGTCATTATTCATGTAAAAACAGAAGAAAGAGAATGAGAATGAAATCCTCAGTATTTACTCTATTTGAAAAAGTACGAATATACATACAACAAGAAGCAGGCAAATAAGTATATGTTACTTGTAGAAAATAAAGATTCTCTGAAGAACATGATATTTGAAGAAGGCTTCAGAAGAAAAATGCTAAACTATCATTGCATATTTGGCCTTTCCTAAAATTCCACTTGAGAAATGTCAGAACAAAGAAAAGGTGATATAGAATGACAAAAATGGAGAAAATATGAGTTTGGAAATACTTTATAAAATTACATTATTATCCAAATGAGTGGTGATTTTTTAAGATTATATAATAACCTGGGTATGTAATACAGTACAATTCAAAGAGGATAAAGAGTTGTATTACCATATAAAAGCACATTTTTTTGAAAAAAAATGTTAGTCTGGCTCTGAGGTTAACTTGTATATATTGAAAAGGTATTAACATTTATAGAGATATTTGAAAACCATATGGATCTCAATCATTTAAGATTAGAGTAAATTAAGCTGTCTATATGAATAGGCGGAGTGCTGGTGGCTCATGCCTTTAATCCTAGCTTAAATCCTCAGGAGGCTGAGATCTGAGGGTTGTGGTTTGAAGCCAGCCCAGGCAGAAAAGTCGGTAAGACTTTTACTCTAACCAACTACTCAGAAAAAGCTGGAAGGGGCGCTGTGTGTCTCAAGTGGTAGAGCACTAGCCTTGAGCAAAAAAAAGCTCAGGAACAGATCTGAGGACCAGAATTCAAGCCTCAGGAATGGCAAATAAAAAGATGTCAACGTTAAACAAGTATAATTTATTTAAGAAAATAAAATAGTAATTCAGAAACAAATATTAGTTTTTCATAATAATTAAGAAAAAATATTAGTTTATCAACAGTATCAAATGTACAGGACATAAAAGTTGAATTCTGTTTTAAAAACAGCTATGTTGAGGTGTAATTTACAGAGTATAAAACTTACCTCTTTTCTCCCCTGGGGAAGAATTGGCATTTGAAATCAGTGCCTTTCATTTTCTAGGAAAATACTTCATCACTTGAACCATGCCTTCAGGTTTTTACCCAAGTAATGATTTGGACAGAGTTTCATGTTTTTTTACATCTAAAGTGGCTTTGGACTTAATCCTCTACCTGTGCCTACTGAATAGTTGGAATTATAGACATTCCTTTTGACATCTGGGAAAAAGTTGATCATTTTAGCTTTGTAGTTCATGACTTGTAGTAAATTTATGCAACTATCAGTTTTAGACTATTGCTTTTCACTCTAAATCCTCACCTTCTCTCCATTTGCAGCTAATTATTGTGCATGCTCTCTATCTCAAAGAATCATTATTTGTTTTTTATTTAAAAATTTTGCTTATTCTAGAAAATTGCAATAGATTCAAATGATGTGAATTTTAGTGGCAAAACAGAGAAGTTATTTATCATTACTTTGCTTGTCAGATTTTCTTTACAAAAGTGAAGTACCTGAGATAATCTACTTAAACAAAGAAGAAAAGTTGATTTTAGCTAATGATTTGGAAGATCTATTTTCTATTGGCCTGTTGCTTTTCATCATGTGGCAAGGCAGTATATTTGACTTATTTCATAGACTATGTGAAGGAAGAACATGGTAATGCGATGGTGTCCAATATTCCATTCAAGGACTCTTCTCTCCATGAATGGGCTTCTTTCATTAGGCCCAATTTTAAAGATATTGCCACCTCCCATTAGTGTCACAAGAAAAGGCCAATTTAATGAAAATTGTACCTTTTTTAGCCTTTATTTTACTGAGCTTAAATTCAAACTCTTTGTTGTTTCTTCATTTGCATATTGTCCATTTATTTTGTTTAATTTTAATATCGAAAGAGGTAAGAATTCTTTTCTTTTTTTGGTATGTTTTTTATTGTAAAAATACTGTACAGAGGGGGTTACAGTTACATGAGCAAGGTAATGAGTACATTTCTTATCAAGCATTGTTGCCTCCTCCTTTGTTTTTGTTTTTTCCCCTACCATCCCTTCCCTCCCACCTCCACAACTACCCCCCCCGCCAAAGTTGTAAATTTTATTTTCTACATAATGTTTTATACATTTCACTATTACAATGGGTCAACCTGTATCCCTATTTAAGCATTTTGTTGTTTCCCTTCCCCTCCCCAAAGTAGAGAAGTGTATATACAATATGGAGGGCACCAAAATGAAATACAGTGAAAACAGGGGTTATACTGAAAGGGAGGAACATACAAAGAAACACAAAAAAGCACATGGACATTATATATACGTTAGAAACAATAGGAAGAAATTAAAAAGATATTTGTGTTCCCTATGTTGAAATTTTAACTTTACAATTTATGTGTGTGGGGAGGGGGGCAATTGTGGAGATGCGAGGGAAGAGATGGTAGGGGAGGAGGCAACAATGCTTGATAGGAAATGTACTCATCATGCTCATGTAACTGTAACTCCTCTGTACAGTATTTTTATAAGAAAAATGTATTTAAAAAGATATGTGTGTCCCTATCTTGGGGTTCATTTCACTTAACAGCATCTTATATAGTCATATAGACATAGCTTTTGACCTTTTCTGCTTGACTCAGACATATACTAGTTATTGCAAATAAGGGAAACCATGGGACCTATGTTTCTTTGGGCCTGGCTTACTTCACTTAGTATAATTTTTTTCCAAGTCTTTCCATTTCCTAACAAATGTGACATTCTGAAACTAAATCAAGATTAGTCAAACCAACTTAACAGACTCATATCAAGCATCTAAATAGAAAAAGCAAAAAGAGACTTCCCATCTAACAAAAGTCCAGGACTGGGAATTCTTTTCTAAATCACTGTTTGTACATAAATGACATTGTCATCCTGTAAATCCATATCCAGAATACCATTTGCCTTTAATCTCATGACAGTTACCTACAACTATTTAAATTATCTTTTCAAGGGGCTGGGAAGGTGACTCAGTGGTAGAGTGCTTGCTTCACATGCATGAGGCCCTGGGTTCCGTTCCTCAGCACCACACAAGTAGAAAAAGCTGGAAGTGGTGCTGTTCAAAAAAAATTTTTTTTCAAGTTAATTAAGCATTTTTCTTGCTACATTTTCTCCATAGTTTTACTGTTTAAGAGAAATATGTGTACATTTCTTAGTCAAACCTTATATTTACCAGAGCAGAAATTACTAAATTGTTTAATGTCTTAGTTTTATACTCTTAATTTAAAGGGTCAACATCATCATTACAGATAAGTTTTTCAAAAATTGTCAAAATAGGCCAGAAATAAAAAAAAATAGTTTACAAATGTGACTGTCATTCTCATGACATAAATAATGAACTCCAGTCTATATTTGGAAACATATGCAATGAGAAATATTTAATTAATCTTTTTAAAATAAGAAATGGAACATGAAATCTCCTAAAATTCTGTTAACTTGACACTTTTAGCTAAATAAACCAGTTTAGTCATTTTTCCTTCCTTTCTCCTTGGGAAGTGACAGTCACATAATCTGTACCTTTCATCTTTGCCAAGCATACTTAAAAGCATTCTCAAAAGCAGATGGAAGGAACTACTTGCTAGGAATAAAATTTAAAACATTTCCTTAACTGTGAAATTCAAGTTAGTCATTGCAGAATACAAATACAAGTATCTAGTCTGCCTCCTTCTCCTCTACTTCAAAACAAAGGCCACTTATCTACTACTTGGAGATTTGTTCCATAATACAATTTAAATCCCACTCTAGCTTTGGAGAGGAAGAAGCATTAGACAAAGAAAACTTAACAATAATAAGAATAAACAAACATGTGTAATAATATCATATGCCCATTAGTAATGGGTTTTCTGTCTACAGACTTCTTCATTAGATATTTGGCATAGTTATTCCTGGAGTTATTATAGTCAACAATTGAAGAGTTACAAGTTAATACTTCAAGAAATTGATCAATTTTTTTGATCTGTTCCTCTCTCTCTGTAGACCAATCCCTGAATACAGTGAGAGACAAAAGCATTGATCCATAACCATGTCCATCTACTTCTCTCTTACTGAATTGGTAGAGTTCCAGATCCTAAGCTGGATATTCTTTTGTACTGCAGTGAGGTACAACAGTGTCCATCTATTTCTCCCTTAGAGGATGTGTAGAGTTCCAGATCCTAAGCTGGATATTCTTTGTAACTCAGTCCTCATCAATCACCAGATCCCTGTTATATAAATTCCTTTTACAAGCTTAGCTTCTATTGACAGTCAGTCAGACCACACTTTAACTAGCAAACCCGCTCTATCTTGTATTTAGTGTGTAAGCACATAAACATCTTTTTTCCCCCATCCAATTCTGTTCTTTAGCCAATTGAATGCTATATCCTCCCATAAAATATCAAATAATTGCCAATCAATTTTATATTTCAATGTCTTTCATAGATTTTCCTGTCTTTCACTTTTATTCTTCATTTTCCCCTTGCTTACTTGTTCTCCCTTTCTATCTTTCTATTTTTTGTATGCTTTTAATTGTAAAAATACTGTACAGAGGGGTTACAGTTACATGAACAGAGCAATGAGTACATTTCTTATCCAGCATTGTTGCCTCCTCCTTTGTTTTCCCCTAACATCCCTTCCCTCTTATTTCCACAACTACCCTCCAACTCCCCACCAAAGTTGTAACGTTCATTTTCAACATAGTGTCTTGTACATCTCATTGTTACAATGGGTCAACCTGTAGGCCTATTTAAGCATTTCCTTTTTTCCCTTCTCCTCTCCTAATTAGAGAAGTGTATATACAAGATGTGGGGCTTTCTATTTTTATCCAATCATTCCTTCTTTTTCTTTCACTTAACTACCTATGTCTATGTATCTACATATCTACCTATTTGCCTACATATCTATTTACATAACTACCTACCTACCTACCTACATACCTACCTACCTACCTACCTACCTACCTACCTACCTACCTACCTATCATCTATCATATCAGTCTCAGGAGGTGGAGTACTTCCTAACAAATTTGAATAGCATAATCAAATCCCATTGACTTTGGAAGTTCAAAGTTTTTAAAGAAAATATTCATATGTTTCTTATCATGTACTCTAATTCTAAGCAATACCTAAACTTCCCAGTATATTGAAAGACTATTACTTTTAATAGAGGATTAAAAATAAAGTGAAAGACAATTTTCTGGCTATGAGAAGGATGTAATTCTCATTAATTCTTTTCATCAAGGCATAAAACAATGGTTAACCAAGCCAAACAACTGGCTATCTCCCATATCGAACTGCCTGGAGCTGAACAAATTGCATATAATTTAGTTCTACAGTTCTATATGGACAAATATCTATTAGGAACTTCTGTACATTCATTAAAAAGAAAAAAATACTGGTGTATGAATGCCACATTCATTCTTACACAGAATTTTACTATCCACAGGAATGGTGTCATGAAATATAAATTAATTGCAGTTGGATGTAATATACCTGTGCCACTCTTTTTTGACTTGTTGAAAATGTACAGTTGTTATAATTGATCTTACCTAATTGAATCCTCCATTGAGTGTAGACCTTTCTAATCTAATTTCGATTATAGAGTTGACTAATCTTAAGGGGTTTTTATAGACCTCATTACATTCTTTTACACATTTTACTCTTCCATTTCTTCTCTTGAGACACTGATTCAATAGATGCTGAAAAAAATATACATCAGACACTTGATCTATCTGGCTGTTTTTTTCACACATGCTTCTCTGCCTATAGTTAAGTTTTCTATGAATGAGTTTTCATCTTGTCCTATTTCATTTCATATTTTATCTTATTGTGACCTAACCCCATGCTATCCAGTGTCTTGAGTACTACCTTAGAAATACTATCATTCACAAATGCATTTCAGAGGTGATTGCCCCCTAATTTGATAGAACACTAAAGATTAATGATTATCATCACGGACCATTACTTTTTATCTTATCTCCTCTTAGTTAAATATGAAATATAAATTCTTCTGACATTCTTCTTTTATTATTGAAATGGCTTCCCATATTATGATTATCCTGCTGATATTCATATCTAATATCAAATGCCTCATCAGAATTTAACGTAGTATTTAAGATGGGCTTGGATGAGGACATTGCACCAGTAATTGATTAATTTGTCATCCTTTAGCAAACTCTTTTTGTTCATCCTCACTTATATAGCGGCAGTGGACATAAAAGCTACTTATAAGGAGCTATCACTGAAGTACAAGGGATAAAATAGTTACATATATAGTTAAGTAAAAGGGAATTTTATTTAGACATATAAAGAGTTTCCAGAAGTTAGGAAATAAAAGAAGTACAAAACTTCTATTTTTTTCTTCCTCTTTGGCTCTGATGCCAAAGAATCAAGTCATGCATGATCTCGTTGAAGTGTGCCTGGCTGACAGTTCTCATCATTACCCATTCTGGCCTTCAGCCAGACTATTTGCATGTCCTTATATCCTCAAAATAAGGCAAGTCATTCTTGTCGAGACATTGCTAACCATATGCTCCTATATCAGTATTAAGGAAAGAGCCCCTATCCTGGTTTCTTCGTAGAGTAATTTAGGAAAAGCAGTGACTGATAAATCAGAGCTTCCCATCTTGAGAAAGACAATGACTTGTGACCCTGTAGAATCATGAGCTATTGCTTATTCAATGCCAGCGCTGTCTTCTCCTTGAATTCCCTCTCAGTGTCATGCTGACTTTGGAAATTTGGACAACAGGAGGTAGGGTTTATGAGGCAGGCCAGCTGGTTTTGAAGAGCCAGATGCTCTAAAATACTTGCCTGCCTCTCAAGGCATGGCTGGTAATGCTGCAGCCCAGGAGGGCTGCCAGCCACATGTGGGTTATGAATAAAGTAGAACTCAATGAGAAATGTTCAGAGAGAATGTCAGCTTTCAATGTAACATTAAAATTATACAAATGATCATAATAAGACACCCAATGGAATCCCTTACAGAGCCTTATCTTGTTGGGATGTGCATTTAGGTCTATTCATGTTTTATCTTACATCAGTCTCCCAGTAATCTAGAAGTCAGAGACTCTCATTGACCTTGTTTTACAGCTGAAGGAACCAAGGCTCAATGAGGTTCAGCAGTTTCCCCAACATTGCTTAGCAAAGAAAGAGAACTAAAATTTAAATTGAAGTAAGACAAACCCTAGAGACCAGGTATCTAAATACCTGCATCATCCTGTACAGAGGAAATGGAGTTTTCCAAGAACGTTCTTGTTATTACTGAAGCCAGTCTTTAAAATGTGATTGAAAGTATGAATAAATACCATTTTCAACATTCTCAAGTCATTCCAAAACTTTTCTTTCAAGATTAATTGAGGAATGAATACTTTGAAAGTGCTGTTAAGGGAGAAAAGGATGCTGCATTAAAGTAAAATCAGCAATTCCAATTACTTCATTTGAACTTCAAAATCAGATCTTACATTACTGTTTTCCACTTGTTGTAAATCCACATTTTAGGAGTAATATTTTTGATTTATCCAATATTAAATTGAACTGCTTTAATTCATAATAAGGCACTAAATATGAGGGCATTTTTTTCCAGATCAACCAATCTTCTTACCTTCTGGGCACAACTTCACTCTAGAATAACAAACCCCAGTCAACACAGACCTTCAGTTAAAGTCACAGTCTACCTCTACTTCAGATTCTAACCACAACCCTCAGCCACTAAACTGGCTATAAAGCTGGGGTATTTCCATGTTCTATTATTCAGATAAATAACACATCAGCACATCAGGAAGATCACAGGAAAAAGTTTTACTTACCACCACTAGGATATTGTAAATGATACAATTCAATACCAGCCAAATGGCATAGATACATAGGGCAAGATGTTGGAAGAGAATGCATGGAACAGCTTCTGGGCACCCCAGCATGTGGACTTGCTTGCTCATCCAGAAGATCTCTGAACCCCTTTTTACAAAGTTTCTGATGTGGGTTTCTATAATTACACAGGACAGATTTAATTATTGGCCACTGCTCTTAAACTCATTTTTGAGGCCCCCCTCTACTACTCATAGATCAAAAGGTAGGGGAAAAACTAATGTACCAGTCACATGTCTTCTTCTTGATGGCCAGCCCCCACCTTGACTCCATGTAAGTCCCTTCAGCCATCAGTCATTGCTAACCACACAAAAATATATTCATCAATCCAAAGATTCTCAGGGTTTTAGAAATGATGTGCCAGCAACTAGAGAGAAATTAAAGGAATATTTCTTAAACACATTACCACATAATCTCATAACTTGATTGATTTTTTATTCAAATAACATCATTTAAACCCATTTAAGTATTCAAATGGTGTCACTAATTGAGCTAGTAAAATATATCACTAGCTATGTGATAGAAAGGTTTATTTCCCTTTCTGAAGCACAGCATAGGAAAAAGAAATTTGTCTCCTTTATGGTGTTGGCCGTCATCAGACATAATTATTGAACACCTGCTGTTTTGTAAGGCACTGTGTTAGACTGAGAACATCAAGGTGGTAGCAATCCTCTCCTTAGCTGGAAACTTACAAGAAAGGAAATTGGGCAACAAGTTTTATTGTCAAGGTAAACCTTGACTGGCATAGAGACACATGGTAACAGATATCAGCCTGGAAGAAAGGTTATGGGACAGATAGTTTAGGAAGCTTTTGGAAGTGTACAGCAAAATGCATCTGGGTGGGTAAAGGCATTGCATGACAAAATTCAAGGGATATTGTAAGTGTGTTTGTGTGGGTGGGTGTCCTACATTGTGCTTTTCAAAAGCTGCAGAATGGTTGGATAGAAGTTTATTTTATTTTTACAGAGGAGGAAATGAAATTGCTTAAACTAAAATGAGAAACGTAAGCTGGCAGATTGCATATGATGATATATATCAAGTTAAGCAGTTTGAATTTTACCGTATGAAAATGAAGAGTCACTGAAGATTTAAACAGAGCAGGACATGACCAGATTTATAATTTGGAACGATGATCTCTGGTGATAGACAGCCTCAATTCTGGAGAAATGATGGAAGGAAGCCAGGTTAAAGAAACAGATTTCAGCTAGGGCCTGCTTGAGTCATTCAAGTGAAATCAATGTGTTGGAGCTAAGGCCAAGGCCCAGAGAATGGGGCAGGCTTGATGTACTTCAAGCAATCTAGCAGGTAGAATGGAATGCTTGGCAGCTAACTGAATTGGGAAAATTAAGTGGTAGAAACATTTCTTAAAGACTCTTAAATTACTGGCAGGGCTATCTCTTTCAAAGCTGGCACTATTTTTCCACACTGTCTTGAACAAAATGATTAATTCAGCTATGGGACTGTTGAAGAAAGCTCCAGTGGGAAATTCAAATGGAGCTATCTAATAAACAAAAAAAGAAGTCAATGAATCTAAAACTGCTCAAGGTTAGTGGGTGCAGCTAGAGAAAATCCTAGTAAGTTACTACTAACTTAGAAATCCTCACATTATGAAGACCATGCTTTGATTTTAATGTTTACTGAGTAATATGAGAGGAAACTTGAAGTGAATTCACCATGAAATTGTGTATAGAAATGTTATATAAACATGGTTAATTGGTAGGGCTAATATAACATTATTTCCTTTTGTAAATTTTTTTTCTCAATTCATGCATTCAACTACTGGTTAGACTGCTTTTAGTATTTTTGATTTTTTTTGTTTTTTTCTAAGGCAAATTTTATTGTTATCATGATAACAAATCAACTATTTTCTTTTGTAACTTATGCAACATTTACCTGAAATTTATGAAGAAAATTGTATGAACTAATCTGTTTATATATTTACTTTTTTAAAGTTATGTCTGTATTATCTTTAAGAAATGAGCAAAGGTGTTACCATTCAAAAAATCAGTTTATGAATACAGTACAACGTGATCAATGTCATCACTTCCGTCATTTCCCCCTTCCCTCCCATTCCAAACCCAACCTCATTTTTTTTCATTTCATACGATTTGCATTATTATTATGAATGCCCTCCACTTCTCTGTTCATTGAGCTTTTAAAACAATTGTTTGTCAAGTATGGAAATATGTTATGGTAGTAGCAAACTACCATATAAAACCCTGACTCCAAACTTTAGATGTAACTTTGTATAATTTATTTAAATTTTCTTTGATGTTTTTGATGATCTGTAAAATGAAGCTAGTAATATCACCAACAAAAAGACAAATGCACATGATGTTAAATGTGTCTAAGGTGCTTAGTATAACCTCTGCAGTAAATAATAAATATTACTAGTCGTGTTTGTCTACTATCTATCCATTTTAGGATCTTTGAAAACAAAGATTATTAAGATATAATCAAATATCGTTGCTTAAATTTTAACCCAATGGACACATGTTCAGTATGGGAGAGCTCATGTATCTCTTGTAAATTCAAAAAAATTAAAATCTTATTTGGATAGGTAGAGTAATCCAGGCCCAAAAAACATAGGTCCTATGATTTCTTATATTTGCAATAACTAGTATACATCTAGGATAATCTTACCAGACAAGTAGAAAAGATCAAAAACTATGCACATATGACCATATAAGATGATGCTAAGCGAGATGTACCCCAAGACAGGGACACAAGAGGTTTTATCTTTGTTGCTGTTGTTTTTAAATGTATTTATAATGCAATAGGTGATTTTTTGTTTCTTTTGTATGTTCTTCCCCTATGATGTAACCCTTGTCACTGTATTTGATTCCGTTGCCCTGCATCTTGTAAATACATTTTTCTAATTTGGGGAGGGGAAGGGAAATAATGAAATGCTGAAACAAGGATACACATTGACCTATTTTAAGAATGAGATGTACAAGATACTATGTTGAAAATGAACTTCACAGCTTCAGCGAGTGGGGGTGTGTGTGGAAGGAGGAGTTGGGGAGGGATGGTAGAGGAAAACAAAGGAGGGGTAACAATGCTTGATAGGAAATGAACTCATTGCCTTGCTCATTATCTGCACCCCTCTGTCCAGTATCTTTACAATAAAAATACATACTAAAAACAAAAAATAAAGTAAAATAAATTAAAAATTAAAGATGCCCTTTCATTTCAGGGAAAACTAGAATATTCTAATTTAGTTGAATACTAGTGAAGTGAGCAACCCATAGCAAGTTTGGCAGGTAATTGTTAAAAACAATATCCTGACATTAGCCTATTAAAAATTTTATTACATTTCTTTTTGGTTTTTTCAGTTTTTCCTATGTCTAAAGTGTATAAAAATTTTAGTCATATGAGTCAATATCACATTGTATGGAAAGACTTTTCATTCATTTTTTTTGTACATTTACTGTAACTGTGTATCTCATGAGAGTGCTTCCCTGGAAAGCCAGGTAAATGGAAATTTAATTTTCTTTCATTTAATTTTGAGCGTCCAGTTTTCAGAGCTGATTCCATGCATATTAACAATACAAATCTGAGCAAAATAACTATCAAACATGACACAGTGTCTGCATAGAGTTAAAAGATATTTACCTTGGAACTCCCTTATCCTAATCAGTAGAAAATTGTGTGATTTATTCCACAGTAAACAGTAGTACAGCCTCAAACCAAAGTTGGAGGATACATTGAACTAATACAAATTCGGAACTATTTGTGTTCAAAATCGTGACTTCCACCTGGTGCAATTTCACTCCAGAGAACCATTTCATTAGTTGGAATGTTTTTGAAAGCATCATTCTCAGTGTATGGATGATCCTCTCTCCTTTCAGCAAGTCCTGTAGTTTACAACTATATTCAGTAATAGAAGATCAGTTTTCTAGAAGCTGTATTATGAAGTCATAGTGTACAAATTAAATTGAAAATGTAAATTTTGTAAGCTGAAAATATTTAAAATGTGACGTTTGTGTATGAGTGTGTGCATGTGTGTATGTGTGTGTGCATGCATATGTGAAGGGGGTTCTTGTAATTGAATTCCCTGCCTCACACATAACATCTGTTCTACCACTTGAGTCACATCCTCAGTTCTTTGTCTATTAAAATTATTTTTTCAGAAAGGATTTCCTGCTTTTTTTTCAGGGTTTTCTTTGGACTATCCTCCTGTTCTCACTTCTTGAGTAGATGAGAATACAGGAATTAGCCACCATACCTAGCCCCAATCATCACTATTATTTTGTTTTAAAAATGTATTTTTCATAAACATGGATGCTAATAAATATAGGATTATAAATATTACTTTTAAATTAAATGTTTTAAACATTTATAGAAAGTGAAGGCTGCAATTAAACCAAATGAGAACAATTTGTTTAAGAATATCTGTACATTACCTACAAACAAAATGACAGCTATATTTTATTAACTATTAAAGGCAAGTCATGCCAGGCACAGGTGGCTCACACCTATAATCTTTGCTACTCAGGAGGCTGAGATCTGAGGATTGTGGTTTGAAGCCATCCCAGGCAGGAAAGTCCATGAAACCCTTATCTCTACTAAACTACCAAAAAAAGCTGGAAGTGGTGCCATGGCTCAAGTGGTAGAGTGCTAACCTTGAGCAAAAGAAGCTCAGGGTCAGCATCCAGGCCCAGATTAAAAGCCCCAGGAATGGTGAATAAAAAAGAAAAAGGCAAATCCAGTACAGAACTAAATGCTTTTCCTTGGTAGATAAAATTCTGTCATGAAATTTATATAACATGAGATCTTTTCGTCTTACCATGCTTTTCCATGTCTATTTTGCATAGGAACTAAATAAGCCACATACTGGGTTTAATGGTGAGCACTTGTAATCCCAGCACACAGGTAACTAAGGCAGGAGGATCTTGAGTTCAAGGCCAGCCTGAGCTACATAGTGAGAACGGTCTCAAACAACAATAATGACAAAATTCTGAAGGGTGGAGTCAGTGTTTTAACTTCTGCCTGGCATAGAACAAATGAAACTTTACTTGCAACAAAATACAATTTTTAGTAGTCTATGATCAAGTCATTTGATGTATAGTTTTATAAAATGTTACCCATTATGTAACAGCTTAATCTATGGGAAATTATATTTCTACATATGAGATACATATAGGTATCTTGTACTCTAATTTGAAATTGTATTTAGTTCTGTTCAAGACTGTATGTTAACTGGTTTGAGATAGGTCTCAGACTGTGTTGACAAAAGAAATGATCCTTTCCTCAAGATGTTTTTTTTTTAATTTATTATTATCAAGGGGTTGTACAATGATGCTACTATTTCATAAGTCACATCATCAGTACATTTTTTGTGTAGTCAATGTCACCCCTTCCTTTTTTTCTTCAATTTCTCCATCCCATCCCTACTCACAAGTTATATATGTGATTTTCCACAAAGTGTATACTCAATAGCATGATTGCATTTGCTAACACTTCCTACTGCCCTTTCCATGCCCACATTACCCCGCAAAAGGGAAACAAAAACAAACACCACCACAACCACCACCACCAACTCTACCAAACACTTATCTGGCTATCTAGGCTGGCAGGTTACCCCTTCCTCCTTCACAGCTCTATTGGCATCTCTCCTGAAGCTGCAGTCAGGCAAACAGGACAACCATTCCGATAGAGGAGAACTAGTTCTTGGTTGAGGTTATATGACCAGCTGCTAGAACCTACAAACAAACTCTCTAGGTCTAGTTCCTTGAGAAGTTTATATTCCACTGGGTAATGGAAAAGAACATTCTTAATCTTTTCCTCCCTTTTCAGTTTTCTATTAGCTAACGTGTGTTTTATTAGGTACAACATAGAAAGACAGTGTTCCATGGAAGTAATGTTCACTGATAAGCATTAAAGCCAGAGAAAAATAATTATTTAGAAATATATACATATATCCTCTGACATCTCCCTGGATTTAAATAAGCCTCAATTTCCTATAAAATTTGACTATGGTGCTATATACCTGAGGTAATATAGATGAATTACAGAACATGATATCTTTCCGAGATGACTTGTTCTGTGCAGATCACTCACTATTCCTGTATGACTACAGTGGCCATTGATGATAGAAGCCATAACTAAGTTATAACATTGTGAGGGTGAAAGTTCGGGAGGGGGAAAGCACATTCTTGTGAACTCATTTACATGGGACACACAAATTAGAGTTCACTGTTTGAGGCCAGCCAGAACAAAAAGTTAGGGAGACTACATCTCAAGAAACAAGCCAGGTAGACAGCAAACGTAGGTAAGAGGATCATGGTCCTAGTCTGGATCCAGACCCTGCCCCCACCCCCAAAATTGTGAAACAACATTCAAAACATAAATGAAGGAAAACATTATTGAGTTATGGATCAAGTGGTAGGATGTCCATCTAGCAAGTGGGGGTATCTGAGTTCAAAAACTATCACCAATAATAAATCATTTGCTTAGGGTTGGAATTCCTGTGGAATCCCATTATTAAAATGGAAAAGAAGAAGCATTTCATAGAACCTGCAAAGGAATGGCTTAGAAGACATGTGTTCTGAATACTTAGCCAATGAAAAATAGGGAAAAGCCACATCATCACCTATATATCCAGTGGTTGGTATGTTGGGGATAGAGAAAAATCTATTAAGAAAGGTGCCACAAGAAGGAAAACTAGATTGGGCAGAAGTTTGAGTTGAAAGAAACATCAGAAAATTAATTTCTCTGTGGTTCTAAGTAAAGACCTTGGATAAAATAACCAGTTTTAAATAGTCTCCTGGAGCAGAGAAACAAAGAATGAAGCCATCTGTATGAGTGACTGCCCTGAGTTGAATATGTGAATCTGAAAGATGAAAAAGGGCCACAACCTAGTCGTCTTTTTCTGAAAAGCAGGTTATATCAGTTTCTCATGCAACTTTATGCATTCCTGTGCTCAGAGCTGCATGCACACTGTGAGGGTGTCGAATGCCATATAAGGAAAAACAGTGTTCCAGTTTATGACACATTCAATTTAATTGCATCAATTTATTGTATCATTGTGTTAAATGCAGTTTAGTTTCAGTTTAACTGCATTTGGAATAAACATGTATGTTATACCTTCACCATATATGTGAATTCTATTGAGTTCACTGTGATTACAGCCTGTTGGGGAATTACAAAGTAGTCCCATGCTCCTTCAGAAATAACTAGTGTATTTCCCTATTTGGGTGGAAAGAAGAATGACAGCCTGTGACAGTGGGAGCTGTAAATAATGGGCTTTTCTGTTTCTTCATTGAAATTGCTTCAAAAGAAAGAGTGACAAGTAGGCCGATAACACACTAGACTTCAACTGCAGAATGCCTAGTATGCACCTGATGTGGTCAGTGTTTAATGGTGCTAGGTATTTATGAGACATTTTAACCTTGGTTATTTTTAACTGTGAAAAACCTAGATCATATTATGTATAAGAAATATTGACTTGGAATCAAATTTATGGAGAGAAATATCATCCTTTTGGTTGAAAAATTGACCAGTACTAGGATATAATTTCTGAAAATGCAGGCTGAAGGCAATTCACTAGAGGGTAATTTTTCATTGCAGCAGGAAAGTTTTCATAGGATTCTGACAGTTCGTTCTCTCCCTCTCCCCCTCTCTCTCCCTTTCCCTCTCTTCCTCTCTCTCCCTTTTTTTCTCTCCCTCTCTCTCCCTTTCTCTCTCTCCCTTTCTCTCTCTCCCTTTCCCTCTCTCCCTTTCCCTCTCTCCTTCTCTCTCCCCCTCTCTCTCCTTTCTCTCTCTCTCTTTCTCTTCCTCTCTCTCTTCCTCTCTCGTTTCTCTCTCTCCCCCTCTCTCTCCCTCTCTCTCCCTTTCTCTCTCTCCCTTTCCTTCTCTTCCTCTCTCTCCCTTTTTCTCTCACCCTCTCTCCCCCTTTTTCTCTCTCCCTTTCTCTCTCCCTTTCCCTCTCTCCCTTTCCCTCTCTCCTTCTCTCTCTCCCTCTCTCTTCCTCTCTCTCCCTTTCTCTCTCCCCGTCTCTCTCCCTTTCTCTCTCTCCCTTTCTCTCTCTCCCCCCTCTCTCCCTCTCTCTCCTTTTCTCTCTCTCCCTTTCTCTCTCTTCCTCTCTCTCCCTTTCTCTCTCTCTCTCTTCAGCACATTTTTGTTCTAAATATGCCTTAGCTCTACTAATACTTAAGACCTTTTCTTTCCTTCATATATGGCTATATAGCTTCTAAGATGGAGGGACAATGGTTAAGCACATTTTTAAATGATTAACTTTCCAACACATTTAAACATCTTACATCTCACTTAATCAACGTTACATACTGTTTTGTGCACAAGTTAATGGGCTGACTAAATCTCCCAGTTTCAAGTTTTCTCCTTTCTAAAGCATCCATGCACTGCTGTCAGGATTTTCCTTCTAACACAGGGCACGGGCCTTGTCATGCAGCTCAAAAGCCTGCAGTGGTTTCCTACTGCTCTTTTCTGCTTTTGTCAAAAGCAGAAAATTCTCAGGCAAGCATCCAGTGATCCTCTAGTCCCATCCCAATGTGTGTCTCATAATTACTCTCCATACATTGGAAGCTAGTCCACTTCTCAGAACATTGGGTTATTGTGACAACGTTGAGTGATCAGGCTGTAAAGCAGTAGCCACAAGTGAGCTAGCATTAATGTTGGCTTGCTCTGGAAGCAGTTTTGAATATTAAAAATAAAGCATGTAATATGTACTGCATTTAATACATTTTCATTAAGGCCAAGTTAAGGTGCATGAGTTTTTATGGAAAAAAGTTAGAGGGAAAGTGGAAGGAAAGATAGATGAGAGAGAAATAGAGAAAGGAGGGTGTGAGAGAGAAATCTACTCCTTCATTTTCTTGTAAAGTAATAATGCTGCAAATCCAATCAAGTAAGGCAGCTATTGGGGATAGATTCATTCTACAATTCACATTTCTCTTTTCCTTTGGGCCACTCTGGAGTAACAACATATTGAGAGATTAAATATTAATGGTTTTACATATTAATGAATCCTTTTGCTATATTAAATTATTAAACCTATTAATGCTAAAAATCCATAGAGTATGAGGTGACACGTATCATACTAACCATACCTTAAATTAAGAAAAATAAAATAAAATAAAAATTGCTTCAGCATGGCATTAAGACAGCTCCAACATTATTTTACAATGTCACTGTACATTTTGGGAACCTTCCTTATGAGCTACAGATTTAACACAATAGCTTCTACATATCTGTGTTCAGACTGAAGCATTATTTCAGTCATGTTACTATTTAGATACCTTGATTCTGATTAGTAAGTTGTCTTTTCCATCAGTGATATTTTCCTCTATTTCACTTTATCAATTATGTGATGCTATTCGATGTTGTCTCTAATACCACTGTTACTCAATCTTCTACTGAGTTAGAGACTTTTCAAATACAATATTTTGCCTCAGTTCTGTAATAAGCAAATAACACTGAGTATCATTCAATCGAAGAATGATTACACAACATAGTTTGTGCTGTTTTACATTTATCTGGTAAAATATTTACCCCATCAGACCATAATTTCATTGTCTTGAATTTTTCCTCACAATTTTAACAACCACAATAATAAAGTATATACTAAACAACACAATTGAATTTCATAATTTCAACACATCAGTGTCTGTAGATAACCAAAGAAAAAATTTCACTGTGATTGTTCTTCTAGTATTTTTATCCCTTTTAGAGGTTCATGCTTACCAGTGACTTAGATCTACCCTTTACATGATCTTAGAGCACTTGCTCATCATGATTTGATTTCTGGATTTCAAAGGACAGCCCTGAGTCTGGCGTTTATGGACTTCTATAAGAGAGGCTTGCATTTCACTTAATTTATAAAGGTTTCCATACAGTATTATATGTATTATATTGACAGATGCAGTTGAATAGCATATATACATATATACATATATATTGAGCAGGTTCCATTTTTGAAAATTAACTTCAATTCCTTCCATATTTATATGCCATTCCCTGATTATTCTTTGTACATCTGTGAACTGGGCATTGGTCTAGCTGCTTGGAATACAATAGTAAGCAAACATAGTTGCTTCTTGTAAAGAGTTCACAAGCTGTAAATGTGTTACACGATTTTCATAGCTTGCCATAAAAAGTGAGAAAGGTATTTCTTCCTCTTCTTCCTCCTTCTCTTCTTTTCTTTTTTGGCAGCATTAGAGATTGAACACAGAATCTCTTGCATCAAGCAATCTATTTTCTATGCCATATCCCTGATTCTTTTTGCTTTAAATTTTCAAATAGGGTCTCATGCTTTTACCCAGGCTGGCTTGGAACTGTAATTTTGCCATATCAGTTTCTCTGAAAAACAGCATTATAAAAGTACACTACAAGGGTATGTCTTGAAACATAATTAGGAAACCATGTATGCAAAAACATTTTTCTCTGTGTTATGTAACTTTCAAAAATACTACTGTTGCTTAAAAAGTATAGATAAGATTTTTAAAAACAACAAATTATGAATTAGAGGAAATATTGACAGTTTTCTCTTGTTTACTAATTTGATTTTGAACAATATATGTAGACTCATAGTTTGACATAAAAATACACTTCGTGCCTTTATTCTAGTAAAATTATTCTAATATTCATCTACATTTTTATGACTAATAAAAATCTTTGCTGGAGTTGGCAGGATAAAGATTGATTTTTAAACATAAATTGAGGGCATAAATGAGTTCACATGAGTTACATTGACAATCAAACTTGGCAGAATTCAGAATGTTTGAATGGAATATACATAAATGTATATGTACAAGCAAGAAAAAGTCTTGTATAATTTGTGATTCTATTATTTCTGAGTGCTGCAGTACAAAAATGAGAAGCAGTTTACAACAATGCATAACTGGTGTTTCTAGTATGTATGTCCACAGTCTATTTATTCTCTCCCACCAATGTATAACTGTAACCCTCATCAATGAAGCACATGTGCCTTTGAAATAAGTTTCCAAATATCATAAAACCAAGAAACAAGCTGTTATTTCACTCACGGTTACATTGTTTCTAAGGTTTCTGGATTAGAGAAGTAACTTTTTAAAAAGTTATTCATAATTTCAATGCATTTTTCTTCCTTCTAGCCCAATATGTGTTGAATATAACAAAAGGCTTTTTTCCAAGGCTGATGCTTATGCTTTTCAAACATACATCTCTCCAGTCGGCTTTAAGATGTTCCTATGCAACCTAGTTTTATTTATTTTTATTTTTTTAAACCATTTGCATTCTTAGATGCATTTCTCTCCCAGCCAGGTTATTAGAGTTGTCGGCTGCATGGTATAGATAGTGAACCCTCTGTATGTAGTGTCTTCATGGAAATCACCTGGGGCTGAGTTTCCCTTTTCTCACCTTATCGAATCTGGAACACAGATTTGCCCTGCTTGTCATATTTTGGCATTTGTGAATCACCGTCATGTCACATTTGCAGTTACAAAGTAGCTGGTAGGAAAGAAGCCAACTACTTGAGGCACTTGCAATGATTTTTTTTTAAAGTCTGATTTCAGCATTATTCACTGGAAATGCTATTTGTGAAGCATTGACTTCTGTTTCTGAGATGCTGGCAATCACTTTAATAGGCAGTGCCTAATCCTGCTCTTTTAGAAGACATACTCCTATGTTCTGAACAGTGGTGAAGGAACCAGTAATTACTGAAAATCATGGCTAAAATGACCCCTTTAAGAACTCAGAAGTGAGTAATTATCCATCATTTACTTAGATTTGATCAATAGCAACTGCTAATTAAAAGGACAATGGCCAAGTCGTGTCGATATACGAGATGTGGGAAAGTTCTCTCAATCACATTGGTTCTTTATAATTTTACTCCTTTATAAGCAGGTGAATATAAATGGGCAAAAATATGACTGAACTTTGAGGTTATATTTAAAAACAAAAAAGAAGCCCAAGATAATTTCAAAACATTTCAACTAATGTTTATGAAAATACAAGGCTAATAAAATTTTAAATAAGAGTAAAATCTATCATAAGTAGGCAAAAATTAGTGAAGAGTATGAACAGGAAATTTCTAAAACAAGTACAATTAGTCTGGGTATGAAAAGAATGTACCTTCACTAGAGAATACGATTTAGAGATTCAATAGTTATAACATCTTTTTGGTTTCTACAAAACAAATTGCTAAAGTTGAAGAGTATTCACATATAAGCTGGTAAAAATTTAAGAAAATCAGTACTTCTAATTCATAAGTGAGGTTATGAATTCTTTTTTTTTTCCTTTTCTTTTTTGCGATTGTTGGGCTTGAACTCTGGGCCTGGGCACTGTCCCTCAGCTCTTCAGCTCAAGGCTAGCACTCTACCACATGGGCTATGGCACCACTTCCAGTTTTCTGGTGGTTTATTGGAGATAAGAGCCCCTCAGTAGATGAATGGATCAAGAAAATGTGGTATATATACACAATGGAATTCTATGCCTCCATCAGAAAGAATGACATTGCCCCATTTGTTAGGAAATGGAAAAACTTGGAAAAAAATATATTAAGTGAAGTAAGCCAGGCCCAAAGAAACATAGGTCCCATGGTTTCCCTTATTCGCAATATCTAGTATATGTATGAGTCAAGCGGAAAAGGTCAGATAATGTGATGTTAGGAAAATGAACCCATAGATATGTATTTTAATGTTCTTTTCTTTCATGCATGTGTTTCTAACGCATTTATAAGATTATTTCTTTGTTGCTTTGTATGTCCCTCCCCCACAGTATAACCCCTGCTTTCACTATATTTAATGTCAGTATAACTTGTGGAGGAGATGGGGAAAAACAAGTCGTTTAAGGATACAGGTGGACCTGTTGCAACAATGAGAAGTACAAGTTGTCATGTCCAAAACAAGCTTTACAACGTCGGTGGGGGGAGGGGGGGTGAGGGAGGGGGAGGGAGGAGAAGAATTGGGATTGGGAGGGGGAGGGGGGAGGCTGGGAAGGGATGTGAAGGGTAAACAAAGGAGGAGGCTGCAATGCTTGGTAAGAAATGTACGCATTATCCTGCCCATGTAATTGTAACCCCTCTGTACAGTATGTTCACAAATAAAATAAAATAATAAAAAAAAAGAGCCTCATGGATTTTCCTGCCCTGGCATACTTTGAATCACAATCCTCAGACCTCTGCCTCCTGAGTAGCTAGGATTACAGGCATGAGCCACCAGCACCTGGTGTGAATTCTTATATAGCAATATAATAATATATTTTAAAGTAAAATCTCAATATTCATTAAATAATAAATCCACATATCTGTTATCCCATTTAACTGTATATGAATAAAAAGTATACATAAAAATATTTGCTCTCATTTGTAGCTGAATTCTTCAAATCTCTATACTTTGTTACCTTCCCTCTCCAAACACCTCTACAGATCTATATGCTTTTCAATGGCCTGTTACCTCAAACCACACTGCTGAATCATCCAAGAGCTATTAAATGTTGCATCCCTGAGTGTTTGGAGGTCTTTGAATTGAGTCTGGCTTTTTTGGTAGCTAGGTTGAAGCAGTATTAATTCTCTAGACACTGACCTGCAAAAGCTTCCAAAATCAGCTCATCTGTGCTGTGTTTTAACTTAGCTCACTTTGGGTTTGGGGAGTGATACAAAGTCCCTCATGCCCCCCTCCTTAATTTCAACTCTGTGTCAGGGAAGTTCTATCATTAATAACTGAAACTTAGTTATTATAGTTCTGAGTATCATGTGTTCTAGAATAGAGACAATTTTTTTCCAAGTCTTTCCATTTCTTTGTGAATGGGGCAATGCCATTCTTTCTTTGATGGAAGCATAGAATTCCATTGGGTATATATACCACATTTTCTTGTTCCACTCATCTACAGAGGTGCATCTGGGTTGAATGAGAATTGGGAAGAGACAAGAATTTCTAGCAAATATTTATATAGCCAAACTAAACCAAAAAGTTCCAGACCAATTAAATAGAGCCATATCAAGTATTGAAATAGAAATGTCAATAAAAGACCTCCAATCTAAGAAAAGCCCAGGATCAGATGAATTAACAGACAAATTCTATAAGGTTTTCAGAGGAGAACTCACTCTAATACCCTCAAACTCTTCAATGAAATTAAAAGTGAAAGATCACTACTAAACTCATTCTACAAGGCCAGAATAACCCTCATCCCCAAACCAGATAGGGACCCATCAAAGAAAGAAAACTATAGACCACTTTCTTTAATAAACATCAATGCAAAACTTCTCATTAATATTTTGGTTAAATGACTTCAATAACTAATCAAAACATTTTTCATTATGACCAAACAGGATTTATTCCAGGGATGAAAGGCTGGTTCAATAGAAGCAAATCAATTACTGTAATTCAACATATTAGTAGGAGCAAGGACATTAACCATCTCAAGGTGCAGAGAAAGCATTTTTTCTTTGGTCGGTCATGGGCCTTGAACTCTGGGCTTGGGCACTGTCCCTGTGCGCTTCAGCTCAAGGCTAGAATTCTATCACTTAAGCCACAGCACCACTTTTGGTTTTCTGGATGGTTTATTGGAAATAAGAGTCTCTTAGACTTTACTGCCCGGGGTGGCTTTAAACTGGAATCCTCAGACCTCAGCCTCTTGAGTAGCTAGGAATACAGGCGAGAGCCACCAGTGCCCAGATACAGAAAGCATTTGAAAAGATCCAATACCCCTTCATGATGAAAGTTCTGGTGAAATTAGGAATTCATGGAACTTTCCTCAATACAATAAAGGCTATATATGACAAATCTAGAGCCAGCATTAGATTTAACGGTGAAAAGTTAAAAACATTTCTTCTTGAATCAGAAAAGAGACAAAGATGCCCACTCTCCACTCATCTTCAATTTAGTATTAGAATTCCTAGCCAGAGCAATAAGGCAAGAGGCAAACATAAAGGGGGTCCAAATATGGAAAGAAGAAGTAAAACATTCCCTCTTTGCAGATGACATGATGCTATGTTTAAAGAACCCCAGTGAATCCTCTCCCAAGTTACTAAAGTTGATCCAAAACTGTGGCAAAGTAGCAGGGTATACAATTAACCCACAAAATTCAGTAGATTTTTCTGTATGCCAACAATGACAAGAGTGAAGCTGAAATCAGAGCAACAACTCCTTTTGTAAAAGCCTTAAAAAATAAAAATAAAATACCTAATACAATACCTATGAATTAATTTAACCAAATAGGTGAAGCATCTCTATGATGAAAACTATGAAAACCTTAAAAAGGACATTCAAGCAGATTTAAGGAAGTGGATTAACCTTCTATGTTCCTGGATTGGGAGAATTAACATCATGAAAATGGCAATACTACCCAAAGCTAGCTACAAATTCAATTCAATAAGTATTCTCCCTCTCCCTGACCCTCTCCCTCTCTCTCCTCCCACCCTTACCTTTCTTCTTTCCCTCTCTCTCTTCTCTTTCTCTCCCTCTATCTCTCCTCCCTCTCCTCTTTTTTCTGCCAGTCGTGGGGCTAGAACTCTCCTACTTGAGCCACAGCTTCATTACATGCTGTTTTGGTAGCTAAGTGGAGATAAGAATCTCAGGAACTTTTCTGCCCCAGCTGGGTTTGAACCACAATCCTTAGATCTCAGCCTCCTAAGTACCTAAGATTACAGGGGTGAGTGACCAATACACTGGATCAATTTTCTTTTCACAAATCTTTAGATGATTATTTTTCTATATTTACTACCTCATCTGATTGTGGTATGAGTCAGACAGGCTGTCACTTTCCTGTATTGGAGGGGTGGTGAGAAGGTTGAAAGGGGTGATATTGATCAAGATATTAACTGCTCTGTGAACTGGCAACTCTTTATATATCTACTTAAGGATAATAATAAATAAGAAATGAAAAAATTCCATGGTTCCAAAGTACCAGTCTCATCTGGTTTAATATTTGACTAACTTTTCTTTTTTTTTAATTGTGAGAATACCATACAGAGGAGTAACAATTACATGGGCAAGATAATGAGTACATTTCTTATCAAGCATTGTTGCCTCCTCTTTGCTTCCCCTTCCTATTCCTTCCCATACTCCCCCCTCCTCCCACCAGATCTCCCCCCCCCCGCATCCTCCCTCCACCCCCTACCAAAGTTGTAAAGTTTGTTTTTCGACATAACGACTTGTACATCTCATTGTTGCAATAGGTCCACCTGTTGCCTAACTTTCCTTTGCTGGCTATTTTTCCTGCAGTCAGTTCTTAATTCTAGAGTTTCTTAAAGTGACAGGTAGGGCCTCTATTTTTCCTTCACTTTCCATAGGCAAAATTCATGTCTCTACTGCTAGATTTCATATATACAGATTTTATGTCTATATTTACATTTAAGTATATGTCTTTATCTGGACAGCCATTGTGAACCCTAACAGCACCTTTCAGAAATGTTTGGAGATACACATTCGTCACAATAATATGGGGGAGATATTATCTAATCAATTGAGTCATTAAAACCTTTAAATGTACTATAATCTGTGCTGGGAAGGTGGCTCAGTGGCAGAGCACTTGCCTTGCATGCATGAAGCCCTGGGTTTGATTCCTCAGCACCACATAAGCAGAAAAAGCTGGAAGTGGCACTGTTGCTCAAGTGGTAGAGTGCTAGCCTTCAGGTAAAAAGTTCAGAGACAGTGCCCAGGCCCAGAGTTCAAACCCCATGACTGGCAAAAGAAAAAAAAATGTCCTACAGTCTGCACATGGGCAAGACAGCTCGGCCACCATTACTTCCCTCCCTTGCCAACAAAGAAACACCAGGGCTCATTGATCAACAAAGCTTGATGTCTTTACCTCCCAAACTTAATTCTGGTAGTATCAAGTTTTCCCCAACTCCACTTATAGACACCCTGTGTGTACCGTCTCCCCTATCACCTATTTTTTGTTCTATTTCACTAACCTCTTTCCTGTTCATCTAGCTGCTATACTTGATACATAAGATCCATTCACACAACTCCTGAAAACTAACCTGAAGAACCTAAATTGGATCACATTACATCTCTCAACACATTCCAATGTCATTCCTTTGTACTGAAAAAAAAAATGCATCTCAAAGACCATATATAGCCTTAGGCCTTCCTTTTTCTTTTTCTTTTTCTTTTTTTTTTTTTTTTTGGTCGGTTGTGGGCCTTGAACTCTGGGCTTGGGCGTTGTCGTCAGCTCTTCAGCTCAAGGCAAGTACTCTACCACTTAAACCACAGCACCACTTTTGGCTTTCTTGTGGTTAATTGGAGATAAGAATCTTACAAACTTTCCTACCCAGGCTGGCTTTGAATCGCAATCTTCAGATCTCAGCCTCCTGAGTAGCTAGGATTACAGGCATGAGCTGTAAACTTTATTTACAAACCTCTTCACTCCACTCAGAGTGAGTTTCTCCTCAGAGCTTTCAACATTTTTTGTGAGGGGGGTCAGTCATGGGGCTTGAACTCTGGGCTTGGATGAAGACCCTCAGCTCTTCAATTCAAAGCTAGCACTCTATCACTTGAGCCACAGCACCACTTCTGGTTTTCTCAGTGGTTTATTGGACATAAGAGTCTCATGGACTTTCCTGCCAGGGCTGGTTTTGAACTGCTATCCTCAGATCTCAGCCTCCTGCATAGATAGGATTACAGGCATGAGCCACCAGTGCCTGGCAGTTTTCAACATTTTTATATCCATAAGCTTTGCCACTTGTATTTCCTACTTCATGAATTCACTGATGCCAAGTTTACATACATACGTACATACATGCATACATACGTATACATAATAATATGACTTCTTCTACATGTTGCCTTTTAGAAAAAGAACTTAATACTAATGAAGATATCGTGTATTCCTAATGGTGTTTATTTTCCAACTGAATTATAAACCAGTTACATATAAGATTAATGTTGATCATTCTATCATTTGTAGCAGTACTAAACATACCTCATATACTGGTGAAGTCTTTAATGTCAACAACATACTTCAGATCTACACACTTCAGATTGTCACCAGTTTTTGTGAAGTGTAATTGCTACTCATTCTTGCCTTGCTGTTATTCTACTCTATTCTAAATAATTGAGGCATTCTGAAATTTGATACCTAGTGAAACCTGTATTTCACAATGAAAGCAGAATTAGAGTGAAGATAAGTTATGTGCCAAAATTCTAAGAGTTACATATACTAGCTCTTCCTTACAATAGCTGTATAAGATAATGACTATTGTTTTCCTCCTTTTACACTTATTTATATATTTTATTCTTTTATTTTTTATTATAAAGGTGATGCACAGAGGTGTTACAGTTACATAATTCAGGTATTTAGTAGATTTCGTTTTTTTTAATTGTGAAAATACTATACAGAGGAGTTACAATTACATGGGCAAGATAATGAGTACATTTATTATCAAGCATTGTAGCCTCCTCCTTTGTTTCCCCTTCCCATCCCTTCCCATCCTCCCCCTGCCCACCCACCCAATCCTACTCCCCGCCCACCAAAGTTGTAAAGTTCGTTTTCGACGTAATGAATTGTACATCTCATTGTTGCAATGGGTCCACCTGTATCCCTATTTAAACGATTTGTTTTTTCCCTTCCCCTCCACAAATTATACCGACATCAAATACAATGAAAGTGTCACATTCTCTCTCATTTTTTCCCCAAATTTTCTCTCTCAACCTTTCTCCCCTCTAAGTTGTATAGTTGGTTTCCAAGATGGTGTCTAGTGAGTCTATAGTGTCATAGTGAGTATCGCTGCTGAATTAGTTCATGCTTTGTCCCACCATTTCTGCGCTTCCCCTTCGCCTCCCGAAATCACATACATTTGCATATAAGATAAAAGGTACCAAAATCATACATAGAGACAAAAGGCAAAACGGGGAACGAACAAAGAGTAAAATAATGTCTTGTTTCTATTTCTTGGAGTTCATTTCCTCCTTTTACATTTAAAAGAAATCCTACAGGAGTTAGAACACAAATTTAACACTCAACAAAATAGCGAGTATTGATATGTTCCCTTAAATCCAATAGCATGATTTCCAGGTTACTATTCTTGACTCTCAACAAAAATTTTGCTTTGGATAAATTCGATGCAGTGGATTATTTTCTTTGTTGTTTTGATTTTGTTTTGATATTACTAGTGTTTGAACTCAGGGCTTCTCACTGCTAGACTTGAACTCGACCAATTAAGCCACCCTACTTATTAATGACTGTTTTTTTTAATTTTAATTTTTATTTTTTGTGAACATACTATACAGAGGGGTTACAATTACATGGGCAAGATAATGAGTACATTTCTATCAAGCATTGCAGCCTCCTCCTTTGTTTACCCTTCACATCCCTTCCCAGCCTCCTTTGTATATCCCAGAATCCTTTGTATATCTGTATAACTTTTTAAAATTTTACAAGCTTGCTTTCTGCCATTTACAGAATTAAACATGTCTCAACTCTTCACTAACCTCAGTGATAAATAATATTGTTGCTTTGTGGTACATATGGAAAATTTGTTTCTTCTTTGAAAATGTGAGTCTTCAGATGAATACACTAACACATCTCTGATTATTAGAGTGGGAAAATGCTAAAATCAGGAAAATAAATTACTCTAACAATGAGCTTTGGCAGTGTAATGGTCCATTTCAAGTAAGGAGCAAAGCAGACAATGTTTGACAAGCTCCTTTTGGAGATAATCCTTTAAGTTTTGTGATGATCAACAATCCAAAACAATTAAGAGGAACAAAATTTAAGAATAAAAAAGTTAAGAAAAGCCCATTAATTGTCATTTCTATTGAAAAGAATATATCTGTTACTTATAACCATAAAGAAACCTGCTAATTTTCACAAAAGGCTTAAGATTCAACAGGCTCAGCAGCAACAGATTCACAGAACAACTATGAACTTCAGGAATGAAAATCTACATTAAAAGAGCATTAGGAGCCAGGCTGAAATGGAGAGAAATGAAAAGATGGAGAGAAAAGTCTTGCTAGGTAACCCATTTGACTTTAGGAGCCATCTGGTCTCTTTTCATGCTTCATATCCACTGTCCTCTACCAGCATAGCTATTGACATGGTTTTTGGGTCCCTAATTAATTATAATCAATGTAGAATGGTAGGGCAGGGCCACATAACCATTTACATTTTGTTTTTGGTGAGATATTTGCCTGTTTATGATAAGATTTTGAAGGATGTTTTTAATATCAATGTGAACTTAATATGTTCACTTTATTGGTTTCTGCGTAATTAACTAAATCTAAATCTCATGCCTATTTTGAGCAATCAAAAGAATGGATATCATCATTGACTGACGAAACAGTGGTAAATGTGTGTGAATTTTGTAAGCAGTAGAGTCAGTTCTTGAAATAGAATTTAAGGCCAAATGAGTTAGAATAAAATTTTCCTTCTACAATATGTATCAAATGTAATAAATTCCTTTAATTTCATAATTTATAAAGGAAGAGATAGCTGACAGATATCGATAGATATCTGGAAATTTTGAGCAAGGTATTGAGTTTTTGCTGAACTTCATAAGTCAAAAATTTTAGAAATTTCAAAAGCAAATGCTTTCCTTCTTTTATTTTCCATCACATTTGTTCACTTAAGATCACTAACATAAAAAAGGGTAATTTAGAAATTTTATCAAATCCAAAAGATAGCCTACAAACTTTTCTTCCACAATGATTAAAATGATCAATTATATTCGTAAGTACTTTAGGACTATATTTATTTTTACATTCCCATTGCTATGGTGTCAATTATGTCATAGTAAAAAATCTTACTATGCCTGTTTCATACAATGCTTGCATCTACCATATTGTTCAGTTTATTGTGAAAATTATATGACTATTATCAGCCTTTCTTTTAGACATCCTCCTCATTCATTTTTTTGTTTTTTAATATGTTTTTATTGTACAAATACTATACGGGGGTGTTACAGTTACATGAGCAAGGTAATGAGTACATTTCCTATCGAGTGTTATTGCCTCCTCATTTGTTTTCCCCTACTATCCCTTCCGTCCCACCTCTACAATTACACTCCCTCCCTATCCCCTTTCCCCCCCCACCCCTCACCCCTGCCTAAATTGTAAAGTTCGTTTTTCAACATAGTGTCTTGTACAACTCATTTTTACAATGGGTCAACCTGTATCCTTATTTCAGCATTTTGGTTTTTTTTTCCCTTCCCCTCCCCAAATTAGAGAAGGGTTTATACAAGATGCAGGACACCAACATCAAATACAGTGAAAACAGGGGTTATACCATGAGGGAGGAACATACAAAGAAACAAAAAATCACATGGTACATTATTAATACATTAGAAACAATAGCAAGAAAGACAAACCACTTGTGTCCCTATCTTGGGGTTCATTTCACTTAACCTCATCTTATCTTGTCATATGTACATAGTTTTATAGCTTTTCTGCTTATCCCAGACATATACTGGTTATTGCAAATAAGAGACACCATGGGACCTATGTTTCTTTGTGCCTCGCTTACTTCACTTAATACATTTCTTTCCAAGTCTTTCCATTTCCAAACAAATGGTGCAATGTCATTATTTCTGATGGAGGCATAAAATTTCATTGTGTATACATACCTCATTTTCTTGATACATTCATCTACTGAGGGGCATCTGGGTTGTTTCCATATCTTAGCTATGGTAAAATTAAATCCTCCAACAACAAACCCTCAAAGAAACAACAGCTGATAAATAAGTGGGCTAAAGACTTAAAGAGAAACTTCTCTGAAGAGGAAATAAGAATGGCCAATAGACATATGAAGAAATGCTCAACATTTCTAGCCAGAAAGAAATGTAAATCAAAACAACCTTGAGATACCACCTCACCTCAGTTAGAATGGCTATAATCAAGAACTCTAATAACAACCGATGCTGGAGGGGATGTGGCCAGAAGGGAACCCTACTGCATTGTTGGTGGGAGTGTAAACTTGTTCAACTTCTTTGGAAAGCAGTATGGAGGTTCCTCAAATGACTCGTCATAGAGCTCCCCTATGACCCAGCAATCCCACTTTGGTGCATTTACCCAAAGGATCACAAACAAGACCATACTAAAGCTACCAGCACAACTATGTTTATTGCATCATTATTTACCAGAGCTAAGATATAGAACTAACTCAGATACCTCTCCGTAGATGAATGGATCAAGAAAATGTGATACACACACACACACACACACACACACACACACACACACACACACACACACACACACACACACACACACAATGGAATTCTATGCACATTCAGTTTTAAAATAGCTAAAATATCTTCACAAAATATAAAATGATCTTCAGTTTTATTTCTTGTTTCCTGAAAAGACCTTAACTAATTTGATCAAAGATGTCTACCATGCAATGTACTTCACTATCAGGCTTTAAGGTTGCCCTGATCTGTGGTCTTATCCTCATCACTTGACAAGGGCCCATTAAAAATAACTCATTCTTAAAAACAACAACAACAATACTTTTTTCATCCCCTAGGGAAGAAAGAGGAAATTACCTTCTTCCACATACAATAATACATGTATAGCTCACATACCCCCCCAACAGAATGTGATTAAACCAAATGAGTATTAAGAATGCAAAAGAAAAGACCATAATTCAAATCCACTCAGTTCTTTCTATCTTATCTGTTTCTGTAAAGATTCTTTAAAGACTGAAATTCTGGAGGAATGATTGGTGCTTTTCATGTAAAATAATGCTTCTATTTAATGCTAACATATAATCTGATGATGGTTTTGCTCATGATCTGATACCAAGACACAAAAATCTCTCAAAAATGCTTAATGTTTACCTTTGCTTTGCATATTCACACCACTGTCAGTTGCATTCTTCACTGACCACATACATGGTCCATCATCAGTGCATGTGGATGAATGGAAAATGTTAATGGCTGCAATTTATTTTGTCAGTTGTGGTTCTTGAACTCAGGGGTTGAGTGCTGTCCTAATCTATTTTTGCTAAAGGCTAGCACTCTACCACTCCCAGTTTTCTGGTGGTTAATTGGAGATAAGAGGCTCATGGACTTTCCTTCAATTGGATCCTCAAATCTCTGCCTCCTGAGTAGGTAGGATTATAGTTTTGAGTTGTGAGGTAGGATTGTAGTTGTGAGTTGTGTCACTGGAACCTGGCTATGGCTGCAATTCTTGATTGGACATAAGGTGATGAATGTGAATGTGTTGATATTGTGAAAGCAACTGGTGTATAAGGAGTAAAATGAAAGCTCTGGCTTGTCTAGAAAAGAGCCAAGGTATTTAATGGCCTTGATTTACACTGTGGCTCTGCTGCTTAGACCTTTGTAAGTTTGTTAGAGAGTGATTTGCTTTTAGTTGTTCATGTTTAAGACTAAATATAGTTCATACTCTCTTTGAATAACATGTTATGTGCACTTTCAAAGCATATCAGCTACTTGCCTGTTGTTCTCTTCAAGTTTGGGCAGTTTGAAGCATAAATGATCATCTTGCTTCACAAGCTGGTTAGCCACATACCCTGGTTTGTTCTTATTAATCCTGCATCACATTTATGGTACTAGCATCCCTATTACGTGCTGCCTTCTTTAGGTTTGAAAATCTCCTTGTTTGGATAATAAATTTTACGTTCCCTCTGTCCATAGTGGAACTCAACAGATCAAAATTTGTCTTTGTAATCTTGGAAAAGCAAAAAATGAGTGAAAGTCAAAGGCTGCATTGCAGAAGGAGTCATGTACCAGTGCCTCACACCTGGAATCCTAGCTACTCAGGAGGCTGAGGTCTGAGGATAGCAGTTAAAAGTCAGCCTGGGCAGGAAAGTCTGTGAGCCTTGGAAAGTGGTGCTGTGGTTCAAAGTGGTAGAGCACTAGCCTTGAGCAATAACGCTGATGGGCAGGGCCAAGAGTTGAAGCCCCAAGATCAAATAAATAAATACATAAACTGCAGAAGGGACCCAGTTAAGGAATTGAAGGAAGAACATTTTGAAATCATCATGTGCAGTTAAGCATTGAAATTCCCTTAAAAAGCATGAATTTTTTCAGTTCCTAAGGTTCCAAGCATGAGACTGAAAACAGGGAGACTAAATTTAGGAGGAATAAAGAAATGCCAAGGTTTTTCCAGTATGATGAGGGAGGAAAATAATTGGGAGAAAGAGAATTCAGATGAATTCTCTGAACAAAAATTCATGGATGCATGCCAGGGATTTTCAAGTCCATTTTATGACTAAATAAAAGTATATGGGTCAAGAAATAGATTACATCTATTTCTTAGAAAATGAATACTCTGGTCTCCACGTAAAGGATTAGGATCAGGTTTTGCTTTGTCAACACAAGAGAATTGTCAGGACCTCTTAACTAAGATTAATAATAAGTGCTATTAGGAACTGTGGGCCTTAGCCAGCACCAGTGGCTCACATCTGAAGAACTTACAGGAAAATAAAACAAAACTTAAAACGATATCAAATTCCTAAACAACAGTTTAAGTTTCTCGATGACAAACGTTCTTCATTTTCAAGAATTAAGGGACTAAGTCCTGAGGACCTGTGTTAGGCAGTCTTAGTGAAAATGAGGCCCTTAAATTCACACACACACACACACACACACACACACACACACACACACACACACACACACACACACACACACACACACACACACACACACACACACACACACACAAAGGCTACTTTCTGTTGTTCTGATTTATTTTATTTATATTATAGCAAAGAAACCTTCAAAAGTTTTCTTTCCAAATAGTATAATATTTGCATTAATATTCTTTCATTGACCACTAATCAGATTTTCTCCTGAGGGCTGAGTGGTGACTGAGCATATTTGAGAGGGAATGTCAGTATAGGGAAAGGCCCGTCCAGCAGTAGAGCCAATCCAGTGGCACCTAGAATATCACTAAGCAGGCATGCCATCCTACCTGAGCATCCCTCCTCCTTCTAAATCTTATTAGACAGTCAATCTAGGACAGGAGTGAGAAGCAATTTTACTGCCTGACAATTTAACACTCAAGTGAACTCAGATGAATTTACTACCCACCTTACCTCTGTTTACAAATTAGTAGCTAAGTGCTATCAATTTTGCAAAGATTTGGAGCTTACTTATTCTGAAGGGACAATAAAAACTAAGTAATATTAAAAAAAGAAATCTCTGCAACTTGATGAACTGGAATTTCAGCATTGATTGTATGCATAGGTAAAATATTGCCTCTGTCCAGTCATGGGTGTGCAAATAGGCATAGTTCCTTTGGAAAATTGGACCTGATAATTTTTACTTTTTACTTTTGAAAGAAGCCATTGAGGTCTTACAGGGAAGGAAAAAACCTGCCATTGAAAGAGTTCCTTCTATTGCTACTGTTGCTTCTGATTCCCCAGTCTATCAGCACCCATCTGTCTCTTATTTGAGTTAAATTTTGTATTGAGTTAAGCTAGTACGTGTCAGTGTAGTATTTGGTACACAGGACATGGAATCATGATTTTATCTTTTTTTCCTAGTGACACTTGGGAAGCACAGCTTTTCTTTTTATGTGTGTGTGAAAGGTATTTCAGATAAAAACATATTTTGCTTAAATACAAATTGATGAAAAAGTTTTTAGGAAACTTAATAACTAGTGAAATCTTAAAACGAGTATATCTAATATTAATAACTTATTTCTGGGTGGTAGTTTATTTTTATGTATATAAATGCAATTTGCCACAACATATAACCCTTAAAATTCCTGATTTTGATGTAAAGCCACATGCTTGTCAGAGATTATACTCAGTGAATGCACTAAGCTTGAAACTATATTCACGACCTGAATGATGTGCCCTGTAATTTCTGTTTTTGCTGTCAGATATGAAACTCATTAGTGTTTGTGGTTTCAATGCACATGTATGGAACAGAAAAAGTATTCATTATTATGAGCAAGAAGATGGTTTTCACTTTGCAGGTAAAAAAGAAAGTAAATGAGAACAGGAAAAAGAATTAAAATTTTCATATGAATTTATGATATAGTTTTTTATATTATTTACTAAATACTGATAAATGTTTTATTTTAACAGGAAAGTTCCTGCCAGAATTGAATTTTCCTTTTAATGGGTAAGTGACTTTTAAGAAATTTAATATAAAGTTATCATAATTTCTGATTTATACATTGAAAAGCCTATTCATTTTACAGCCTTCTGGCTGACAGCTGTGTTGTTCAAAGGTGAGGATGTATAGTATTAATTATCTTAAGATCCTAGCTGTTGTTCAAGGTACTGTAATTATGTGTAAAGGACAGATGGGCATATTTTTTGTTTTAGTTAGAGTAATTAATTAACTGGGTGATTTCAAAAAGAAATACCTGTTAAAGTAAGATTAAAAAGAACACAGTTCAGTTTGATCACATTTGTGTTGGTTCTGGATGGATTTAAATATTTTTCATGGAAATTAGCCAACAACTTGAGTTAGAGCTATTGTTTTTGAATTTATTTTTCATCTTCAATTGGTTGATTAGAATTACAGAAGATTACTCATTTCAAAAGTTAAAAATTGTTGTCTATTACTAAGAAGACTATATATTGTGTACTTGAATGTATCTATATTTTCTTTTTTTATTTTTATTTTTATTTTAATTTTTAATTTTAGTTTATTTTATTTGTGAACATACTGTACAGAGGAGTTACAATTACATGGGCAGGATAATGCGTACATTTCTTACCAAGCATTGCAGCCTCCTCCTTTGTTTACCCTTCACATCCCTTCCCAGCCTCCCCCCTCCCCTGTATCTATATTTTCAAATTAAGTAATACATTAGTTTCAGTCTTGAATTAAACTTTAGCATTGACTCAATGTAATTAAGGTTCTGGAAATTCTACAAGACATAAAAATACACTTAGTGCTTAGGTGCAGCATATTCTTTATTTCTCTAAAAGGGTGTATCTTCAAAAGACACACCCTTCAATAGTTTGCACCATGGACACCATTCTTTCTTCCTATTCTTAGTTCCAGGTTTCACTTGCGTTATTTGTGGGTGAAATATTTTTCTTACTTTTATCCATGTAAACATATATGTGAAGCTAGAAAGATTTTTTACCCTCAGGATATTTGAACACTCCTGATTAACTCTATGTTACAGTGTTAACATCAATAAGTTCATCTATCTAATCATTGTTCATTGGTTGCAGTTCCATGATCAGGTTATGTTGATAGATTAGCCTGGTGAACTGCATGCTAACATTCATGTTAAGTTAGATTGTTGGAAAAGAAATACATTTTACTGGAGCTTGGCAATTTCTGAATCGTACTATTACTATGAAAAGCTCTGAACTGTTTTGGTAGCAGCCCACAAAGCTGTCAGTTGACCAAGAAGTATTCTTAAAAGTACATTTCACAATTTTTTCCATGTCACAGTGGTTGTTAACTTAAATAGAATTAAGAAAATATTATTTTGATACATTTACCCTTGAATTATGTAAACATATAATTACAAGTTATGACAGACTGTGTGCAAAGTATATTGCACAAGAACAATCAAAAAAAGTAAAATGACATTTACTGAACTTATTTTCTCCCCATATGTAAATGTTGTAATCAATTGATACTCTACTACTACTCTACTTACTTGCTGTGTGACCTAAACAAATAGCTCAAAATATCTGAAATATTTTTATCAATTGCCTAAATGGGTATAATAATATATATTTGCACCAGACTGATCTAAAGATGCAGAAGGTGATTTTTCCAGTTAGCTTCCCACATTTCTCTAAGAGTATTTCTATTGTTATTTGCTTAGAGCTGATTTTTTCAGTTAGCTTCCCACTTTTCTCTAAGAGTATTTCTATTGTTATTTGCTTAGAGCTCCAGATATATTCCATTCTGGAGTGGTATCTATGTGCACATTCCAGCACTGACCAGCAGTCCTTTCATGAATAAAAACAATTTTTATCTTACAAACTCTTTAAGTGCATTAAATAATTCTTTCCTTTCTAGCCTTTTCTTCATTGTTTTACTTAAGCTCTTTGCTGCCAGGAGACTAGTCTATATTTTGTATGTATATATGTATATATATACACACACACATACACACGCATATATATGTAAAGTAAATATACACACACACATACACACGCATATATATGTAAAGCCTGGAACCAAAGTCTAGTTCTAGCTTCTTTCATTTGTTTATCTCTCTTCAAAAAGAAAGGCTACTGCTGGGTAATGGACTAATTGCATCGCTGAAACTGGCTCACTTGATGACCTAGCTGATATCTCTGCTTTCATGTGCTTTTGTGAAGACTTCAACCAAATGCAAGTTTGGGACTCAACGCCTTTCAAAGGCATCCCTCATAACTATGAAAGTAGGGTTGTTTATTGTATGCAATTAATGTAAAAAATCCATATGAGTTTTCACATTCATAATCTTTTTTAATCTTCCCCTCCTGTGTCACTGGAGATCAAAACGCTTCCAACAGACATAGACTGATAGCCGGTCTTATGAAAATTCGGAACATATGATTTATTTTAAAATCTTCTCTGCATTGTCTCCAGGTCCTCTTTTATATATTCTTAGCTTCCTTCAAAACTTTAAGGATAATTTGCATTTTTAATTCAGTTGTGCTTGTCAAAAATTTCCTTACACCTCAGCCAAACAATACTCTATATGTGGGAAGGAATTGTATGTCTGTGTTTGTAATCAGAAAATCAAGGACATGATGAGGTGGTAAAGTGAGAAGGGTAAATACGGATTAATTCTGGGGCTTCTGATATGCAGTGCAGTCCAAGTGTGCCAGCAGTATTCTACCAGTTGAAAGAAATTCATGTCACTTGCTACAGAATTTATTCATATATATGGAAACCTAAAAGAGAAAACCAAAAATATGCATTCCATGTAGTAATTGAATTCAACAACTCAATATGCCAGACTTTCACCAGGCTACTTGCCAGTATAAACGCAACATAGCCCAAGAGCTTGATTCTTTTTTAATCAAAACAAAACCAAAACTGAAAATTGTTTACAAACGATGATATTCAATTTTTAAAAGAAGTATCTGCTTGTATGAAGTATGAATATATGTATATATAATGGATTTTTTTTGGATTGACCATACTGTTTTTTGATTGATCAAACTGTTTTCATGAGAACATAGAAGGTCCTCTGTATCTCATTTGCCTGGGTTCAGAGAACCAATTCCAGTGACTAAGAAAAGCCGATCTCTTTGTACAACTACTTAATAAAATAAGGTTTAAAGGGATGGGAAGGGGAAACAAAGGAGGAGGCTACAATGCTTGATAAGAAATGTACTCATTATCTTGCCCATGTAATTGTAACCCCTCTGTACAGTATTTTCACAATAAAAAATATATAAAAATTAATAAAATAAAATAAGGTTTAAAAAATACATAAGTTGAAAACTATTTTAAATTGAAAAGAAGAAAAACAGACAATGGATTCACAAGAACATGTGAATTGACCTCTAGATGCCAAGCTAATTGTTTCAATATTGAAAAACTGAAAATTGATATTTATTGATTTTTATCTTGACGTTTTATGTTGAATTTTGTTATTTCTGAAAAGTTGCTACTGAATTCTAAGGCTTTATCTCACAGCTATCATCTAAATTACTGTATCATCTTGAGTCAGAATTTACTAGTTACGTTTGTTATAAAACAGTTTGGCAGGGAGGTGTGGCTGTTGGAAGAGTGCTAGCCAATGAGCAAAAGCATCAGATATGCAGTTTGATTCCTGTTCTCAGACCTAAAAAAAAAAACAAAGCAGTTTATTTCTATATGAAATGATGGAATTTTCATTTCTTAGTATGTAGACAAAAATCTTGTATTAATTTACATAGTGTTGTTAAGATGTGATCATGAGAACAAGATCTTTAGCTGGGTATAGAAGTTAGGAGTTTGGCAAGGGCATCTCTTACGAGTATGAGAATCCCTTAAACCTGCACTTACAAGTTCAGAATAAATTTCCTTACTTATCATTCAATTTTTTCTAGTAGACTGAAAAATCATGAAAACTTTATCTAAAACGTAATTTCTAGCATAAATTATTTTAAATATACATCATATATCATTGATCATCTTGCCATGTGCAAATATCCAACCTATTTTCCTTTATGTTTTGATCTCTTCTTTCAAATTATTTTCAGAGATCAAGATGGGATATGAAAACATTGTTTCCTATTCTTGAAACTTTACAATACATTCTTTTCATTCCGGGGTTCTTTTACCTTTGCTCTAATAAAGGGGTTTGAACAGAGGACTTTGTGCTCTCACTGGACTTTTTGGCTCAAAGCTGGTCCTCTACCATTTGAGCCACACCTCTACTTCAGGATCGTTGATGGTTAGTTGGAGCTAAGAGACTAATGAACATTTCTGTCTTTGAGCTTTGTTTTTCACATCTAAGCCCCCTCAGTAACTAGGATTGCAGTCATAAGACAGGATTTCTGACTTGTTTACTAGATTTTTCTCAGCAACTTTTATTTTATATAGAATAATGGTAGATGTACTTTCATTTCCACTTCTACAAATGAATCTCAATGTAAATGTAGGTTTGTCTCTCACAACTCTAGAGGGTAATTCAGAAAAGTGCATGCCATCTTTCCCCCTTCAGAATTCCAAACAGTTAGTTCCATTTAAACATGTAATACCTGCAAAAATTTTCGTAGTGGAATCATAATAAAAATAGGTATAGATATTATACCTTGAGTTAGAATAAGCTTTTCTTTCCACAATGTATTATATATTGTATAAATAGCACCAAAAGTAGGTGTCTTGGGATGAATTTAAAGAAGACAAACACGTACACTATAATCCAGTCAGAATAACCCATAGATAATTAACAATGACATTTCAGTATACTCTTCTATATCTTTATTATGTATATCTCTGTGTTGGAATTTTTACCTATATATAGTAAACAGATATAATCCAACACCCTTTCTTATATAAACCTTTTCCATTTTGTTCTCTATCCCATACATCCTCAAGTTGTCTGTTGCAGCTCAGTGAGGGTGACACAGAAGAAATTAGGAGAGACAAGGGTGAGATCAGTCATTACTTTCTGTGTTTCTCATATCAAGGTCACTGCAATCTATATCCTTCACACCTCTCAAGTTCTTCTAGGTTCATCTCCTGCCTAGCCACTCTCCTGTTTGGAACTTATTGCTTCCTGAATATTCTACCTTCAGCTCTGATAATGGTTCCTTCCACTTATGACCTGAGAATTGTCCTAATTTGAAGGACATACTGTGTGTTTCCACATTAGACATTGACTCATACTGTGCTTTCTACAGCTGAAGTATCCCTTACTTGAAATGCTTGAGAACAGAAGTGTTTGGGGAATTTGATGTTTTAGGGAGATGAGATTTGAAGAGACTTGAGGATGGCATTCAAGTCTAAATATATAATGTATTTATATTACATATGCATCTTCTGCAAATAACACAATGGGACTTTATATATTATTGTGGTGAGGTCAGATACCTCATGATGTGAAATTCAGAATTGTTCAACTGAGAAATCATGGTGGCATTCAAAGAATTTCTGATTTGGATGGATTTTAAATTCTAGATTGTGAGATAAGAGAAGTTCCATATGCACATGTTTTTATGTGCTTTTGATATCATTTTCTCATACTCTAGCGTCTTTCTGCTCTACATGTACTATAAGTGAATACTTTACCTTGTTTTCTATTTTTTTTCAATTAGTGGTAATGCCTTAATGAGCATTTTTATAGATACACACAGCTCTTTTATTTCTTTTGGATGAAATCCCAGAAGTGAACTAATGGCGTTAGCTTCCAAATAGTCTATTATTATTAGTGCAGCAGATTTATAATCAAAAGAAACACTCTGTCATTCTTCATCTGCATCATCTTTATATTCCTTCAAGTAGCTCATTCTACTGCTTAAAAATAGGCAACATTAGCTTTCCAGAATCTAGGATTTCCTCAAGAGATGTTCTAAGATTCTTCTTTTTCTTTTAACTTATAAGATCATCAACCTAGTTTTCTTAATTAGTTCCTTGAAAAAAAAATGTTCTTTAGTGTCTCAAAACCAGGCCATGTTGAGCAGAGACATAGCAGTCCTTGCTACCAGATAGCTGAGCAAGACTTCAGGCAGTCTGCTGAAAACCCTCCGCTATGCATGTAATCCATGCTTCATTTGGCTTAATTTATGCTAGTTTGTATCTACTGTATTCAGGATGAAAAAACTCTACCTCCTTTAAATGTCTCCAGTCCATTTTTGTGTCCTATGGTGTTATAAACACAAAATTTCTTTCCCAACTTTAAGCACAGAAATTTCCATTCACTCGGTTTTGCTACTTTTATTATTATTATTATTTTTTACTATTTATCTGACTTGCTGCCTACCTGTTGGTCTAAAGCTTAGCAAACTGATATCTAAGATAAAATTCCTTAGAGGATATCAAACATCTTAGTCCCAACACTGGGCTACTGATGGAATCCAATATAATCATGAAGGATGAAATTGTGAACCAGAATTAATATGCAAGGCAGTTGACAATTGGCCAATTGGATATTGGAGCCAAGTTTTTTCAATATGGAATCTTTCATTTTATAACCCCAACTACGTGAAGCAGTTGAAATCAAAAGCAAATAAAACTGAAATTTGCCCTTTTTACCTTTTTTTAAAAAAATAGAATTAAGAATTTCATGCAACTCAAATACTCCATTTGTAATTATCACAATGACTAGGTAACATGAAAAGTATCATCAGAGTCTCAGCAGACTTCTACATCTTGTCTAATAGCCCAGGAAGAATAGATATACTAAATCTGTTGTATATTATAAATATTATTAATATTTATCTAACTGGAAAGGATATGTGTTCAGAGACATTGATTCAAGGAAAATACAACTTCTTCATAGAATTTTTTTCTTTAAAATGTTTTCCTTTCCACTTCTGATTAACCAAATGAAAATCAGTGAAAGATATTGATCAAAATGAATTATACTCACAAACTGACACATTGAATTGAAACCACGTTGTATAACTACTTAAAGATAATTTTAAAAAAATAAAAGGGAAAGAGAACTAGTTATGTGCCTGTGAACAAAGAAATAAACAAGCAACTGATAATTAGAATACCTTTCACTTTTTTAATGTTTCAATATGACTGATTCTCAGACTACATTTCTCAAGTAACTGGACATTACCAAAACCATTTTCAGTGGCCTGTAAGTTTTTTTATAAGGTTTTAATGGATATGTATTCATGTATAGCAGTTCTCATTATATATTACTCTTTTAAATAGTAGCGTTATTACTAATGTAAAGAAGAATCTGATTAATCACATTAAAATATTGCATATTTCAGAATTTTAATTTGTACTATTTTAATATTTTAAGCTTTAATAATTACAAAATAAAACATGTTTTAATTAAACATACATTTACTAAAGGTTAATAATTTATCAGCACTGAATTTCCTGTGCTTCATTTGCAGTATTTATATTTATATTTTATTTTTGAATGTTTTTTATCATTGTTAAGTGGATGTACACAGGAGTTGTCATTAAACAAAGCAGTTTATAATAACAGTCTTGATCAATGTTGCCCCTTTCAAGATTCTCACCCATCCAGTCCACCCTATCTCTTCCCTTACAGAGCACAAACAAGGCTACATTAAAGCTATCAACACAACCATGTTCATTGAAGCCTTATTTACCATAGCCAAGTTATGAAATCATCTCAAGTGCCCCTCAATTGAGGAATGGATCAAGAAAATGTGTTATAGATAAACATTGGGATTCTATTTGTCCATCAGAAAGAATGATATTGCACTATTCCCACAGAAATTGAAAGACTCAGGGAAAATATATTAAGTGAAGGAAGTCTGACCCAAAGAAACACAGGTTACATAGTTTCCCTCATTTGTGGGAGCTAGAATTTGACTATAAATCTACAAGTAAACACACTGGTTAGTATGCAAGAAGTTACAAATGATTTAACTAAAGTGTAATAGACTGTATAGTTCTTTAGAAAGACTAAGTCAAAACCCAACAAAAAAAGTACCAAGAAATGGGTATGGCAAGTGGGGAAGGTGTGAACCAATGGCAGGAAGAAGAATGCAGGCAAAATCCATTGTATGTACTACAGAATTGAGAAACTTAAAGGAAAGCATAGGGGCAAGCAGGGTGAAGATGTTGAAGGGGTGACAGAGGTCAAGATCCATTGTATACATGCACTCCTATGTTAAATGGCAAAGAAGAAAACAATATATAACTTAGTTTTCTTTTTTCTTTCAGCAAAATAATAAAAAGGTTTAGCGCTTGGCAGTACATTTGTGTAATCTCAGCAAGCTGAGAGCTAAAACAAGCAAGTTGAAAGTTTGGAATCAATGGCAATGACATAAGGAGATTATATTTTTAAGAGGACAGAGATAAAAAGGATGATTATGTTATGTTGTAGCCATCCTAAACATGTTGAGACTAGTTTATCCAGTTGTGAAAAGTATTTATACTCATTTTGGGAAATATATTTTTGAAAATTTCTAGGTTCTCTTTGTATTAGAGAGAAATACCAGTGTATTACTTATATCTCTCATCATTAATAAATGTTGGGTTAGGTACAGGAGGGGAAAATAGGGGAGAACAAACGAAGGGGTGAAATTATCAGAAAGCATTTTATGCATTACCTGACTTACAGAATTGTAACCCCTTTATACAACTACTTAATAACAATAAATAAATTAAACAACTGTTGAATGTAATTATTCACTTAGCATTTTATTTATTTACTTTTTAGTATCACTTATTTATTTGTGTGTGTGTGTGTGTGTGTGTGTGCGTGTGTGTGTGCGCGCGCGCGCGCGCGCGCGCGCGCGCGCACATGCGCGCGCATGCTGTTACTGGGGCTTATAATTGGAACCTCTCTCTCAGATTTTTCTATTCCTGTTTGGCACTCTACTATTTGAGCAACATTTATGCTTTTGGCTTTTACTGGTTAATGAAAGAGTCTCTCTGATCTGTCTGCCCATGCTGGCTTTTAATTGTGGTAAGTTGTATTCATTTTTAATTAAATTGTGTTAAAGTCTTACATCTCAGATTCCTAAATATCTAGGATCATAAGCATTTATATGATAGCTATAGCTAGCTCATTTATCATTTTACAATTCAATAATGATTTCTAGCCAATCTGATTATAGTCTGTCAGATTTCCCAAGCTATCCTTCTTTCCATGGTTGAAATCTGTCCAAACTTTTTTCTCAATTGCTCAACAACTTTCCACTATTTTTAGGCCCAAGGTTCTTATTTGAGCATGCAAGGCTCCTATTACATTGCCTATCTGTTCAAACTTTTCTTCCTACGCAATTGTAACACCATCCCTTCTAGACACTGTCCTCTATGAGAGATACTAAAACACCGCTTGTTAATTTCTACCTGTCTTCTATGAATCTTTCTATATGTAATCTCTAATTATGTTTACCACTTCCTAACTTCTATTTCACATATCTAAATTATTTATTTTTACTTACATAACACATAGTAGATTTTTATCCAATCATATTAGTAATTTGTTTTCTGAATTAATATTTTTGCTTCAAAATTATATTTAGTTAAAAAATATAGATATATTGTATCATTCATGTGTCCTGTAATAACACTTGAAACAAAACACTTGAGTGCATGTAGAAACAAAAGCAGATAATTTAGAAAAAGTTACAAAGATATTTTGGTCAAAATTAATGAGTCTAAGTTCTTACAGTATTGGGTCCAAATTATCTACAGGCTAATTGTTGTTATGTAAGCAACTCATTTTCAGGACCAGAGAGTTACTGAAGTCCATTAAAGCCTCAGGATTGCCCTGAATATAAAATGCACATGTACAGAAAATTTGTTTCACAGGTAGAAATTAACAAGCATTATTTTAGTATCTCTCAGTAGAGGACAGTGTCTAGAAGAGATGGTGGTACAATTGTGCAGGAAGAAAATTTTGAACAGATAGGCAACAGAGGAGGAGCCTTGAATGCATGATTACATAAATAATAAGTAAGATTACTAACTTACTTACCCATATTATTTACCAATATTGTTTATTATGATATCTTCATCAATTTTATATAGAACATCTATCAAGCCCTCAATACAATATGATTCTCTTTGACAAAAGGGGAATCTTGCAAAGGTCCTTGAAATTTATTCATGTCAAATTCCTGAGATTTATTTGTGAATGTGGGAAATGTCAGAAAGACTCAGCTCTATAATTCCCTCACTGAGTCAGTTCAGAGTATTGATTATGATGGTTGACAAGAAGACATTATAAGAGAGCATATTTGCATACTCTGATATCTGCCTTCAACATCTGGAAGTTCATTCTTTTCCCTAAGCCACTGTGATTTTTGCTGCAGAATGATTTGTGTCACATTGAAACATCACAAGGCAAGCTGTGTGTTGAGCTCTTCCAGTGCTCAGTGTAAGTCTGCAATTGCAGCATCTTTCCTTCTCACAGAAGCAGGGACCTGAGAGGTTTTTTGTTTGTTTGCTTTTTTGTTTTTTTTTCACTAATACTCTAACTCAATAAGAACAGTTTGTTCACAAAATGGGGAAGAATAAAGTTTATAGGCAATTACTTCGGAACTCTTTAAAGACTGGCAATTGGAAATTCTTTTTTTCAACTAGAATTTTTCAAGAAAGCTTTGGGAAATTAATTGTATAATAGCATTTTGAGCACACCATTTACATAGAATTAATATATTTGAAGCAGGGGATTAGCTTTTACAACTAGTTTAGTTCTACAAAATCTAGAGCTTCATTAACATTCTTCAGTTCAACTATGGAATAATTAGCATATATTTATTTGTTTTGAGATATTGGGAAATGTTTCAATTCACAGAAAAAACAAAATGCACATTCTTATTTTTCTCTTCTTCAGGAGAATCCAAAGATAAAAGTGATATTTCATTAGGCTTTGACCTTTTATAATGTGGAGCTAAACAATATTGTTTTTCGTAAAATGTGATAGGAGTATCTTTAGGGAAGGAATGATGAATATTTATTTAGGAATTGGCTATTGGCCAATTTTCTGTACCTAAAGCCTTAAATATTAGATACCAGAACATTTCAGTTTTCACATACTTATGATTGCCCACCCCCATTCACACACAATTGTGAAAGACAGATATACCTACACTACTCCATCTGTCAAAAGGTCCACTTGGTTGGAAGCTATCACTGGCATTTCTATTCAATCATAAAATGTTAAATGGGCATAAATTCCTGTTAACTGTCATAAGTTAGATGGTTACAACACAGAGAACATGCTAATTATCTCAGGCTCCTAAACTTTTGGAAGTAGCTTTTGAGAAAAAGGGAAGTAGTTAAAATGAAAATAATTTGTATTCTTGAAGTCAGTCTTTGAGACACTGGTAAAAGTTAGTGAGCATTTTTTTTAGTACATTCACTCTATTGTCATTAAGTTTTCCAGTACAGAATCTATTTGCCACTCCTCTCAGCAGAACCACTGTAATTGAGTGAATAGGTAAACTAAATTATGGATATTGAAGTCACATCTTGCTGAAGGGAACCAAAGCCCTAATATCTTCTTGAACAGAATGCTAAGAGTGTTTCAGTGCAGTAGAAAATCATCCTTCTAATTTTTTATTTCATGACATTTCACAGCACTAGGACATCATCAGGAATCACATCTTTCAAATACTTCTAAGTAATGGAGGATAACTAGACAAACAGTAAATTTTCATTCATTGTACTTCTGTGCTATTGCTTTATCATTTAATTAATATCTATGCATTATACTCATTCATCTCTATGCCCTTAATGTTATTAAAATATGTGCTCATAATACAAAGCATCTGAATGCACTTATTGATATTAATTTACTTTGAAGCTCTGTAAACCACACTTTGGTTGGTGTGAAGCCACTTTGAAGGTATCCTTTCTTCCTTCAAATTTGAAAACACTTTCAAAGTGTTCCTAAGTACAATGAATTTAGCACTATACTAAATTTAGTGTGGATACATTAAAATTCAGTATACTTGTATTATAGTTACTAGACAGTGCTCTTCCCTGCAATATAACCCCCATCTATCAAAAATCTACCTCAGTACTGGTTCTTGTGAAATACACAATAAATACTGGTTGAATGAACATGTATATTATTGCCAAGTATAATACTTCTCTACCAATCTAAAAAAAAACAGGCTTTCAAGCTTGACAATAATTTCAACAATGTAGATGAACATTTTCAGGAAGGCTCCATATATAGATGTTCAGTAAATATAAATATTGATTAAAAATAAATCTGTTTCAGCCAGGCACTGGTAGGTCCTGCTTGTAATCTTAGCTACTCTGGAGGCTGAAAGCTGAGGATTGTGTTCCACAGTCAGCTGCGAAGAAAATTCCTTGAAACTATTATCTTCAATAAACTATTTAGAAAAGGCCAAAATGGCATTTTGGCTCAAGTGACAGAACGTTAGCCTTGAGCCAAGGAAGCTCAGGGGACAGTGCCCGGTCCCTGAATTCAAGCCCCACAATTGGCAAAAAAAAATTAATAATTATAATTAAAATTCCAGTTCCAAAAAAAGTGGGAATTACAAATTGGCAGTTGAGGAATAAGGAAGAAAATGTGAGGGATGTCCTTGTCGTCGACTTAAGGAAGGAACTTCTTCCTGAAACAGAGAGGAAGTGATCCAAGCCCAGGGTGCATGGCTTGGTGGGAACAAAGTCAAATGTAGAAAGGTGAAGAAAACCTTCAAGGTATAGTGAGAGAAAGAGGAGATAAAATTTGAAAATTGGAAAGGTTAGTCATAGCCCTTCAGGAAAAAAAAGACAAAGAAGGAAGAAAATAAGAAATCCCAGTAACATTTTTGAAAAGTATAGTGCTTGAAAGTCACCCATGAGAGATTTGGATAATAAAAATCCCAGGAAGCCAGAGGGTTGTGAGTAATACATTCTATGAGATAATGGATATGAAAATGCTCTGTAAACTGCAGGTGCTGTAAAAATGTGAGATGTAATCATTATGTGGCTCACTAGAAAGAAGTCTACAGTTTTCTGGCAAGCCCTTTGGAAATGATGTATGAGTTAGCCTTAGGAGAGAGGTTATAGATCCAACCACCAGTTGGATAATGACAGGCTAAGCAGATCTGAGGAAATAAGGGAGCGGAAGACAGGAATGGATATTTAGAATTTACATTTTCTTCTTATGAAGCCATCCAACCTGAGTCACTAATAGACACATTGGCTAAATAATTTACATGTGTCATAATGTAATGACTGGTTTACAAACAAGATTCTCATTTTCACTTTTTGTTGTTGTTGTTTTGTTTTTGTTTTGTGTTTGACATTAAGGATTTGAATTAGGGCCTACTACGTGCTTACTTTATTGCATTATAATAGAGTTTGGATTTCGAATCCATTCTTTAGAGCTTATAAACTTTTAATATATAAATCATGTTTATCTGTATTTAACTCAACAAGCATTCTTGGAACTTGACTGGACAAAATATGTCGAGTACATACATGTAAATACAGACACACACAAATACATATTATTCTGATGTATGAGCCTTTAAACATTCATAAAAATAGATAATCAAAAGAGATAAGATCATGTTTAAGTCTGATGGGGGAAAAAAAGCCCTGTAATCCTAGCCCTCAAGTGGCTAAAGGTCAAGAATTCTAGAAGGAAAATACGTCTTGGTACCTGTTCCATAAGACAATATTTGTACATTATCACATCAAATCATACTTTACTTGCAAAAAGAATACCTGTCCAATTGGTACCATGTGACTTTACACAGCATTCTGCTTCAAGTTTAAACATAGCCTTAAAGAAACGCTATAATTTACAAGTGTTAACTCTATCAATCTTATAAATTTATTGCTAGATGAAATAAATGAACAGTAAATATCAAAGTAATCCATGGATCAATCAAGTAACCTTAGGAAATACAAAATATAGCATAAATACATGACAGGCAATGCTTGTTTTATAATCCATCAATTAATGCTTTGACTATACTATATACTCAATTTAAAGATGCTACTTTCTCTAGCAAACAAATAAACGCGACTGGGTATTTGATTCTTGCCAAATACAAAGGTCCTATAGGAATGATTTATGAGGATACAATTCTTGCCTGTAATTTCAGCTTCTAACACACTATGGATGATGTCAATATTATTTCAGTAAAAACACAATTACACTTGACTTAGCTGCAAAAATAAAAACAAAAGTAGTACTAGCCAGGCACTGATGGCACATGCTGGTAAGGAAGCTGAAATCTGAGGATCATGGTTCAAAGCCAACCCCAGGCAAGAAAGTCTGTCTTATCTCCAATAAACTACCAGAAAGCAGAAGTGCTGCTATGGCTCAAGCTGTAGAGTGAGAGCCTTGAGCTGAAGATCTGAGGGACAGTGCCCAGGCCCAGAGTTCAAGCCCCACAACTGATAATATATATATATATATATATATATAATATATATATATATACATATATAGTATATACATATGCATATACATGTATATGTTATATATAGTAGTACTGACTGAATTAATTATATGAAGAAAATAGCAGTTTTAGACTACATCAAATTTATTCTAAGGAATAAAAGTGAGTTCTATCAAAGTAGTTCATAAATAAACTTCCCTTGTTGCTTCATTAAGAATGCCAATGTAGGGGCTGGGAAGGTGGCTCAGTGGTAGAGTGCTTGCCTTGCATGCATGAGGCCCTGGGTTCGATTCCTCAGCACCACATAAGCAAAAAGAAAAAAGTCGGAAGTGGTGCTGTGGCTCAAGTGGTAGAGTGCTAGCCTGGAGCTGAGGGACAGCGTCCAGGCCCAGAGTTCAGGCCCCATGACCGGACCAAAAAACAAAAAACAAAACAAAACAAAACAAAAAAGCTCAGGGACAGTGCCCAAGCCCTGAGTTCCAGCCCCAGACTGGCAAAAAAAAAAAAAAAGAATGCCAATGTATTTTATTACATATTTCTGTTTACAATAATTATCAAGGCAAATAATGTTAATTAAAGTTTATTTTCTTTTCTTCATGAATCACTGTCACATTTTCTCCAAATTATGTGTTGTGTGCACGGGCTAGTATTTTCTTTGTATGTGCTGGGACGAAGAAATATTGTGGTCATATTTACAAGTCTGAGACAGGTTTCCTGAGGTCCTCAATAACAGGCAGCAGCTGTCATTGTTTTTCATGTGGACAATACAGTTCTCAACCCACTCTTAGACTGGATAGTATCATAGGTTCCCTCCTTCTTCTCTCCAGGGATGTAATGAACACACATAAGGAAAAAAACTCTATATGTCAAACACTTTTGTCAAGTTGGGGAATTCATATGCAATTGCCTCCAGGGCATTCAGATATTTATTTACATCACCAGGACCTTTCTTCTGTCCACAAGAGTTAGAATGCCTGCTGCCACCCACCTCCTACCCCTAGCTTCCCTCCTTTCCTGTACAATAAATACCATCCTGGAGGCTAAGCATTGGTATGCATTGTGACACTGTCAACATAATAACTGTGAGTAATTATGCAACACTGACCTGTGATTTTGGTAAAATTTTGATTTTTAAGAAAAATATTATTTGTGCTTTAATGTTTCTTTTAACTATAGAAAATGAAAGCAGTTCATACACTGCGGCATATTAGCAGTTTAGGTGCCCCAAACTACAAGATTAACTTTCCTCTTAGATAAAAAAATATCATAAGTCATTTGCTCAACATAATTTATTTTCTAATAACATTGATATGTTGCCAGAGCAATGCTAAGAGATTCTACCAACTTGTCCTCTTCATAGAACCTTGAATGCATCTCTATGGTAACAGATCTATACCAGAACCACCATGAGATAAAGCCAATTAATATAAATAATGAGAGATCATGGTACACAGATCAGTCTGAGCTCAAAGTTTTAAGTAATGATTAGTTTAATTAGGTTACAATTATATTACTTGAACATATTTGCTTAATTCCTGAATCTTGGAATATTTTGGAACATAAAGTCTATTTGATTACTATAAAGTATGTGTCTATTGTGAAAAGCATCATATCCATATTCTTATGTTAAAAGTATTGAATCCAGACAGGTGCAGGTAGTCAGACTTAAGATCCTAGCAACTTGGGATACTAAGAATAGGAGATTAAAGTTGGAGGCCAGCCCAAATGAAAAAGTTCATGAGACTCCTTCTCAATCCATGGCTTTTATACAGTGCCCTGTATACCTGCCAGTCATCCAAACTATATGCGAGCCTGAGATTGTGAGGATTGTAGTACCAGTCTAGTCTGCACAGAAATATCTGTGAGACTCCATCTTTACCGATGGAAAGTTGGAAGCTGTGATGAGCATCTGTGATCTCAGGGATAACAGGAAGCCTAAAAGTAAGACAGGATTATGCCGGCCTACAGAGAATAAGGCCCTGAATTCAAACCCCCGCACTACCCAAACATATCTGTGTGGGAAGAGGGAGAGAGAGGAGAGAAGAGAAGAGATGGAGAAAGTAAAGAATCACTGGCAAACTGCTTTGCACTTTAGTTACACTTTAAAATAAAATCTGATTTTTTCATAAAAAATATCCACTAATACTATAGACTCATTTTTTTCTTTTATAGTGAATAATTTTAACTTTCTTGAACCAACAGAGAATTCATATTGATGTATACATTTCTTTATTTCTGTTTAAATATAGAATGCTTGACAAATGGTAAGCTCATTTGTTAATCCAAAATCCAGTCATTCATGTTGTTAGGGCCAGTGTAATTATTTCACTTTGTGAATGGTCATCTAACAGTGAATCTTAGATGAACATATAACAACCTACTAATTTAATAGGCCCCAACACCAACAACAAAACATCTACCCTGTTCAAGGAGGTGTATTATTTGCCTTTCTTCATGTAGATATCAACCATCCATTGCATATACTTTTATCCTTTTAAACTATATATTCCACCTTATTTCATTCACAGAGTTCAATCTCCACAACTGCTGAGAACTAGTTAAAATGCTATCAGAAATTTGCCTATTTAGTCTATTTCAACACCATTCCTTGAGTCAAGCAGAGAACACAGAAATCCAAATTTTACTGGAAAATATATCTGTGATGTAAGAAACAAAATCAAACTGTAGGTAACTAAGAGGGAAAGTGTGCCTATAATTGGATAATTCAGTTTTAAGATTCAATAATCATATTTTATAAAATCAGGAGAATTTCTGTGTATCAATTAATTTAAAAAAAAACACAGTAAATGTTTGTCAGTTTATCCTGGTGGCAATTGTCTAAGACACAAACAAATCCTCCTGTGGCTGCCTTTCCACTTGCACTGAAATATTGAGATATAGCCATGGGAATGTCCTCTCTCCTGATGTGCTTATACTTGGCCTGAAAGTCATTTCTAATCTATTGCTTTATTCAGCCAGCACAGCTGATATAAATTGTCACTGAAGTCAGAAATGAAATGCCATTCTGTTTCACATCTTGCCTGTTAAGTTAGTCTGACATGTCCAGACGTGAGCTTTCATTCCTAAGTCTGAACAGTACACTCAGTCTGTTACCTGTTAACTTTAGATTCAAGGTAAAGGAAATGCAATCTGCAAGTCCACTAGGAACATTGGTTAAGTGTTTTTTTTATTTATGAGGTATTATACTTGGTGTAGCATCATTTTTATAGAATGTTTTAAATACCCTCAATCAACAACTTTAGAAGTATTTGTTCTCTGCAATCACATTGATAAATTCTAGGCTGTACAGTAGTTTATCAGAAAACTAGTTAATAGAATTTATCAGAAACTTTCCCCACATACTATTACAAAAATTAAATTTGGTGTGTAGTGAAAGGAGGTCTAGGTTCTACCTTGATTAGTTCAGCTGATATTTGGGCCTCAGTTTCTTTGTCTATAAAATTAGGTCTTGCTAAGAGATTCTGTAAGATGACAACTATACTGTGAGATTCTTTATAAAATCAGTAAGCTGTGAGTCAGTAACATGTAAAATATGAAAATAGAAGCAAAATTTAGGAGCTGGGGAAATAGATTAAGACAGAACATATGCTAAGTTGTACAGGCCCTGGGATCTATCATCAACAGTATTAAAAGAACAAAACAAAACAAAATAGAAAGAATGTCATTGCCCCATTTGTTAGGAAAAGGAAAGACTTGGAAAAAATTATATTAAGTGAAGTAAGCCAGGCCCAAAGAAACATAGGCCACATGGTTTCCCTTATTTGCAATAACTAGTATATGTCTGAGTCAAGCAGAAAAGGTCAGATAAGTTGATGTTAGGGAAATGAACCCTAAGATATGTATTCAAATGATCTTTTCTTTCATGCAATTGTTTCTAACATATTTATAAGATTATTTCTTTGTTGCTTTGTATGTCCCTCCCCCATGGTATAACCCTGTTTTCACTGTATTTGATGTCAGTATAATTTGTGGAGGGGAAGGGAAAAAACAAATCGTTTAAATAGGGATACAGGTGGACCCATTGCAACAATGAGATGTACAAGTCATTATGTCAAAAACAAACTTTACAACTTTGGTGGGGCGGGGGAGGAGGACTAGGTGGGAGAGTAGGGAGAGGATGGGAAGGGATGGGAAGGGGAAACAAACGAGGAGACTACAATGCTTGATAAGAAATGTACTCATTATCTTGCCCATGTAATTGTAACCCCTCTGTACAGTATTTTCACAATAAAAAATAGAGTAGAACTTGGCATAAATATCTCAGAAAGAAGAAAAAAGGTAACATATGAAGTATTTATTAGGATGATATGAATTTAAACATATTAAACAAATGATCAAATAACAGTCTTAAATGAATTCAATAAAAGGTTAGTGATGCAGAATTCAAAGTAAGTATATTGCTCCTGTTATTAAAATTGGCTAGGTCAAGAAAGAAAAGCTAGCTAAATAAGAAGATCCTGTGTTGGAAGCTTTATATTAAAAATACAATGTTTTTGGTACTATTTGTGTTCAGATCTTAACAACTGAGCCCTCAATCAGATTTGGTTTTATTTTTCAGATATGATTTTGACTATTAGCCTGAGTCTGGACACCTGTTAAGATTTTGCTACCTCCACTTAACTTTATTTACATGAATAAGCAACTACTCCCAGTTTGCTTTGTTTTCTGAGATAGAATTTCTTTAACTGTTTTATTTTTATCTCTAGAGTAGCTGCAATTACAGAGATAAATTCTTACTTCCTGATATGGCAGGTCTAGAGAATACATTTTGGGAACCCAGTGCTGAGAATTGTTTATCAAATGAGAATTGAAGGAATTCTTGAACCAAATATGAAGTTTTACAATAACTTAAGCCATATCAAGAATTTATTTCCAATCATAGCGTTAGAGATATGACATCTTTGATATTATGGCAATCCAGTGGACTGTCCAAAATTAGGATAGGTGCAAGTGAACATGATCTTGTTAAGAGTAGCTTAAAATAAAAAATGTTGGTACCTTGTGTGTTGTGTATAAGTTTATCTGAATTCGGGAAGGGAAGGGAAACAACAAAATGGTGAGAAAAAAGGACAAAAGTTGAACCAATGCAACCATGATTCTCCCAAGACAATACGTTGGCAATGGACTTTACAACTTGGGAAGGCGGTTTGGGGGGAAGAGAAAGTGGGAGAAAATGAGGGGGAGGGTAACAATGTTTATCAAGAGATGTACTCACTACCTTAAGTATGTAACTGTAACCCCTCTATACATCACCTTAACAATAAAATTAAATTTAAAAATTATAAACAGAAATTTTAGAATGTTGCCATTGATCATGGAATCCATGCTTATGGTAACTTCTTCATTTCTGCTTTTGAAAACATTTTTCCCCTCACTTCTTCTCTGTTCTCTCTGTCCTAGTTTTGGCAACATATTTCCTTTGCAATTTACTGAATGGGTATTGGAGGGGACAGGACCAGACATGAGTAATTAATTCATTTTTTGGCTCTCTTTATAAGTGATAATTAATATATTACATAGTAGTCTACAATATGACCAGTATGTTGTAAATATTATACACTTAATCAAGTGGCATTGTTTCTTCTACTATGAACACTATACTAGCTTCTCAAGATTCAAATACAAGAAGATGGTATTGTTGGGGGAGAATCATTAGCAACTGGCAAGTTGACAGGAAAAAAGATCCAGACAATACATAAACCCTAGTGTTGTTTTAGAACTATAAGCAGAGTTCTATGATTATTCTAGAGGATTAGTTGGAATCAAAGAAGCTACAGGGCCATATTTGAGTCAGCATTTAAATATGAGTAGAAACTTTCTTGAATAAGAAAAGGTTTTCCAGACAGAAAAAGATATGCAACCTCATTTAGATATTCATTTTTTGAACACACACTTTTTTCTTATTTTGAAAGTTAGATATTTAAACCTGAAATAATGTACAACAGCAAAATAGGGTTTATTTTATTAGAGTAATTAAAATTGTTATTGTTATTCTTAGGGAGTTGGACAAAGGAGTTATAGTTCTTAAATTTTAAAGAGAAAGGAAGACATGTGTGAAGTGTATGTTAGTATTTATCATCCAAGCAAGGATTTGGTAGACATTTACTAAGAGATTTAAAGTAAAAATGTACCTTAAAACAAAATACATCAGAGAAGGCTCCATAAGGGATAAACCCTCTACTGTTGGATTTGGGATTCAAGGCCATCAGTAAAGAGCTCATGATGAGTAACTGCAGCTTTGCAGGAAACTAACACAAGTGCTATGATTCTTTCTGGATTTTAAATTCTTTCAAAAAGCGCTGCCACTGTAAGTAATAGCATACACAAAAATTATTTTATAAATTAAGTTTTTTTATTGTGAAAGTACTGTACAGAGGGGTTACAGTTACATGAGCAAGGTACTGAGTACGTTTCTTATCCAGCATTGTTGCCTCCTCCTTTGTTTTTCCCCTCCCACCTCTTTTTGAGTATGCATTAACACAAAGGATTGCTTTGTTTGGGGTTTTTTTTTTTAGTTTATAAAGGGTAGCTCTCACTATAAATCTTTTGATATTTATATTTTCACATGATAGAACATTCATAATTTTTGGCAAAGAAGAATGATTTCTATTCCAAATCCTGTTAGTCTTTTTTAACACACACACACAGGCACACACACACACACATACACACACACACACACACACACACACACACACACATATCCACAGGCACACCCACACACACAAGCACATACACATACAGATCTATCAAGGGTCTATGTTTCACAAACCAAAATATTAAATTCATTTAAAAAACTGGCATAGAAAAAAATAAGACAGATGCTAAATGATGGTAATGGAAGATTTTTTTTTTGTATATGTTCCAGATTTTTTTTTCTGTTTCTTTTTTCTTTCCTTTTTTTGTAGTAGCTTTTATCTTGGTATACTTACTTCCCTTACTTTAGTCAGTGAATGTAAATCAGCTGGCGGTTGAACCTGGATGGATAGAAATCAGAATTGGGCTTCTGGTCAGGCCAGTCTGCATGGGTTCTGTGCTCCAAAGTCAAGGTCAGTATAATAATTCCTCAACAAAGAAATCAATGCCTTTGCTGACTCCCTTTATGTTATCTAGACTCTATCTTTCTTACATTAACACATAATTGGAAGATTATTATACTTGCTATTTGTTCTTTAAATCCCTGTCTCCTAAAATGAGGACTATTTCGTGTGAAAATAATTGCTAAAATGGAATATATATTTGACTTTTGTTTCACTTTGCTGTTCAAAGGGAATTTCACCATCTCCCAGTCCTCTTTGAAGTTGCCAATAAAGTCAGCAAGTTATATTCTCTTCCTGAATTAGTTTCTAATTAATTTTGTATTTTAGATGTTGCTGCCTGTCTTTCCTCTTTTAACATTTAAAACCCTTTCCTTACATCTGCTTCTTATATAATCCGGATGAGTCAAGAAGTCAGATAGTGACAAACATGAAAGGAAACAATACCAATTAGGATGAAATGGTGTCCATGCCTTGAAGAAAACTGCGTGGTAGCTATGGGAAGCGCACGTCATAACACTTATGTGAAGAAAAAGGTTCTTTAGTGAGTCATTACATTTCAAAGCGTCAGCAGTCAGAATGACTGTCAGAAACATCGTCTATTTCTACTCTGATGTATTACTAGATGAATAGGGTCCACATAAATCCTTATATGTTGGTGTAGTTAAAGAGCACAAGTCCATATGAATATGTTGTTAGGTGACTTAGAAATGGAAGAGATAAGATTTTCTCGTGAAAATAGTAAATGCTTAAGCATGATTTGTGCCCTTTCCTGGATATGTGAGCGACTGCTATCTAAAAACCTAAGTCAATAAAAAAGGGAGAGTGTTATTTTGGCACTCATTACATTGGGAAACTAGAAATAAAGAGGTAAATCTTTATAGTTATGTCTAAAGACCATTAGTTCTTTAACTCTGACCTCCTTGTCTTTCCTTCCTGTCTTCTTATTCTATAAATAAAGAACGCTGTATTGCAACAGCCATAAATTTGCAGCTAAGATGATTCAAAACTTTGGCAAAGTAGCAGGTTATAAAATTAACCCCCAAAAATCAATGGCTTTTCTATATGCCAACAATGAGAAAAGTGTGGCTGAAATTAGGAAAGCAACTCCATTTGTAATAGCCCCACAAAAAATAAAATACCTAGGAATTAACTTAACCAAAGAAGTGAAGGACCTCTATGATGAAAACTTTAAAATCTTGAAAAAGGAAATCAACACAGAACTTAAAAAATGGCAAAACCTCCCATGCTCCTGGATTGGCAAGATTAACATTGTGAAAATGGCAATACTTCCCAAGGCTATCTACAAATTCAACGCGATACCTATCAAAATTCCACCCTCATTCTTCAAGGAAATAGAGGAGGCAATCCAAAAATTCATATGGAACAATAAAAGACCCCGAATAGCAAAAACGCTCCTCAACGGAAAGAACACTGCTGGAGGAATATCAATACCAAATTTCAAACTCTACTATAAAGCCATAGTAATCAAAACAGCTTGGTATTGGCATAAGAACAGACCTCAGGACCAATGGAATAGAATTGAAAACCCAGAAATGAACCTACAGACCTATAGCCATCTAATCTTCGATAAGGAAGCTAAAACAATAGAATGGAAGAAAGACAGCCTCTTCAGTAAATGGTGCTGGCAAAATTGGGTAACTACATGTAGAAAACTAAAGCTAGATCCTTATATATCACCCTGCACCAGAATCAACTCCAAATGGATCAAAGACCTTGAACTCAAAGCAGACACTCTGAAAACATTACAGGATGGAATAGGAGAAACCCTAGGTCTCCTTGGCTCAGGTCGAAATTTTCTGAATAGAGACCCGGAAGCACAACAAATCAAAGAAAGGTTGGACAAATGGGATTGCATAAGATTGCAGAGCTTCTGCAGGGCAAATGACATAGCTGGCAAGATCAATAGAAAGCCCACCGATTGGGAGAAGATCTTTACTAGCCATACAACGGACAAAGGTCTCATATCAAAAATATACTTGGAACTCAAAAAATTAAACCACCCAACAACAAATCCTCAAAGAAACAACTGCCCAATAAATAAGTGGGCGAAAGACTTAAAGAGAAGCTTCTCTGAAGAAGAAAGAAGGATGGCCAATAGACACATGAAGAAATGTTCAACATCCCTAGCCATAAAAGAAATGCAAATCAAAACAACATTGAGATATCACCTCACTCCAGTTAGAACAGCAAAAATCAAGAACTTTAACAACAACAGATGCTGGAGGGGATGTGGACAGAAAGGAACTTTACTTCATTGTTGGTGGGAATGTAAACTTGTTCAACCACTTTGGAAAGCAGTATGGAGGTTCCTCAAAAGACTTCACATAGATCTCCCCTATGATCCAGCAATCCCACTTTTGGGCATTTACCCAAATGTTTACAAACAAGACCACACTAAAGCTACCAGCACAACTATGTTTATTGCAGCATTATTTACCATAGCTAAGATATGGAACCAACCCAGATGCCCCTCAGTAGATGAATGGATCAAGAAAATGTGGTATATATACACAATGGAATTCTATGCCTCCATCAGAAAGAATGACATTTCCCCATTTGTTAGGAAATGGAAAGGTTTGGAAAAAATTATATTAAGTGAAGTAAGCCAGGCCCAAAGAAGCATAGGTCCCATGGTTTCCCTTATTTGCAATATCTAGTATAGGTATGAGTCAAGCGGAAAAGGCCAGATAATGTGATGTTAGGAAAATGAACCCTTAAATATGTATTTTAATGTTTTCGTTTCTTTCATGCATGTATTTCTAATGCATTTATAAGATTATTCCTTTATTGCTTTGTATGTCCCTCCCCCACAGTGTAACCCCCGCTTTCACTATATTTGATATCAGTATATCATGTGGAGGAGATGGGGACAAACAAAGCGTTTAAGGATTCAGGTGGACCTGTTGCAACAATGAGAAGTACAAAATGTCATGTCAAAACCAGCTTTACAATTTCGGTGTGGGGGGGGGATGGGGGTATAATTGGGTGGGGGGAGGGGGGTAAAATTGGGTGGGGGGAGGGGGGAGGCAGGGAAGGGAAGTGAAGGGTAAACAAAGGAGGAGGCTGCAATGCTTGGTAAGAAATGTATGCATTATTCTGCCCATGTAATTGTAGCCCCTCTGTACAGTATGTTCTCAAATAAAATAAAATACAATTAAAAAAAAAAATTAAAAAAAAAAAAATTTGCAGCTAAGAATTTGAATGGTGTCCCTCTACATATCACTTAGCATAGTAATTACCTTGTATGTTTTACCCTACTTATGGAAATCTAATTTAATAAATAACAGGAAACAAGACATTCATATGGCCTGGTGTTCATTAAATTGTTTAGACGAGACCTAGGGAGTTTCTAATTTAGATCAGGTATGGACATGCTGAATAATTAAGTTTACATGGCTACTTCCCTCATTTGGCTTATGGTCTCATTGTGTATGGTCATAATGAGTAAGCTGTAATTAATGTATTAACCATCAGAGAAAAATATTAGGAGTTGTTTAGCTTCTCATTGTGCAATACTGACATTTTGAAGGAAAACAGTCCTATGAAGAATGACAGGCAGTATACTTTTCTCATTTCTCTTAAGAGTGAAGAGTGGGGTGAGATGAGGAGGACTTGCACAGAGAAAGAATTCAAATGAGATCTCTACCCTTCTTTCTGTGGCATTTTGGAAAGAACCCTCTGAGGAGGACATGCAACATAGACCTTTATGAACAGTTTAGAGCTGGACTTGATCCTTCATCATCACCAACAGATATTTACTGAATGCTTAATATATGGCAAACTGATGTTTGCATGACAGATTTTTTAGGAAGACTTTCAACCGCATGTTTCAAAATATGAAAGAGCCATGGCAACAAATTGTTTGGCAAAAAAATGAAACTTATTAAACTATTCCATTTTCAAAGCAATCTGTTAGTAATCTTATACTTCACGGTCCTTGCTTCTAGCTTTTATCCTTTTATTAAATGGCATGAACTTTATAGGGATTATGAGCTAATGGCCAGTTACAATTTTAGACGTATTTAAATTGTAACATTAGCTATAAATTGGGATTTTTACAAAAATTAATTGCCATTAATATTTCAAACAAAAATATTCTTTTACCTTAAAGAAAGATGGTGTCTAAGGTCTTGCAAATATATATTCATCTCCTAAACCATTTTCATATAAGCATGGGATTCCAAATATTTGTGTTTAAGTATGAGATATATTTACAAACCTCCCTTCATCCTTAGATAGCATTAAGGACTACCTTATACTATCTATACTGCTTTTGCTTAATTACATGAACAGTCATATTTTTCATATGCATTTATTCAATTATAATTTTCTTTTCTTTTTTTTTTTTGGTCCGGTTGTGGGGCCTGAACTCTGGGCCTGAGCACTGTCCCTCAGCTCTTCAGCTCAAGGCTAGTGCCCTACCACTTGAGCCACAGCGCCACTTCCGGCTTTTTTCTTTTTGCTTATGTGGTGCTGAGGAATCGAACCCAGGGCCTCAGGCATGCAAGGCAAGCGCTCTACCACTGAGCCAACTTCCCAGCCCATCAATTATAATTTTCTTGTGTGTTAGGTATCCAGTGTAACAATTCAAGATTAAGAAATCCTAAGGTCCTCTAAGGTTGTGTACTTTGCCTAAAGCCAGGACTTGGGACTTAATAAAGTATGAGTTCCCATCATTCATGCATTTGAAATGTTAAAGCTTTATGTTGAATGCACTTAGGCATATTAAAAACAAAATGGATGTTTTTATGATACATATATAGCCAAGGAGATTTCCACAATGTCATTTTGAATTCTCCACAAAGCTGAGGTGGGAATCCCTTAGGAAACATTTGGAACATTTTGAGCACTTTTATGTCTAAAAGAGGCACTTAAAATAAACAGCTAAAAATACTTTTAAGGAGGAAAAAGAAAGACACTGTTTGACGTATTCAACAAAGAACTCCAAGATGATGGTTACAAAACAGGGCAATATAAAGTGATTTTTAAGTTTTAAAGTTGTGACTCCATTTTTCTCAGAAATAACTGCGAGATATCAAACAATTATTTGGAAATTTTTTTTTCTACAGCCAGCAAAGAAGAATAATTTCATTTTTTAGGTTAATTTTATTGTCAAGGTAATGCACAGAGGGGCTACAGTTTCATATATAAGGTAGTGAGTACATTTCTTGTCAAATTCTTATCCTCTCCCTCATTTTTATCCCACTTTCCCTTCCCCCAAAGAAGAATATTTCAAAATACTATCAACACCTTTATGTAAAAGGACATTATTCATTCTGTTATAGATATCATAAACAAAAAGATTAATTTAAAACCATGTGCCATTGGCTTATGCCTATAATTGAGATTACTTAGAAGGCTGAGATTTTTAGGATTGTGGTTCACCCAGGTAGGTGGAGCATGAAAGTTATTGACTCTTAACTCCAATGAACTAACCAAAATATCTGGAAGTGGAGCTGAGGTTCAAGCAGTAGAATGCTACCTTTGAGGGAAAAAGATTCAACCATAGCAACCAGATCTGAATTCAAGTCCCAGTACCAGCCAAAAAGGACCCCAAAACACACACACACACACACACACACACACACACACACACACACACACACACACACACACACACACACATACACACACACACACACACACACACAAATTGAACCCTGCTTACAATTCTGATGAGTCTTCAGTTCTAAATTATTAGTCTGCATATGGAGCTAAATATAGGCTAATTTTCCTTTTAAAAATTCAATTTAATATCATCTTTCTCAAAATCGGACAGTTGGATAGCAGAGGAATGTGGATTTGCTTATTGAAAAAGGCCTCTCTATCTAAGTTAGTACATTTGACAATAGGAAATGAAGATTTGAAAATAAATAAGCTATATCAAAAGATATATGGGCAAAAATACCATGGTTCCCATTAGTAAGAATAACTGTGGATAGGAACAGTAACCTTCTGTTGTGATATAGCTATATGAAATCAACTTTCATAAATCCAAGAAAAAAATCTTGTAGGGTCTTTTTGTGAATTAACACTTTATCGTTTGTTTTTTCCTTACAAGATTCTTTGTCTTAGAGGTGAGAAAGAAAGTAGCTATTAGAGATAAGCAGGATTTGTCTATGTAGCCCAAACTAGCCTTAAATTCCTTAGGTCATCCACATTGATCCTAAAGTCTAGATCTTTCTGCTTTATACTCCTGACCACCTATCTCATCTCTTTCTGTTTGACTGTGGTCCATCACACTTCTATGATACAATTCCTTAAAAATCTTACATTTCTCTTCCTCAGGATATTCACAAATGCCTTTGCTTTTATTTAAGACATTTATATCTTATTTTGGATGCGGGCTTCTGTTCTCACATCATTGAGTAAGGTTTTCTAACTTCTTCTCACTGTGGAACTACAGCCCTTTTCATTGCTCTTTAATCTACTGGTCACAAAACCTACCCCATCCACAGTCCACAGTACTCACTACTACCTGTGTTGTTTGTGTGTTGTGTGTGTGTGTGTGTGTGTGTGTGTGTGTGTGTGTGTGTGTGTGTGCGTGTTGTTCCTCTGTGTTCATTGACTGGCCTATAAGCAGATCACCTCAAGACCTTGGTTCTTTCAATGGACCATTTGGGGCCTTGAGCAGCATGATGCCTGGCTTCAATTAAAGCAAGAAATAATTTTGAATTAATTATATTTTTACCAATGTCACTGGTTGATTAATATGCTAGTGTCAGGTAGGCTGAGGAAATAGCAAAGGAAGTAGCTTGAATGAACACTATTTTAGACCTTGTTTTCTTTTCAGAAAGAACTCCAAAGGAAGAAAAGCAATTCTTTCTGGAGAAACAGATGGAAACATTGCCTCTATTTTTTGGTTTTACCCCAACAGCTGTGGGGCTTGGAATGGGGATCTTAATAGGTAGTGAGTCATTCTGGATGTGAATGCACTATTGCCTACTAAAATCGCTCAAATATCATGTGCAGGAAACCATAGAGAGCTGATTCAAGTCACAACACCTTACTTTGGCCCCATTTTAATTTACTTTGATGAGAATCTGTCTGAGAGGCACTAAAAGCGTGTGTGCTGCGGACATCTATTTCCACGCAGTGAGCAATAAAACAGTGAGAATGGCAAATGTGGACAGAAGTAATGTAAAACATTTTAGTCTGAGCAGCCTGTTTGCGATTCTAATGATTTTCTGTGTTACTTAAGCAAGTTCTGAGAAGTTTATGACCATCCATCTCAAGTCAAAAACTACATTTAGAGGGATCAATGATGCATGGCAAACATGCTGTTTGGCACTGGATGAATTGTCATTCACAAAATGTTACAGCAGAAAAAAAATATCGTGGAACATTTAAAAGCACTTCTAAATGTTGTTGGGAACCAGTGGCTCAAACCTTTAACCCTAGCTACTCAGGAGACTGAAAACTGAAGCCAACCTGGTCAGGAAAGTCTTTAAGACACTTACCTTTAATTAACCACTAAAAAGCTGGAAGTGAAGCTGTGGCTCAAGTGGTGGAGATGTAGCTTTGCACAAAAATTTTAGGGACAGCACCCAGGCCCTGAGTTCAAACAAAAACAGAGTACTAAATGCACCATTGTGTCTGTCTATTTGTATTAAGCCTGCTCAGAGATGTGTTGTACTAAAAGCAGTCTAATTAATGTGTTTAAAGAAGCATTTACATGTGATTGTTTTAGTTTTTTATAAGGACAATTGAAATTACATTTTATTGCATTGGCTTTATCCAATTATTTTACACAGAGAGGAACAACTTCCTCACTGCACTAGAGTACAGTAGTTATTAAGATGTGCAAAAAGGAAAATATCTTTCCTAGGCTTGCCTCCATTTTTCTCTTCATCCACCTGGCTTCCCCATGCCACTAATCTATGCTAATGCCTATATGGAAACAGCTTTGCTTCACATTGTGAAAGGTAGGTAGTGCAATGGAGTGAAGCCGCAGCTGTGAAGCATGCAAAGTATTGTATTTTATACTCCAGCCCCTCACAACAGTGCACTCACTAGAAGACTGTACAGAAGTTTTCCCTCTTGTAATAGGAGCAGGTTGAGTTCCCAGATAGAGAGAGCAGACTGTTTTCAAAGGGTGATTTCCTCACCTGCTCACTGAGATTTTTATGAAACAAAATCATCAGAAAAAGTCCTTCAGGTATCGATTCTTCTTACCATTTTGTCACAAATACTTTCCATTTTCTGAGATGATAACCTTAATTAATGGTAGACCTCTACCTTTGCTTTCTGAACCTCTTTAATCATCTTCCCACCGTAACAGAAATGAGCATTGATGTTTTAATGATATTTTAAATCATTTTGATGCAATAGCAAGGTATGGACACTACCGATTTAGGATTCTTTAATCCCACATAAACATATATGTATTCACATATTTATCCACATACATATGCCTATATTGCACATAAATAGAGGCATGTATGTGTGTATATGTGTATATATGTATATGTGTATACACTTTTGTTTTTGCAGTAAATTTTGTATTCTATTTTACAATACACATTGTTTACTTTAACACACTTCTTTAACTGCAACAGTATTTTTTTATGCATTGCTCACACATTGCCTATTTTTGTAGCAACCATTATGCATTCTTTAATTTCATTAGAATTTTTTGACACGGTGTCAGTTTCAGCTGCCAGAGAAAATGTGGCATTTTGAAACCCTGTTCTGTGAATCATTCTGAGTGTAACAAGAATATTCTATGTTGTTTAAAAATGAGTTGGTTATGTCTTGTTTTGTCTTCAAATCTCTCAGTACCTATTGAGTAGCAGATATCCTACAAAAATAATTCTATCTCTAAATTTAAAGTGAGATGATAACCAATTCCACATACACTCACCTATGTAAATGCACCTGATGCATCTTAGAAACACGTAAAGATGATTCTGTGCGAGGTGGAAATAGCCATGCCTGACCCCCAAGTGAAGGGCTATCACTTTCCTTTGTGATTTCAGCTTTTCTCATTTTGGAGTTCTCAGTTCTTGGTATAGACTCTGGCTTGATTTTTTTTTTACTACAATTGAGAATGCACAGAGAAATTATTGTAATTTTTTTCCCATGTCTAAGCTTTCTCATCAACTCTCTAGCTGCAAGCCTTTCTGCAGCTCTAGGGAGCAGAGAGTTTCAGGGTCAGACACACATATTTATGAAAACAGCGCACTTAACAGTGATGTTACAAAAAACAAAGCCTGTGATTTCTCTCACAACCAAACACAGAATGCTTTCACACACAGAAAAATATTGAATTTGTATTTATAAAGCATCTCAAGTGCACAATCAAACTATGTGGACTTTAATACTAGTATTCAACTGAAACATTTATGTATAATTTAAAATTCCAATTAAGGAATCATTTAGAGCTGTTCTTAGATAATTCCATATATGTTATTTGAAGAAAATTTGTGGATAGCACTAGTCAAAAACAAAATGAAATAATTTTGAGTTTTGGTACTTCGCATTATCTATCGAAATGCTTCCTTTCAAAGAATATCTATACTCTTCAGAAATTCTATCTTTTTAGAAAGCATGTTGTCAACAAATGCATTTTCACAAAGCATAGCACTTTATGAGATTTGAATGAAGAAAGATAACATTTATACAAGCAATACATAGTAGTTGAGATACAGATTCTACCAGACAAGTATTTGTCACAAGCAGCAGGAGTTCATGGCTAAACATGACATGAGTAAGTGTCAAAAGGAATTTTTTATCAAACTAAAATTAAAAATGTTGTCTTTGTAGAACCAAAGTATTTGTTTTTTAGAGAATGAAAACAATTAATTAGCAAAGGGGCTATAAAACAGGAAGGGGGAAAGGAAAAAAAGTTTATTATTGCACAATATTACATTGATGACTGATGTTTACACATCATGATTTTTTCCTCTTCAATTTCAGCACACTTCAAAGTAGGCAATTCTCAAAAAAGAAAAAGAAAAAAAAAATTCTGCTGGGCCTGGGAATGTGGCTTAGTGGTAGAATGCTTGCCTACCATGCATAAAGCCCTGGGTTTGATTCCTCAGTACCACATAGACAGAAAAAGCCAGAAGTGGCATCATGGGTGCCATGGCTCAGGGACAGAGTACAGGCCCTGAGTTCAAGACCTAGGTCTGGCCAGAAAAAAAGGAGGGGCTTATTATTCTAATATCCTCTTGCTTTTATTTAAAATATGAAAGAACTATCAGTTTGACTAAAAACAATTGTACTAAGTACTTACTTGATTGATCTGCATAGGTTCTCTGAGGCACTGCAGAAACTCCCTGTAGGCCCTGAGATATTGAACTGAAGTGGCCTCTGTGTGGGGGAAGGAGTAAGGGAGAAAAAAGAAAATGTTCCATTGTGTTAAATAAAAATTTAAATCCTGAAACTACAAAAAAAAAGAAAACTGAGAGTTTTATACTTTGTGGAGATTATAGGTACAAAGTAGCAGAAAGAAACATAATTTTTCATCATCTTTACATTGCTTTATGATATTTTGACCCAGTGCTTGTTATCAGGAATATTGCCACAATCTGAGAAAATGATAAAATTACATTTTAAGAGTGTATACTAAGCATTTAGAGTTAGCAGGCATATGGTATAATGATCAATGATAGCAAATGGGGAATGGAAAACTCAATTTGTATGAGAAGTATAGGAAAAATATGAAATTATTGAAATGGAAGGTGAAGAGTAAATGAACTTGACCAACTGTGTCTCTTCAGGTCCTTAATGATTTTTAAAAGTGAAGTCTTGGTACAAGATTGAACATGACCTAAATATTCCAGTAAAATGATGAATTCATCTGAAGTCTTATCATATGCTAAGAACCATTGCTATGAGCTAAGATTTTGGAGGAAAAAATTGCTCTGCATTATTAGAACCATTCTGCCAGTGAGAAAAGAAACTCAAACATATTAAAGAAAAATTACCCAAATCCATCCAGGTATTAAGGATCAAAGATAAGATTCATGTATATGTATCCTAAATCCAGTGAAATGTTTCCAACAGTATTGTCTGGTTCTTTCTAAGGGATTATTGAATACGAAGGCTCGGAATTTCTAAGAGTTGGGTGATCTTAATGTTTGAAAGGATATCTTGTTATGGAATAAGAAGGAGGAAGAAGCCTATACGAAGAAGGTTCTGGCAGAGATGAGAAGGGTTGTTTCATTTTCTGAGTTCAGAGGTGGTACAGAGGACAGTTTATATGTGTAATGCAAAACAAAAATTTCCCTTGGAGACATGCAGGAGAAACCTGTCTGACTCACAGCCCTTCTCCATATATCTATGGTCAGGTTCTTTATTACTGTCACAGATGCTTATCTGGCCTTGTTATTGCTATTATAATAGTCAGAATTAGTCATTGACTTTAATGCACTAACATCAGGTTTTCAACTATGCTTAATATTCCTTTACATTTGCCCCAGGATATGGAGAAATCTTGTCATATTAATAAAATGGGCATGAAATGCACAGAGAGGAATAATAGTTACATTAGAACTTTTTCTTGAAGAGCCATATTTAAAGGAAAATTTTCTCATCTAATAGTCTTGAGTCTGAATTTCATAGCTGTTACACAGGTAAAATATACTAAATCACACTGACCTGAGAGAAGGTAGGGCTTGAACTCAGAGCCCAGGTGCTGTCCCTTAGCTTTTTCACCCAAGGCTGGTACTCTACCAATTGAGTCAGAGCTTCACTCCTGGGGTTTTGGTAGATAATGGGACTTAAGATTGTCATATACTTTCATGCCCAGACTGGCTTCAAACCACCATCTTCAGAATTCAGCATCTTGAATAGCTAAGATTTCAGGATTTCACCACTGGCACGTGGTGGACATGTCTCCTTTTGCCACAATAAATTCTGTTCTTTAAGGCCTAGTGAAATTATGAAGCAGGAACATGAGAAAATTGGTGGGACAAGACATTCTCTTGCAGAATTTATTCCATGTGTTAGAAAAAGGATGACTCTAGAGACCCATTTCTCAAAATTGACTGTGTATATGAATCAGCTGGAATTATGTAAATGTAGATTCTGACTGAGCTTGGAGGAATAGCCTGAGCTTTTGCAGTTTCAGAAATTTGTAGATAATGACAAAAGTATTAATTCCCAGGGAATGCTTGGATTTACCAGGACGGACAACCTTGATCCATTGCATGCTCTTCAGTCATCCACTTCCAGGGACGCTCCTCCTAATCCACCTTTTATGCCTTGGCCTCTGTGCTCACTAATATCACATTGCATTGGATGATGGCTATGGTTGGAATAGTTACAACACAGAAATAAGTAGATACCATCAAAACTTTATTTTTTATTGTGTAAATTTTGCTTATTTTCTCTGAATGTTACAACCTAATTATGTTAATTCAAACATTACTTCCAATGTATTTAATTTCTATGAGTCAAGGCTAATGTATAAATATTTGTACTATAAAGCTCCAGGTGATTGATTAGATTAGATTCTCTCACATGTCCCACATGAGGTTTAGACTGAGGGAATGCCATGGCTGTATAATATTTACTGGATTATTCAGACCATGGAGTACCTTGGGACTATAATGGATTACTAGTATCATCTTTATGAAGAGGGTTCTACATAATGGAGGTTCTGTTTTGAATATATTTAATAAGGATAGTTACCATATTCAATCTGGTATCTTCATAAATGTAGCCATCACCTAGACACAATATAAAATTTCAATAAGCAAAAGTGTATTGTGTTAAAAATAGGCAAGATATAAACACATTCATGGGTCGAACACATTTAGCAAGTTGAGGAGAATTACATGACCTAAGCCAACTGTTCTCATTAGCATAAGGTTAAGGATTGTGAAATATACATAAAATGGAAGGTTAACATATACATGTCTGTATAATAGAGGAAAAGAAAGAAATGGAATGAGGGGAATGGACATACTGACTTACTAGGTAAAGAAGCAATGCAAGAAAAACTTGCTGAAACAGACTCAAAACTAAATGGCACTGTAGTTGATATCAAGGGACTCAGAGGCACAGCAATCACAGATGGAGTGTAAAGCAGCGTAAATCCCTGGAGATCCTGACAGTACCTGCTTTGGAATGGAAAAATGAACTTCACTGAACGCTTCCCTCTCTATCTGCTTGAATGAATGTGCTTAGGTGCAGTAAAATTATTCCAAGACAGGCAACAGAGGGTACAGAGATGAAAGATGAAGAGGACTATTGTTAATTAATAAGTGGATAATATACTCTGAAGGTTGACCATTCACTTGAGATGCACATAGATGAAGAATAGCAAGTCTTTTGTGAAATCCCCAAGTGTTAAATACACTTTTTTTCTGAAATATGACTTCATTATCATGATTAGTTTCTTATTATTCACCTCATCACAAAAAAGCAAAATAAAGTTTGATTTTGAACTATATTTATAAAGCTTTGAGCAAAACTCTGCTTTTTCCTTCTAGCTAAGTCATGTGAATGTAAACTGAGCTTATATACAATATTCTACCCATAAATAATAATTCACAAGACTAATGCTTGTCTATAATTTTCAATAGAGACAAATACAAGCATCATGAAAAATAACTGCCTAATACAAGTAACAAATATTGGAGAATTGGGATTTGCTGTCAGTACTTCTTTTCTTTAGCAGTCACTGAAGTAATATATATGGTTTTACAGCATTAGCAAAGGCAGCACAGCACAATAAAAGGAAAAGTAGACAGAGGCAGAAGGCTTAGAGATATTTAATATGTGTTTTCATACTAATTCTTCATAAGACACCTGACAAGTCACTTACATTTCTAGAGTCATGTCTCTTAATGTATATAATAAAGATATCTCTATTAAAAGGTCTTGAGGATTCTAAAATTACCTAATGTGATCATTATTCTGATGTTAAAATTGAGCAACCTTCCACAATCAATGCAGTACTATTCTGAGATCACCTATAAAGCCTGGTGTTATCACCTAATCATAGGTACTTTTTTATTGTGAAAATGCAGTACAGAGGAGTTACAATTACATGGGCAAGATAATGAGTACATTCCTTATCAAGCATTGTTGCTGCCTCCTTTGTTTCCTCTTCCCATCCCTTCCTATCCTCCCCCTTCCTCTCCATCCTCTCCCCCCCCACCAAAGTTGTAAAGTTCATTTTTCGACATAATGTCTTGTACATCTCATTGTTGCAATGGGTCCACCTGTATCCCTATTTAAACGATTTGTTTTTTCCCTTCCCCTTCACAAATTATACCAACATCATATATAATCATATGCACTTTCTACCATCTCTGCGTCATGAATAATTTCTTCCACCACATCATGGCAATAACATTAAGGGCAAAATAATGACAAGATGGGAATTGTTATAAGTGACTCATTATAAAGCATGCAATGAGAGACACAGGAGTCAGGGATTTATTCACAAGCTAGTGTTAATGAAGAAGCTCTCTCTTTTTACTTTTTATTTACAGCCTGGGGCTTAAAATTAGGGCCTGGGCATTTCCCCTGAACTATTTTTGCTCAAGGCTAGAACTCTACTACTTGGGCCCCAGTGTTACTTCTGGGTTTTTTTTGTTTATGCTGTACTGAAGAATCAAATCCAAGGCTTCATGCATGCTACGAAAATACTCTACCACTAAGCCTCATTCCCAGCCCAGCAAAAAAGCTCTCTTTATGTTAAAGAAACACATATCATGGACTGAAACCCATAATATAGTCCCAGTTTGTAGTTATTGCCTGAAACATTAAAAATAGACCATTTTATTTTAATTGAAAGCATACATCCCTATGGTAACTACATAGTCGTATAAAATACCAATGAAGGATTAGATTTGTTAGATCAATGGCTTTTATTTTTCTGATCCTGTTACTTGAATTGAGGGCCTAGGCTCTGTCCTTGAGCCATTTTCCCTCTGGGCTTGTGCTCTATTAGTTGAGCAAGAGTGCCACTTCTGGGTTTTCTGAGTAGTTTACTGGAGATAAGTCTCATGGACTTTTCTGTCAGAGCTCGCTTTGAACTCCAATCCTCAGATCTTAGCCTCCTGAGCAGGTATGATTACAGTCAGTTAAGAGCCACTTTTGGTTGTTATGATTGAGAGGTCAGTGACATCATCTAGTGACAGCAGCCAGAAATTCTGTTTAACAGCCCATAGTGTATACCACAGACCCATACAATAAAGAATTATTCCTCCCCAAATATCAGCATTTCTCAGTTCAAAACACTCTTCTTCAAAAATCTTCAAAAATTACCTGACCCAATGTGGTAATTCGAAGTGTATTTTTATAAATTATTCCTCACAGGAAGGACAGCTAATAAGAGAATCAAATGTTACTCACCAAGCATTGGTAGATAGCACCTTGAACTTGGCCCCATCCCTAGCTTAGTGTTCTTCTTTATAGTGAGACAGGAAACTGGAACCTATGTAGTAGATTTAAGAAAATCAAATACTAAACTAGCTTCTTATTCTCTGCCATTCAATTCTACTGGACTGAGAGATCAGAAGCTTTCTCAATTAGTTGCACTTTGAAAACTCATGTAAGAGGAGCATTTAAGTTCTGAATTGGACTAAATGCTCACTGGACTATATATATACATGTGTATATATATATATATATATACATGCATATGTATATATATATATATAAATTGTAAAAGAAAAAGCAAACATGGTAAATGATGTGAGACAATTGTTTAATAATATAAAATGTTTTTAATAAAAATTGGATGAGTATTAACTCAATATCTCCCATATATGTGTTCCAAGTCCAAAAGTCATCGAAGGAGGAACAAGTAGCCTTTTGGCTGAGTTGAATTCATGGAATTCCTGGCCCATTGTATATTTTGATATTGCAAGGGTACATAAAATTACTTAAGGGCAAATGTATAACTGAAAGTGAAAAAGAAGATTGGGATATATATGTCTAATGGGTACCTATAAGCATAGATTCAACTTATGACAATGATCTTCAGTTATAACCCTTATTCTTTAATGAACAAGACATATTATGCCCTTGTTATTTTGGTTATAAATTGTAAATTAAGTTAAATATTCAAATGGAAACCAAATAAGTGTCGTGGGGAAAGTGTTGCTTTGTTTCCTTGTTGCTTCTCTTGGCCGCCTCTAGTTGCTGTTAAGGGCTTATGGTAGACTGCACATATTGAGAAACACTGATTCAGAAGCATGTGGGGGGGGGGGTTAAGAACATTACATGCCACTCTGAGTGATATGTAGTTGACAGTCAGTCTATTATTCTCCTAACCTCCTTGTATGTTTGCAGATTGCCCTTGCTAAGTGGAATGGAGGCTGAAAGCAAATTGCACAGTGATATTTGCTGAGGGCATGAGCCCTACAGCACCCGGGAAAATTTCCTTTTCTTCCAGCCTGTTAAGTATTTGCAGACTCTAGGTTATTCACATTTTCCAAGAACATGGATAACAATGCGTGTATTATAAGGTCAACAGAAAACTTAAGTGAAAGAGAAATTCAGATGGTCCAATCATTTAATAATTGTATCCAAGGCAACACTGCAGTGTAGAAGAGAGAATGAATCATTTTATCCTAAAGCAAAAATTTCTCTAAGTATGTTTTAGTTACACAAATATATTTCCTATATTATCTAAATTCCATCATAAGTAAGACTTACAAAAATGAAAATGAAAACTCCAGTTACAAACTGTAGATACACCAAGCAACATTTAAAACAAAACCATATTGTATTTCTGGAATTTTTACTTTCCAAGTGTTCTTTGAAGTTTACTTAAAGAGTAAATTTGACATCCAAAGAAAGTGATGTGCTAACAGTTGATGGCAGTGATGTTCTATTTTGCACAGTTTGTCCACCGAGCTGTCCATCTCCAGAGTGTCTGGGCAGAATTATCTGGGGACCTTTTATCAAACACATATGGCTTGAGCCACACAATTCTGATTAATTGGTGTGTGGTGGAGCCCAGGTAGGGGAATATTTTAAAAACCCTCCAGTGATTATAATGTGCAGCTGGGGTTGAAAGACTGTTGAACAGAAAGTTTTATAGCCGGAATATTTTAAAGTATCATGAAGGTGTTAATGGAATACAGGTTTGGGGCTCTGTTAATGATTCATCCTAGCTATTCGGGAGAAAAACATAAATAAATCAAAGGATTGGTCTGTGCTTCAATACATGTCCTCTGTATTCACCAGCTTTGAAAACCTTATCTCTTAATTAGTTTCTAACCTTTTTTTCTCTGTCTCCTTAAGAGTCAATGAGAAAAAGACATAGAAAAAAGAAAAATCACTTAAGTGACTAAAAATTGAAGTATAAAACCTACATAAATCGTTATTTGCAGGTCAATATTTTGATAAGTGGTAGTGTTCACAAAATATTTACAAGTAAAGATTGTGGGCCTCAGTTGTTCATCTTACCCCTTGTAGCATGGATGTCAGTGGCATGTAAAATGTTTTCAGCTCTCGATTGCCAGGAAGATTGCTCCAGCTGCATATTTCATGATCCTAGACTGACATGTATTTTAAATTCAAATATAGACAGATTGGGAAACTTCCTTTCTATTATCAATACATGTGAAAAACCCAGTGGACAAAGAAATCAGAATAAACCTCAGAGGATTTCATGCAGAATCTGTATATAAAACTCAAAAACCTTTACACAGGCACATAACACACACACACACACACACACACACACACACACACACAAACATCCATGTGGGTATACATGTGATTTATAAGCCTTATCATTTTGTTTTTCATTATTTATATTACAGACATATTGGTTTACTGTTTATTAGCAAATTGCTTATTTTTACCACTCTAATGAGAATAATTATTTCTGGTCTGAAAAGAATAACATAGATGTGAAGAGCCCAATGTTAAAAGTGTCAGTGGTGTTTGTATGACAGGTAATGAAGCAATTTGGCAGAACATCAGAAACTAATTGAGCTCAGCTCACATCAATGAGGCTCGTTTAGCTGGCTGTGCTTCCCAAAAAGAACAGTGGAATTAAATGAGACAATGTGACATGTACAATTTTAATTGGAAGCTCTAATTTAAAATATTTAAAAGCATGTTTGAAATAATTTGTGAATCCATACAGATGCTTCCTTCCCCAGCTAATTAAGAATAGTCAGTGGGTCATATAATGTCTGGATGTCAGAAATATGAATTATTGAAGTCCCTGCACATATAAGTATACTTGCACCTTAGGCAAGATCAAATTTAGTTTAACTGAGGGAAATGGGAAAGAAACAACCCTCAAGACTGCAGAAGGGTAGGTGATTTTTAACATAATATTTTGAAAACCATTAAAACTCTCGTTGGCTCACAAACCTATTTTGAAAATAAGATTATATTTTAACATGTTTCAGCCAGGTAGAGTTTATAAGTTACAGATGTTGAGTAGCATTGCTATTTGGAATCATTTAGAACAATATTATTTTCATTTGTTAACTTATTTGGATCACATTCTACTACATAGTAAGCCATACTTTCTAAAGACAGCATTTCAATACTAAAAATTTTATGGCTTACAATGTTACTTAAAATTTGTGACCCTTGTTCAATGAGGAATAATATGCTATTATGCTTTCTTAAATACTGAGAAAAATACATAATTACTTAATTTCACAACTAACATAGCAGTAATTTAGTAAAAAAAATCATTTGTAAAAAACGGGACCTGATCAAATCTGATATCTACTAACTGGAAGTGCAGTTGTGTAACTGTTATACACTAATGATTACACTGACACTAAACCAATTTTACTAAAATGACAACATAAATGACACTAAACCAATTTTACTAGACTATAACCATATGTCTATAGGTTATTCTATTCACCTTAAAATTTTTTCATAAAGAGAATATTACAAATTGAAATGTTTAGTCACATTTTTCTTACATTAGTAAATTATATTGACAATGAATTATTAGAGTGCAAGATGTTTTTACCATGGTTTTGCTATTTACCTTCTTATTTCCATGGGCATCCAACTGTTTACAAATGTAATGGATCAGCCTTATATAGCACTAAAAATAGATTATTTTAGAAAAGAAAAGCTGCTTTATTAGATAATGGAAAATTCTCAGGAAAACAGTTAAGAAAGTGAAATGCAATAGAAGAAACAGAATTGGGGTAGATGAGAAAAGGTTGAAGTAAGAAAGACAAAGAAGTAATTTTATTTTAAGATGGGACTGGGAAAATGAATTAAGAAGACAAAAATATACTAGGAGAAAAATAAGACCTAATAACATGAAAACAGACAAATTTAAGTGAAACATTTATTTCAATGCTGGCTTCTTTGTGTTTAAAGACTGGAGCATCTTCATGCATTACTTTGTACATTGTTTATTATCCAGCACTTTTAATTGATCTTTCAGAAGAGAAGACTAAAGGCCAGCCTGAGAAAAGTGCCATTCTCAAGGAAAAGTAAGGTATATATCTATATCTATATACATATATATAAATTTACATACAGACAGATATTGTAAACACACATGCACTACATGAACCTCAGGTTCATACATTGGGCATAGCTATGTATGGCAAAATAAATACATATGTACATATATATGGCACATATATATACACATACAACATATATATATATATATATATATACACATATATACACACACACACAAATGTATACCTGGCTACCTCAGACATATACAAACATACTGAAGGAAGGCATACTGTCTTCATTTTTCTAACTCATACCCTATTTATAAATGGGAGCAAAGGCTGTCCCTCTATTAATTCAGTCATTCTTGTCATAATTGTAGGTGTTTTTTAAAAATATAATCTCTTTTTTATTCTTATCAGCAGTCATGAAAACTAGACCACTGTATTTTCTCCAGCCTAATGTTCCACTATCCCCACAAAGAATTGATGGATCCTTGCTGGGTTTCAGACTGCTTAGCCCATAGGTAACAGTAGACCAAGCAGCATCATTACTGATGTGGTTTTAACTTTAGGTCTATGTTGTAGAATTAACGCAGATTTACATAACTTTGGAAACAAATAGGTAAATGTCAGGAAATACATTTCTGGATTTAAATATTCATATTTCTTTTACATTTAAAGTATTTTAGATATCATTTGAATTCCATCAGAGAATCTTTATTTATGTAAATCACCTATAATGCTGTTTTATTTTGTAAAGTAGCTTCTCATATTCTTCTAAATTATTATTGCTGCTTTTAGTAACATTCATTAAAATAATTTATCCTTACTCAGCATGCAGTACTCCCCAGATTAAATGATATAAATAAATGCTAGGAATGAATACCCCCAAACATATGGACTATTAACCTATTAATCTTTGATTCCTCATGAGATATAGCATATGGTTTCCCGAGGCAAAGAAAGCATATCTTTATTTTATTAATATACAGATTCTTGCAAAATGTGAGACTCTCAAATGGATGGTAGCTTTGTGTATATACATTCACAGTGTTCTTTTCATGTCTGGCTTGACAGATTCTAGGATACTTCAGTATAATTGCCATTTAGGCTTTGTGGTTTAGAATCATTCAAGAAAAGGAAATGAAGTATGGTATAGTATTTGCTTGATAATTCTTTTTTATTATAAAACATTCCAGTATATTTCAGAGACAAACATAATTCTTTTGTGATACAGAGTATTTAAATTTTGGTGTATTGAGAGGGTAAAATGACATAAATGGAAGATCCTCACATAGAAGTTCCCTATATAAAAAAGTCATCTGAACTGTGTCATCAGTAGTATCCCCGTATTTACAATTCTGTAAGCACTTATGATTCACCCATTTTAATAAGTTAGGGGAATGTATTCTCAAGTGGCTTAAATCAGAAAGCTCTACTGTCAAATCTCTTTTAGAAATTCCTCAAAAACATTTTACAATATACTTCTACGTGGACTATTGTCTGTTAAGTCATAACTGTTCATGTTCAACTAGCTTTTAGTTTTCCAAAGGTACACAGGCAGGCAATCGTATTTTTAATGTTCATTAATGTGACTATAAAAGATCAGATCAGTGAAAATCAGAGAGGAGAAGAGTAGGCAGTCATCAAACTGTTATTTGAAGTATGTTCTATCAGTTCAGACTAGAAAATTTTACGCTGTTAGTAAATTTTGTTACAACCAGTTATAAGTCAGATTTCCAAATGTTTCTTCAGTTTTGCATATAAACCACTAAGTTTAGTTTTACAAATTGAAAAGTAATATGCTATTTTAAATTAAAAAATGAATTAACCTTTAGGGGAAAAATTAGAGCCAATAGCAAGTAAGACTCACTAACATTCAATCATCAGGCACACTAGTTGAAGTTGATGTGATTTAGAAATATAATCAATTTATTTTAACTGTATCAGACTTATTTCATTCTCAACTCCTAGAAAGTTGTGGTTTCCCAGCTATGGATTTATGACAATATATAAATGTAGCTGCAGCTTGGCAAACATGAACTTTTCCAGCAAAGTCATCTTGTGTTAGCTACTATAAAGTATGTCCAGTGAAAGATGATTTGTGTCAGCTAAAAATGTAGCCTGGAGCTATACTTGGTATGTTATTACTTTAATCTAGTTATTGCAGCCTTGAAGTGTATCTTAGCTAGTCCAGGGAAGAAATGTCAAAAGCATAACCCAGCTTTATCATTAAAAATTACTATGAATAACAAAAAGAGGCTTATATAATTGTCACTTTATTTAAATTGGAAATATATGAATTCTTATTTGAGAAGAAAAATTATCTACTATAGAAGAAGATTTGGGGTTAATCAGAGTCTAAAATAGATTTCATAACTAAGTCTTTGAAAATTTATACTAATATATGTCATAAGGTCAATATATAAACCAAAGATTTAACATACCAATATACCCCAAATACTGAAATAACAAATATGAAATACTTTTGATAGTCTTCCCATGTATTGCTTTAAATATTTCTATATTTTAACAAAATGCATTAATAAATGAAATCATGAGTATTCAATTGTACATTTGAAAAAAGCACTGATAGATAAGTCAATCTGAAAAGATAAATATTATTTATGCAACACTTGTGAGCCTATCATTATTAATTTGAGAAGGTAACTTTTAGGATTTTTAGATTTTCCCAATACAATTTATAAATATACTATGTTAGAAATAATTCATAAAGGATAGGAAAATTTATTTAATGGTTGAATTATAAATGCATAATACATTAGTAGTACTTGTTGTGTTTTACATTTTAGTGTGTAAAATTATACTAGACAAATGATTTTAAATTGCTTTAGTTGAACTCTTAAATTTTGAAAGTCACTTGTTATTTGGATAAAGTTCATTAAAATTAGTAAAAGATAAATCTAATTTACAAGAGGAATTCATTATTGTCATATTACAGTAAAAGTTCCACTATACTTACATATACTTGCATATTTTATGTTACAAATCAGTGCAAACATATTTTACAGAAACCAAGAAATCATTTAGGGTATAAATAAAACTCAACTGTACATGTATTGACTCTGATAAGTACTTTTTTAACTATATAAAATCATTGTATAAGTAAGAGACAGTTTTAGGGACTGCAATGATGATCAATTGAGATTATAGACTGATGATTGCTACACTAGAAAACATTTCTACGGAATCAGATAAATGTTGAAAGTAATTTTAATTGTTAAATATTAAACATTTCTTTATTTAACAAGTGCTATTTAATACACAACAAATGAAATGACAAATAAATAAGATATACAGAGTTTTGATATTCTAAAACAAATTTCAATTCTTTTTCTTGTTTTAGGAGCAAAAGAAATATATTTATATTTTAGATTAATAATTTTATTTCAAGCATTTGCTGTCACTCTTCTATCTCTTAATACAAGTTTCCAGAATAATCATTAGGTATTACAAAAACTATATTCTTATATATATTACTGGCTTACAAAAATTAAACCATATATAAGGTATCATAGAAGCACTTTGAAGTCAAAGTATAAGACATTATGCAATTATTACATAAAATTAAAGAAACAGGAAATTCAATTATTTGATTTAAAATTTCCCAAACATGCTGTAATAATGTATTTGACATAAGCGGGTGACTGTATAGAATGTCTTGTCATCCACTGCAGTACTACAGACTACTAAATTATGACTTTAGACTTCAAATAGTTCTACTGTCCATGTATGTAGACAGCGCACCATGATCAGAGTGGCATCTTCCCTTATACTTTCCCTACCCTCCTACTCCTCCCCCACCGGTCATATCAAGTATCTCTCTTCCTTTTTTACATAGAGTTAATGATTGTACTTGCCCACAGTTCCATTTTCCATTCATCTACCCCAACCCATTTTACCCACCCTCACATTCACAACTTATTTGAACTTCCTGAAATGTGTTTTGTTAAATTGTCTGGTAACTGTTTCAAGTGCTTACACCATGGAGTTTCATTTCTACATATACTTTATGTTAGCAACTGGATCATGTTTACATGTATATGCCTCTGTGTGTTTATATAGCCACATCTAAGAGAAAACATTTTAAAATAATGGTTGTTTCAGATTCAAATATTGCATACAAATCACCTATTGTTTAAAATTTATAGAACAGATTTAAGATTATTCTCAGGTATTTGTGATATTATATGCATTAGTTATTATGTACATATTCCTGAGAAAGTAAAAGCCAAACGGTATGTCTATTTGAAAAATTCTACATGGTGCTTTTAGCTTTATTGTTATATTTAGCATGATGAATGAATAACATTTTTGGTTAAATTAAGAAGAGAAACTTTGGAGTAATGAATATGTTTGCGAGCAATAGAATGACAGACTAATCTTGTACATCACTGCCTACATATTTTCAGTTAATTTCTTCTCCCTCCTCCTATTGTAGTGAAGAGGAAAAACTTGAAAAGCCTACCCATCAACCTCCCCATAGAAGGTTCATTACACATTTGGCATTCTATTGTGCCATCTTTTATTCTTAGTAAGGATTTTACAAGGTACTTTAACCTGAGGGGAGACACCAGGTGGGTTTAATTGCATCCAACAATAATGAGGAGCAAAAGATAAAAAGTCGAAGCAGCTTTACTTCAAGTTTTGTATTGAGACAGTCTTAAGTCAAAAAATTAGTCATCCCCAAGGCAGAGAAAATTCCATAGAAAAGTTCAGAGCCCAGAGGGTCATCAACATTGGGTACGTTAAAAAAATATATTTACAAACATTTACTTGTTGAAAATCCACAGAAAGCAAGATTGACTGTGTTGTGCTTTGAGATGCATTTTTTGAGGTTACAAATTGCAATCTCAAAAAAGTGAGCTGGAAAGATTAAGTAAACTTTTGGTAAAAGGGCTGAATTGTTTTTTATTCCAACTGTGGTGAAAGCTACAGTAGCAATTTAAGGAGGTTTCATTGATATGGTGGTCCAACAAACATAGTCATAGTAGATGGGATATTATTCAGTATAGTAGTACACATGCACACAGCCTTTGGTGAACAGTTGTTTGAAATGCCTCAAGATATTGGGCACCAACCAAGATATGGACACCAACTTGACTGGAACTCAGCAAGGCAAGATTTTACTTCAACAGTAAGGCATGCTACAGACAAGGAGCCAAGTCAATAAGCATGCTGGTTTAGCAGTCTTCATAGGTTTTATCCCTAACACATTATCATTCCACTTTTCTAACTGCTCAGAACTTAACTCTCTTGCTCAGCTTTCTACAAGATGTTGTTTAATTAAAATATAACTAGGCGAAACAAATGGTTGCCCGAACAACCGAAATCAGGAAACCCGACCAAAACAATTCCTACTCAGCTGGCACTCTCCTACTTGAGCCACACATCCAACCTGAAACCTACAAGAAAAACAAATTTTGCTCAGCTGGCACTCTACCACATGAACCACATGTCAACCCCCTAGAAAAACATTTCTTATAACTAGATGTGGCCCGATTAGAACAGCTTCTTGTAAGATGGTGCCTTATATCAAGCAACTACTTTGACAGAACAGATTCTAACTCTTATTTTACATTTCCCCTGTTTGATTGTACATCTTTTCTTCAAATATAGCAGATATTCACATTCCTGCTCAGCAGTATCCAATAGGTGGATATCATTTTGATGAGAAGCAGGTGATTAGAGAGGGCAGTTCCAACCAGTAAACAGAACTTCTTTATAAGGAATAGCAACCAGCCATAGGAATTATTCCAAAATCAATTACTGATGAAGTAAACACGGACACCATACTAGTGGCATCTAGTTCTGCATTCCCTTGCTGCCATCTCTAATAGAATGAACAAAAGTATGCTGATTAAATAAATGTAGTTAATTCAATGTACATTTTCATTTATGGTGAACCATCAGAATAGAATGGATTCAAAACCTGTTTAAACTTGTTAAAAATGCCTCATGGGTCCCCAGTAGCATCTATGTAAATACTCTTGTCAAATGGCTGTAGGGATGATATTTGTCCTTACCTGAGGCTGGTCTGGTCAACAAAATGCTCGGGATGACCAGTTGAACCAAATCATAAGTTTTCAATCCAGTTGACTGAAAAGGACCAACAATGTTCCTCCACAGTGCCACCAGACAATCGTCCTAGCTATGGCATAACCATCACTTTCACTTATTGCACAGACTAAATATTTAATCCGTTGCACCCAAGCATTAGTCTGTCCATATCCAGCCTCAGTTTCTCTAATCTGTCTCAAATCCTTTACAGCTACTATAGTTCAAACTTTATCACTTAGGTGTCATGACACTGTTATTTTCATGATCATAACGATTTGGAACTGAATATCTGTGGCCTGCATATAATTTACAAGAACTAGAACAACCCCTTTAGGAATCATTACAGGTACCAGAAGCAGAGAAATTACTAAGGTCTTTGTAGATTCAGCTTGGTAGGGTCCAGGTATGGGACTACCATCAATTTTTCCATTATGAAGCTGGAGTGACATTGACTCTGGTTAATAAATCTAACCTCATCCACTGTTCAAACAGGTACTTACATAGTAGTAAACAGGACTTGGTTTGGTCTTTTCCAGGTGAGATCAAATTTACAGAATCTCTATGTTGGTGCAGGTGAGCTGAAAACTCTAGGAGGCATTTGAGCCAAAGGGCTCACAAGCTGAGAGAAAGCAGATACCTGCCAAAACAGCACGTGGTTTTTTCAGACAGTAAGTTTTTACAGGACTGGAGGAAGTTGTAGGCAGTTGTAGGCAGTTGTCCTTTCCTGTTGATAAAACCTGCTTGGTAATAGCTGGCAGGTGGGAGCTGACTAATTCTTAAGTGTGTGGCCTGATTGTCAGGTGTTTCTCATCTTTACTCAATTGGGATTTATTTATTGCTGTCATATTAAAAAATTCAACTAAGTTTGGACAGACATGCAAAATAGGCATTAGATCATCTCTTCCTTTTCCCCATTCTCCAGCTCTTCCTTTTATTTTTAAATTTGAGTTTTTAAAAAGGTCTTATAAAAACCTTTGAATTTAGGCAGTATTACCTTTGAAATAGTCTCTGTTTCCAGAAAGAAAAGCAGTCTTAAACTGTTTTCAACACATTAATGATTTCACACATTTGCTTAGACCAATACATTGTAAATAACTGTAACCAACTTTCAAGACCTCATTTTCATGTAAGTTGCAAACCAACTTTGTTTCCTTCAGCTTGTGCCAGAGTTAATTCCTAAATGTCTATAACTGGTTAGTTAAGGTAACATTTTGTTATAACTTTTGTGTATTAAAAACAGATTATTTTGGTCTATTTTATTTTGTATGATTAGATGCACATGGCTATTGCACGTTTGTGATATCCTCCTTTGGTCTCACTGTGTCAGTACCTAGAGACTTGTATGATTTATCAGTCCCAGTGAATTTTTTTCAAGTAAAGGATACAAAAGGGTTTTTTTTCTTTTTTGCTCTTTTCTTTTTCTTTTTTTCCTCTTTTCATTTTCTTTTTTCCTCTTCTGTCCTATTTTTTTCATTTATCTGCCTTTGGGAAGGTAAGGAGGACCACAGAATGTTGGGACCAAAGGTGAACAAATGAAGCAATGATACTTACTAGACACCATGTTGAAACTGAACCATACAACTTGTAGGTAGGAATGGGAGGGAAAAACTGGAAGAGAGCAAAGGAATGGGTGACACTGTTCAAACAGAAATATACATTTATTTGCCTTATGGAATTTTAATCCCTCTATACATCACCTTTACAATAACAATTTTTAAAAAAATTAGCAACAGACCATTCTCAAGATGTTTTCACACACATATAGATACCAAGATTTAAATTATACATATAAAGAGTGCATTAAATGAGCTCAAAAATAAATACTGCCATATAAATTTATAGAATACTCTGAGATAGAAATTTTCCTTAACTTTTCGTTCTTATTCCCCATTTATGGTTGGTCTCTGTGACTGTGTTCCTATGTATTCAAGCAACTCTATTAGGGATTAGTGCACCCCTTTTGTACCCAATCTTCAGTCCTTACTATAAAGGTGTGTCCCACAACCCAAGATTACATAATCCATCTCCAACAGTTACATTCTTCCCTAAGCAGATTTTAAAAAAAAAACCCTCAGATCAGGATTCTGCTCTTCCTCATTGTCTATGCCACATCTCAGTCACACACACTTGATCCCCCAAATACCTAACTAACAAAGCAGTACCCAATTTCAAAGCATTCCCCCAATTCCTCCTCCTTTGACCAAAGCATTATGTTTCCTAGTTACTAAGGTACCTGATTGTAAGACCTCCCTGTTTTTCAAATTAACTTCTGACTTCCTATACCTTCTTAGCCAGGAGGGAGCAAGGGTTGAGGCTTGTTCCAATTGCTCAGAGCTTAGATTCACACATTAGCTATCAGAAACTACTTAATTCCAAACATACATCCAAAACCACAACACCTGGCCAAAACTTAAAAAACAACAACAACAAAATATCCTACTAAGCTGGTGCTCAGCCACTTCAGCCACACCTTCAGATCCTAGGGAAAAAAAAAATTGTAACTGGTTGTGGTTTAACTAAAATGGCTTCTTGTAAGATATTGGCTACCCTTAAAAATAACAATGCTTATATCAAGCAACCACTTGGACAGACAAGATTTTAATTCCTACAATGTGCATCTTGTATACATTTTATAAAGACCTACTGCTGTCAACAGCATTTGATGAAAGTTTAGATTATCTGCAGAGGTTTGCATTGGATTTTACTTTTTAAAGGGATATCTGTTCTCATACTGGAATTATAAAATGGTCTAAATGGGCTCTTGCCATTTCTTTCCATCTTGCCAATGAACAAATCTTGATTTGAATTTAGATATGGGATTGCTTGAATCAAATGAATCTGTTGAGATCAGTATTGAGATCAGTTTTGTTGCTTCTATTATTAGTGGTTATTTTAGTTTTTCTTTTGTTAGTTTTTTTTATGCCAGTACCAGCTGGGTGTTAGCTCACAGGTGTTCTACACTTGAGCCACACCTCTATTTCCACTTTTTGTTGTTGTTGTTGTTGTTGTTGTGAGTTTCCTGTGGATATATATATGCTCAGACTGGCTCCAAAGAAGCAGTTCTCAGAGTTTAGCTCCCTGCACAGCAAGGTGAGTCACTGGTACTGAACTAATGTAGATTTAATTTATAATAATTTATAATATACTTTAACATCTAAATTATTTGGGGTTAAATTTTCTGATGTGCCAAATAACAAAGTGCTATTATCCTCAATGTCTGTCTCTAATACACACACAGTATAAAACTACTGTGAGCTATACCATGTTGCTACCAGAAAGTCATTCTAAAACCAGATGTTTTTCTAAAATCAATTTTTCTACATATGCAGTTTGTCATTTTTGTTTTTTGGTGGTAGTGTGTTTTGAACAAACCAAAGCTACTCAGTTTGCTTATTTGGCCAGTGCTAGGCAGTTGAACCTGTGCAGTCTGAATCCTCATAAATCCTCATAAAACCACAAATCTTTTTACCTAAATATTTGACTAAAATTTCCTATCCTGTGCTGTTCAGAGTATACTTTGCTTCTTTCTAGTTAAAAGAGTTTTGTAGAAGATAAATTAATTTAGTTAATGGGGCATTTCCTTTGATGAAGAACAAGACCAAGAATTTGATAGCTGATGGTTTAAAAACTTTGCGGTAGTGAGAACCTTATTTTCTTTAATATGAGAGCCATTTGCCATATGCTTTGAGTGAGCATCTGAAATGCAGCCATGATTGAAAAACTGAATAGTTATTTATTGTTTAATTAGAATGGAAAGTCTTGGAAAAATTATATTAAGTAAGCCAGGCCCAAAGAAACATAGGTCCCATGGTTTCCCTTATTTGTAATAACTAGTATATATCTGAGACAAGCAGAAAAGTTCAGATAAGTTGATGTTAGGTGAAATGAACCCCAAGAAAAGTATTCAAATGTTTTTTTTTCTTTCATGCGATTGTTTCTAACACATTTATAAGCTTATTTCTTTGTTGCTTTGTATGTCCCTCCCCCACAGTATAACCCCTGCTTTCACTGTATTTGATGTTGGTATAATTTGTGGAGGAGAAGGGCAAAAACAAACTGTTTAAATATGGATACAGGTGGACCCATTGCAACAATGAGATGTACAAGTCTTTATGTCGAAAAACGAACTTTACAACTTTGGCCCAGGGCGGAGTAGGGGGAGGGGGGGCAGGGAGGGGGGAAGATGAGAAGGGGAAACAAAGGAGGAGGCAACAATGCTTGAAAAAAATAAAGAAATGTACTCATTATCTTGCCCTTGTAATTGTAACCCCTCTCTACGGTATTTTCACAATAAAAAATTAAAAAAGAAATTAGATAGCCACATATAGTGTGAGGCTATCTAATCTTTGACCTTAAGATTGTAAAGTAGATTCTGATATGACCGCTTTTGCCACAGAATCATAAGACTAGCATTTCCTTGTTTTCATGTCTGTATGTCTTTTATTTGCATTCTCAGCTTCTTGAGCATAGGAGCAAGGCCTTATCATTTTGGGTGCATTCAATAAATGCTTTCTAAATTGAATTTAAGGAATTGGACAAAAAAAAGAAGGCATGAGGAAGAAAACTATGTTGCCTGGATAATAATGAGCTTGGAGAGAAAATAAGGGAAACAGAGGGTGATTCAAAACAATGAGAAGAAAGATTTTCTAGGCCAGGGGTCTTTTCAGAGTGGTTTCTTAGTCATATAGTAAAAGAATTTACATCCCACCTATTGGCTTGTAACCAAAAAAAAAAAAAAAAAAAGATGTTTTCTTTTTTTCTTTTAGTGGAAAAGTCTGAAATAGCATTAAAGTTACTAGCAAATCATAGCTGTCAGGTGAGCAAAACTCTCCAGGCTCTTCTCATCAGCTGAGGATGTAGGGTAGAACAGACCAACCTCTGAAAAGGCCCAGCTGGTCCTCTGGCTCTACAGACATTAACTGACTGCCTGGCAAAGGGAGGGTTAACCCACTCTCCATAATACTGTAGAAGAAAAAGAAAAGGTGGTTTGATTTAAGTAATGACTACAGTGATGATGATGATTTTTCTGAGCAAGGAACTATGCTTTATAGAACTTTCTTAAAACCCGACCTTAAGTCTTGAATACTTATTACCTGTCAATCACTGTGGTTAGCCTTTCAAAGAATTAGCTACTATCATCCACTAAAGAATCTAATCCATAGGAACTCTGTTTTTATCTTGTGATAAATGAGACCAGGATAGCTCATAGACTGAAAGTAACATAAGTGTTTCTAGGAAGAAAAAAAAACAGGATCCTTCTCCACTTTGGTCTGTGGGCACAGCTAACATTCAGTTCTGGTTCTCAAAAGCAAATAACTTCGTTAAAACTCCCAGCAGAGTGTAAAGTCATGTGGGAACAGAGAATTTGAATTGTGAAATAAGCTGCAAGCAACCATTTTGTGAACTTTTGTCTCTTTAAGAAATATTTGCTGTAGGAGAATCTTACCTTATAAGTTTTGCTTGATCTTGCTAGTCTTCTGTGGAAAAAACATCATCTCAAATCATAGCATTGATATATCCAGAAAAATCTGGATATATAAAAACAAGTTGTCAGTAAACTCTAGGGAACTCTAATTATTTCTTTATCATTTTTCCTGGGCAAAGAATAACTGAATTTTACTGCTAAATCCATGAAGCATATTAAAGTGAAGATTTGATTGTTGAATGAATAGTAGTTAAAATAGAAAAAAAATGAAATAAAACACAAATTAGGGATATCCTACTTATGTTTATTTTTTATGTTTTTATTTATTATAGGTTTTGGGGCTTGAACTCAGGGTATGGGTGCTGTCCTTGAGCCTCTTTGTGCTCAAGACTAGCATTCTATCACTTGAGCCACAACACCACTTCTGGTTTCTGAGTCATTTTTCTGCATGGGCTGGCTTTGGATTACAGGTACAAGATACTGGTGTCCAGCTAGCTATCTTTACAGCCTTATAGAGATAAATTCATTCTCTCTCAATTTCATTTATTTTTATATTGATATTTATTTATTTGTGTAGTATTTGTGTAGAACTTGGTCTCAGGGTCTGGATGCTATCTCTTAGTGTTCATTCTAACATTCTACCACTTGCACTAACTACACTTCCTATTCCAGCTTCTTGACTTTTGGTTAGTTTTCCTTTATGTTAAATCTTAAGGTAGAGGTGATGTACTGAGGGGCTACAGTTACACAAGTAGAGTGATGAGTACATTTCTTTTTGAACAATATTACCCTCTCCCTCTTTTTCTCCCACTTTTACCCTCCCTCCCCCCAAGTTGTTTAGTTCATTTCCAGCATAGTGTCTAGTGGGTATCAATGCTGAATTGGTTCGCCCTTGGGTTGTGTCTAGGATGAATGGCCAGCACCTTAAGAAAGTAGAGAGCAAAACCTTCTCAGGAAATCAGGTCCTGGGGATCACAATGTTAACAACTCCCTAATGTAAGTTCTCAGGGGATTAGAGAGCTACGCATTCCCAAAAGAGGTCCTGCCAATCAGCAGAGAAACTCATTAAAGAACTAAACAATTGCATCAACATTTTAGATTTTTTTTTGGGTCCGGTCGTGGGGCCTGAACTCTGGGCCTGGTCACTGTCCTTCAGCTCTTCAGCTCAAGGCTAGCGCTCTACCACTTGAGCCACAGCACCACTTCTGGCTTTTTTCTTTTTGCTTATGTGGTGCTGAGGAATCGAACTCAGGGCCTCAGGCATGCAAGGCAAGCGCTCTACCACTGAGCCACCTTCCCAGCCCCCAACATTTTAGATTTTTTAAATTTGTTTTTCAATTTTCAGATCAAAAGGCAGATTCTTATTGGAAGATGGTTGGGAAAAATTTAACAAATATTGTGATTACTCTCCTAAGAAAGGGAGGGTTCCTGGAGACCACACAGACCAGTTGTCCCTTCTTACAGATGTTGAAGTTGAGGTTCAAAGTGGTTGAGGGAGAACTTGAAGGCAAGTGCCAATGCTAGGACCAGAAGACAGGGGTTCAAGTTTGATGATCAGTGGCTTGGACACCACAGCAGTTCTAGCTCTCTCCAAACTTTGATCATGAGCTTGTCTTCTTCCAGGATACAGTTAGTCCCTTTCATTTATTTTTGCTGCAGACTGAGATTCTAAAATACTCTGATTATCAAAATGATTGTAAAACATGAAATACTGCATTTTAAGATTTGAAATTAAAATGTGTTTTTGATGCTGAAAATTATTTCAAGGATTTTTTATGATGGTATTTTTTTGTATCTTCCACACAATTTAACTTAGACTGTGGGAGGAAATACCCTACAATTTGAAAAAAAAGTTTAAATTTGGATCATTTTAGTAACTTCAAAAATGATGTGTGTTTTTAATAGCTTTTATAATGTATGATAGCTTCTCACTAAGATATTATTTTTCAAGTTTTCCAAGAAATCTTTCTCTGGTTCCTCTAATTCAAATGAAGTTGACTCAAGTAAAAGATTAATATAGGGGCTATTTTTTTTAATCTTTAAGTAGCTGTATGTAGGTGTTACCATTTCACAAAGGAGTTTGTGAATACAATGTGACTTAATCAATGCCACCCTTTCAACCTTTTCACCCATACCTCCCAACAGAACCCGTCCCCACATTTCTCTTAATTTTGTAGGACACACAGTGAGTTCTTAACATCATTCACTACTTTCTCCCCATCATTCCTCTACCACTCTCCCCTTGATCCAACCCCATCCTTTTCCAGTACAAATTCCCTGGGGTTTATTTTTCCTATTTTTAAAATTGTTACAATTTTATTCACATAATTAGAATTTAACACAACAAAACATATGATTATAAATCATCAAATTATATTGTACAAACAATTCTTGGCACATCAAAATGATGGATGACCGTTTAGTCTCTTCTTGGGTAGCCGGGTGCTCATGGTATGGGTCACTTGTGAATAATATGAGGCAAATAAGTGCTCAGCCTGACACAAAACAGACACACATGAAGTTTATTATTCCAACCAGGTAGCATTATTATGATTTCTTGTATACTCTTTTTCCTGAGTCAAGGGTCACTTTTTAAGCTGTAGAAAGAAATAGGAGGAATAGAATTCAAAGGAGAAAGCAGAAATCAATACCTGATTGTACCTTCCATAAGTGTTATTATTGTGCATGTAAGAAACAATATGCTTGGAAATTAAGGTTTTCTTTGTGAGACCTACTTTCTACTTTCTTATAGAGGGTATTCCAAAAGTTTCTGGCTTTTTTTAAGAAGTTTAAAATTAAAATAATCTAATGTTTTATTATAAGGCATGTCATCGAAATTCTGTACTACAAAATGTAGGTCATTTTCTATTCAAGGAAACAATACATGTATCCTTCCCAGGGAAAAGGTAAACCTGGAGTGTATACAATGAGTGATATTTGAGTTGAGTTGTGAATCCAAGGGGATTGATGACTTATTCAGGCCTATGACAGAGCAAAATGCAGGGAAAACATGTAAGATAGGAGTTGGCTATTAACTGTTTCTTTACCTGGTTTTTAGAAACAGAAGGATATTCTAAGTTTTCAAATCCTTAACAAAAATGTCTAGTATACAGCCAGAATAGGCTTGTACTTCATTTGGGTTTCAGCAAAGTAGCCCACAGGCAACTGAATGAGACTGAATATCATGTAAAATTTATTTATGAGTCTGTATGTCCCCGGGGATTGATCCTAAGGCCTGGCTCAAGCTAAGCCTCTTCACCTCTGAGTAACACCCCAGGCCTTTGTATGTACTTTTGGAAGAGCATGTTAAAAATAGATTTAAAACACAAAAGTGGTTCCATTTACATTCACTAGACTCTTGATGTTTTAGGTCATAACTCCACGACTGTTCATTTCAGATATAGTATTAATTTGTAACAGAATTGTGATTAAAACCACTTTAACTCCTATACCAGACTACATGTTGTGACAGATAAATGTGCAAACAGATTATTTGCTTTAATAACATAGTCAATATAGATGTTTTTCTAGCACTCAATATATAAGGTACAGGAGGGTACATTTCCTGCCCACAAGAAACACGCTGTCTGGAGAGGGAGATATATAAATGCACAATTGCAACACAAGCAATATGAGTTATGACAGATTAAAGTGCCAAATGTTCCAAGAGTAGGGAGAAGCAATTACTTCTTCCGTCAAGGGAAGGACAGAGCCATCCCAAGGGAAGTGACTTTTGCAATAAGACTTAAAAGTAGGCTAGGAGTATATCAAAGACTCGGCAAATTTAAAATGTGATTTTACTGTTTATTTGAGGCCTGCTTTCAGGAAGAAATGAAGGGGGTTGAATGGAATAAAGGAATGTTACAGCCTTAGTTCAGAGGACACACATTTTACAGGTTTTCTTTTAAACATGAGTATCACTCATCTCCCCTAGCGTTCAATTTGTAGGAAATGTTTTGGGACCTCAGGGCAGGCAGGGAAGGTCTTGGACCCTTGAGTAAATGTATTTCAAAAGACTGGTAACATACATTTGAAATGTGAGTCAAGAATAAATTGGGAAAGCCAGTGGAACAACACTGAAATGATGAAATAGAGGCCTAGGAAGAGATTAAAATATGCAATTGAACATTGAGAGAGGTCATAAAAACAAAATAGCATTTATATCAAAAGGAGATTCAGATGTACTGAGTAAGTAAAATATCACAGACTTCTTTTTGGTTTGGGCTGTTTGAAGTTTTATCTTTTTACAATTATGAAAACATTGTTTTGATCATGGGAATGGGGAGATGAATGGCTTCAACAAAGGTCAGTAAATTGGTCCTGAGATAAATAAAACTAGAGGAAAGGTATTCCAACCCTATGGCAACATGTTTATGAACTGACATTGTGGAGGGACTTAAAGTGATATCTATTGAAACGTAAAGTACATGTTTCACAAATGCCACAAAATTGGAGCCCATGATAGCATTGTCATTTAGACATTTATTAAATGGCCATTAGCAGGTCTCTATGTGACATGAAGCTAATGGATTTAGTCAAATACACTGAAATTAGAGTGAAGTTGCTATTCTGAATAATTAAAGAAATCGGTCTTATCCCAATACCAACTGTAGCAAAAGTATAAAGCAACTCATTTTTTTCTCCAATGAGATGGAAATGGCTTGGAAAGGAGTGTAGAGGGTCAACACTGAATATTATTTGAATGTGCCAATTGTTCCTTCATAGCTAGCAGTTGTTCAAAATAGAGATGGATTTGTATTTCACGGAAGTAAGAAATTATCTTGTGCTCGACTAGTTCTGTCATACTGAAGGAAAACTGCTACATGAAGATAGATGTCTGACTTATCCAAAGGGACTTACACAACTATTGCTGGCTGTACAAAAACTGCAGATCTTGTGAGAATTTAGCAATCTGTCAGATTATAGCCATTAGAAAGGAAGGAAGGAATGTGGGTTTTGGTTTTGGTTTTCTTTTTCTCCATCTTATTCTATCTATACCAATAGCTTACAGCATGGTATCACTCATCTTCAATGCAAGTCTTCTCCTTTAGATAATCTCTTCTAGAGACACCCTCAAAAACATATCTAATAACGTGCTCTCCTAATATCTAGGTGCTTCTCAATTAAATCAAATTGAGAATCAAGATGAATCATCACTGTACTCGGGTCGCCACTATTGATAAATGAAAAACTATTTTGATTTGCTGTTCCACAGTTCTGCCAAGCAGAGCTCATGGTTAGAAAATTCAGGGTTAATTCAATCATTTCTGTTTTCTGCTCTTATTTTTGTTGTTGTCTAAACCATATGGAAACATTTCAGCTGCAAAGTTATCTTGAATACGGCCAATTTCACTACCCAGGAAAATGCAAGTTTATGTTTTTAAGAACATTTTAAGATTTTGTCAGGATACAGCCCAGTGACACAATTCTCCAGTGACACAAGGAAACAACTGGACACTATGAAGACATTATCATGCAAGCATTTAAGTCTCTGTATCGGAGTCATTGTCAAAATAGCAGAGTTTGTTTAACATCTTGATGGCGCATGTGACATAGAATCACAAGAGAAATAGCTGTTTTTCCTCTCTTGTGGAAGATCCTGAAGATGACAGTTTAATCCAAAATTGCCTGTCCAGTGTGTCTGAGAGTTTATAAGAAGATCTGAAGGTCAAAAGCTACTAATTGATTTGTCTACTTACTGTGCCTAACTCTAGACTTGCATTGTCAACAGAAAGATAAGACCTTATTGGTTCTAAAGAATATGACACTCTAGCACCCAGAGGAATTTGATGCAATATCTAGGAACTTTCCTGTTCCATATAGTTTAAGCAGATGCAATCTTGATTTCTATACAGTTAACAGATCTGTTATTGGAAAGTACGGAGAGCTTTACTTTGGGGAAACTTTGAAGAGACTATCATGACTAGAAATATGAGTTACATTTTGACCAAAACCAAAATGAATTGTATTACAGAAATCAAATATAGTTCTTCTAAATCTGTGATTACTTTTAAAGATCAGTCCATGATTTTAAAGCTTCAAACACATAAATCCTATGGAATTAGAGAATATTCATTAAAATACATCTCAAATTGTATTAGATTTCATACATAATAGGTTACTAAAAAGTATTGAGTAAATGTGGGCAGTGTCATTCAAGAATACAATCCTATATTTGCATTTTACAGAAATATATTGTGAAATAGACTAAAAACCTATTGAAAAATTTACAATTTCTTTACAATTACAATTCATTAAAATTTATCTTTTAACTTATCTGATCTCCATACTCATTCAAATTACATACATAGTTAAACCTTGCAAATTATAGAGCGCTTAAAACCCAGTGGGGTCATGTTAGACATTACCTGGGATCATAAAAATACCTCAGTGCAAAAAAAGAAAAAACTAAGATAAATTCAAAACTCCATTAGTTGGAATTGGCAAATAGAGGGCTACAACAGTGATCTTTCAAGGCCATGCTTTTCTCTGAGGCTGTAAATCCAGTTTCTAGGTGTCTAGTCATACATATATACACATATTTTCATATCTTAAAAATGTTTGTGCACTGTCACAAAATTATATATTCATCTAATTACAAGTTCTTAAATTAGAAACTTAATTTATCTCTGATAAATACTGTCTTGTCAGTTACTGCCTATCACTCCATCTGCCAAGATCTTTTTGAATCCTAATATTCTCATCTAATGCATTAATTGCCTTGGTGCTAAGAGACACAAAGCTGTTATATTTATATTATTTTTTTTCTTTTTAGCCGTAATTCATTTTCTAGATACTTGCAATTACAATAGCAACATCAGAAATGGATTCTAATGTTCTGACTTTTTACATTTTTGAACATTGATTTAGTCAACACTGCTTAATGGTTCACTTAACCTTGTTTGTCTATTAACATGAATACAAGTTCGAATCAATAAGATCAATTAAAATCAATGCAACTTAAAAACAGGCTTTTAAATAAAATGGCAAATGTTTGTATTGATCTTCAAAAGCTATTAGAACAAAAGTTAACCCAAAATTCTAGTTTATCAGAACTGTTACATAAAGTGTAAATGGAAACAAAAATTATTTTCCTTTGAGTTTCACCTTTGGAATTAAACTGTGGAAAAAGGCAGGGAGTTGCAGAAAGTACTAATAGGTTGGTTTCAGATTTGCAGCTTAGAATACGTGTAAGTTATCTCAATTTTTTTTGATGATTACAAGTGCAGGAGAAACCATGCTTTCTGAAAAGACGTAACTAAAAAAATGACTATATTTGGCTATTTAGCTTATATAAATAATGCATTCTAAATGAACCAGTGTTCCAAAACCAGAAAGAGGAAGGACCATCGATGGAATAGGTGTTGCGATGGCTAGTGACTCTGTGATGGCACATGTCCTCCTATGAACTGCCACTTCGTATCAGTTGGTATTGGTTAATAGACACATTCTATTAAGATGGAATTTGTGGCTCACTCCATTTAAGGTAAATGGGCCATGGTGGTTTTGATTTCAACACATAAAAGAATTATAAAATAGATCTAACATATCTAATGCACCTCTTGGTGTTTTTTGTAGTTCTTTTACTTCAGAAGGTTGTATGAGCAAGAAGGGAGTCTGCTCAAATTTATCATGTCCCTCTAAGCATCCAGTACTTCTGGATCAGTCACTCCTTCTCCTCTTTCCCATGTGATTCCTTATGACCCCAACAGGACTCAGAGAAGTATTGATTCTTGCTATTCTTTCCATCTCATCTAACTCCAAACATAAACTAGTCTCCTACAAGCTCCATCGTGATCCTATTGACTCTCCTGGAAACAATATCAAGAACCCAAATATTCCTCAACATCTTGTGAAATTCTAGACTGAGCTGTCTCTCAACCAGGAGTCAGACAGTAACTCCCTTGACAGTCTATATGCTTCAATCTTCTTTATTTTTTTTTCAAGTCTATTTTCAGTACAGATTTACCTCTAAGCATGTCATTTCTGTACTCAAGACTCCTGGTGATTCCCTTTTCCAAGAAAACATTTAATGATTGTAGAGGAGACCTCTCCTGAAATAATGTTCAATACCATTCATCTCTCCTTTCCTGTGCTCTAACTTTAGAGTTTAAAATGTTTGTGTGCCTAAATTCTCTTCTACCAAAGTGATTTGTTTCTGAGAAAAGTATGAACCATTCTATTCACAAGTACAACTTTGTTCCCATTCTCCTATCCCTCCACTAATTTCTGTAACTTTCTTCAAACTTGCATAACACTGCTTTCCAAAATTCCATATGATTTATTTATGTATTTATTAAATTTTTCAGCTCTCGTCTAGAAGGTATTTTCAAATGAATCCCTAAAGTCCTACATTATTACCTGGCATATCCTAGAATATTTTGCTAAGAATTTGTCATGACTGGCAAGTTTCCAAGAAAGCAGCATATCATACTCTCTATAATTAAAGTCTTAAATTTTCCAAAACTATTTTAGATAATACATCAAATAGAAAATGGCCAGTCTCCATGTGCAACTTGGGAAAATGAGAGAGGGATTTAATAAAATCCACTGAACCATCTATATCTTGCCAGAGTCAGAAAAGTAAGTTAATAAGGGCACTTTACATCTCTGAAGCCTTTCATCTCATGTTGAACACTTCACTTTATCTTTGGCTATTGGGAATAAGTTGACAGAACACTGGAGCAAAATTAAATACTTGTATTCAATGCCTGTCTCATCACTTACCAAGTGTCACCCATCATCAAGCTGACTCATTTCGGAGAATCTGAATGTCTTCAGTTGTAAAATAGAATCAGCTGTCTAATTCTTATTATGTAACGAATATGAAAAGAGAAAAAAATAAACAAGGTTGCACCTAACTATAATAGTTAAAAGACAACAATTAGACTTTTATTGGGATTTTAAGACTTTCAAGTAAGATTCACAGTTTTCAGGAGAACTTATTTGCTATCTCAATATTACTGAAAGTTGGGGTTTCTTTAAATGTGTTGACTTTAGCAGTCGTTCTTTCAAGTCAATTAATTGAGGTAATTTAAAATACAAGTTATGTGAAAGATATTAAAATGGGAACATACAGCATTGAAATCTTAGTGATAAAGTGGTAGGATCATTGGGTGTCAGGAATCTGATTACCAGCATTATACATCATTTTCTCAATAAGCACTCAGTCTCATATTTTTAAAGTAAATTCACGATTATTTTACTACCTTTTAAATGAAGGAAATTGATACACATTTAAGATTTGAATCTTATACTTTTGTGAAGTGTAGAATTTTTCAGCCTCCTGGAAAGAGTTTGAAAATCATCACCAAGTCTGTTAAAGGGGACCAGCAGCAGAGAGAGAAGGATCAGAGTATTCTCCACCTGTGGCTATGACACTTTTGTAAATCAGGTAGAATTGTGTAATTCTCAATTAGGCTTTTTAAAAAAAATTAGGTCACTTTTTCTTAAAATGAAATTATAATTACTAAATATACAATAAAACAGGAGTAAGGAAAAAAGTTTTAGAAAATAACAGAGAAGACCTGGCATCTAGCTTAGCGGTAGAGCACTTTTCTAGCACATGAGAAGCCCTTCCTTTCAGATTGGTACTATGGGCAAGACTAGCTAACCAGAGGTTTACATAATCATGAGCACTATACATGAGCTCCATGTCCTGTGGATTGGGCAGGGTCTCACACACTCTGGAGACTTCACAATTTCTGAACACAGAAATTGTGCCTAGGGGTGTAGCCTGAGCGCATGACATAGTGGAGGAGCAAAAGGGGATTGAAGTTTGCCCTGGAGGGGAATGCCAAGGGAACCGTTCACTCTGCTTTGTAGTCTCAGCAGCTTTAGACTCTTGACCAGCAATATATTACCACGGGGAACACAATAGTCTGAGAAAATCAAACAGTCCACTAGACTTGGGCTCAGAACTCTTGATCATGCCTGGCTGCAAACTTTACACAGCTGGGCTGGAGCTCTGCATTCCTCCAGTTCCTGCTCATGAGGCAGGGTTCTAGCTCCACAGTCCCCTCAGATGATTGAGCTTTCCACCGAAGATGGGCTCATTGACTACTGAGCTCTCCACAGCCAAGCACCCAGCTATTTCAACTTCTCAGTGGGGCCCTATATGACCACGCCTCTTTTCACACCACCAGTAGGTGATCATCTCCCACCCAGATACTGTGCCAGGGTATCCTCAGATATTCTGACTCATCACTATTCCATGGATTCTGGTGTCTAGAATAAATCAGGCTGAAACAATAGGTTTACTCTCAAGATTGGTTTGGATACAGAATTCTGAGAATGAGTAGTGACAAATGATTTTGTTGTCTAAGTCTAGCCTTCCAAACAGTATATGTCACACCTAAAAGAAAAGTCACTGTCACAGCAAATATCTGTAGTCTATTTAAAACTTAGGAGAATTGCTGGATTGTCGTGTTTCTACAAGTGCTAGTCTATTAGCAGGGCTGCCTGTCCCTACCTTGTGTTTATAACTTCAATCATCAAGGAGGTGGGGTTGGAGATATAAGTTAGTTCCCTACATTACCATAACTCTTCTCATTCATAGTCACATGAAGCTTCTGATATCTGCCCTCATTCTAGAAGAATGAGTTCATTTTAAGTATAACAGTACACTAGAAGTTTCTATTTAGCATCAAGACACATAAAACTAAAATGGCAGAAAAACCTAAAAAAATTAATAGAATTCATTATCAGAAACATGTTTTATAGATAGAGATGGGAGAAAAGCAAGAAATTTGTGTTGTACATTATGATACATGTCACACATACAAATTAGTTGGAATATAATATGCATATATTTTTACAAGCATATCAAAAATTTTTTACTTCATCATTAGCATTGAATAGAAAGTAGTATGGCTCACTTGTGTAACTATCGGTTTCCTTCATTATTAAAAAAATTGTTCTATTTACAGCATCAAGAAAACCTACTTTAAAAGCATGACTCTCTTGAAAAACATGAAACTCTCTTGAAAAACATGAAAATCATGAGCAAAGCAACTTTAAGCATTTTGCTTAATGACAGATGAGTGTATAAAAAGAAATACTTTCCTTTTTTGATTTTTATTGTGAAAATACTGAACAATGGGGTTACAATTACATGAGCAAGATAATGAATTACTTATCAAGCATTGTTGCCTCCTTTCTTAATTGTATATTTTATTATCTATTTTCTAATCCATCCCTGTAAGTTATTTGTTTTAAATGTACATCAAAGGACAAGCATTGTTCTGGGCTTGTTTCGTAAAATATAGATATGTTACAAACTGTAAAAGAAAAGCATTTGCTTATATGAATATAGTGTGAAAAATTACAAATAAGTCATCATATAAAATAAACCTTTGGAATGCTTTCTGATAAAAGATAAAGTAGTTTAAAATATAGAATGTATTGGAATGCATTTTATTTAATTTTTTATTGTAAAGATATTGTACAGTTATAGTTACATGAGCAAGGTAATGAGTACATTCCTATCGAGCATTGTTACCCTCTCTTTTGTTTTTCTCCTACTATTCCTTCCCTCCCTTCCTCCCCTACTCCTCCCCCTCCCCGAAGTTGTAAAGTTCATTTTCAACATAGTGTCTTGTGTGTCTCATTGTTACAATGGATTATCCTGTATCCTTGTTTCAGCATTTTGTTATTTCCCTTCCCCTTCCCAAATTACACACACACACACACACACACACACACACACACACACACACACACACACACACACACACACACACACACACACACACACACACACACACACACACACACACACACACACACACACACACACACACACACACACACACACACACACACACACGATGCAGGGCACCAGAATCAAATAGTGACAACAGGCAACAGAACATACAAACATACAGAACATACAAAAGAAACAAAAGCATCACATAGTACATTAAAAACAACAGCAATTAAGAAAAAATCCCTTGTGGCCATATCTTGGAAAAGCAGTATGCAGGTTCCTCACAAGACTACACATAGATCTCCCCTATGATCCAGCAGTCCCACTTCTAGGCATTTACCCAAATGATCACAAACAAGGCCATATTAAAGCTACCAGAACAGCTATGTTATCCCAGCATTATTCACCATAACTAAGATATAGAACCAACCCAGATGCCCCTCAGTAGATGAATGGATTGAGAAAATGTGATATATATATATGAGTTCTATGCCTCCATCAGAAAGAATGACACCACTCATTTGTTAGGAAATGGAAAGACTTGGAAAAAAATATATTAAGTGAAATAAGCCAGACTGAAAGAAACATAGGTCCCATGGTTTCCCTTATTTGCAATAACTAGTATACATCTATGATAATCTTACCAGACAAGCAGAAAAGATCAAAAGCTATGTAAATATGATCATATAAAATGATCCTAAGCAAAATGGAAATACATTTTAAATGGGCAGCTACAAAAAGCCTTTAATGAAAAAGTGACAGGAAGGGAAGACAATAGCTTTTGTGCAGAGACTCTGAAAGAAAGACAATGTGGAAGTGGGAAATAAATATTCTTAAGAAAATACAAAGCCAGGCCCTGGTAGCTCAGGCCTATTATCCTACCTACTCAGGAGGCTGAGATCTGAGGATGGCAGTTAAAAACCAGCCTGGGCAGGAAAAGTCCCTGAGACTCTTATCTCCAATAAACCTCTCGGAAAACCGAAAGTTGCGCTGTGGCAGAGCACTAGCCATGAGATGAAGAGCTGAGGGACAGAGCCCAGGCCCAGAGTTCAAGCCCTGTGACTGACCAAAAAAAAAACAGTAAGTTCAAGACCTGCAAATTAGAGATACTGCAATAACAGTTGAGAACGGCAAGCTACCCAAGTACTGAACCACACAGGGCCTACAAGGCCCTCCCACAGGTTTATCCAGTGACTAACATCCATGGGAATACATTGATCAAGAGAATGACAGCATATGATTTTTTAAAAAATGTCTTGCTGTTGCCTATTGAGACTGGATAGAAATGTGGATTTTCAAGCAGTGATATAAGGAAAATGCATATCTTAACTTTGAGGAAGATAATCCGATGTCTAGTGATACCTCAGTAGCAGGCATAACCATGGCTTCTCCAAAACTTGAGGTTCTGACTGGTCGATTCAAAGTAGATGGAGGGAAAAAATAAGCCAGTGAGCAACTTGAGTGAATGGAGGTGGCTCTTACTAAGACTGAGAGGACAAAATGATAAGGGCAATTATGTTGGGGTTGCCAATAAAATGTTCGATTTTCCCCCTTGTGTCATTTTATGCCACAATTTGTGATAGAATTTCGTACTGTTGGTATGTATGATATTTTTTCCTTTGAAGTGAAACATGTCTTATTGCTAAATATGAACATAGAAACCAGTGTGGTAGCATGCCCATGGGATCCCATTTCTCAGGAGGCTGAGGGAGGACTGTTGGGAATCTGAAATTATCACACACACACACACACACACACACACACAACTGTGATATATATATATATCACAGTTGTGTGTGTGTGTGTGTGTGTGTGTGTGTGTGTATATGTATTTGACATTGTGACCAAGTAACTGACACAAACAACTTAGGAAGGAAGATGGGATTGGCTCATTGTTTCAGGGGTTTTCTGCCCATGGTTTTTAACTCCCTTGATTCTGGGCCATGATGGTACTGAGGACATGGGAGAGATGGCTTTCTCATAGCTGCCTGGAAGGAAAGAGAGGAAAAGAGACCAGGATAAACTGTGCTCTTCAGAAACATGACCCCATTAACCTACTTCCTCCAACTAGCTGCACTGGACCCAGTTCCCAATATCTCAAGTCCCAACAGTCTATTAAATTTTGAATCCATGAAGACATTAAACCATTCTTAGGCCAGAGCCCTTGTGATCTGTGTGTGTTTCTGTGTGCTCACAAACATTTCTCAATCCAACCAAGCTGCTGATCAAGATCACTCAAACCAAATGATACTTTCAGATGAATCATTAATCATTTGAAAGAACTGACAGAAAACAGAAGTAATAGGGGGTCATGAATAATGAATATAAGATTTTTATGTTTTCTGAGTCTATGATGGTGTTTTCTTTCTGAGATCTTGAATCCTCTCCCAATAGATTTTCTAAAGTTCTTTAGCACTCAGCATACTTAAGGGAATTGGTGTATGAAGAGCTTGACCCACAGTTCAGTAAAGCAAGCACATCAAATATATAGCATTTTCCATGTTAAGGAATATTTTGAGTAAGATTGTCATGACATTACATATGTACAATTAGTGACACTTTCTAATGAACTGTTTCATTATCAAATATAGCTGTATCACAAATCTGATCTGAGACTTGGAAATAGATATATTCTTTAATGCTTTTTCTAAGCTGAAGTTACTGTTGGTGAGAGTTTATAACTCTGTAGTAATAAAAATAGGTTAGCTTGTAGATATTTCTGCAGTAGAGATGTAAATAATTCTATCAGACAACCCCAAAGGCTTGGTTCTAATAGACACTAACAAGTTTCATATCATACCCAGAAAACTCATCTGAAGATTACCTATTATAAATACACAGTTCCACAAATCACCTTTAGACTAGTTTTAACATCATATATAATTCTATCAATAATATAAATTCACAAAAAGTATATTCACAAAAGTGTGCATCTTTTTTCTAATAGTTATTACAGCTTTAATTTTAAATGTGTGTAGAAAAAATGTTTATAGAAAAATATTTTTCTGTGAACAAAAATTCAATCTAACTTCTTGATGAATTTGCAAAGAGGAAAAGTTTCACTTCCATGTAGTTGAGAATGTATCTCAAAATAGTCTTTAAGCTGGGTACAGTAGCTCATGCCTGTAATCCTAGCTACTCAGGAGGCTGAGATCTGAGGACTGCAGTTCAAAGCCAGCCCAAGCAGGAAATTCTGTGAGACTCTTATCTCCAATTAACTACCAGAAAACCAGAAGTGGCACTGTTACTCAAGTAGTAAAGCCCTCACCTTGAGCTGAAGAGCAGCTCAGAGATAGCACCCAGGCCCAGAGTTCAAGTTCATATATAGTACAGAAAATACTTATACATGGATAATAAAACAGTTACACAATTAAGATAATGACTTAAGCATTTTACCAGAAATTCAAACATGTTTAACTAGGCATGACAACACATACTTACAAGCACAGTTACTTGGGAGGTAGACCAGGAGCATTAGAGCTTGTGGCCAGCCAGAGCAAAGTTATAAAGGCTCTATGTCAAAAACAAAAACAGGTGGGGCATGCTTAAATGGTAAAGCAATTATTTAACAAGCATATGACTCTAGGTTCTGTCTCTAGAATGAATTTTTAAGTTCATTTTCATTTTAACATAAACCCTCAAAACATTTTAATTTGTACAAAACTTGTTTCCACAGTCACAAAAACATGAGTGGATAAATTCTATGTTGTAGCACATATATGGTAACATTTTCTTCTTTAGCATGTAGAAAATATTTTGTGAATGAACATATATTCTTTGAAAAAATGTCTCTGAATCATATATTTGAAAAATGAATATCCAGGTAAGAATAATCCTCCATATGCTAGAAAACTTTGCAGAGTTCTGTCCATTTTTCAGCTTTAGAATTGCTTTTAGCCTGAATATTCATTTTAATATTATAGGGTTGGAATCAATATTATTGAAGATATTTTGATACCTTTAATAAATAAATATCTATAATATGACATCATCTTTTTTTTTTTTTTTGGCGGCCGTGGGGCTTGAACTCTGGGCCTGGGCGCTGTCCCTCAGCTCTTCAGCTCAAGGCGAGCGCTCTACCACTTGAGCTACAGCGCCACTTCCGGTTTTCTGGTGGTTTATTGGAGATAGGAGTCTCACGGTCTCTCCTGCCCGGGCTGGCTTTGAACCGCGATCCTCAGATCTCAGCCTCCTGAGTAGCTAGGATTACAGGCGTGAGCCACCAGCGCCCGGCTGACATATTCTTCAGAGAGGAGCAATATAACACTTATAGGAAAAGTGAAGTGAAAAAATTACATTTGGAAAGATTTCAAATAGATTATTATTTAAACTCTGACTTCCTATATAGGATTATTTAAATTTTGTGTCACTGATTAGCAATGTTATCCCTACAAAGCATCAGAGAAACCAGTTTACGTCATTGGATATAATGCATACTTCCAGGGAATTCTACATAAGAAAAGTTACTTCATTTTACCTTATCAACTGAGTCATAATCATGATTTCGAGGGAATGGTGAAAATCCTTGAATAAAGAAAGTTGGGAAGTGTCAAAGAATATGTGGTCACTATAGAAATTGTGGTTAGAATTGGAAAAATTAATATGAAGAAAAAGCATTCAAGTTATTCCTAGAATAGTAGAAACCATAGAAAATTATTTGAGTTCTGAAGAAGAAGCATTGAGGATTTTGTAATGAGAGAACTACTTCCTTATGAAGCACAGTGATTCTGTATATTCGCTCATGGTATACAGTTATTGAGAGTCAAGTACAGCAGTCTAAGACCTCTATTAGAACTTGTCAAAAATAAGTAAGATGTAAGGGCAAAGCTCTTTCTACAATAAGTTTCTATTGCAGTATTCACTATTGTTATAGCTAGCCTTTATTGAGTACTTGTAATATGGTATTGTACTCTGTGAAGTACTTTATATTATTTATCACATTTAATTTTATGTATGAGAGAAATGAAGTCTCAGAGAGGTTAAGTATCTTGAACAAGCTGTTATGGTTTATAAATGGCAAATCTTATTCCAAAGCTTCACTCTTATACTATGCTACTTCCATTCATAAATACAGATCTCTCTCCCTCTTCTCCCTCCCCCCCTCACCTCCCTTTCGACCTACCTTTTCCTCTCAGTCTCGCCCTTTTCCATCCCTCTCCCCCTCTGTGTTAAATTGTAATATGACAAAATATTCTATACTTAAAAGTGATACAGAAAGTCTGGGAAATCCACAGAAGAAAATTTGTTTAGTTTGAGGTATTAACAAATATGATTGGATAATTGGGATTTGATCTAAACCTTGATAACCAGATAATAGTTCAATTTTCTGATCCAGGGATGAGATAGTTTTAGAGGGAAAAAATTGCCAAAAGGTATTTTCAGAAAATGTCATGTAACTTAGTTGGACTGAGTATGGAGTGTGAAGTAGCAACAGAAAACAAAATGCATTCCTTCATGGAGAATCTTTAGTATATACTAAGGAAAGCTAGCCAGGAGGAATAAAATTATGACCACATTACAGAGGAAATACATGTAAGAGGATCAGGTGTATAAAGCAAGAGGCTTATTCAGACCATGTTTCAGAAGGAAAACGATAAGGAAACCTGAGTTTTCCAGTTTGGAAGATGGGGAGATAGTGATGCATCAGATGCAATTTGGAGACTACAAGGAATAACTATTCTGTGTTTCAGATCTATATTGCATTGTTTTTATCTTCTTATGTCTCTAAATGATGACTTGCACAAGGTAAATCTGTGACCTACTCAGCCTTGCAAAATGTCTGGATTATATTGGATATGTGAATGAAGAATGGTAGAGCTAGTCTGAGACAATGTTATTATGATGTGAGCTACCTAAGTGGAGGTTCTGAGTTCAGAATTGGTTCACAGAAAAGAAAAAAAAGAATATATGTATGTTAGAGAGCCAACCACATAGATATTACAGTGGAAATTCTAGAATTAGAAGACAAGTAGTAGTGAGAACAAAAGCAGGAAGAGATGCGATAAAGGTGGAACACAGAATCTTTGAGAATTTCTCTTGGTAACCAGTAAAGTAAAAGTGAGATGTAAAAACTGCAACCATAATCAGTTCAAGAAGAAATGAGTAGAGTGTAATCACACCAAAAAGCATTTCAGGAGATTTTCCAATGTTGTAACTTTTACCAAGGGTGTGGACATTGGGTCATTACTGACAACGGAATATTCATCAAAAATGCAAAATTGCAAAGTGTTCATGAGTAAGTAGAAGCTGTCAAAAAAGCATACTTTATTTTACTTTCAATGGTAAAAATCAGGCCCATTAGAATAGTAGTACTATGTGTATGGGTGGTAGGAAGATGAGAAATTACAGGGTTCAAAGATAGGTTGATTTTTACCTTATTCATTTGGTGGGAAAAACTGTTTCACCTCATTGAATTTTTTCAGTGCTAAACAAGTCATGTTCACTTGTTCATTAGAGATTGCTTCATTTCTTTTCAATTCGTTTTCTAGCGTTCTTTTTTTTTTTAACCCATCAGTTTGGCACTTTCTGTGTGTTAGGGCTCTGCTTCATAGAGAATGTAATTCCCAACTATTGATAGATATGTCATCCCCACTCTGAAGTATGAAAGAGTACAAAATGCAACATCATCACAAGAGCACAGATGCAAATTTACTAGAGTACACAGAATGGCTGTTTAGTTTCACTGTATTTATCAAAGCCCTTGTAATAACAGTTCTTCTGTCAAATGTGAAATAACAATAAATATTAAGGAAATAAAGATCTATAAAGCACTTATTTGAATACAATAAAAGAATAAGCACAGGTCCCTTAGCTGACTCTTAACAAATTTTATTAGGCATGTATATTCTACTTTATTATAGAGCCATAAAATAGGGCAAGAAAAAAATATGTGAGCTAATTCTGTACTAGATGACTAGAGGAAACTTCTTGTTAAATTCATTGGAAGGTTGGTTTTTTTTCCTGAGAAATCATTAAATGATTGTGTCTTTTCTTTTTCCCCTGAAAAGATATCCACACTCTAAAACAGCAAGTAGTTTGGCTGTATTTAAGTGCTAGGGTATTTCTGCATGAAAAGTCACCTCCTTCATAACTGTTACAGGCACAACTGCTGTGGAACTTACAATGTGAATTATGGCTTCAACCTACTGCTATTAACTCCACTTGAGAGATCAGAGTGTTATGATCAACTGGCTTTTTTATTATTATTATCCAAAGGATTGTAGTCAGTATACGATTTTGGCAGAAATGTGCCATCAGAGACACACTAGTATATCAAATGTACTCCTGGGGCAGAAATAAATTCCTTACTTGAGTCTAAGAGAAACTGTCTCCTAACTTAAATACATGATCCAAAGAATGTAAAACAAAAGCATTGGATAAAAGCTTTAGCCATTATTTAAAAGGCAAGGTATCCCTAAAGGTACACTGTTAGAAGTTAATAAAAGAAAATGAGCTAAAATTAACTTTTGAGTCAATTTTAACCCAATATTTACTTTCTAAACTCTTTACACACTGGGTTGGGGGGAGGAATCATCTCTTGTGCTATTAAAGCACCAAGTTCTGATTTAACCAGTGATAGATTGGTGGGAAAGTAAAATACTTTATAGCCATGAACAACAGGAATACATTATTTGCCATTTATAGCCATGCAAGAGAGACCTCTGGGGATAAAATATAGATTCCAAATCTGTAGGACAGTAGTGAAGCCTCATATGCTAAGTGGTAAGCCTCATATGCTAAGTATAGAATGTCACCTCACTATTGTTAAATGTGGGGCTTTATGTAACATCTCATGGAGATTTTTCCTACTTGCCAATGTCACTTGGCAATGTTCTTTTGAAACTACATGTGTAGGTCGATTGCACATAAAGCAAGCAACTTTTATAGCAGACTCTAGGTGTCCTCATTCAGTTCAGTTAGAATACTGCCTGAGATAAATGTCAAAACCCATTGGTGAAGGGCTTAAGTCCTACAAGGGGCCCTTACTTCCGATGCCAGTCGTAAGCTTGAGGTTGCTTGCACTTCAGACTGAGAGGCCATATAGCCACAGTTTTGAACTATCATGCCTGTCTATGAACCTATTATCATAAAATCGAAGGAGGATACGTAGGTGGAAGTGATGCATTGGACAAGAAATCCTAAGTCCTTTCAGACAAACTCTCTCTCAGGAACCTCCCATGTGTTCAACAATTCAAACAGTACTCTGCATTGTGGAAGCTTCCTTGGTTTTATGGAGAATTCATTACATGAATATGATTATTTAAATCCTTATCTATTGAAGATCAATTCACCTTTAGCTCTCTCTGCTCTCTTGAGACCTTGGGTAGAGATAATTCATCTTTTTCATGACCAGACTTCATTCCACAAGTAATTTGTTTTGCACTTTTATCACTGCAGAAATATCTACACTTCTAGGAACTCTGTTTCAGGAACCAGCAGCACCAAGAATCAAATATATGTATTGAATATTGAATACACATGTCAAACGATAAGATGCGATTAGTTGGACTATTCAAAAGACATAAAGATTTTGGCCCTCTCTTGATTTTATAGGAAAGACTTTCCCTTGCTTAGTACCCATGTCTTGATCAAATTATCTGGAAAGTTTACTGAAACTTGCTATTTGTCAAAATGACCAATGGTACTCTGGAATATAATGCAAATCCTAGTTTGTGATCAAGACTTTAGTATGTGGAGATTATTTCCTTTATAACAGATTTTGAGACATTCCATCTCCACTTCTCCATGCACTATTCAAAAGAGGCTATACACATGACTGAAATACTTCTCAAGAGAATTTGGCAAGTTTCTCCAAGTAGAGCCCATGGCCTCTGTAAGCCTTTGATTGATACTCACTTTTTTTGTGGAATGTACCTTTATTTCCTCAGTACCTGATGATTTGGTAGGCATTTAGGAAAGTTCCACAATAAGATAGTTATTGTCCTCCATGATTCTAACAATAATCAAACCCAGCCTTGCCACCAATAGTGCAGAACAATTATATCAATGTGTTGAGCTACAGGAGTAACAGGATCAACAGGACCCTGGACTTGCAATCTATGAGAAGGCTGTATTGTAGAGGCCTACTTAACTTTTAAATTCTAGGTGGGAATGGGCATAAAGTCAAGAAATGAAACCGTGGAAATGATGCAGTGTGGAAAGAACATATACATACAAAATATGCAGAGAGAAGGAAAATTTAGCTCCTTTGAGAAAACTCTTAAATTGCTAGTAAAAGGTGTACATTGTTACTGTACCATTGTCCTCCAGATTATCATCATTTGTGAAAGTCAGGTTTGAACAAGTAGGCACTCTACTGCTTGAACACACTAGCTTTTAACACACTAGCTTTGAATTTTTGTCTTTGTTTATGTTATTTCACTCATGAATTTTGAAATAGGGACCCAATTTTTGCCAAGGATAGCATAGAATGGAATCTGATTTATGCTTCTGGCCATAGTTAAAATAATAGATACATACTTCCATACTCGGCATTTTTCTCTTATTTTGGTGTCCCAAGAACTTTTATTTCCTTGGTTGGTCTCCAATCCTGATCCTCCCAATATGTCAGTCTCCTGAGTAGATGCAACCAGATGTTAGTTTACACAGCTTCTTGTGAACTTTTTTTGCCCTGGCTAGCAATCTCCACCTTCCTAATAGATAAGATTACAGATATATGAGCCATTGGCACCTGGCCGATGAATATTATTTTGGGATGTAGCATAATTGAAAAATGAGAATCATGGCTTTTCCTCCATATAAATGCTTAGATTTTAAAGTTGGTAGCTTAATTCTGGAGATGGAGAGGTTTTAACCACAGACACGACATAAACAGGTTTATATTTTCAAAAGACCAGTGAGAAGAACAAGTGTCAGATACTGAATGTATTAAAAATGTTGACAATTAGGCAAGACGCAACAAAGACCATTTGATTAAATTGTGGTGTGAAATCTTTTTATAGTCTAAATTTGTTCAACCATCTGGTCAATCTGGGGATTCTCTGAGAGAATATAGCGATGAAGAGATGAGTCTGTGACACTCTCTAGAATTTCCTTCCATAATTCTATATATTAATAACATTCCTATATTCTTTCTCATGTTTTAGTCATTGCATTGATTTATGCCTCCTGTACTTATTTACATATTTTACCTATCCTTAGTTTGCTGTAATCCTGTACTTATAAGCTTCTGTGACTACTCTTCTTAAACAAATTTTCTTAAAGTATTTTTCATAAACAAATATTCCCTTCAATAAAACTTATCAAAAAGGTAAACTTTATTCACTTAAAAGCAAACTTTATTAACTTTAGTACCTTCAACCAAAAATGATTTACAGAAGTCAAATTTGTATTTCCGTTATAAAATTTAAAAATGACATAACATCTATAGTATTTAAGCATTTCTTGCCCCAAATATTGATCCCTTTACATTGTTAATGATCTTCGTAAATATCAGTTTATATTTGATCAAGCAAATAACTTTAGAAACAGAAATCAGTAGCCAACAAATCTATTACTTTTTCATTGTTGAGATTTTTATAATGCTGCTGTTTTAATTTTAAAACATAATATCACTACAAAACAAATTAATACCATTACAAAAACATTTTCTCTTAAAAGATAAAACCAACATGTAATTTTTCACCATATTATTTCTCCTTTTTGTATTAATTATGGTATTCTGCATGCCAAAATTGACAGGGCTGTGATTAACCTGACACTGGCCTCTTTTTACATCATCGTTGGATATATTAGAATATTTTGTTTATTTGTGCACTTCATGAGAGAGAATTCAACGTGTTGTAAAAATTTATATTACAGCACCAGTATAGCAAACTTGTTTGCAGCTAAAATTGTGCATTCTAAGTTCAAATAAAATTAAATAAAAAAACTTTGGCCAAGCAGCAGCAGTTTTCCATAAGCCAGGCATATAAATCCTTCAAGTGTTGGAAAATTATATAAAACTTCCTCTTACATCCTGCATTATATTTGTGGCAAAGAAAAATTACATTGCTGGAAATGTTTTGTCCTTGAGCAAAGTAAATGAATTTTTTAATGAAAAATATAAAAATCATAATGTAAATATGATTGACTCATATGTAAACTAGGACTACCCATAGCAATTGATTCCAAGGCATAAAAATACGTGGAGAAAATAGAAAAAATTGTGCCTCTGGGTTTGTTTTGCAGCCACCGTCCATTGTATATTGGAAAACATTCAAATATTGTAAAAAAAACAATATTTTATATTTCATTTTTTACAAGTTCTAGCTCATGCTTATAATCCTCCCTACTCAGGAAGCTGAGATCTAAATATCCAAGTTCAGAGCCAATGTGACAATGGAATCTATGTGAATCTTATTCCCAACTATACAAACAAAAAAAGCCAGATATAGAAGGTGTTGTTCAAGTGGGAAAGAGAGAACCATGATCAAAAAAGTGAGATTCCAAAACCTTAAATTCAAGCCTACAGACCAGCAAACATACCAACTGACTAAACAAATGCAAAAAATAAAACAAGTTGCAAGTTCCATGTCAGACACTCTTTGTACTATATTTATGCAAGAGCATTCAGTAAAAGAGGCTAAGAAGTATGTAAACTTGTTTACATAATTCCTAAAAATATGTATTTAGCATTAGAAAACTTACTGTTGAATCTGCTGAAACTACATTATGAAACTCCATCTCCCCACTTGATTAAATGGTTGAATGTTTTCCATTACAGCCAATACTATTATAGTATATATTACAGTTATCTTTGGGGGACAATTAATACCATTGATTGATATTATTAATAGTAGTTTTTAGTAGTTGAGCAAGAATTATAAATACATGAAGACATGGATCAATTTCTTTTTATTTAAGAAAAATTAGTAATGTTGGCCTTAATGGTGCCGAAATCGTTTGATCTACTGATTTATTTATTATTTTTGTTGTTATTGTTTTTGTTGGTGGTGGTGGTAATAGGGCTTGAACTCTGGGCCTGGGCATTGTCCCTCAGTTCTTCAGTTCAAAGCAACCTCTCTATCACTTGAGCCACAGTGCCACTTCTAGTTTTCTGGTGGTTTATTGGAGATAGAAGTTTCACAGACTTTCCTGCCTGGGCTGGCTTTTAACCACAATCCTTAGATCTCAGCCTCCTGAGAAGCTAGGATTACAGGTGTGAGCCACCAGCACCCAGCAGTACTGAAAGTTTTACATACTCATTTTCACTGGCTTTACAATATTTACATTAACTTAAATATAAAATTTTTGAGTTATTTGAATGCATTCTGGAAAATTTAAATCCATGTTCACTTACATTTGGTTGCATTTATGGGCAAAGACATTATACATAGACACTCAGAAATAAAGTCATGTTTACACCATTAATTCTCATGTTCTTCATAAATCATGCCAATCGTATATGTAGGTGGTAAATTAATGTATGTATCTTTTCCTTTTTGGAAAAGTGAGTCATAGTGAATTATAATCTTCTAACAAGACTGATTAATGATAGCTGTTTTCAATATCACCACCAGAGACATCAATATCCTTATTATAGAATTGCTGAATGAAATATCTCATAATTCATAAATTATTTTTGAATTTTTAATAAGTAACAGCACAATTAAATGTATAGGAATAGTACCATGATATGTATTATGAATCATAACATATTGTAAATTATATGTATTATAAATAATTATAAAATTTTTCTGCATACCCTGCATACTTTCTGCATACTATAGAGTGACATGGTATCAGGTCAGTTTAAAAAAATCAAATAAGTTTCTGGTTCTTTATTTCTTTTTTGTTAATGCCAATTACTATTATTTGCCTGTCCAATCATGTTTGTATATAAAACATCATTTTCAAAGTAATGTACTTTAATTGCTATTTAAATTCTGTCCTGACAATATATCTGTGCCCCAGTTGAGCCCCTTTGTTTACCTTTATATGCATAGCAAGATAAACATGGAGAGAATATCCAAAACAAATATAATTAAACCAGTATTCAGACACCTAATGGAAATGAAATCCAAAAATGAAATCCTATTACTTTTCCTACAGAATTCATCGTCTGCCTAAAAAATAGTAACAGATAATAAAATAATATTAACAAATAAAATTTCCCTAGAAAAGCAACTTTCAACAGGATATGAAATAATTTGATGAATGCAAGTAGTTTTTATGTTTAGGAATTAATCTGCTTGCAAAGAGGGTACAAAACGAATTATTTCTTCAAATAATACTCTAAGTGCTATACAATTTTATAGGAAATACAGTGGAAGTTAACAAAATTATTAATTACATACTTTTAGATTGACTTTAATGATTTAAGAAGCAAAAAAAAGAAAATTAAAATCTGCACCTTAAATTAAAAGTAATGCACCTTGCCTAGGTACCAGTGGGTCATATTTGTGATCTCAGGAGGCTGAGCGCTGTGGCTCAAGTGGTAAGGCATCATCAGGGAGAAAGTAAGCAATCTTGAGGCAGTTATTCATGCCTCCTTTCTGGGGGGAAAGGGGTAAGAGAGAAAGAAAAAGCAAGAAACTAATGAATCCTAAATTTGGGGGGGGGGAACCCTCCTATATGATGGGAAGAGTTGTCTTTGTAAGACTTGGCCCTTCCTCTCTCCTACCTTATCCCCTTCACCACCTATCATACCAAGGCAATTAGATGCTAATAATCTAAGCATCTCTCTGTACATGAAGGAGACTTTACTAAAGTTTACCTAAATAAAACACCAGGATGTAGGTACTCAAAGGAATGGAGTGAGGTCAAGGGAAAAGGGGTGGACAGATAAAGAGGAGAAGAGGGAGGAAATGCAGACAAGAATCACACACACACACATACACACTCATACAAAAGGAATTAGATTCTAGTCAAATGAACAGAAAAGAGTTGAATAAGGAAGTCAAGGCCAAGGGATGCTGAGATTATATGTTCATTCAGCAATTGGCTAGAGTGGGTAAACATAGCCTTCTTACTTGATTTTTCTATCTCTGTTTACTTATCAGAAAATGGAATCCGAATATTATTTCTACCACAATGCTGCATGGTTTAATGACATGATTATATGTAGGGTTTTAGGACACTTCCTGAAATGTAGTAAGTGTTCAGAAAATGTTAGCTGTTTTTATAATGGAGTATATAAACATAGCTGATCTTGTGGAACTCCAAGTGAAGACTAAAGCCAGACATTCAGTTTAGACAATGATAACCAGAATAGCTATTGGTAAACCAGAATGGCACAGGTATTCATTGGTCCATTGATGACTAAGTGTAGAGAAAAATAGAGTAGTCAGCTATTTCTGTTAAAAATACCAGATCCAGCAAGGAACTAATGTCTCTTGTCTACAATTCTAACTACTCAGGAGCCTGAGATCTGCGGATTATGGTTCAAAACCAAACTGGGAAGGGATGTCTGTGAGACTCTTAATTCCACTTAACCACCCGAAAACCAGAAGTAGAGTGCAGAAGAGCTCAGGGATAGTAACTAGGACTTGAATTCAAGATGGGTCTTGACCATAAACAAAAAACAAACAAAAAACAACCACAAAAAACAAAAGTATTTAATTTCTATCAATCTGCTAACTCAAGTACCTATAAAATAAGAAAGCACAGTCAAGTGTTTGTGCCCTTAATAACAGAATGGGGTTAAGGTCCATTTTCTCTTCTTGTAAGCTTGGCACAGCCATTATTAGATACAAAGTAATATTCAGTTGAGTTTTAGCCATCTTTGAATAGTCTGCTTATTACAAGCCTATTTATCTCTTCATGCAGTGAGTGGGTTTGTGGAATTTCCCCCTTATATTCTCTAGTAGATTACTTAGGAGCCAACTTTTGACTTTTGCAATTTGGCCTCACATGTCATTTTTGAAAAGGTATTATATACCCTTTCTTCTGAGGATTAGCTAAGGGGATAAAAAAAAAAGATGTCAGTAAATTTGGTGAAAGCAATCTTTTCTTCTTTTCAGTTATATTATCTTAAAAGGAAATTATAAAGTCAAGGTTGTTTTTTCAGGTACAATGAGTTGCACAATTCAAAATGGAAGCACAAAAGCACTGGGAAAAAGAAGAAAATTTAAAGCGTAAGAGATGTTCTTGATCTATTCATATTCTTCCAGTGTTGATGACAGAAAATTTCCCAAGTAAATAGAATTCTTTCTCTTTATTCCAAATCCCAGTCCTCCAGTACAGAAAACAAAGACTAAGTGCTTCAATAGCTTTGGCAGAATCAGAAAAACTGGCTTCCAGAAGGGAGTCCAGCCAGCCCTCCAGCCTGAAGGAAGTTTACAGTTACTACTCTTATCCTATATTGGGAGGACCAGTTCATGTGAATATTATAGAGTGAACCCTAAGTGCTTGAAGTGAAAAACATTTTAGGAAACAGCATTGTATCATCACCTTAGGAGTGAAAGTTATGTGTCTGTCTCTTGGTGGTTGGCTTGTAATTAGAGTTGAAGTTATCTAAATGTTGTCTGTTTGCATCACTCATCTGTTTTCTGAAACTGGTCCTTCATCCTCATCCCTAGATGAATTTAGGGAAGAGTTTCCCATCCCCCTAATTTTAGAAGTTCTTCACATGGACATGATACTTTAAGAAGGGGGAATACTTCTCTTTTAAGGTGGGGTCTTGGGGGAATGATCCTTGCCTTCTATACACTCTTCTGTCTATGATTGTGCAATGCAAGGTTTCTTGTACTTTCAGTATCCTAAATTGTGAGATAAATAGTCCTCTTTTCTACATACTTTAGCCTAGATCAGATATTTCACTATCACAGTGCAATATAAATGCATTCAACTATAGATCTAACATTACTGCATGGAAGAAATGCTAGAAATAATTCCAAATGAGAGGCAGACTACCTACCCAGCTTACTTCATGGATGCAGAATAGTTCTAATGATCACTAGTGTAGCTAGAATAGTATCTATTTATCCAAAGCATTTTTTGTAAATTGGATTTTATTTTATTGTAAGGGTGATATACAGAGGGGTTACAGTTATGTAAGTAAGATAATGAATACATTTCTTGTTGAATATTGTTACACCAACCTTGTTTTCTTCCACTTGCCCTTGCCCCTTATTTCCCCGCACCTCCCGCCCTAAGTTGTAATGCTCATTTCCAACAAAGTGTCTTGTGAATATTGCGGTTGCAGTGGTTCATCCTTTGTCCTTTGTCTCACCATTTTGTTACTCTCCTTCCCTTTCTCAAATCAGATAAACATAAAGAAGACACAGAGTACCAAAAACAGTGACAACAGAGAATAGACAAAAGGAAAACAAAAGAAAAGAAAAAAATAAATATGTTCACACAGTACATTCAAAAACAAGCATTTATTTTTATTCTGCTTTTTCTAATGAAGGGTTCCTAATTTCTCCTCAAGTAGTAGATATTTCCATGAAAGTATTTCCTTTTGATTTCTTTATATCAGAATTATTATCTCTGAGCTGCTGTCTTAGTATCTACTGTTAAATTAATTTTATCCAACTCTACTGTTGTTATTAGCTTGTAATCACTTCTGTTCTCAAAGCCTTATGGACAGCCCACCCCAATTCCTTCCTATAGATGCCGAAGATGGTACTCAATTGGAGCCATAAACCTTGCTATTTAACTTTCTCATCTTTTAGAGGTTATTTTGCTTTTACTGTCACTTTCAGGTATTTGCATTAGCTAGAATTTAAGAAAGGCTGTATATTTCTGTGTTTAATTTATAGTCAGTCTCTCTAGGGTCAGATATTCTCTGATCTCATTTATCATTGATGGGGAAATAATATGGTGAACACATCTGCTCATTACTTTATCCCTCAAGTATTTTCACAGCATACTGTGAGCATCACATCCCTGTTGGGGATTTTTGGACATAATGAAGGATAAGCACCTATTTGAAAGCTATTATATGTGATGCAACTAAATGTATAGAAAATATCACTAATTGGTCAAAAGTATCTTAGAATTCGTAGTAGTAAACATAACTAGTGGGCATAAAACTGAGTTTTAAAATGAGGATTGTAAGAAACCATGAAATATCATAAAGATATATGGATAAGGTGTATGGACATGCAGAGATTTGTAAAATAAGATCAATTGTGAGAGTGGATAACTTTAGAAGAACGACTGATGTAAGGAACTATGTACCACATGCTAAAGAGAGCAGACTTCCTAGTTAGGATGACTGTTGCAAATTTGTCAAATGAATGAAGTTGAAAGTATTCTCTAGCACTAATATGCGATTATGTACCCTATTCATCTACATATACTTTCGGATTCCTTCAGTGAAAAATATATCACTGAACTCATTATTGGATTCCCTGCTAGGTTGAATAAATATATGATTAAATAGAAGTGCAGCACTAATAATGATTATTTGAATATATTTACAAAAGTGGTAGCCTGAAAGATGAGATATAAGTTAAAATGAATTCATAGTTTACTAAAGGGGGTGATATAAAAGGAGAATTGAGGTTTTGATATAAAAAATAAAGAACAAAACTATAAAATAAAAGCATATTTTAATGTAAAACCAAAATGGAAACTTATACATGACTAGTGTGTTGTCTTGGTAATGAAAGACTTTAAAAGTATTAAAGTATGAATCAGGAGCCAGATACCTATAAGAGATTAGCAGGATTACCAGATACTTTTGATCAACATTTTAAGCACACAAACTATGTAAATAATTGGTTAATAGTTAAGAGTTTGCACATCATTTTGAATAAAATAATGCTTATAGAAGAATTTAGTTAAAGAAATAAAAGTAAACATTTTGTAGGCCGCTGATGGCTCATGCCTGGAATCCTAGCTACTCAGGAAGCTGAGATCTGAGGATCTCCGAGCAAAGCTAGCCAGGGCAGGAAAGTCTGTGACACTCTTATCTCCAATTAACCACCAGAAAACTGGACGTGTCTCTGTGGTTAAAATGGTAGAGTGTTAGCCTTGAGCTGAAGAGCTCAGGGACAGTGCTCAGGCCCAGAGTTCAAACTCCATGACCACCACCACCAACAAAATGTAAACATTTCATGAATATCTTGATTTCTTTTATAATGTTGAAAACCTACAGAAGAATTCTAGCTTATTCTATTCTAGTTATTTACTAATGGAATTTTTTTGAGCTAAATGAGGACTTAATATGGATAATATGTCCTGTAAGTCTGTATAAAATAGGTTACTTTTTTTGTTTGTTTGGTCAGTCCTGGAGTTTGAACTCGGGGCCTGAGCATTGTCTCTGAGCTTTTTTCCTCAAGGCTAGCACTCTGCCACTTTGAGCCACAGCACGACTTCTGGTTTTCTTGTGGTTAATTGGAGACTAGAGTCTTATTGACTTTCCTGCCCAGTCTGTCTTCAAACCAGGATGCTTACTTAGATCTCAGCCTCCTAAGATAGCAGGTATGAGTCACTGGTGCCCTGCAATAAGTCACATTATATAAAATATTCTATATATCATGTTTATCTTTCCACTAATAGTTTTGCCATTGTAAAAGTCAGAGCAATAAACTCTGTAATTATTTAATGTATTTGGATTGATTTCACACTTGTCTTCTTTATTATAAAGGGATTTCCAAAAAAAAATGTGGAAACAACTATTATTTGCCATTGTCACACTGTCTTTCTGATAGCATTAGTATAATATTCTGCTTCAGTAGTGTGACTAGAAATATTAGTTAAACCAAGTGGAAGTGAAATTTCCCCAAGATACAGGATCTGCCGGCTAACACTTCTGTGTACCCATATTCACAGTCCAATTGTGGTTCAGAATATGAGTCCTGTATTTTATTCAGTGGAAAAAATGGACTTCATACTTTTAAAAATACTTTTCTGGGGCTGGGAAGGGGCTCAGTGGTAGAGTGCTTGCCTTGCCTGCATGAGGCCCTGGGTTCGATTCCTCAGCACCACATAAGCAAAAAGAAAAAAGCTGGAAGTGGCACTGTGGCTCAACTGATGGAGCGCTAGCCTTGAGCTGAAGAGCTGAGGGACAACACCCAGGCCCAGAGTTCAGGCCCCACGACCGGACCCCCCCCCCTAAAAAATAATACTTTTCATTAATATGGTCTTCAAACTGCCTCTGTCATTATTGCTTTCCTTTGGATTTGTTTTCCTTTGTTGTTTTTATATTGCCAGGATTAACTTCATAGATATAAAAGGAAACACTCTACTTAGTTATAAGTACATAAAAATAGCTTTCACAACATCAAGGAGCCTCATGTTCTAGAAATGATTACGGGAGTCCAAATTTATTTTCAGGGAATCCTTAAAGGAGATGAGACAAACATCTCCCTCAGTGGTAGGAAAAAAAAACTACTTTCTTCTGTCTCAGAAATATGTGTAGGTATGCAACATACAGCTGTTTCTCCTTAATAGTGTGTTAAGCCCATCATGAGTGAATTACCTTCCTGATTTAACATGACTTAACTCTATCTGTTCCATTTACAATATCATTACATGAAGGGTTTGGGTTTTAAGAAACAGATATATGGGTCCCAAATCCAGCCCATAGAAGTATTCATTTCTCTCCCAATCAATATAAAGCATGTAATTAGTTAATGATACAGTGCTGCTGGGAACATTCCTTCATAATCACTTGTCCACTCTTACATCCATTCATTTACTTAATAGGATTAAACTTCAAACAGTCAATAAGAGTTTGGGTATTTCCCAAAAGAGTGATTGATATGTGGTTATTCCAAATATTTTATCAAAGATGGGAACCAGGAATATCAGAGATCCAATCACAACTCTCATCTGAAGGTAAAGTCATCCTTAACTCTTTAGATCATTAAGTTCATCTATTGATACAGCAAATATGAAAAATGTACTGTACATTCTGTATTCTAGACATAAAAATCTAAATAATGAAACAAGCACCAGTGTCTCAGGCCTATAATCCTAGCTAATCAGGAGGCTGAGATCTGAGGATAACAGTTCAAAGCCAGCCCAGGCATGAAAGTCCATGAGACTCTTATCTCCAATAAACCACTAGAAAACCGGAAGTGGTTCAAGCAGTAGAGCACTTGCCTTGAGCTGAAGAGCCGAGGGACAGCACTCAGGCCCAGAGTTCAAACCCCATGACAGACAAAAAAAAAAATCTAAATAGCACAGTCCTTCTTTTCAAGGAGATTACAGAATAGTAAGTTAGTAATTCAAAGGCACATAAATAGAAATCAATATGATTTTCATATTTGTAATTTAAAATCTAGTAGTTGTTAGACTCAATATTTTGTTGACATTTAAATTTAACTTGTGTTTATTTTAAAATTTTAAATCCTTTATTTTTTTGCATGGGTCAACTCATGTGAGATGTTTGTTGTTAGCTAGTAGGGTATCACATATTGTAGGTTTCTGACTCTTGGAAAATAAAATTAGCTCTAGTGCAGGATAATGCTTATAATGATATATAAGGAAAAATTTTATTTTATTAAACAGCAAGAAAATATTATACTTAAATAAGGACTCTTTCACCACTTGGACTCCAAATTGAAAGGCTATAAAATGCTACAAAATGTTTTAGGCATTAGCTTGTGACTGTAAGCAATAAAACATAAAAACCAGTGTTACTCTCTCAGGAACTAGTCTACCTCAGACATTTTAGAAGATCACAAATGTGACTTGAAAATTCTGTCTTCTTTGCTTCCTTAGGGATATGGGGAAGTTTCTATATTGTTTTGTATAAGATGTACTGGTATCTGTGTTAGGTTTCAACCTTCTTGTTACTTTCGTGAGATTTATGCCAGCCTTGGAAATTAAAGCTTTTGCTGGAATGTTATAGATATTTTAGAAAAGATAATTGCATTTTTTTCATTTGCTTAAAAAATCTCTCTACTATTAGCCAAAAATAACAATAAATAAGACAAAACAAAACTGTGCTAAATAGATGATGACATGAATAATCGAGATTTTTACTGACAATGTCAATATGAGAAAGCAGCATGAATGTTAACAAGATGAAGAATCTTAAAGTTAGAAGGATAAGATCATGTGAGCAGAAATGAATGAAACAGAACACCAAGTTTTGATCTCCTTGGCCCTGAATAGGAAGGATCAACTTAGACTGTGGTGTGAAGGCTTGATAGTAGAGCACTTGCCTGGTATGAGGAGGCCCACAGTTCAATCTCCAGGAAAAAAGGGGGCAAGGGGAAATGGAGCAAATCCTTAGCTAGAAAGTCAATGAACACAGGGAAGATGAAATTCCTAGGAGTCACAATACCACAGTGTACAGAATCTCCTTTGTTTCTTTTACAATGCTATGTTCTATATCTGTAGTGGGTGTCCATAATTTATAGCACAACCAAGATCAAGAACGTTACCCACAGTTATAACATAAGGGACCCAGGAATTACTTCTGATATTCCTTTAATAAATTGGATATTGCAAACCTTAATGAAAAAATAAAGGGCAACATTTGCTGGCTCAAATATCAAGATGATCTTATCTTTTCTGTTTCCTTTAAAGCTGTGACTATAACAGAAGAATGTCCACAATCATAAGCATAAACATACATGCACTTGTATTTGCATAAATTTAGCTCTTGGTTGACTGACTTGTTGAATGTTTCAGCATGTGTGAAGGATCCCTGAAAACCTTACTGATATTGAAATAAAATACATGTGAACTTATTTACATTAAGGGGAAAGAAGTTTAAAATAAACTAACCCAGGGCATAATTTATCTTCAAACATCTCTTGCCTAGTGCTGAGCCGGGCAAATATTTTGGCTTCAGTAAATGTTTGCTGAACTGAATTAAGAGCATTTATCTGACATTTCTTACTTAAGTTTACAAAATCTGAATGAAGGGCTCTTAACTATTTAAAATGTATGGCCTAATACTCTATTTCCATTGTGTAATTTACATTTTAACAGCCCGATTAATTGATGCTGTGATGGTCCATAAGAATTTAACATTCTTTAACTGTAGGGTTTTCTTCCTAGTATTTTTCATCCTGACAACAGGTAAAGGAGTATTTCAGCAGGAGTGTCTTTGCTGTGACCTGAGCATGGGATTTGGTGTGAAAATGTACAGTTTTTGAAAGCAGGGTTTTGTCAACTTAACAGAGTTTTAGTAGTTACAAGTAATTCACATTGAGTTTGCTGGTAGTTATAGAAGTACAAGTGATCATTTATCAGTCATATATAAAATCCAACATCATATTTTACCAAATCCCAGCTGGTAAGTGCTATTTTAGAAGACACTGTTCTGCTGACCTAGATGTGCTTTACAGAACTCTCTAATCTCCCTTTGTGTTAAAGGTGATTGATTTCAATTGCAGCCAAAGATTCAAAACCAATAACTACTTGTGACTGAGACACTTTGTCCTAATTGTGAAGTCTGACTACCAAGGTTGATGGCTGCCACTTCACAGCCTGCCATGTCATATGTGGATTTGTGCTTTTACAGTTTTTCTGGTGCTGCGTTGTTTATGTTCATCTCTCAACTCAGCCCAGAATGCTTACTTGAGTATACTATTATCTTAGTTTTATGCCTTATGTACAAAGGTTCTGTATTCTAATAAGTAAAACGGACTTAAAGGCTGGAGAAGTAGATTTGTTATGAATCGGTACTGGCCATTTGGGGTAAATTTCTTTAAAAAAGATTCCGACTTAAAGTATGTATATATTATATCTTTGACACATACTAAATTTAAATCTACAGCCCAAAGAACTATAATAATCTCTCATGTATGGAAATATAAGTATAGTTGTGATTATTATTTGAACTTAAAAGGAATGTGTAAGTAGGAGTGAATTCCTGGTGGAAAACTATGTGCTTTGTTTGAGTAACTGCAAAGTTATTTTGGTAAATAAGTTTAGCTTATTGTATATCAAGGAAGAAAGGTTTTGTGGGCAATTGTAGGACATCCTAGCTACTTAGGAAGTTGAGATCTAAGGATGAGGTTTTGAAGTCAGCCTAGGGCAGAAAAGTTCCTCAGATTCTTACGGGAATTAGCTCCCCAAAAGTCAGAATAGAAGTAAGGGTCTGGTGGTAGAGTACCAATCTAAATCAGCAAAAGCAAAACAGGAGCATGGATCCCTGAGTTCAAGCCCAGTACTGGAACACATATGCACACACACACGCGCAAGCGTGTGCGCGCATACACACACACACACACACACACACACGTACCCTAGCTTTAATTAGAAATAAAGACAGCTATGACCTTATTAGCTCTGCTTACTCATCCATCTCAATCAATGAGATGAAATATTTAGATTTGCAATGTAAAACTCAGACAAAAGTTTTATGTGATTTCAGTTTTGTGTGGAAGTGACATCTCCTTAACATTCAGCATTCTCCTTAACCTTCAAAAGGGACATAACCCACTTGTCAAAGCAGAATAATAGCTCTATTTTCTAATATTGTGGGGTTTTATGAAATGGTACCTGATTTTGATTTTATGATTGCAGTTCCAAAAGTTGAAAGATCAGATGAGCAAATGGTTTCTACGGAACAGATATTTATAGTGTGTCTACCCACAATGTTTAATAATATGCATATAATAAAATTATTTCATCATCAATTATAAATTACTAGTACTATTAACTTTCCTATTAAATAAGAGGATGTATTGATAGTTATATTAATATTCATAAGCAATGCTTAATTTATAATATGTAATGATTAAAAATTTTAAACACTGCTTTAGTATACTTTGCGTAATAATGAAGGGCTCACACTCTCTCAAAGCAGACAGATTTATAATCTCTTTTGTATCCTGACTAGGGAAATCTCAGCCTCTACTAAAGTGCTATAATTTGTTCACATTCTAGATTATATTATTTTGATATTGCACAGTGTTTGGCATCATTTTGCATACAACATCATAAACTTTGATGTTTTCATTTCTTTGAGCAAAATTACTGATAAATCAGAAACAAGTATACTTGAAACAATAAAATGTGACAATTATGTCATGAAAATGCATTGCCTTCCTAATTAAGAATACATTATAAATGGTTCATTCACAACAGTTGATGTTTTTATTTGTCCTACAGAATGCATAATTTATATATTTTTCAAAAGTATCTAGAAACACACACAATGTTAATTTCAATGAATGAAAGTATTAGATCAAACTGTGTGTCCTGAAAATGTTTCTACAATATGTTTTAAGATTATACGAACAAATAGGTTAAATACAAATCGTAGGGATATATCTGAGTTACTAAATCAAATCACATTACCAATTTACTTCAAAAGATATATGATATTGAGCCAGACCATGTTGGATCACATCTGTAATCCTAGTTACTCAGGTGGCTGAGATCTGAGGATCATGGCCTTAAGCAAAAAGCTCAGAACTGGCATACATGCATACACAAACACAAAAAAATTATATCAACTATTGAATGCTCCAAAATCTATGGTGTATCCCATAGCTTACACAAATTAACTGGGATCCAAACTTTCTTTTAAGAGTTATCTTACAAATCAGAGTATTGTGTATACTAATAGAGATTCTAGCCCACCAGTTCATTTATTCTACTCTAATAACAGGAATAATATAAAGATAATTGTAAAATATTGTTAATTGTTTAAATAATTGTCTCTGTTAACCTATACAAATGTAGAAACTAGACAAAATATCTTAAAAGTAGTGATTTAAATAGGTTGGAAGTTTAATTCTCTCCCATATGTAAGGTCAGTTTTAAGCAATCTAGCGCCACTTTCGTAGATCTGTGGTCTTGGGAACTTATGTTCCTTCTGCCTCGATGCTTACTTTTTTTTTTTTTTTGGTCGGTCATGGGGCTTGAACTCTGGGCATGGGCGCTTGTCCCTCAGCTCTTCAGCTCACGGCAAGTGCTCTACCGCTTGAGCCACAACGCCACATCCAGTTTTCTAGTGTTTTATTGGAGATAAGAGTCTCACAGACTTTCCTCCCTGGGCTGGCTTTGAACTGTAATACTCAGATCTCAGCCTCCTGAGTAGCTAGGATTACAGGTGTGAGCCACCAGCACCCGGCAATGCTTATCATTTTAACATACAGTTTTGTTTTTTTGTTTTGTTTTGTTTTTGGTCCGGTCATGAGGCTTGAACTCTAGGCCTGGGCGCTGTCCCTCTGCTCTTCAGTTCAAGGCTAGCGCCCTACCACTTGAGCCACAGTGCCACTTCAAGCTTTTTTTTTCTTTTTGCTTATGTGGTGCTGAGGAATCGAACCTAGGGCCTCATGCATGCACTACCACTGAGCCACCTTCCCAGCCCTAACATAGTTTTAATGTTATGATTCCAAGCCTGCTGGCTTTAGTTATGGCAATAACTCTATCATGGATAGTTCAAGTCAAAATTTCAAATTGAATTCTTTCCTCTTTCCTTTAAATATAATGCCTAGAAATTGTACATTCATTTGCCTATATTGCTAGAGGGCAGCAATTTTTTTATGTCCATGAATGATTGAAGAGAGGCTGGGAAATGCAGTCTCTATATGTATCTTTCTACCCATCTATCTACCTACCTACTTACCTTCCTATCTCCCAATCCATCTAATCTTGAAACAGAGTCTTACTGGTTATCCCAGGATGACCTTGAACTCACTATGAAGTCCAGGGTGGCATTGAACTCATGATCCTCTCTCCCACATACTGCCTTTATATATGCATACCAACACTGTCAGCTGGAAATAAGGCTATATACTGTCATCTGCCTAGAAGTTTGCTCAAACTTGGTTAATTCTTGCTCCAACTTTAGAATTGCTCTAAGCTAATTTTCATTGTTAACCAAGAATTACTTTCTTATGGAAGTGACTTGTGAATGTGCATTTTGTTCCAACTATCATAAAGAATTTAATGATTTCTCCCACATCTCTATCCTCTTCTATTGTGAGAACATACCAACAAGGATTATTTTATCTTTTATATTTCTAGACTAAGGCTCAGTAAATGATATTACTTACACACTTTGTAAATGAATTCTGAATTATTGATAAGGACTCTCTTAATGATATGGCATATTCAGTTAAATGACCTGGGATCATTGGGATCCCGGTGGAAATGTTCCTGCCACAGTCTTCAGTTTGAGAACCAATGGCGAGTATTCTCTCATTAGTGGACATGATTTGTTCTTGACACCTGGTGTAGAATGTCCTGTGTAGGCAAAATACAAAGTTGTACCTCTGAGCCAACTCCAGAAAATGCTGTTCATCGGGACTATTAAGTCATACAGTGACAAATTGCAAAAATAAGGAGTCCCTAATCAGTTAAATAGTTTAACAGGTTTTTTTGGGCAGAGTGCAAATTCTTAAATATTAACCCTCTTTTAGTAGTTTTAATATATATACTCAGCTTTTTAAATAGAACACTGTGAGAAGTGAACTATCTATGATAATTAGTGTTATTTATAAGATTACTTTGAGTGTGTCATTTATTGTTTATGAGGACATATGTAAAAGATGTGAAAATAAATGGAAGGAGACACCCAACTTAATAATTCTCAAGTACAAAAAACAAAAAAAATTAGTAGAGTCTGCTTTCTGAAAATACAAGTTGAAGTACAGTGGATAAAATCCTTATCAAAAATCCAAAATAAATATGTAAAATGAATTGATTCCTGGAGTGTATTTATTCACTTTATTATATTCTGATTCTAATCTAGACTTACTTTTTTCTTTCCTGGTGATGTTATTATATATTTTATTAATATTTGGTGTGTGTATGTGTGTGAGAGAGAATAGTATAGACTATTTATAATTAGTAAACCCAACATGCTTATTTTGATATTTGAAATTGTTTTCAATAAATTCTTTTTAAAGTTTAAACATAACAGGAGTGTTTTATTTTCATTCTAAAAGTGCAATAATGTAAATCAATGCTAAATATGCTTGTCATATTGGCTGTAATTTTGGCTTCACTTTATAATTATCAAGAATAGTAACTAGAAGTCATTAATAAATGATAATTTTTCTGCTTTTAAATATTAGATTCATGTATGTAAAAAAAATCACATGTTAGAGAAACTAATTCTGTGAGAGAGAGTGTTCTGGAAATGTTCTAGAAATCTACACTTATACAAGAACCACTATTACAAGTGACTAATTGTCACTTAAATGTGACTACTGAGACCAAAGGATTACATTTTCAACTTAATTAGTTGAAATTATAAATTGAAAAGCTGCATAAATCGAGTGACTACCATTGCATGGTATAACCCACAAGGTCCTGTAAATGTTAACCTTTAACCTTTGGAAGCTATCTAGTTTTTATGATTTTATTTATTTTTTTCATTTAAGTAATTGTACCAAGGTGTCAGTTCAACATGTCTGTTTGACCACAGTGAATCCTGATCAAAGTCATCCTTTTCATCATCCCTCCCCCATCTCAACTCTCTTATCTCCTCAATACTCCTAGATCAACTTTCATTTATATCATTGGATATTGAAAGTTATCGATTTTATTTACTGTAGAAATTAAACATTTTATTGGGCAGCAGTAACTCAACCCTGCAAATCCTAGGTACTTAGAAGGTTGAGATCTGAGGATTGTAATTTGAAGCTAGCCTGGACAAAAAATGTCTTATCCGCAAAAACTATATCTCAAGTGATAAGAGTGCTAGCCTTGAACAAAAACGTTCAAGGACAATGCCTAGTCACCATGTTTTAACCAAACACCAAGCTTAGACAAAAAAAAAGATTTTATACCAATTCTGTTTTTTGTTATTAGTTGTACCAAGGAGTTGTCATTATACTGATTCTTAATAGCATTAATGAGTTTAAGAAATTCCTTTGAAATTATGTTTTGAAGTACAATAATATGATATCATGACATTATTGTAAACAATGATTTTCATGTCAGTTTTAAAGTTATACTAACTTACAAAAAATTTTATTATCCATAGTAGCATTATAAATAGTAATGCTAGGTACAGAGGCATTTTTTGAATAATATATTCTGCATAGAAACTCAGATTCAGACTAAAGTTTATAATTTATTCAGTTCATTCTCTTATTTCAAACAGTAAGTTTAAAAGTCAAATACCATGTTAAAAAATCATTTATGGTATTGGTTTATAAAATACTGTACTTAAATGAAACAAATTAGTTGCAAATGAGAGAGGAATGTACAGTAACTCACTGTTTTCAATCTACATCCACAGTGATTTTTCTTTATATAAATGATATCCTTGCAGAAGAGCAAGAATATCAAGAAAATTAGATTAAAATCTAAGACATTAGATGGTTAGCAGCTAGCATCTGATAACAAACTCAGTAGTGAACTTACTGCTTTCTTTCACGACAATGTCAAATGAAAAGTAAATAGAAAATATATATGAGGTGCCCAATTTACCAAAAGAAAGAGAGAGAGAGAGAGAGAGAGAGAGAGAGAGAGAGAGAGAGAGAGAGAGAGAGAGAGAGAGAGAGAGAGAGAGAGAGACTGGCCATTCTCTGAAATCAGTTACAGTTGACTGCAACAAAAATTAGTTTCCAGGGATCACAGGAAATGAATGGCTGACCAGAGCAACCAGAATATCCCACAGTGTGTTAAATATTTATTACTGAACCACTCTGCCCAAAACAATCTGAATCTTGGCATAATTCCACCAGCAGAGCTCATCAGTAATTAATTTGGCATGTCATTTTGCATAAAATTAGTTATTAATATTACTCAATGTACCTTATACAGAAATTTTTCACCAAAATATGCAATCTCCCTCCTTTCAAAAATGTGATAAACAGTTGCTTTTACTTCTCAGGCCATATATTGAAAGGAAAAATCTGTCTCCCCTCTCTCTGTCTCTCTCTCTCTGTCTCTCTGTCTCTCTGTCTCTCTCTCTCTCTCTCTTTGTCTCTCTCTCTGTCTCTCTGTCTCTCTCTCTCACACACACACACACTGCATCTTCCATAAAAGAGACATCAGAGTTTATAGACTCAATTTATTCGAAAGTTTTCAAGGTCATTGTATTTTTTTCCTTCCACTGCTTGATATCAGGAGTACTATAATATGAATAGATCTTTCAGGCAGTCCCAGAGCTTTAATGAACTATTAAACCATGTTCATGAGATTTTCTTTTCAATGGGTTTCTCCCGATATAACACAGGTCTTTAATGGGACCTCTGCAAAATTCATCATTTACCCTGGCCTTTTTTCTGATCTTTTGAAATTAATCCATTTTCTAAATAAGAAAGATGTTATAAGCAGAAAGGAAAGGGCTGCATTAGTGATTGTGCAGTTATAAATTCCTCACACTCATCTGCCTTTTCTTTAGAAAACTTTAGCAAAATTATCGTCTAAGTACCCTTTACTTTGTAGAAGTGACTGAATAAGCACTATATTGTATTTAATCTAGGTATTTGAAGTTAAATTACTGTTTTCCTTCTGCAAAGGGAAAGCACACTCAGTAAGTTGTTGAAAACTTGTAGCAAAAAGTAGTTTAACAATTTAGACTTTAGGAGGCTGGTTTTACCTGGTTTATGTTTTCCCTACATTTATTTTAGAGGGTAGTCCATTATTAACACAATATTTTATTCAGTCTTTTTCCTCCTAAGAGCAGGAGATTAAAATTCTCATATGTGTCCTCTCATTATTCTCCTAAGGTGTTCTTCAGTCCCCGTCACACTCTTGAAACAGTGACTCATCCTTCAAATTGTCTTGTTCAAGTTCTTTCCTTCCAGTTACGTCTCCTGCAATAGTGTGCAGATAGAGACTCTGGCTGGGAGATGGAGAAATAACAGAGTAACTCTAACTACTACCTTAACTTCTAATACTGCTGCTATGTGAATTTATATGCCACTCATTGGACCAGGCACTGAAGTAAATAAACACTTAGCTATGACTTTATTGAGCTCTTCAGCTCACGGTATCTTTGTTCAATGCCTTTTTCTCTGCTCATTTTCAGTTCTGGAAACTGGGGCTCAATGAAGGGTAATTGCTTGTTCTAGCAGTTAAGAAAGCCAGTACTCAAACACAACTTTGGTTAATTCTCTAAACTCATGTGTATAAATGTTTTTATGCCACACAGATATTAATACTTATGCTAGATCATCATTCTGAATATTATTTTTGTTAATTCCTTAAATTATAGAAACATGCCTTTCTTCTTGCTTGAAAAAGTCTACTATTTTCCCATGTAAATTTTAGCCATTTTAATTGTCTTATTTTTATAACTTAGACCTTGTGTTTTGACACAATGGAACTCTGCCATCCTTGTGAGAGATCTGTGTGTCTAAACCTGTCTTTCCATTGCTTTCTTGGTCCTATCCACTGCTGTTTTTCTTGGTTTGATTTGGTCTGTTTGATTCTAGCTTTGGGCCTTTAGGTCTGCAAGCATTTTTCTTTCAAAGGAGGTCAGATAGTTTATGTTGATGAGTAATAACAGCATCCACATTCAGAAAAGATCAGGAGCTAAAGAAATTCACACCTAAAACATGACTGAGCAAGCTGAAGATTTGAGGATCCCTCAAATATAGTTTTAAAGGTTATTGGATATTTAGTAACAATAAACATTAGTTAATATAGCAATGTGTTTATTTTTAGGAATGCATATATTTATTCCATATATTTATGAATGCATATCTCAAGAAATCTAGGAAAAAAAGATATGGAGACATGAGAGAAAGAAAGCAAGGCCACCCATAAGTGTTTCATATTATTCATATTGGGGATTTTTTGGCCTTTTTGTAGGCTTGAGATCTTTGAAGATAGCTTAAGTATCTCTCTAAAAGAAAGCACACAGTATGATCCTTTTGATTTAATCATTTATGCAACAGAAACCTTTTTGAAACAATATCTCTGCTTTTACTTCCAACCCTTTCAAGTGAACAGTTTCCTTTTTTAGTGTAGGAAGGAATGGATGATGGTAGTTTTGAATATACTACTTTATGATCTACTCAAACCAAGCCAATAAAACCCCCAGAATACTGCTTTTGGTGTCTTACATGCTTATTTACCAGTACAGTTTGTTTCTGTGATGTATCAGGTTCTTTTGCTTCCTTTTCCATTTCTCCTATAGCATGATGCTGGTGATGACAATATGCTATTATTCAGTGCACTTTATTCATTTTGACTTATTTATTCTCACAGCAGCTCCATGAGACAGATTGTCATTACCTGTATTTTGCAGATTCAAAAACTGTAACATGGAGAGGTAACGATATTGGCTGCAGATTTCACAAGTGAAATAGTGGAGCTTTGAATCCCAGCAGACAATTAATTCTCAGGCAGCTCACTCCCACTCCTACCAGTTACTTCCTCAATAATATAAGTCTATTTATTAACTTTCTACACTATTTTTGTGCTATTCATTTTTTTAAACAAAGAAGCAGTTACTCAAATTATTTTGATGGATGACAACTCCTTTGTACAATTACTTAAAGATAATAAAGAAACTTTAAAAGGGAAAAAAATAGAAGCAGTTATATCAACCCACACTTTGGCTTTTCTCAATTTGAGGAATGCCTATCTTCTTGCACTGATTATAACACCACACACCCTCCCCGAGACTCTGACTTTCCCACAATGAGAGATGCTATTCACTGCTCATGCCGTGCCTCTGATCTCGGCCTTCCGCAGGAAGCAGGTGGGCAGAGTAAAATTCAAAGATGCACTCACTGATCTTCCACACGCCAGCACACTCATTTGAATGGCTCTCTGCTCCTGGCTGGACCCACATGCTTAGAATCAGACCAAGAGATCTGAGGCACTGCAGGAGCAGCCCAACAATGCAGGACCCCATGAGCCCTGCTTCTACTGTAAGAAGTTTCTGCAGTACAGTACTATCCCCACGGTCCTGTAACTTGTCAGGGCAGCTTTTATAACATGACTTGACTTCCCATGCCTAACTCTACTATACCTCAAATAGAAGCAGTGGGACAGAGAAAGTGAGTTGCCTTAATTTGTCCTCTAATTCACAACTGGTTAATACTTTAGGGATGTATTTACTTGCAACTGATTCAGATATTACATGCCAGGTGCCAGTTCCTTTCCATGTACAAGTTAAAAATTAATAATGAATATAAATGATCTGCTAGGTGATAAGCTGTGTGTCAGGGAATTAAAGTCAAATGACAGAGTTGACCATTTAGTACACTAGCAAAGACCATCTTGGGGAAAGTGATGTTGAATGATGGTCTTTCAACAAGTGAAGCTTCCAGAAATAAGGCAGATGAAAAGAAGGAAGGAATGCAAAGGGGTTACAGGTTCATAAGTAAGGTAAAGAGTATATCTCTTGTTGATAATCATTACCCCCACCTCATTTTCTCCCCTCTGTACCTCACCCTTAAAATAAAATATTTTAAAAAAACCTAAAGAACTAAGGAAGATGTTTCAGTTTATCAAAGGCAAATATGGGAAACTTGCCTTGCATAAAAGTGAAGTTGTTTTGTCCTTTTGATTAAGTATTATGAGTATTTTTTTTTAATTTTTCCCACCCTAAATCTCCAAATGGTTCCAGATACACTTCCCCTTGTTTTACAAGGGGAACATTTCAATACTATATGCAAGCAATATTATGATAATGTGATAAATATTTTGGAGAGATACCTGTAAGAGTTAAGATGAATGGTACAACCTCAAGGTGGAGTTACAGTCACATTTAGCCAATTAAGTTAATACTGTACAGTTTTAAAACTGAAATATTAGTGAAATCACAATCATGATGAGAGAGAGTGAGAGAAAGAGAGAGAGCCCTAGAAAGATCAATATGTATCTATCAATATTTACATCTCCTTCTCCTGAGTTGCAAATTTGGTACTTTTATGCAGTGGTTCTACTCTGCAGTTTTCTATTTTCTAGGTGATGAGGAGTATGGAAATGAAGTTTAAAGCCACGCCTACCCCCATTTTATTGTCCCTACATTACTTTTTTTGGATTTTACTGATTTATTTTTAATTTTACTCTTACCTTTAAAGACTTGTACACAATGCTTGATAAGAAATGTACTCATTATCTTGCCCATGTAATTGTAACCCCTCTGTACAGTATTTTCACAATTAAAAATAAAAGAAAGACTTGTACAAAGGATTTGTCATTCAACAAGATAGTATATAAATTCAATGATTCTTAATGAATATCACCCTCTCTCTCCTTTTTTGTTTAACAATAATGAATTTCTCAAGCAACCATTGGAGAGAAAACAACAACAACAAAATATTAACCAATCAGAAGCTGGATAATTTTGCTTTTCAGTACCCTATACAATCACCTCTCAGCTTTTCTTCGTCTTCTTTCCCTCACACACTGATTGACTGATTGTTTTATCTTTCTATAAAATCCCTCATGACTCAGATTTTCCCTTGCGAATTTCACTTACTGGTAATGTCAAGTACAAATCCTTATTAGACCACAGTGATGCACTGTGTAAACCTCTTTAATCACCTAATTGTTTTGCTTGGAGAAATGGCTCTAGCAGGAAGAATAAAATTCCTTTAGTGATTACAACCAGCTGCATCCTCTAGGCTTCTAGATTAAGAAACATCAGAAAGACAAAGAATCTAAACTTCTTCAGAGTACTAATTTGTTATTGCCTTGTAACCCCTTTATTTTGCTTTTGTTGTTTCCTGAAACAATCTTTATCTTTCTGAACTAGGCATGATTAATTATAACAATACATTAAGATAACATTTTCCCCTGAGTAAGCCATATTTCAGAGGTTTTGTGATATATAGATAAGCTTATCTTGACATAGGAATGATCTAGAGAGAGAGAGACAACATCATGGAGGAGGGAAAATGTGCTTCACAGTTAATAATGAACTCACCGAATTCATCAAGAGAGAAAACTAAAATTTGCCTTTTAACTGTATGTTTCCCTGATACTGTCTAGCTCTATAAAAATGACTTGTTTTGTTAGCATCCCATTACATGTTTCTGAATTTCAGTTCTATAAATACTTTCTTAAAACCTGGGTCATGAAATGCCTTACTGGTGAGATATTAAATAAAGAGAAAAAAAAGTTATTGCACAAATTTGTTCAGTTTGTTTAAAGGCATAGTATGTTAGTGAGTCTTGCTCCATTTAACTTATTTATAACAATATGTGGACACACACAGCAGATTTTTCAAAGAACTATTTAAATCAAAAAGAAAATATTCTCAATAGCAAAAGTGGTTATCCTATTGTAGTAGACACTAAGAAACTAAGTAGAAACTAAGAAAAAAGGCAGATGGCAGAATCGAGAAAGGCACGGTCTAACAAAATGTTGTATATGTGAATGATACAGAACAGGATGATGCTGTGTGGCAGTGAACGGAGCTTTGTGGAGTTCAGGTTCATTATGATGCTGCACTTCTTGGCCCGAGACTTGGAGACTGTGAGCCACTTGCAGAGACCCTGTGTTGCATCGTGTGTCTTCTGCTAAGCACCACCACGCTGTCCCTTCTATTGAGTACTCCTCTCCTCCCATCTTCTGACAGCCCAGATTCATTCAGGCCACTCACTCCCAGGGGAGCTCAGGCTCCAACTGGCAGCATTGGCTCATTGCGAAAGGCCTTCAGAATTTGTCAGCCAAGGCTGACAGAAACTGGATGAAAACATGCAATGCCCCCCCTTTTATATTGTAATAAAACTGAATATTTAAGCCCCAGAGTTAAGTCCAGGACCACAAAACTTCAGTTCATGCTACCAATTGCCCCAAAGATCAAATAAAGTATAGAATGATAGTAAAGGGCACAGAGAAGGGATTTAATTAATGTGGCACCAGAAGCTGCAACAAAAGGAAACTAAGTCCATATCCTTCCGCTGTAGACATGGGCTTTAGGTTTAAACATACAAAAATTTAAAAATGGGGTGGAGGCGGTAGAGTTACATAATATTTAGTTATGCACTGGCTACTGTGGTTTGGTTGGTCATTATCTGAGTTCTGGTTCTGAAATAAGTTCTGGAAGTGGTCACTATGATTATGTGGAAGGACCAGTCTGGTTTGACCGTCACAATATTCCTGCTCTAGGTTGCAATACCACAGTGGTAGGTAATAGTCCTCATTTGGGAAGTGGTCTGTCTTGCTTTGACTATTCTTAGAGGTAGTTTCAGCTCTCATTACAAAGATTTTGTCAGTCATTCCTTCTAGATTCCAATATGGCATCAAGGTGGAGAGAGAGAGAGAAGGAGAGAGAGAGAGAGAGAGAGAGAGAGAGAGAGAGAGAGAGAGAGAGAGAGAGAGAGAGAGAGAGAGAGAGGAGGGAGGGAGGGAGGGAGGGAAAGGGAGGAGGGAGGGGAGGGGGAAAGGGGAAGGGAGGGAGATGGAGATGGGGGAGGGGAGGGAGAGGGGGAGGGGGGAGGGGAGAGACCAGACCAGAGTAAAGACTGCATATGCAAACTGGACACAGTTTTTATACAGTTTTCAGTTTATTTGAAATTATTAGCTATTGCCATTCTGACTATAATGCATGGGTCTCTGAAGGATGTTAGACCACCCAACTATAGCCAAATATTAACTTACACAAAATTATTCTTAGAAATAAAATTTGCAGCATTTTGATGGCTGCATAAAACAGAGTAATCAGGGTGCCATGCCCATTATCCTCCACTTGCATTGTTTTTGTTACAAGGTATCCAGTCCCTCTACTACTTATGTACTAAGATGTGATTTTTTAATTAAGTTTTTTATTGTCAACATATTGTACAGAGGGGTTACACTTACATGAACAAGGTAATTTTTTTAAGCTACAATCTACTGATAACCAATCTTTGAATCTATTTGTCTACATACATGCGTTTTTTTTTGGGGGGGGGGTGTCCGGTCGTGGGGCCTGAATTCTGGGCCTGGGCACTGTTCCTCAGCTCTTCAGCTCAAGGCCAGCGCTCTACCACTTGAGCTACAGCTCCACTTCCGGCTTTTTTCTTTTTGCTTATGTGGTGCTGAGGAATCGAACCCAGGGCCTCAAGCATGCAAGGCAAGTGCTCTACCACTGAGCTACCTTCCCAGCCCCATACATGCATTTTATAAGTATATTTGGCTCAGTTATTTTAAATTATGGTGCCTCATTTCATAATTTGTATGTGAGCAGAACTTGGTAGTAGTAATGCCTTCATTTATTGAGGTGATTGTCTTTAACCCTCACAAAGTTTTTAAGTTTCAGTTTCCTCATCTGTTGAATGGTGTAACACCTCTTGCTCTTGGATAACTCATAGATGAAAGTAAGCACAGAGATATGAACATAATAAAGTGTTATACCAACAAAAAAGTAGAATGAGAAACTGTCAGGCTATGTAATTTTCTTTCATGTCTTTCTCTTTATTTTATTTTACTTTTTGTCCAAGTATCACATATTTCTAACTTAACTAAAAAAAAGAAAGCAGCTGTAAAGCATGAGAAATCTAAATAATATGTGTCAGAAATACCACATGACCAAGATGTCACTGAAAATTTGTAAAGGCAAAGCAGGGCCTGTAATCTAGGTTGTGGGCAAAAACTGCAATCTAAGAGAAGTCATTTCTCATACTGTTTAAAGCCTGACTTGAATATGTTTCCCAATTATATCCTTTGTATATTGTTGAATTTATCCAATTCAACCTTACATATACAGGTTTGTAGCAACGTCAGATAGTGTCTGTCTTGATTTTAGTTTTATCAGAAATGTTTAGCATACTGCAAGATACAATATAACTGCTCAGCAAATTTTCAATGACTAAATATTTTTTAATTCATTATGAGATACATAGCATCATTATGACACAGAAAAACATACTAATAGTTAAGTTCATTAACCCATGTTGATGTTCTTGCTAGTACTGAATCAATTCTGTTCACAAAACAGAGGTTTCTTTATAAATTCAAATAAAGATGGAAGCAAATCATTAATAATGAAGAGAAAGCATGCATTTTGACATTAAAACCTTTAGAAAACTTCAAATAATTGCCCAGTTGTTCTTTAATCTTTGATTTTCTAAATGTAAGAGAATATTCTAGCACTTAAGCAGCTAAAGCTAAGTTATACTGGAAGTGAAACTCAATTTGAGATAAAGAAAACATGGTACATGTGCCACCATTTGGTGAGACTATGGAGTTGCAAATAACTGTACCTAATTTTCACATCAAAGCAGAGAATTTCCTTGCATAGAATAATTTATATCATTGAAAACATTGAATTAGTACTGTTTATGTGTTTAAACCATTGTTTTTGTTATGCCAAAATTATAAAATACAAATCCACAAATCCCAAATGCCTAGAAATTAATATTTCCACTACACAGAGTCTTAATAAGTGATTTTTTTTTCTTTTTTGCATTCCCAAAGAGGAATTGCTGTTTTATATGTTATTTTCTCACCAGTGTAAATGAGGCCAAAAGATTTAAAACTATGGGTGTTATATTATTATTATCAGTATTATTATTATTATTATTATTTTGGTCAAAGTTGCCAACAACAAATCTGCCCTGTTTTCTGTGTATGAGTTGTGGCCTTCAACTAATGAAACCAACTTTTCTTGACTGTGTTCTAAAACAACCCCATAATCATTTTCCTGAGAAAGAAAGTGCCAATTTCATGTCTAAAATAAGCAGAGACAGCATCCTAGAAGTAGTATCTCTCTTGGAGATGAAAATTACTTCAAAATCATCAGTATTAAGATGATTTCACCAGCAATCATCTTGGGGGGAAATCCCCTCATTCTACCATGACCTGCACTCTGGATTTTCTTGTCAGCTACCAAAGGACATATTGACAACCTTTCCTAGACACATTAGCAAATGTCTGGGGAAGAGGACATTGCTGGCCCCTAGCTGGCTTCCTGAAAGAGCTCAGGACTACAAAGAAAAATATGTTTGGAGTACAACATTAATGTTGCTTACCTATTGGCACCTTTTCTTGGCCACTTGCTTTATCTGCTAAGAATTTTCAAATTCTCATTTCCTTATTTATGTTCCTGTAGCCCCTCTGTATATCACCTTAACAATATATTTTTAAAGTGCAGATTCTCATACAGTTGAGCTTTTACTTTCTATTATTTTGTCTGTTATGTGTATCATTGACTGATATTGTTGATATGATAGTCTCTGGTATGATAAATTCAGAGGCTAAAATAGAGTTGGATTTGAAGTCAGTTATAGTGTTTGCAAAAATGCAGTTAGATCTGATGTTTTGTATCCAGGTTTGACATGCATTTTATAAATTATCTGCAGTGTCTTACTCCATTGCATAAGTGCTGTAGCTATGAAGATTTCACCTTCAGAGGAAGGTTGTATATAGCTACTTTGTTGTTGAGCACAATATCTTGAGATGAAAACATTCTGAAAAGCTTTGAGTAAATTTTTTTAGATATACATGTTTGCTTGTAATGGTATAGTATAGCAATGAAGAGTCAAAAATGGGAAAAATAAACCACGTTCCATAGATAGGAAAACTAGAGTAAAAGAGCTAAATAAAATTTATGTCCAGATTTCAAATTTCTCCTGTCACAGGAATGTCTTTTTATTGTAAAAAACAGTCTATATGAAGTTAAACAAAACAAATGTAAATATAATAGCTTAGTAAATATAAACAGTGTTTTGGAACCATTTTTATAGTTCTCTAGGTTTTAACATAAAGTGCGTTTTTAAAATTTGAAAATGATATACTATGATTAGAACAGATATTTCAGTTTTAAAGTAATTTGGCTAATGAACTTCTCCTCTATATGAAATATATTGAAATTATTCATATCTAGAGTTGTCCATAGATCTCAGACATCTATACATGCTTATCTTAAGTTATTTTGCTTCTTTCCTTGCATCAGTATCTACTGGAAGCACCAAAGAAATCTCTCTTCCTCTTTTTTGCTGACTTTGGAAATAAACACCTGGATTAATAAATCACTGCAAGTATTCTTTATGCATTCTCTGTTGTTTTCTTTACAAAGAAATCCGAAGAATTAGCAAAAAAAATGGTGTCATCATTTGTTTTAGAGTGAAAGGCTTTGAATAGTTACCTTTATTATAGAGCCTACCATAAATTAATGGCATTCAAAAATTCACTAGCTAAATGTAATAATGGTGTGTTTATCATCGAAGGGTGATTGGAAAACAGGAAGGTGAGAGCTATTAACCATCTGAATGCAATTTTAGCCCTTAAGTGTTGAAAGCACTTTACACATTTTAAGTTATTTCCCCTAACTTGTCCTCGTTTTTACAAGTGAAACATGGGGATGTAGAGCATGCACAATCTTCATTTTATAAGCATGAAAATGGCACTTCAAAGTAGATGTACTAATAGGTGTTTGAGTAGTTTCCAGGTATTATGGTGCCAAGAATAGCACCTGGATTTATTTTGTTCTCCTCTTTCATAGATTAAATTTCAATGTTGCTACTATATGAGACTTGAAATGTTTCAGGCTGTCTACTGCCATTTTCTCCTTCAAAAGCAACAAATAGCCCCACAGAAAAAAAAACCAAACCATTTGGCTTAGAACCCCTTGAAGATACTTCTGTTTGATTTCATGTTGTAATTTTTCAAGGAGAAAAACACAGAGATGTACATAGCAGGTAGGCTGTAAGGTAACAAAGGCGTGCCAAGTATTTGTTGCTTTATGCCATAGGGTCCCGTGTTGTTCCTGCCACGTACCCCATATGTAAAACTGTGGACTTTTCTCATTTGTAGCTGGAGACAACAGAGAGAAATTCAGGCCACAGGGAGTGTTGGAAAATTCACTTTGAACCTTGTTTGCAAATAGATGAGATTCTTTCAACCTTATTTTCCTTTGTTGAATAGCAGCTTTCTTTAAGCATCTGTATTTTTTTTTGTCCTTTCAACTATGGCATAACCACACTGAAATTGTGAACAGCTAATAGCAGCCATGAATTATTGTATCTGGCCAACTATCCTACATTATTTTGACAACAGCATTGACCTTGTGGCCAAACAACACATAAGTGTAGAGAAGAAATACCACATGCTTGCTGGTTTATTTTTAAAGGAATTATTATATTGTGCATTTCAATTGTGTAACGGTGAGCCCATTTTATATGCACATTGTGAAAGTTTGAGAAAATTATTACAATAAGCCCAGAGTAAACACAATCCATTGTTATGCATTTACAATCAGATATTTTAAAATGGTCAAACAATTGAGAGCAGATTATTGTACATATTATGGTATGCCTCATACTGATTTCAGGATTTTTGTTTGCTTATTTACTTATTTATGTAGACAGAATCCCTGGGTTAGAACTTATAATCTTCCTGCTTCAACTCACTACCTCATGACATTGCAGACATCTGCTATCATGTCCAGGCAGAGTTGGAGTTTTAGCATTTACCTAAAGTTTTGTCCCCAAATAAGAATGAAGGAATCCAGTGAATTATAAAATAAGTTATACATTTCAAAAGTCTATGACTTTAGATCTGTGCACCTGAAGTGTCTTGTTAATTGTTGCAACTACTTGAATTCGGTTAAAAATTCCCTGTCCCTTCAAGAGGGAAATAAGCAAAATGTACCTGTTTCTAATATGCAAACAGAACCCTGCATGTTTTCCTAAATGTCTCCCTCATTTTACTTACAATATTCAGCAATTGTGAAGTCTGAATAAATTGTGGGAAAAGAAGAAACCAAATCTGCAAAGAAGTTTCTATGATGCTGTTAATATCTATTTGAACATAAAAATTATTGAAAATACATCAACTGCTACCACTTAGCAAGACATGTAAAGAATACCAATAAACAGCTGCACATCTCACAAGTTTAATGAGAGCAAGACGTTGCTTTTCATGAATTTGAAATAAACTATTCGTAAGAAACATGGGCACAATTTACTTTTCTATTTGACTTGAAATTCTTTCAGAACTTTAGTGTTTTGACTCATTTTTTTTTCAGGGCTATCTATTGGTTGGCTCAGAATCAAAGTTATTTAGAAAGAATAAAGGATGTACATCAAATATCTGAATTACCACTCAGAAAACATCATCTGCCTGCCACAGTTTACATTGAGGCTTTTCATGTTGGTTTTGTGGTCAAGATATACTGCATATTGTTCAGACTTTATCCAGAGAAGTGTGGACACATGATTAGAGCAAATTTGCCTTTAATCAGTGATGGGTATTTTGGTACATCTTTGAATGTCAGTCATCTGATAGTATTGTGTGTCTTTTATTATTTTGGGAGGCTTTAAAAATGGAATTGCAAGGAAAAAGTCAGAACTCTGCTATTTGGTAGTTCCTCATTATCATTTTCATTTACTATTCTTTGTTTTTGACTGTAAAGAACAAGAGGCATTGATCCTACATGTCAAAAACACTTCATTTGAAGCCAATTTTTGATGAAAAATAACAGCTTATTCTCAGTTTATTTTTGTCTAGCACTTCCATAATCTCAAATATTTATTATAAAAAGTTTTTATTTCTATATTGTGTCTTGAATAGCATGTACTAATTATATACTAACCTCACATGTTTCTACTATAATTATGAACTAAATGAGAAATTATTATAGGCAAATACCAAATATTGCTTGTACCATTTCATATTTATAACTTTTCTCCACTTTAGAGGAGAAAGCTTTGTAAAATGGACATCTTTTTGGTCTTTGAATTTTATAAGGAAGTTCTTGGATTCAATGGTAATGATTCCTGAGGGAAAGAATATTTTCTTGAAGTATGTTATAAATGTCCCTTGCTATAGTGCAAAGGGTTGATGATTTAAATCTCCTATTGAGAAAGCCACTGTTGTGGTTGTAGAAAATTACTTTCTTCTCACCTTCAGTTGCATTATTTAAATTGAGTATTACCTCTACTGAGTAAAACTCAAATCATGAAATCATTTTCATTTATTATACAAAGTCCTCTGCAAAGTAATTATGGGTACTACAGAGGATCTAGGCATTCATCATTGAATCAGAGAATGCATGCAGCCTCTACACTAGTATGTGGACACAGAGGATTTTAATTCAGTTTAGACAAATATCAATGTATGAGGAAAAGGGAAACACAGTGAGTGTTCTTAAAGAATTGCTTCTTTTTGTAGTTCACTTTCAATCTTGGCATATTATTATAAAATGAAAAATAATTCTAAAAGGAAAAAAATCAAGCAATGGGGCAATACTTTCTGAAAGTAAATATATATGATTAGAAATGTTCCATTCTTCTATCAATGCAAAAAACTACTAGTCCATTTTAATACTTTTTTAAATTATGGCATATTGTTATTTTTCAAAATTGTTACTAAGTTTACTAAATGGCTTTGAATAGAAATCATTATAAAATGAAATCACTATCTTAACTGGGAAGCTAAATTAGTTTTATTATAAAAGTTAGTCATGATGACTTTAACTAGAACTGTTTTAATCATTGCATTTTACTTAGGCCTTAAATGTGATTTCGTATAAATTGATGAATGGTATTCAAATGTTAGGGTGCCATGTGGTATGTGAAGGACTTCCATTCATAACTCTGTTGACACTTTGCCCATCTGCACTGACATATTGCTTGATATCCCGGGGGTCTTGGAGAAGAAATGGAGCATGATGCTAGCTTGCACAAACTACTGTATTTTCTGAGTAATGATTCCTTAAGAGTAAAAATGAATAAAACTTCCATAGTTTCAGCAGCTTTCGCATCAAAAACATGCATAAGTAGGGCAACATGTATGTAAGCCAACTTTATAAGTTACAAAGTATTGTAAATGTTGGTTGATATCATGAAAAGTGTTACATGTTTTAGGGATTATCTACAGTATTTTATTGCTATGAGAACTCTTGAATTTCAAAAGGAAGTTTCTTCCACTGGTAAACATGACATATAATGTAGACATAAATAAATGTAGCTTGCAATTTTGCAAAGATTACTATTACCTGAATAAATGACAGCTGTGTTTGTTATTGTTATAGCTACATGGACTTTCAGCATCCATATGCATATTTTTCTTTTTCTAAGTAGTTACTCTATAGTCTTTTGTACTCGAGTGAATTCTCTTAAGGATTCAAAAAGAATTCAGAATCACACCAGACATTTTCACACATGGTGTCTTTGATCAAGAATTAGAGGATTTAGATTTTTTAAACAAAAATGTATCGATAACATTCCTTATATTCAGTTCCCAGCTCAAAAAACAATGTTGCGTTAGAAATGAATGTTTTTAAACCTAGAATAGCAATGCTGAGCATGGATGACATTCAGGTTTATTGAGCACATACCACTTGACCACTTTATACAACTTATTTATGAATGCAGAAGTATTTTGATTGATCGCATAATTCTTTCTGTGCAAGTTGACAATTTTTCAGACTAACATTTAATGGTGAAGAGTTAACATACTTTTTTATTTGATAAAATGTTTCAAAGAATATTTCTCTAGAATTAAAATAGAAAAGACAATAGCAACCACAGATAAAAATACTTCTTGTGGTACACAATGTATAAAATAACATAAAAGATCAATATTCAAATAAAAAAAATTTACTGCCCAGTAATTCCCCAAGAGTTTAACACTGCTGTTAGTGAAAAGTCAGGGATTTTACCTGTATATGTCTCCATTTCTTCTCAATGTGCCTGGCTCTCCCTCTTATGTCTTTTCCTCTTTGGATTTCATAGTGTTTATATCTCTGTGAGCACTATAATTCATCTCCCTCCCATGTGTCAACAGCCCTCAGTAGAAAACTAATTCTTGACTTTGAGCTCAGAGTAAATCATAGAAATGAATTTGTGCATGTCCAAATGGGATTTTGACACTAACTGTATCACCACAAAATTGAGACATACACATTGCCACTGGGCCATTGAGGATGACAAACTCCAGGCACAATTTTGAAGTGGGTGAGAAAAGTTCCCTTTCAGTGAAGCCTTTCTTTGTTTGAAAGGCTTCTCTCTCAGAAACTCGTTCTTTCATTGGGTATTTTATGTTATAGAAGAGTGGAATTTTAAGTTCATTACTACTGGGTAGAAAATAATAAAGACCTTTGAAACCAATTTTTGAAATAGGATTTTAAAGAAATCACCACAGTGAAAAAGAAAAACCTCTTTAATGTGAACACATTTAAAAAGGAAATTTTTAAAGCAAAAAAGCATTCTTATAATTTTGATATCTGTTTCAATGTGGGAATAACATTTTTGCTACGTGTTTCAAAATTATACAAATAGGCATCAGTAACAACTTTTCCCTCTTTGTCTTTGCATCCTCCTCCTCTTCTTTATTCAGCACCTATTTTCTTGACTACCTTCATAATTTAGTCTCTAATTTTTGGGCAATAGAGCTTGGTAATAAATTTAATCAGAGTGCAAGTATATAATTAGGTATTTTATCCAATATAGAAAAGTGTTGATTTTTTAACTTAATTGAAACCAACATTGATGAAGGTCCTTCGTCCTCATTTGTATTTGAAAAACATGTTCCAAAAAGATGAAATAAACATATTCATCATTACTTTTGTAAATTTAGGAGCAAAAAACACAATATAGTAACAGGAACTTAAAGACAGATTAATAGGAACTAGCCTCATTACAGCATATGGACGAATTCTTTTCTTAGAATATCTATATAAAAGATACGTTCAAAACATTGACATTATAAGATTCATATGGCTAAATATGAGATCATGTAAAGAATGATTTATACATAATTAAAAGGCAATTAAATGTTCTAAAATGTAGCTTTTGTGCTTATATTGTAGTACATTGGCTTTTTAATTCCCTCCAGTTAAATTGGAAGAATTCCTTTATGTTTTAGAACAATTAAAAAGTTTTAATGTGGCTTATATATTAAGTAATGCTGCGATATCAATGTGATGGAATGGGTGGTTTGGAGGAAGTTCTTGGAGTTAGCTGCTAATGCTTTCTGTGAAGTGTCTTGGTATCTGAAATTTCAAATTATTTTCAAATTCATTAGACAGAACTGTTCAACTCATTGAAGGCTGGATATGCACAGAAGTTAGAATGAGCCACAGAAAGAGAGTCAGCACACCATGGAATTGGGATTTGACATGAAACTTCCAGTCATCCTTCTCCAATGGAGTTATGGTGGCATTGAATGATAGCATCTTTCTTGCCGTAAGCTAAGAGAACACAAATACAGTACAGCCAGCCAGAGAAGATGACTCAAGCCAGTGGTATCCACAGTTTTATTCTAGGGCTTATTATGTAAGACTCCCATAGCTGATATTTGGTTTCCAATCTTTCAATGAGAATCATGCTAATCTCTTTAGTCTCCAGCTCCTCTAGAGAACAAATTGTCCTGTGTCCTACAAGAAAGTGCCCTAGGAAAGAAAATGTATTTGTATTAATTAATGTAAGAGTGGAAAGGTCATCTTAGCAGATGAACAGAATAGCTCAATAGCTATGTACATATGACCATATAAGATGAGGCTAAGCAAAATGAATTCTAAGACATGGACACAAGAAGTTTTTTCTTTATTGTTGTTCTTTCTTATGTACTATGTGATTTTTTTTGTTTTGGGGGTATGTTCTTCCCCCTATGGTATATCTCCTCTTGTTACTGTATTTGATTTTGGTACTCTGGTATTGTGAACACACTTATTTGAATTACGGAAGGGAAGGGGAACAACAGAACAGTGCAACAGAGATATACACAAGACAGTATGTTGGAAATGATCTGTACAACTTGGGCGTGGGGAGGATGGGGAAGGAAAGTGGGAGAAAAATGAGGAAAGCGGTAACAAGTTTGATAAGAAATGTACTTATTTCCTTACTTAGGTAACTGTAACTCCTCACCTTGGCAATATAAAAGAGTTAAAAAAAGAAAGTAAAAAGACAAATGTAGAAATAAAAGCAAAGCATAAAATTAAAATATCTATTTTTAACTATGAAAAAAGAGTGGAAAGGTCATCTCCCAGTAGCCAAAGTCAAAGTCACACATTTTTCTAGCTGAGGTTAATTTCTAATTGTTTAGAATGACATAGGATTTTCAAATCACAATGGTTCATTTATGGTACTGCATAAATATAATTTATTGGACTTCAGGCAAGCATAATAGGTTCAGTCCTTTACAAAGTTTGAGCTGTGTGCTCTCAAAACATTTTACTTTGGCTTACTCATATAGCTAGGTACCGAATTTATAAACTTGCCAACGTAGACCCATCATTAGTAAAATGTAGATTATCTTAATAACACCTAACTACACATTTGGCTTTGAGGGGAAAATTATGCTCGTGAAAACGGCTTTGCAAATTGTAAAATGCTGTACAAATGTTGGTGCTTATTGCTCATAAAATCTTATGTGCCCTTTCTCCACATCCAATTATAAATGCTCAATGAAAATGGCGGAAGTGGAGGGCAAGTAATGCAAAGTGAAGTGAATGGTGTTTAATGAATTATTAACAGCAATTATTCCCTGTGACTGTGCTTTGTAAGCTTTGTATATGCCTGCTATGGTGTTATGTTCTTGGGTTTAACCCAAGAACACCTAACAAGAATTTATATCAGTAATCTTGTTTCTTCTAGATTCAGGTGCTCTGTCACAGAATTGCTATTCAAATTTGCATGGGAAGAAAAGAAAATGTAAAATGTTGATTATGTACTAAAAAGGATGTTTCCAGAAGGGTTATTCAAAAGTGAATTCACTTTTGTGGAGATTATTGAATGGGGGCCACAATTACAAAACCATACATTTCTATAAGCCAAATGTTTTTTATAGATATAGATCTGTTTACTTAAGGAAAAAGAGTCATAACAAGAAGATGTCAAAGAATACAGTATCCAGTTCACTTACTAGTCTGTGGCTATTATTGAATAATAAAAGGTTGATCCACAGGCTACCAGCTATCACACAGAATATTTTAGATGTTCAATTCACAAATAAATGTGTAAAGCTAGAGTTACAATTAGTAATCTTTCGTTGAATTGTTATGGGATTCAGAATACATTGAGCCATTCTGAGCTGAGTTGACCAGATTATCGGTCCCCAAATTATCAACTCTCAGTACTCAGGAAGATACTGGCCTTTTCAGTTCTCTATACTGTGTGGCCTACATTCTGAAAAGGAGCTCCTTTTTTTCTCCCACACCTTCAATGCTAATTGTAAATTCCTCATGAGAAAGAAGAGGTGCACTTCAGGCAAGTTAAACTTTGTAATCTGCTGTTCCTTACCTTCAGGCATATGGCACAGAGCAGAGGTAAGTAATAGTCAATATCTAAATGGGCATTCAGATGCCCAAGGTAAGGATGTTACTAACTTTACCTTAGTTCTGACAGCAGTGGGAAGAAAAAATATTATTTCAATTTCAAATAAAAAATATTTCAATGCCAAAGGAATTCCTATATATTTCTCCATTGGAGTGCACAATGTTCATCAATAGAAAGAAATTTTGGTGTCAATATAGTGGCTCTTTTATTCTTTCCTGGCTCTATATACAACCTTTCATCTGAAGGATTAGAATCTTTTATCTAGTCCCAGATACTCCCGCTGAAGTGCACAGAATGAGGTTTAGTAGTGATCTAGTACTGGTATCATAAACAATATGTACTTTCCTCCTGAGTCCTTCCTGCAAAGTATAGCAATATGCCAAGCTTTAAGATAGTCCTTTCATATATATCAGTCCATCTTCCTAAAGCCACACATGCTTCATGAAATATAGTTTAATAATTAAAAAGATAGTTTATTAATCATACAGTTATTAAACATTCACTCATGTATCCAGTCATTGGCATTTTTGAATGTTTTTTACTGTGAAAATACTGTACAGAGGGGTTACAATTACATGAGCAAGGTAATGAGTACATTTCTTATCAAGCATTGTTGCCTTCTCCTTTGTTTTTCCCCTACCATCCTTTCCCTCCCATCTCCACAACTACACCCCCTCCTCCCCACCTAAATTGTAAAGTTCATTTTTTTGATATAGCGTGTTGTACATCTCATTGTTGCAATGGTTCAACTGTATCCCTAGTTAAACAATTTATTTTTTCCCAAGGTAGCTCAGTGGTAGAGTGCTTGCCTCGCATGCATGAGGCTCTGGGTTTGATTCCTCAGCACCACATAAGCAGAAAAAGCCAGAAGTGGCACTGTGGTTCAAGTGGTAGAGTGCTAGCCTTGAGCTGCAGAGCTGAGGGACAGCACCTAGGTCCAGAGTTCAGGCCCTATGACTGACAAAACAAGCAAAAAAATGAAAAAAACAAAAACAAAACAGCCATTGGCATGTATTTAGACTTTGGTGACAGGAACTGTGAGATACAGAATTGATCAAGCTTTCATTAAAATTACCTTCATCATGGTAGTAGACAAAATAAGCATGTAAATGTTAATTACTGTGGAATAATGTGAAACAGAGGATGGAAACAAAGTAAGAGAGAGTTTCATTTATATTAACTACTTTATTTTTGTTCTTAATGTCAATATGTTCTCAATATTTGAAGAGAATTCCTGACAGCCTTGTGAGGTCTCCCACTGTGACTGGAATACAGATGGTGATTATATTGACTGGGTTTGTGCAATAGCTCAGCAATCTTTTTTAACATATGAGTCCCAAATAACCCTCATTCATCATGCTATTGCAACCTAACTTCCCATAGCATCACTAACTCAGTCAGCTTCCATCCTGTTGCAGATTAATATCAGCATGGGCATGAGAGGTCATCCAGCAGCAGTGAACTGTTGACTTGCTGTCATGTTTTGTAATATTGTTCTACAATATCAATATGGTCGTGGGTTGTCAGTATTGGCCTTTATCAGCGTATTATCAATGATGCCCTACATTTCAGTCTCAGAATTAGTGGTGGAAGTTATCTCTTTAGAGACTTCTGTGTCTAGTATTTTCGTGGCTGTGATTTTAAAAAGTTGATCAGGATGAATATGCCTCTGATAGTTTTAATAATACCTATGATTAGAGTAATAATTCTCTTATGAGAATGTTCTTTAGATCAGCTAGTATTATTGCTATAAAACCTAACCACACAGGCTTTGGCTTTTTACAAAGGAATATATCAGGAAGGAGAAAATACAAATTTAAATGATCACAAGCATCAGGCCGGTGGTGTAGAAATAGAGGTGATATTTTCTGCATCATCAGAGGCATCGGTACAGGAGTCTGGATCCAAGAGGACTTCTGTAGGGCAAGTGTGTTTAACTTTACTAAGGAAGTGATTTAAAAGCACTCAATGTTTGAGGAAAGGAAATGAGATGGAGCAACAAGAACTAAATCTACGAGGTGGCAAAGCATTTGAGATGTTTCAGGGAATAAAAATAAGACCAGGATGCTTGAAGTGGTGAAACGGAGGGCAGAAAATTGGCTTAGATATTACTAGGCAGATAAGCAGGAATCAGATCAGACAGTGTCTAACAGAACAAATAGAAAAGTTTGGCGTTTCTTCCTAAGGGACAAAAGGAAATGAGCTCAGGGGTTAATGTGGGAACTAGAAGACTGGTATTTTAAATAAATCCTTCTGATTAGATTAGTGAGGAGGTAGATAAAACACAACAGGAGGCTTGATACATTTTACAGAAGAACACTGGTATTGGGCACTGCTCCAAGTGCCAGAGATCAATATGGCATCATTGGCAGGATTTAAACATTGATTGAGTGAAGTTCATGAAAGAATGTTGACAATGAATCTCCGATACCTGGGCAACTGAAAGCAGAGCCATGACTTTTACCAAGCCTGATACTGATGTGCCTAGATAACAATGAATCTTCTCCATGGACAGTGATCAGATTAGGTATACTTTTCTCAGGATTATTCAGAAGGCTTTCTTTTCATGGATTTTTTTTTTCGACAAATCATAGGACTATAAATGAGATCCCAGATAGATTGTAACTTCTTCATAAGCTTATAAGTTCTGGTTGAAAATGTGGTTGATCTTACAGATAGCAAAGCATTTGAGTTCATCTAGAAGTTACAGAATGTCTAAAAGAACATGATGATAATATTTGGAAATTATATTGTATACATTTGTATGAAATGTATATATTTGTATAAATTATTACATACTCTGTCAAATTATATCTACTTGCTCTCTGGTTCAGTGCCTTCTGAATTGTCAGTTGATATCAGATTTCCACAGTACTGAAAGGCCAGAAACTCTTTTATTTTTCCTTCTCTCTCTGTTTTTCATAGTGCATCACTTTCTATCTTTATTTGAAGACGATTCACTCTGGTATCAATGAAAAATTTATTCCTCTGCACTCACAAGTCAGTTGCTACGTCCTGATTCTATATCTTTTATATGACTTAGCAGAGCTTAGATTTAAAACATTTTCTACTATTCAAAATGCCATATATATTTTTTAACAAAAAAAGATATGTTGTTGGTGATGCTGCTCACTATATAAACTGGAAAAACCTATGATGTAGTAAACATGACAGAAATGCTTCTAGATATGCTTTTTTCTTATTTATATACATATGTCTCCTATATAAATGAATCCTTTGTTTCATTTTTATGGATCTTGATAAATATTAAGTATGTACCGTGTATATACTGGATGTGAAGTGGTGGTAGTGATATAGAAAGATTATAATAAAAAATGCTAGATTAGCATGAAACTGCTTATATTATACAATAGAATTTTAAATGCATGTAGAATACGTGGTCTGACCTCCCCAGTGTATTGATTGTCAACCACTATCTCCCCTTCGGCATGATAAGGTCTTTTCCACTTTGAGAAGTGTGGCATGGGCTGGCTGTTTCCCCCTCACTACACCTCATTTTATGATTCATCAATGAATGCACTTCAAGAAATAGATATGTTTTATAATGTCTACAAATCAGAGCCACCTCTCTCTACACATTTGATCTGGTTCTTTTCTGCTGTAGCTTTGTACTTGTCTCCACTCAGAAAGATTGAATAATCAGACTTTTTTAATGTTTATGTAATACAGATTAGATGAATATTCTTACCTCGTTTCATTGACCTGATGTATCTCCAACACTCGAGAATTAGAAGAAACGTTACATGTTGACTTTGTCCGACAAGTTCATAGCCAATCCAAAGGAAGGTGTGTGTGTCTTTGATTTTCAAGCTGAGGGGTAAAGTTCATTTCTTCAGAAATGTGATTGTAAAAGTTCCCTACTCCTCTATTTTCCCTTTCATGAAGGCCACTTTTAGCACTAACTTTACATGTTTCATGGCTGTAATTAATTCACATGCATTTAAAAGACAATAGGGTTAGGTGGCGGTGGCTCTTGCCAATCAGGAAACTGAGATCTGAGGTTCATGATTCAAAGCCAGCCTGGGCAGGAAAGCCCGGGTAACTCTTATCACCAATTAACTACCAAAGAAGCTGGAAGTGGACCTGTGGTTTTAAGTGGTAGAGTACTAGCCTTGAGCAAATAAATCTTAGGGACAGTATTCAGGCCTTGAGTTCAAGCCCCAGAGCAGCAGCGCACACACACACACACTCAATAGGAACAGTAGATTTACTGTGATATTTCCATAAATCCTTTAATAATTTCTTTATTAATTTATTATGTCAGTATTTGTTCTTTGTGGTTAAAACAAAATAAATATACGTATATTTTACTACTTACGTCAAAGTTTCCTTAGCACTTTCTGGTAATCATTTAGAACACTGCATTTATAATATCAATTCAGAAAGACACATTTCACTGGAAATCCTGTATATCACACAAAGTCTAGAAAAGAAATACCGGAGATCACTTAAGGTTGATGTTACATTATAACATGTGAGGGATTTTTTAAATCATAATTACAACCTATGGATATGCATCACCTAAATCTTCCTTAGGTTTTTAAGAACTATATATGTTATGTACATTCTCATGTTCATACAGGTCTTTTCATTGCATTCAAGCATTTAGGCTTTTTTGCTCAATGGCTTATCTAAAAAAACACAACTATTTAATAATGAAAAAGAACATTTTTAAATGTTATGTAGATAAAAGAGAATAGGAAAGGGTCTAAAATTTCAACTGAAGAAAGTAGTCATGCTGTTGATGTTACAAAATTAGAGATTTCAGAACAAGCCTCCATCTGGGGTCAACAAGCCCACTGAGATGCCCTCAAAGCAGTCATTCAGTGAGCAAACAGCTAACAAATCCACTCTGAGTTCCCCTTCCCCTACCCCACTGGCATTGTTCCTTTGCGATCAGATCTTACTCTATAATGAAGGAAACAATACTATTATTACTTGCTCATGAAGTGTCTGCTTTTGATTTCTCCTGTAATTTATCTTCAATTGCACTGATATTGATTTCTTGGGGAAAATTGCATAATCCCCAAGGAGATTTTTAAAGGACTAATCTTAGTTTGTGCTTTTTTTTTCCTCCCCCCACTGGTTTATTCTTCCAGTGATTTATCTACCTAATAACATTATAGATAAAACCTGGTCTTTCAATTTATTTCTTCTAGAATTGTTCATGTTTGAGCATGCTTTGTCCTTAATTGCCCGGGGATATTTTGTAGATAGCCCTGCCCATAGTGATTTGAAACAAGTTGCAATGTAAGTAATTAAGGGACTGAGCAACACAACTCTACAAATTGCTGTTTTGCCACAGTGTGTGATATTTAACTAATTGCTTATTGCAGTGCAAACCTTTAACTTCGGAGATGAAACCACTTGGAAGTGAATAAACCTTACTTTTCTATTTATTAATTTAAGGCAGGGTGATAGTGATGTCCCTGATCTTTAAGGCACTTAGAATACCCCTTTTACTCTATGCTGTGCAGAGATCACCCGCCATTCCTTAGAAAACTGTGAAATGCATTGCACTTCAGTGGAGAAGCTGAAAGATGCAGTGAAATTTGAGTTTCCATGAGAAAAAGGATTGAATTCTAAGCTGTCCATGCCTACTGATGCCACCTTAACTTCTCTGGTCCATGACTTCCTAGATAACGTGAAGGATTGTGTTTGATGACAGTAAACAGATACTACCCATGTCTTCATAGGGAATAAAGGAGATGCATATGGATTGAAATGATAACTGGTACCCTTCAAGTATTGTAATAAAAATGTGTACTGCTTTCCTTAGAATAGGTTATTTTGGTGCTGGTAGTGGGGCTTGAACTCAAAGCATGGGTGCTGTCCTTGAGCTTTTCTTTCAAAGTTGACCTCACTCTACTTCTTTGGCACTTTGATGTGTAATAAGCAATAAGATCCTCACAGACATTCCTGCTGGTTACAAACTGAGATTCTTAGAATTTAGTTTCCTGAGGAGCTGGGATAACAGGTGTGAGCCACCAGTAACATGATTTAGAATATTTTTTAAAGACTGTTAATAATTTGTCTTGCCCTACACATTGAAGATAGTAAAGCTTTTTCCTAAACTTGAATATTAAAGGAATATTTTTGGTCAGTCTGACAATTGCTGTTGAGTGATATGATATTATTTTCTAAGGAAGGAATGGCTTTGTGTCTCTTTACAAACATATTTGGGAAGTGGAAGGTTATGAATTTGTGGTTCTTGAGTTCATATCTAGCACTGCAGACATTTCTTGTGCCTGCTATTTATTCCTCACGGTGGTAATTTCCCTTGAAATTTTGTTTGCAGTTTTCCTCCCCTCTCCCATTCCTTTCCACTAAAGTTTGGAGCCTGCTGTAATAAAGATGGCCCTGAAAAAATCCATAATGCATAAATAGCAATCATTCTTTTAACCCTGTTTTACAAAGAATTTGATGTCTTACAAGTCATTTCCTTCCTCCCAAGGCCTGACTCTGTAGGTACCATCAGGCATCAGTACTGCCTGTAACAGAGATACCCATGTTTGTATACACTCCTTTCAACAGAATGCATCCTCCTTGGATCACAAGTTTGATGGTTTCATTCCTAGAAGGCAGGCATTTGAGGACAAGATACACTTGAAATATTCTCTAAGAGTTTTTGTGCATTCATTTATTGTTTATTTTTTGTTTCTACCAAGGAAAGGAAAACAAAAGATTGAAGTCATGAGCAGAGTCTATAATAGAGACAATAGAGCAGTAATACATAACAATATTTTTATTCAAAGGCACTCGAAGCTCATTTTCAGCTATCTCTGCCCCGGGTGCTGAGTCTGCAGTGCTACTCTGCAGACACCTGAGGTTTTTTTCAATAAAAATCATGACGCTCTGGAGGAAAAAGCAAATGTGTAAGAGACAAGAAGCAACTGCTCTTATTAGGCCTTGTCAACCATCTGGTGTAGAATTATGTTTTTTTTTTTTTTTCCTTACACTTTTATAAAGGAAACATTTGTTTTTGGAATTGCCTCTGGCTTATAAATCATGTCTGTATTGGAAGGCTGGTTCTTTCCACCACTAGGTGGCAGTGGAGTCACATGCTTATGGTTATTCATACACCTTGTACTAAATAGGAAGGCATGAAGCTTCAGTGTTAGGTTTATCCGCTTTCCTATTACTCGGTGTATCCTTTATTCAAAAAAGAAGATTATCCGTACTTCAGTGTTTTCCTCTGCATCCAGCTCTGTGAAGCTTCTACTTATATTTGCTTTTTATTTTCAAAGCACACACCTGAATACATTTCCAAGGAAATAGTACAGACACTATGGAGCTCTTCAACTAATAATTTTTATTTAAAATGCTCACTAGAAAAACTTTTTTTTGGTGAGAGAATAAAATGTTTAAGATGCTGTAATTTCAATCTGTCTCTTGATCTTTTTTTTTTTTTTTTACTGAGCAACAACATACATGATTCCTTTATTATCGAGTACATCACCGGGTGAATTATCTAATGGATATACTTAATCTTTTTCTTTTTTTGCACAGCAAGAATTCCCGTTTATTACTCTTGGGAAATGCAAATGGAAGACAGTTTGGCAGTTCTTTTTCTTTTTTAATTTTATTGTAGAGGTGATGTAGAGAGGGATTACAGTTACCTAAATTAGTAATTAGTATATTTCTTGTTGAACAATGTCACCCCATCACTAATTTTCTCCCATTTCCCTGATTTACTTAATTCCTTCCTTGGACTTTCCAGTACTACAATATTTAAAAGGGTGCAGTTTATAATGTTATATGTTTGTATGGTTTAATACAACTTACGTATATCATTGTAAGGCCTTCTAAAAAGATAGCCTACTTGCTTACTAATTGAAAGAATTCCTCTGTAGGGAATATTGTAGCCTCCCATTTCATATATTTTTGAAAGCTTTCCATGTTTTTAACTGTCTTTTTTCACCTTCTTTGACACACATAGTGCAGGATCGGCAATTTAGAAGAAAACAAATCAATACAATTATTTCCTGTTATCCATCATTTCTAATATTTAAAAAATTAAAATAAAATTCAAGCCCCAGTAAGGAAATATTATCTGACCAAACATACATTTTACATATTGCAAAGGTAACATTTTTTCATTTATTTGGCTGCCTATGCAGTCTTACTTGAGGACACTGTGATTGATTGGTTCTTCTCCAGCTGTTTAAGCCTGCAAGGACAATCATTCTCTCATATTATTGAGGAGTGACCATCCTTCCTCTCTCATATGTCCTCATTTACCTGCACTGCTAGGAGTTCTGCCAGTCGCTGAGGTCTGAAGAAATATTCCATCCTGACAAAAGAAAATCCTTTGGAAAGAAAAAGTGTACCAGAAGAAATTAAGAAAACTAGATTTTATTTATTTGGCGCTGACAAGATGGTTTTTATTTTATTTATTGTTTGTTTTCACAGTCCTGGGATTCATCTCAGGGCCTGGGTGCTGTCCCTGAGCTCTTCCCTCCACTCCCCCCCTCAAAGGTAATGCTCTACCATTTGAACCACAGGTCCATGGTTGGCTTTTTTTGGTTGTTAATTGTCCAGGCTGACTTTCTTCCACAGTTCTCAGATCCTAGTCTCTGGAGTTGCTAAGATAAAAGGTATGAGCTACTCAGGCCTGGAGATTAGATTAATTTTAAGCCTCACGGAAGTCAACAGATGAGGGTACTAGAATTTTATGGGTTTTTAAAAAATATTTTTATTATCTTTAAGTAGTTGTACAATATACCCATTTATGGCTCCATGTACCCATTTATGAGTGTATACCCATTTATGAGTATATACCCATTTATAAGTTCAGTGTTTCTTGATCAATGTCACTAGATATTAGGGTTTTATAATGTGGTAGAAAACTGTAACAAACTGCTAAACCTTGAAAAGCCCAGCTTGCTCTTAATTTGGTCTCTAGACAATATTAGTCTTATAGGATTTAAATGTACAGACTTTCATATTTTGTCTGTTCCTCGGTTCTTTCGTATTTCCTTTTCTTTCCTGGCAATGAGTGATAATATGGAAGGAAATAAAGGTATCATAACTCTCCCACAGGTCTCTTGGGGCACATAGCTTCCTCTATGCTCACAGTGCCCCCTGGTGGTCACCTGAAGAAACTCCAATATGCACTGCAATGTAATGTTCTATGAAATTATTACCTGTTTCCCGCCCCCTCCCCCCTTCCTCTTCCTCCTCCTCCTCCTTTTGTCAATATGGAGTTTAAACCAGGTCCTCTCACTGGTCCTCTCAACTTACTTGCTCACATCTGACACCTTACCACTTGGGCCACCCCCCTAGTCTAGCATTTTGCTGATTAATTGAGAATGGAACCATAGAGTCTTCCTGTCGTAGGTGACTTTAAATCAGAATCCTCAGATCTTCTCTTCCTGAATAGTTAGGATTACAGGTGTGAGCCCTGATGCTCAGCTTATGACCTATTTGAATCATTTTTATAGAATTATTTTGTTTTGGGCTTTATCACAGCATTTATTTTTCTATTTCCCTGAGCCACAGATTTTTCCTTAAATGTCGGCCTTTTCATTATGAGTTGCATTAGGAGGTAGAGACAAGTTGGAAGACTGACACACAAGCTAAAGTTTCCTTTCCAAGTTTCCTAAACCCAGCTGTCACTTGAGGAGACAGGAAATTGGATACATTCCCTGCAGCTCTTGCAATGTGCTTACTGCGCGTCTAAGAGAAATACAAAGGCAACCTAAAAAACAAAATGTATAAGAATTTATCCCATGAGAGCAAGTTAGGCCCTAGGGAATTCTGGCATATGACCTAGAGAAACCCATAGATATTTTTTCCTGTCATCTCCAAATTTCATTACTATGGTCATTTAAATTTAATACCCCAACAATTGACTTTTCAATATTTAAATTCTCCAAAATTGAATGACATGACCACCCTCTCACTTGTCACATTTTTTGGCATTATATAAAGACTTCCATTATTTATCTACATTGATTGGATGACCTTTGCCATCTATTTGCTAGCCCTTAAAAGATTGAAGCTTTCAATAAGCATAATCTGGTTGCATTCATCCACAAATTAATTACTATTATTGCTCTCCTGTCACACATATGAGAATTGGGCTGCTTTTATTTTGCACCTGCTCAAATTCATTCAAGGTGGAATTTTAGAATACAAAGGTTAACCTTTATAGTAGAGTCTAATGGGGAAAAATGTACTAATTTTGAGGAAACAAAATTTGAAACACTTCTATCCAAATTAAAATGCATGATTTCATAGTGCTGAGAATATTGTAAGCATTAATTATCTACAAAATAAGACACAGAAAACTTTATGAACACAACAATGCAATGTAAAATTGATCCAAATAGGAATTTTTAAAAATATTTTTCTGGATCCGAAGTAAGCACTTTTTTACATAGCTTTAAATAGCCTTTTTTCAGTTTTCCACACAGCTTTACAATACTAAAATCTTTGAACTATCCCGTAGTTTATAAGGGGGAAGATTAAAACTGTTTGTTGTAGCCTAAAATATGGTTAGAGTGTTGAAAGTAGACATGCTAAAGTTGCTTAATGTAGGAAATTGGAAATTGAGAATACAGATGTTTGGTAAGGATATTGGTATGATTGTATGTTGGAGATTAGTAAGTCTACCTACATCTAGACTAATTTTGAAACGTGTCTATGAAATCTGCATTACACACATGATCAAGCACCCTGTCCATATTCTGCAGATGTAGTGCAGAATTTTGCACAGCAAAAAACAGTACATTCTTTTAGATAAGATGATAGCTGCATATTATTGTCACTGTTTAGCAGACTTGGTGGTAATAGGGTGTGAGCTCAGAGGATTATGCTTGCTAGGTAAACAGTCTGCCAGTTAAGCTATACTTCTTGCAGCCTGTGTTGCTTTCATCAGTTTTCAAATAAGGTTTCATCATATTTCTCAGGGTAGCTTGGACCACGTTCCTCCTATTTTCATGAGTCCTGGACAGCTAGATGGCAGCTTCATGCCACTACTTCCATGTAAAAATGTGGTCGTGTAAACATTTTGCTCAGTTGCTTTGAATAGGGACACTGTTGATTGCAGTCTCATTAGATGCTAGGCGTATAACCATCACACTGAAGTCATGTCATAACCTTAATATAATGGTCATATTCAATTTTAATTTATAGGTATCGTCTCTGCTGTAATCACAACAGAAAATATTGTCTGGGATCTTTAGCACCTGACTGTTCAAACATTGCTAGTACACTCATACTGAGCTCTATCAGGTCAAAATGAGCCATAGACCCAGCTACTATATACTCATTAATATGAAGCTTTGAGTAGGTTCTATCGTAGCATAATATATACTGCTAAATTCTAGGTATTTTTTCTAGATATAAAATTTAGATTTCTAGTTATAAAATTTTAGCTTTAAAGAGAGTTTGGCTAATGAAGTTTTCAGATCTTTCTTTCTTACTTAAAAAAACTTCTCTCTTGTTAAGGACAGTATGTGAAAATGTTAACAATACCAAAACATAGGAAACTTACATTTATATTTAGTTTATATATATATATATATATTTAGTTTATATTTATATTTAGTTTAGTTTATGGCAAAGAACTTGGGTAAAGAGAAAAAAAGATTTCAATAGAACTGAGAGAACCAAAGTAGGTTGAGCAAATTGAGACATAGGAGACAAAACTTTAAGTAGCATCAAATATAAGGTGTTGGGTGGCCTTATTGATAATAGTTGAGAGAATATTACTCTCATAGAATAAAAAGCTAGGCGCTGGTGGCCCACACCTGTAATTCTAGCTACACAAGAGGCTGAGATCTGATATCATGGTTCAAAGCCAGCCCAGTCAGGAATGTCTGTGACACTCTTATCACCAATTAACCACCAGAAAACTGGAAGTGGCACTGTGGCTCAAGTGGTAGAGTACTAGTCTTGAGCTGAAGAACTCAGGGACAGTGCCCAGGGCCAGAGTTCAAGCCCCACAAAGAACCAAAAAAAAAAAATCATCCATATTGCAATGTTCCTGTTGACTGTAATCAGAACAGATAGATTCCATAATAATTTCCAGGTATGAAATCCCTCTAAAATATATACTATAGGTGGAAAATTCAAAGATATTCATTTCTGTCTCAAACTCTCTAGCTGCTTCAGTGCCTCCTATTTTTCAGTGTGCCTTTGCTAGAATTCTTCCTCCAGTCTATAAAATAGAATGATTCAAATCTATCCTTTTTCTTGACTTTCAAAGAACAGAAAAGGAAAGATTAGTCACAGATCCTGGAGACCATGCATACTGATGTTATATTTCCACATGAGTCTGAGTTAGCAAATTTTTGCCTAAAATGTAACTGAACTCAAATGAATTCAAGTGAGCCACTAATACCAACTTAGCCAGGACCATGGATTCTTGAATTCTTCTGTGTAGTTATTGCCAAAGTTCAAAGGTAGCTACTCAACAGATGACTGTATCTTACTAATTTATAATTTCTCAAGCTGAGGAATATGTTAGTGCTCAAGATGTTATACTTCTATCTCTATACTACTTAAATATTCAATGCTAAATGATGGAGTGTATACTTTAGATACTGGTGGAATACTCATATGAGTGGGTTTTTTGCTAGTTTCTTTATTATTAGTTCACCCAGCAAAGATTATCTAGGATTCAGAACACAGGGTTTGAAGAAATTAGTGGAAGAATGAGAGACACTCCGCTCTTACTTTCAACATGAACAAAGCACTTTACATTAGTAAAATTGGAAAAACATCTAAGAAACAGGAAGTATTGCTTTATCACCTTGTTGTAGGTCTTTAATCCAGAAGTAAAATGGAAGTTCATGTTGTGAAGTTACATTTTCAGGGAATTATATTGATGGTACTAGGAACTGAATTCAGAACCTTGTGTTTGCTCTAGCTACCCCTGTGTTTTTGCTTTTGGGTTTTTTGTTTGTTTTACAGTTGGGTCCTACACATTTTCCTCAACCACAATCCTCCTGCCTTTGCTTTCCATATTGCTGAACTTTTTTCAGATAATATCATTTGATTATAGAAACAGCATTGTTTAGTCACAAAATTATTTGCTGACTTTCTGCTAATTTTATGTTAGTTTCTCTATGTACATTTGCTCCAATTTTTTAAAGATTTTTTTAAAAAGACAATAGTATACTGACAATGAAAATGTCCAACCTACTTACCAAAATACATCTTAAAATGAATCTTGAATCCTCTAATGACTTCTCTTTGGTGTGCATAAGCCTGGAGTTTAGGATTGTGAAGCATTTAATATGTTGTATGCATCTGGGAAGTAGGAAGACTCTTCATGATAACTTATTTGAGTCCATGAAGTAGAACTGAGGCAAAGCACAAGCAATACAAAAATGTTTCAATTACTCAAAGACCATGGACACTCTCCTTGAGCTCAGTCTTTAATTCCAATGGTCCTAATTCCAGTGGCTTTTTTTGTAGTAAATTAGTGACCACTTCTATTCAATTTTATCATCTTATTTGAAACTAAGGAAGTGTAGAAATGTTTTTCATGTGTTAATATAGTACTTCTCAGAAAGAGAAGTGCCCACTTAGTTCCACAAAATATCTTATCTCGGGTAGTTTTCTAGTCTGACATTTTGTGGGTTGCTCAGGTGGGTTGGATAATTGCACATATGTTATCAAGCTATTCAGTGAATAGATACATTCTCTTATCTGGGACTATATCATATTTGCACATAAGCAAAGCAGATACAATATATTCATAGTGTTTTAAACTGTTCTTTGCTCTCCTAGTGATCAGGAATATTCCCATCACTTAAAAACCACCTGCCCAATGCATAGAAATTTCACTTTACTAAACTCTACTTCAACAAAATGTATATTAAATGAGTCAGTGGTAATGTCATTGCCAAGTGGTGGTGTAAATGTTGCATTTTTCTACAAAAGATATTTGTCCCTCATCCTTGCATATGGTTTACATTGTTAATGCATATACTTACTGCAGCATAGAAATTACAAGGGTGACAAAATATCATTTACATAATAAATATTACTCTAATATTCAGTTTCACAGATTTCTCATCAATAATTTAAAAAGAATTAATAATATATTTATAACACATGCTAGAAGGAGGGTAAAATTATTTATAAACACTTAATAAATGTTTGATAATGCTTTTGCCATCCATGTTATAAATGATAAATAGGTGACTATAGATATCTTGTTAAAAATTAATGTGCAGTGATTATGGTTATTCTATAATGGCTTGAAAAAAAGTTATTAAGAGAGTGAAATAATGCCATATGTTCTATAAGCCAATTATGGCAATATATGTGAACTTTGAAGTAGTTTGTGGGAATTGTGTGGTTATTACTCTCAATGATATTTATTCAGTTCTAGTAAGTTACCGTGCATAATACCAAACACACCAAGATACGATTTCTCACAGAACTAAATGCCAGAGAAACGATTGCCAAACTCTGATTGCTTATGTGCTAAGATATTACCATTTTAATGAAAATATTTGTGAATAATTTATAAATCAAGTATTAACTCAAAATTGTACTTTTACTGGAGGAAGAAAAAGTGAAGGTTATGGGGAAAGAACTATAACTTCCCCAAGCTTTATTTCACAGTGTCACCACTCACTGAGAACATGGGACAAGTGTGGAGCTGTGAGGAAGGTTTTAAAGGTAGGGGACCAACTCCGGATTCTCAATGCTCTGACTCACTTGTCCTCCAGTTTCTCAATTACTGCTTTATATAACGTGTATACGCAGCCACTCAACAAGAAGAAGTAAGAAACGTGTGAGATTTTGTAAAACTCATCCCTCATTGTTGTGAAGCCCATTCACACTACATAGCTAAATACACAGCTGGTAAATGTGTCTTCTCTGTTTCACTCAAAATGAGACTGAAACCAGTCTGCATTTTCATATGACTCAGGTGTCAGGATTCTTCTAGATCAGAAGTTTCATTTTTAGATGCAGCAGAGATCTATTGGACACCAAAGAAATGGGAGCTGGATCATGATGAAGGTGTTCTGGGAGGAGAGCTGGAGCTGTCATGTGGGACCCACTAGCTCAGTAATGAATAGGAATGGGGTCACTACCCTTCAATTCAAGTCCACTGAGAGACTTTAAAGGAGACCACTTGGAGGAAATTAAAGTGCACACTTATCTAATTGAGAGGTGCAAGAACAAGGATATTGGCCTAACGCAGAGAGTAGAGTAATAAGGAGTTGCTGGCTCATGTCAAAGTATATGCTTCCTGGAGAAAATTAGAAACCATCCAAGTTATTCTAAAAGGCCCTTGTTCAAGAAACGCTGTGCCAAAGGACAAGTGGCTCCTAAAGAAAGTGTGTGTGGGTAATAGAAACAACCACATAGAAGCCTGTAAGAAGCATCCGGGAAGACCCAGCTTTAAACAGCTATAGACATTTATTCAATATTCTCCCTGATGACTCAGGATTTAGGCAAACAATAGTGATTGTTCACTGAATGGGATGAAATTATTAATGAAGCCTTTCCTTCCTACAATGCTGCACTGACTTAATGTGTGAAGAAAAACAGACATAAACCTAGCCTCATCCAACTTATATTTAGGAGGTTAATAAAAATTTAAGAAGCTTTCTAACTATAGAGATACAGCTCTGCTCTAGTGCCTAGTATGCCCTAGAACATGGGTTTGATTGCTAGCCTCACAAAAGGTGTGTGTATACATGTTATACATGCTTACATACATGTATACCTTTATCGACATCTGTTTTTATTTATTCACATGTGTGCCTAAATATACATAAATATATACATATATTAAGAACTCATAGAAATCAACTTAAGTATAGACTGGCAACAATACAGAACCCATGGTGTAACTGAAGCAAATTTAAAGGACCGAAACCACATAATGAAAAGCAAATCTTACCACAGACAAAAATTCAGATGACATTAATATACAAGTTGAAGAATTCATAGGGAAAACTATTCACAGATGGATATATTAAATGTAGTGTATACTATATCCCAAAAAGTTGTGACAGGGCTGATTCATTTGTAGACATACACAGTATATTTACCTCACTGATGCAAAACTGAGTGAATAGAGAATGAGAAAATTAAGAAAGTCAGGAGTTATTTTTAAAAAATCTTAGAAATGCTATCACTCTCCTCTGTAGCCATAAGCTATGTATAATCTAAGTGTATTTTTTTTCGGTTGTGGGGCTTGAACTCTGGGCCTGAGTGCTGTCCCACAGCTCTTCAACTCAAGGCAAGCATTCTACCACTTGAGCCACAGCACCACTCCGGGGTTTCTGGTGGTTTATTGGAGATAGGAGTCTCACAGTCTTTCCTGCCCGGGCTGGCTTTGAACTGTGATCCTCAGATCTCAGACTCTGGAATAACTAGGATTACAGGCGTGAGCCACTGGCACCGGGGCTAAATATGTTATTTCATATATAACCGAAACTGACTTATTTTGTTAATGTTTAACCTTTGTCTTCTTAATCAAACCATGAGTTTACTGAGAGTAGTACCTCCTTGTTACTCTGCCTGACCTGAAGGCACCATACAATGGGCTGGGTGGCTAGCAAGCATTCAGTAATTACTCGTGGATTTCAGGATTAGTCACAACATCAGGTGAAGTCAGTCACTTTTGCTTCTCTACTTGGCTGGGTGGAGGAAGCTGCAGTAATTTATTTGGGCAGGTCAGGCTAAGAATCTGGCAGCCCATGGAAATGGAAATGAAGGGGCTGATTTGAGAAATATGGAAGGGAAAACATCAGCAGAATTTAGTGACAGTCTGGATCGACTGTGACAGAAACTCAGGTGCCATTTTGGAAAATGCCAAAAGCATCGTGGAGGGCGACATCACCTGTGTAGGTGGCCTTATGCAATCAGGCAGTGCCATGAAAGATGCAGTTACCGCCGAAAGCGTTTCCTCTGTCTCTTTCCTGGCTTGCAAATACTGTCAAGCTACATTAGCACCAAAAGGAGTTAGATTGCAGTGACCTTTACTAATCCGCCGCATTTATGTTTGTACTTTTCTCGCAATAAAGGTAACATTACAATTATTAATGTCAGCGTTTTCTTTGGAAACAGTGGTGAACTCATTAAGAACACTGCCAGGTGTTTCCAGCCCCAGGTGTGAACCTGGTGGTTAGTGAGATGTAAATAATTCTTTATGGAAAATTTGCAGTCTAACAAATTAGCAAGCCTCACACCAAGCCAAACTAGTTTCCTGTGATTAGCTTCATTACGCCACTAGCTGCTTTTGTGCGGGTCAAATATGGGGGGAAGAGGGGGGAGGAGAAGAGGAGAGAAGAAAAGAAATGAAAAGCAAAGGAAGCAGATGCCCCTTCTTTTAGGATATAAATCACATTAGTGTCTACCTCCTTGCACACTGCTTCCAAAGATAGCTGTCAGCCTTTCTGCACGAGTGTGAAAAGATCCACCTGGAAGTACATGTCAGGACTCTCGCTCCTTTTCTCTCACATGCATGCCCTGTTGGTAATGATGTGTGTGCTCAACTACTAGGGTGATTACCATGCCCTCTGCAGCTTCCCTATTACTTGCTATTTAGGGGATGGCATCTGCTGCTGGTGTGGGGAGAGATGCGCACTGCTTTCCGCATCCCTGGTCCACAGCTGCTCTGTGGCTAGCAGCTGTTTTAAGGTTCCTTTCCTGGTTCAGATGCTGTTTTCCATTTCCCTTCCTACAATCTCTGAAACAAATGTCAACATGATTAAAATATAGGCGGGGGGAAAGCATTTTGGGATCTTAAATGTTTAGAAGAGAAAATTGACTAGGCTAGTCCCCATGAATATACGAACAATACCACAGAAATCTTTATCTACCTCAACAGTAGTACTCAACATGCACTCTTTAAAGAACATAGCTGATAAGGTTATACTTGGTTTCTTTAAAAATGGCCTTTTGAGACAGGTACCAGTGACTCACACCTGTAATCCTAACTATTCAGGAGGCTAAGATCTGAGGATCATGGGTTCAAAGCCAGTACAAGCAGGAAAGCCTGTGAAACTCTATTTCCAATAAACTGGAAATGGTGCTATAGCCAAAGTGGTAGAGCACTAACCTTGAGCACAAAGAGGCTCATGGACAGCACCCAGCCCCTAGGTTCAGACCCCAGGAATATTAAAAAAAAAACAACTTTTGCTAAATTTTGCAATGTGTACATGATGTATTTTTGCTTATTTGGTGCTGCTTTAAGATAGACATCAACAGATGATTTCCATGTAACTAGTGTAGTAGTATAGCTTTTAGCCACCTCAGACACATTATTAACCTCCCTGGGAAAGCAGAGGCAGTACACTTCCAAATAGTAAGGCTGTGCTGAATAATGAATGAAATATTATATGCTGATTTACCTATTCAAATTAGGTATAATGCATATTCATAAATGCTGTATACAACTGTTTCAATAAGAAGAGCAATGTAATATTGTATTTGTTTTAATCTTCTGTGAACACACATTGATTTGGGATAAATTATGTTGCCACTGCTGTTCTTTTGTCTATGTTCATCATCTTCAGCATATTCCCTTGCTCACTTGCTCAATAATCTCGCCTACCCCAATAATAGTCATAAGAAATATTCCATTTCAACAAGACTGTCAGTGAAGCACATAGAAATATCTTGCTATTATAGTATCAGGACTGCAGTTGGAGGACAAAACAGAAACAAAGTAGACTTAGAATACATAGCTACTAGGTTCTAACTAATAGAATCCACAATCTGTTTGCTTAATTTTATTATTGTTTTTTATTACAATAATGTTTTTTTCATAGAGTTGTACAGAGGGTTTTAATTTTACATATTCATTTATCTGTTTAATGCATCCTGATCAGGCTGGGAAGGTGGCTTGTGGTAGAGTGCTTTTGCCTTGCATGCATGAGGCCCTGGGTTCAATTCTTCAGCACCACATAAGCAGAAAAAAGCCAGAAGTGGTGCTGTGGCTCAAGTGGTAGAGTGCTAGCCTTGAGCTGAAGAGCTGAGGAACAGTTCCCAGGCCCAGAGTGCAGGCCCCACAACCAACCAAAAAGTAAATGAATAAATAATGCATCCTGATCAGTGTCACTCTTTCCATCCTTCTATTCCCCATCTCCTCAAGTGTCCTACTTCAGTCTCCACACACATATATTGAGTATTATAGCTCCATTCATCCAGCACTCTCTTTTTCATTCTTCTGCCATACTCTTTTTATGCCCTCCCACTGAAGTCAAGACAAATTTCACCTTCTTGGTTTTCACTTCTTGAACTCTGCCTGTTGATTTTTCAAAAGGGTCAGGCTATCATATCACTGCTACATATACCATCTTTTAGTCAGCTTGATACTATACACATGGTTATGGCTCAGTGTGTTTTTAATATGTTTAAATTCTAGATCTAACTTGCACATCGGAGAGAAAACATGCATGCTTTGTCTCTTTGAACTTGGCTTACTTCAATTCTACATGTGGTGTTTTTCCCCCTGTCCATCTTGCGTTTCATTACAAATCACAAAAATTATTCTTGATAATGAATAAAATCCATAGGGTACATCTATATCACATTTCCTTGTTCTAATTATTGCTTGTGGGTATCTGGGAGGGTCCATGGCATGGCTGTTGTAAATAGGGCTGCAATGAATATGGGTGCATAGGTGACTTTATTGTATCCTGATTTATAATTTTTTGGATAAATGTTTAAGTGTTTATGCATGCATGTTTATTTTTAATTTTTTGGAAAGAATCTCCATTCTGTCTTCCATTGTGTTTGCACCAATTTACATTGTTATCAACAATATATTAGAGTTCTCTATTCTTCACATCTTGGCCATTTATATGATGGAATTTTAGTCAGATATTTTCCTTATGACCAAAATTGTTGAACATTTCTTCATTTTTTATTTATTTTTGAATAATTTCTATTTAGCTCATTTCCTTGTTTCTTAGTTTTGAGGTCCTTGTGTATTCTGGTTTTTAAACACTTGAAGATTTATCATCTGGCAAAAATCTAATTTGTAGACTCTCTTTTTGGTTCAGTAACTATGTTTTTTGTATGTCAGTATTGGATTTTAACTAGGGTCTTATGCTCTTGCTTGCTTGTTCATGGCTGTTCCTGTACCACTTCAGCCATGCCTCCACTTGACTTTTTTGCTGGTTAATTGTAGATAAAGTTTTTGCAGATTTGTATAGTTAGGGTGGCTTCAAACAATGATTTACAGATGTCCGCCTCCTGAGTTTCTAGGATTGTAGGTTTGAGCCACCAGTACCAAACATTAAAGTCTTGATTTTGATTATCCTCTAGTCTGTGTTTGAAAAGTCCTGACCCCGAGGGCGGCAAAATTGGAAGCAATTAGGGATTTTTCCCCTTAACATTTTTCCCCCTCAACATTTTTTCCTTTATTCTCTCTTTTGTTTCTTCACAATGAAGTATAATGGTCTTCCATAGGCCAACACAAATGGGCACTAACCAATCATGAACTGAAATCTCTAAAACCATGAGCAAGATTTCCCCTTGTTCTGCATAATCTGACATATTTGTTCTAGTAAAAGAAATATGAATAACATTTATCCTTAGCTAGTGCTCAGCATACTTTTAAATGATATCTATTAAAAAAAACCAGGAATTATAAAGCTTTCTGTTCCCATGACCCATGCTTCCTCATGTCAGTAGAGGCATACTGGGTGCTGATAACATATGTGGCCAAACTCAACTCACTGTAAGCCTAGAATTAAAGCTCTTTATCACTTCCTCCTTTAACAGAAGAAAGAGAAACAATTTTAGTGTGATGTTCTGATATACATTTACTCTCAGGAAAGGATTGGTGATTCAGTCAGTTATTTGTTACTTAGGACATGAGGAGCAGAATATGGCTGGTGTCATGGGAAGAAAAACCAATAAATGAGAAGATAGGAGACAGCAGGCCAATAGCTTTCAGTGACAAGAGTCTACCTGGGGAAAGAAATAGAGTTCTGCAAAACTTTGGAAATACTACTGTGTCAGAAATATGATTTCATAGTGTGCAATTAACAGAAAGGAAAACAAGGAATGGTTTGTTAAAAGTCCCATCAAGATTTGTTTACAGCATTTTATTTTCATTGTATGGGGATATTAAAGATATTGTTGTTTTAGTTTTTATAACACATTTAGGCTGTGTGATTTGTACTTCAAGCACCATAAACTGTTTCTGTACACAGCTGCACCACCTAATAAATAAGGGACATTGGAGTTAACAAAATTAGATGAGGAGCTGAACAATTTCTCCAGTCTTTGCTCTTTCAATTCTCGTGTGAAAAACAATAGAGTCTTCAGGAGCATTTTTTTTCTGTTTTTCTCAGACCCAAGCTAGCATTGTATCATAATCTTCTTGTAACTAATAATTGCAGAAGGAAAGATCAGGGGATCTTATATTTGGTACAGAAACTGGTCACTGTAAGTCTGAGATGTAAGTGTTTAATCAGGAGACTATAAAAGTTTCTTTCCACATAAATGTGTGGCAAAATGGGGGGGGGGATCATGCCTCCAAGGGGAGGTTACCGAGCTTCCACAATTCCCCCTGGTCCTAAAGGCAGAAGCATAATCTAAAGTACAATCTTAGGACAACCTTCTGAACTCTGATGGCTTGGTTATCTGAAACAAATTTGTGTGTAAGTGAATTTGCTTAAATATCATTTTTCAAACTATTTTAGAAGTGTGCTCATAAGTATTTCTCTTCCCTTTTTAGCAGAAAGAAACAGTACCGTTAAGGGGGAAAAATACAATCCTTTTAGTTCAAGTAGCAGGATCAGCAAATACCGGGTCGTAATGGATTTTTTTTAACATCTTTATAATGGTACCCATTGCTCACTCTGCTTTAGTAGTTGAGAAATATAGCAATTATTAGCCAAACAGACAGGGTCCCGTGGCCCTAAATGCACAGAGACTATAATTTTCTAAGCATTAGAGCCCATATCCTGTTGTCCTCTGGACTCCGAGGTCACCAGCACTTTTGTTCAGTATTTACATTTCATTTCTTCTGACAAATGAACAGAAGACCTTTAATGGATTCCATAATGCCCATTTTGTTTGTCCCCTGCTTGTCCCATACAGAGTTCATCCACATGGTGTAGAATTGTCTTTCAGGTGGTAGCAGGGTTGGTAGGGACAGAAGATGAAGATTGATTTGGATTAAATGGAAAAATACAGTTTTTAAGAGTTGACCTTCCTATGTATACTCTAAGAGGAGTCTGTGAAGATTAAGGAAGTTATTGAAGAAGGTGGTACATTTTTGTTTAATGTTAAGGAACGTATTCACTGTAGTTTCATTTGGAATGGCTCTCCACTTGCTGAAACAGTCTAGCTATATACATCATTTAAAGATATTATCCAGATTGAAGTGTATCCCAATGATAAATTCAATTATTTTTCATTTAAATATAAGAAAAATCCCATGAGAATCCAACTAACACATGTAAGCACTAAGGAGGATATGAACGACTGTAACCCTCATACCACTAATCTTGCCAATAATTGCATTTGAAGTAAAATGAACCATTTGACAAGAAACAAATACGTGATGGACATAACTGTCATGTGACTATTCCACATTCATTAAGAAAAGTGTATAAGCCTTCCACAAATCTCCTCCCTCTGTAAGCCAATACATAAAGGTAAATGTTGTCTTTGTCCTTCAGTCCCCAGGATATTCTTTACAGCATAATTGCTGCAGCAAGTAATTTTTCATAAATAGTATAGGATGTATTCTATAGCATAAAGATTCATGTTTAAATATGCAGAAAAATCAACTAGTAAGTAATGGTTGTTCCCCATTTGTTCTTTTTCAGCACAGCAGGACACTACTAACAGGGCAGGGCAAGAACTCAATGACTTTTCAAGGGAGCTTCCACCTCTTAACTTCCAACTCTTTACTGCAATATAAAGAGGCAATTGGATTGAAATACAAAGAACTCACTCAGAAACCAAGAGAGCACATATATTCTAAACATTCTTAGATTTGAATTTGACATCTTTTAGGACATATTTTATCTCCATAGCAAGTCATTGCTCAGACTCAGCTAAATTTTCTGTAGGCCATCTTTACTGTAGCACTAGACTACAAGGTGCTGCCAAGTAATTCTTGGTTGTCATCAGCTAATCGTGCACACAAGCGTGATATAAAAGTATACCAGATTGAAGTCTTATTATTTCTTCTAATTATTATTTTAATAATTGATATATATATATACTTCACAAATAAGAAATTATATACATAAAACATACAATGGAATTCTATGCCTCCATCAGAAACAATGACACTGCCCCATTTGTTAGGAAATGGAAAGACTTGGAAAAAATTATATTAAGTGAACTAAGCCAGGCCCAAAGAAACATAGGCCCCATGGTTTCCCTTATCCACAATAACTGGTATATGTTTAAGACAAGCAGAAAAGGTCAAAAGCTATGTACATATCACCATGTAAGATGATGCTGAGCGAACTCTACCCCAAGATAGGGACACAAGAGATTTTATTTTTGTTACTTTTGTTTTAATGTACTATGTGATTCTTTTTGTTTCTTTTGTATGTTCTTGGCCCATGGTATAACCCTGTTTTTACTATATTTGATTCTGGTGCCTTGCATTTTGTATATATATTTTCTAATCTGGAGAGGGGAAGGGAAATAACACAAATAAGGATACAGGTTGACCCATTGTAACAATGAAATGTACAAGACACTATGTTGAAAATGAACTTTACAACTTTTTGGGGGGTGGGGTGGGGGGAGGAAGGAGTTGGGGAGGAGGGAAGGGATGGTAGGGGATAACAAAGGAGGGCTTAAGAATGCTCAATAGGAAGTGTACTCATTACCTTACTCATGTAACATTAACCCCTCTCTACAGTATCTTTAAAATAAAAACTATATTAAAAAGAAATGATATATATATAATATATATGAATGTATAGCTATACTCATCTATAAGAGACTATGCTAAGATCACAGTAATCTCACAGATCTTACATTGTAAAGAGAAAATAGATATACAACCATTAATATTTAAAGAAAATAGCTTTGAAAAATTTATATAAAGATACTGTACAGAGGGGTTCCAGTTATATGAGTAAGGTAGTGAGTACATTTCCTACCAAGCATTGTTATCCCCTACTTTGTTTTTACCCTACTATCCCATCCCTTGATAGCTTTAAGTTGCCATTTATGTCCTAATAGAAATAAACTGTGATGAGAGGAAATATAAAGCATGGATCTCTTTTATATTTTGCATCTTAAGAATGTATCAGCTGAGAACATGTAAGTATATAGAGGTCTAAAACCACATATGATGATATCTTCTCAACATCTCTTTAGAGCTTAGTGCAAGTCTTCTCTGAGTTCATATGAAATCACACTTGTGAAATGGTAGTGAATAATTAAAAATACAATGTAAATGTACAATGTTGGGTATATTGAAGAAGGAATTGAACGTGGTATTCGTTCCTCATTTCTCAGAGGCTGACACTCAATGAGATCACATTAAAACCTATCTCTATTATTCCAGGTTTTAAAACTCACTTGGCTTTATGTGACTCTTTAATCTATTTCAATCTATTGTCATATAAAACATGCAATTTTTCATGTCCCTGAATTTTATCATAGAGCTGTTTAAGTTTTTAAAGATTTAATAAACACTAATGTAGAAAGCCAAGCTTAAAACACAGAAAAATAAACATTTTTCCCTAACAGTAGGGCCCATTTAATTTAATCTTGGAATAGATGATTTATCCTTAAAGAGGGAGATATTGTTAGAAGAAAATGAAAAACATTGTTTATGGCCATATGTTATTGTAAAACACCACATATGAATCTTTTAAAGATACTAAATTTGGTCTAAATCAAATAAGATTTTTTGTTGTTGTTTTTGAGAGTATAGAACATATGCTATGAATATGACCCATAATTAAGCAGTAAGAGACAACAGGGTGTGTGTTGTGTTGGGAGTGTGCCATGTACTGTGTGTGTAATGTGTGAGGCTACAAAGTAAGAAGCACACAGCCACCACTATGGTGGCAAAATTCCAACACAGCATCTGAGCATATGCCTGGCAGTATGCTTATGCTACATTAGTGTGCCCTTATTATGAATTATGTTAATTTATAGTATAAGAAAATTGTAAAGCTTTATACTTGTGACCAAAACCAGAGAATTACAGATTCTTCATTGAAACCCTTTTTCTTTCTTGTTAATTATGCTTTATTTTTTAATTTCTATCTATCTATCTATCTATCTATCTATCTATCTATCTATCTATCTATCTATCTATCTATCATCTACTATCTAGTTTACTTTTTGTCTACCTTGAAGCTTCCCTGAGCCTTTTTGCTCAAGGCTAGCACTTTAACACTTTGAGTCACAGCTTCCTATTTTTGAGTGGTTTATTAGAGATGAGTCTCTTGGGAACTTTCCTGCATGGGGGGGGGGCCTTGAATCCTGATCTTCAGATCTCAGCCTCCTTAAATAAGCTACCATTACAAGCAAGAGCCACTGGTGCCAGGCCTTTGTTAGTTATGTTAAAGAGTTTACTTTTTTCCCCTATATTTTAGAGATACTCTTCAATTGAGAGAAAATGTCTTTGCTATTGAGTGCCTAATTATGTGTTTGGAAAGTGCAGAGATAATTTGATCCAAAATGGAAATGCTAAATCAGAGAGTAATTTTGCACACTTTAGCACAATTGAAACCTGAAGTCATTTGTGGACTTTGTGAATTTCAAGGAATAGACTGCTGAAGTTCTTAAATGAGATAAATATACATCTTGCTCCAAGAATATCTTGGGCTTTTAAGATTGGAATATAAAGTAAGAGTGGTGCACATTTTAAATTTACTATTCGCTTATTACATTTAAGAACATAATTTCAGACATGGACAGAAAGTGACTTGCCTTTTGCTTTAATTATCAACATGGATTTCAGTCAGAAAACTACATAGGCAAAGTGTTTGTCTTTTAATCTATTTCTTTATAAATGCACTATGACAGCAACAACCTACTCTAAAAACTGAAGCCATTTTGAAGTGAGAAAGCAAAGGAACATTCCTCAGAATTAAAATGCTGTAGTCATAGAGTGGAAGTGTTTATTTCAGTATATAAATTCTTCGGAATTACAGTCCCTAGAAAAAGAACTTACCTACTTTGGGATAAAGCTAGATCCATGTTACAGAAGATTTTTATGCATTTTTGTTTCATCATGTACTCTTGTTCAATTTTATTATGTTTAATTTTTCCACAATTAAGTGAGCCAATATTTTAGGTCATGTACAATAAATGCAAATACTCAATGAAATATAGTGTGAAAAAGTAAAGACTTAGAAACTTATTAAATTGGGATAATGTATGAAAAAAAACAGGAAGAAAAACGGTAGGTAATATCAACGTATATCTGAAAGCCTTATTTCAGTATTGAATTTTCTATAGTACTTTTATATGTTCAGTAAAAATTCTGAAGATTGTTTGAGAGAAAGTAACAGAATGTTCATAACCTTTTGAAAACATAAAATTCACATAACGTATAAATGTTTTCAGAAAGTTTAAAGTATGGGGAGACAGATGAGAAATGCCTAGTACATAGTAATATCTGGACATAGTGAATTAGGTTCTGGAACAAACAAAGGCAGAATTCAAAGGAGGGAAACAGCCCAGATTAGAGAAGTAAAGAGGGGCTTTTTGGACAGAGTGATATCTAAAGAGGTGTTTCGGGCATAAATGGTCTATACATAAGTAGGGAATAATTGTACCAGATATCAGAAAGCCTTTAGTGGAATGAAAAGTAACCAAGAGGGGGTGGGCATAATTTCCAGGACCAAACTGGCCCTGGAAGTGAGTGGCAGGAAGATTGAAAAAAGTAGAGAAGAAATACTTCTGATGATTTAATTTGCAGTTGAGTTGGTTGTTTCCTTCAACAATAGACACAATTAAAACAAGTCCAAACTTGCCTGGGAATTTGCTGAGTGTACGTACAGTCTACTGATTGTCCCTGCTGTGAGCGGACTTGGGAAACAGTGAAGATGGATTTTATTTTAGTGGCTATTTGAAAATGAATGAAAGATTCTGCCAGAGTTAGAATGAGAAAGGCATTTAGGGAGTTGTTTTTTGTTCCCAGTAGTTTTGTGTGGGGAAGGCCTGAGCATTCTGACTGATTATGTTAACAAAGCAATTAAATATATTTGTGGGGATAAGAAAATAATAGATCATTAAGGAGGCATTCAGTGGCACACTTCTGACATACAATGTGAAATAGTAGAAGATAACCTATACTCTCATCAATGACACCATCCCCAAGAGAATCGTGTGTGTGTGTGTGTGTGTGTGTGTGTGAGTTTGAAGACTTTCCACGTATCTGTGCCCTGTCTCCTTTTCTTCCAAATGTAGAAATAAAATACACATCAGAAAACACAAAGATATCATCAGACAGAAACACAGATCAATATGAAGATATTTTACTCTCAGATGCCCTTATCAGTGTAAACAAAAACAAAAAATGAAAAGTAGACATGTGTAGAGAAAACAAATACTCAACAGTTCTGACTTCTACATTCTAGTCTATCACATTTTGGACTTGGAGAATAACAATATTAAACCAAATTTGCCTATGAGGAAATTCTAAACGTTGTGGGAAGTGTTCTATTACAGAAATCTTTCATCTGACAGTAGCAACCCATAATAGTAATACTCAATAACAAAGCTCTTTGGCAGAAAACCCTGCAGTGGGTATATTCTTTGTTAGATCCCATGTAAACATTCACCCTGCTCCTTTTCCTTCTTCCTCTGTAGTTCAGTATTTCTTCAGTCAGGGCAGAAGCAGGTGGAAGTGATCAAGATTCACTTTCCTGCTGGGTACTGGTGGCTCAGACCTATATTCCTATCTACTCAGGAGGCTGAGATCTGAGAATTGCAGTTCAAAGTCAGCTCAGGCAAGGAAAGTCGGTGAGACTCTTATCTCCAATAAACCACTAGAAAACCGGAAGTGGCACTGTGGCTCAAGCGGTAGAGCACTCGCCTTGAGCTGAAGAGTTGAGGGACAGCGCCCAGGCCCAGAGTTCAAGCCCCACGACCTACAAAAGAAAAAAATAAATAGAAGATTCACTTTCCTCTCTTTGAAGAACTGTAAATAAGGCTAAAGGGGATTCTTGGTGGAGGCAGCAAAAGAAAAACTTCATGTTGTTTTATGGGAGGAGTAGAACAAAAAAGTCAGTATATAACTAAAAGTAAAAATTGAGATGAAAGTACATAAATGTGAATAAGCTGAAAAAAAAGTTTAACATTTGCAAAAAAGGAAAATAAGAAATTTTAACAAGCAAGTAAAAACTGGGTCTATTGTCTTTTAAATGTCGTCCCTGTACCACATTTACTTTTATTCTACAGCAGATTGGAAAATAAAGTGTTTTCTTTTTCCTGAAAAATAAGGGAAAACTCTTCATTCTTTATTCACCATGATTGAGCCTGAAATTTTCAACACAACTTCGATGGAAAATGCCATCAAAACAAAATGCTGGTTGAGTTCAAGTAGCAGATGTGAAGCACTTGCTAAGTGAAACACACCTTTCAAATATCATTTAAAATATAAACAGAGATAGCAGTAACATAACATTACTCTGGCTTCTAATATTATTTCAGATTTACATACATTTAACACATCTATTTGATGCATTTTACTTAGTCTTTGACACATAGATGTATTTGGAGCTGATTGAAAATAATCTGAGGTTTATAACTGTTAAAATTTAGGAACAATTTCTTGATTGCATAGGTGATTCTATATTATTCCTTAATAACTTTGGATTTCACTGTATTTGATTTTGGTATAATTTGTGGAGGGGAAGAGATAAAACAAATCGTTTAAATAGGGATACAGGTAGACCCATTGCAACAATGAGATGTACAAGTCGTTATGTCGAAAACAAACTTTACAACTTTGGTGGGGGAGGGGGGGAGGAGGATTGGTTGGGGGGATGGGGAGGATGGGAAGGGATGGGAAGGGGAAACAAAGGAGGAGGCTACAATACTTGATAAGATATGTACTCATTATCTTGCCCATGTAATTATAACCCCTCTGTACAGTATTTTCACAATAAAAAAAATAACTGTGGATGATGATTTACACAAATTCAGAGGAGTAACTGTTAGGAAGGGTCCTCCTTAGATAATGAGAAAGGTCTTCACACAGCACAGTGGTAAGAGTGATAACTGGTGTTTAGTAGTTACTGGGTCCTAGCATTCTGTTTCACTTGTATCCTTCACTGAGCAACATCTCAAATTTAAGGCTTTCTTTTAGTTTCTAAATCTGGTAATCTATAGAGAACATAGTTTAAAGATCTTTTCTTTGAGATGGTAAGAAATGAGATAGAAGTTGGAGCCAACCTCTTTCACACTTACGATCCACCATTAATTTGTGCTTTGATTTACTGGCTTTGCTGAAACAATGCACAAAGTTCAATATACTGAAAGACATAATGACTAAAGTGGTGAGCAGAATTTATCTCCCTGACAATGACAGTCAAATACGGTGAAAATCATGTTGCTTAGTTTCTTTTTGAAGCTAGATGTGACATATTTTTTGTTTCATTGTAGAATGATGGGTTCCCCTTCGAATTGATTTGAAAAGATACTGAATAGGCACAGCTGCCTTATTTGTTAAGTTTGGTACAAATAAGAATGCATGTAAACTTTCCCGTGACAATTTCTAGAGCATCTTTTGAGAGAAATGGAGTTATAGGAATAGAATTCTATAGTTACTGGAAAGGAAACAGTCATATCACAAAACCCGATAGAGTGGGTACTAATGTTCAGTGTAATATGTGACCACATTCACTAGAAAGGTGGATTTAAATGGTTGTGGATAAAATGTAATGCTTGTTCACAATGTATGTTATTAAGTAACATGGAAAGATAAGATAATGGCCCCCAGAGTCAGACTATCTGCATTTAATTTCTTTCTTTGTCACTTAAAATCAGTATACTTCTTTTTTTTTATTGTGAAAATACTGTACAGAGGGGTTACAATTACATGGGCAAGGTAATGAGTACATATCTTATCAAGCATTGTAGCCTCCTCCTTTGTTTCCCCTTCCCATCCCTTCCCATCCTCTCCCCCACCCCCCCCACTCAATCCTCCCCGCCTGCCCCCCCTCCTCCCCCCACCAAAGTTGTAAAGTTCATTTTTGACAAAATGACTTCTTTGATTGAAGTCCTAATCTCTAAAATGGGAATAGTAATAAAAGCTTCTGTTAATATTTTTTCCATCTATCAATCCTGACAGCAACTTCACAAAGGTAGATGAGAAAGAAAATAGTTACATTATTAAATAAGTTTTATTCAGAAGCAATATAGGCAAGACTATAATATACATTCAATATGTATATTATAACATATAAAATTATATGTGTGTGTACAGGCACAAGAGTAGGTTGTTCACAGGCAATTTGAAAAGATTGCCATGACCAAAGAAGATTTGACTGTTTTATAGAGTCAAGTAAATACATGTTCTTAGATATACAGTCTCAAAATAGATAATAACTAGATTTCAAGTAAACAGTATAATTTGTTACACAGAGTTCACTACCATCAGAATGACAGAAAATTGGTCTCTTTACATGAAAATCTCCAAAGCTATGATATTGTAATAATAAGTGTGTGACAAGAGATGCCATCAAGATACTGTCTTGAAGTCTTGAAAAGGAAGACAGAAATGGAACAAAAATTTCAACAAGTATTAGCAGCAGACAAATTTTACATTGGGTTAATGTTTGGTTAAACAATTCATTGTAATACACATCTAAAAACAAAAGTCAGCCTCACTAACTCTCAGGAGTAATTGATCACATGATAACTTATTCTCAGAAGCATTCCTCACCTAATTATCCCAATCAAATAAAAAGAAAAATTTTTGACATAACTATAGGATGAAATGTTTATAGAACCACGTTGTTAGCTCATAAGTGGAGTCCACAGTCACTTCAAGAACAATGATCTTATTTTCTATTCATTGATTGCTAGTTAAGACCAACCACATGGTTGGTGGTTTCCTTATTAAGAATGGTTAAACTGAACTGTGGTATTCTAATTACATAAAGATATGCTGATTTCTGAGACCTCAAGAGTTCTTGGTGATCAAAGGTTGTTTGATAACACTAACCTAAGCAACATGTATAATGAATCTATAATGTCTTAGAACCATATAGTTATTTATACTTCTCCAAAAATAATCTAGGCAAGTGAGGATAGAATAAAGCCGGTTGGAAAGTGGTATTCATATAAAAGTAGGATTTGTTTGGAAAACTAAGTGAAATGTCAAATGGAGGAAGAAGTTTGCTTTGGAAAAATTATTTTTCTGACTTTACCCTACTCTACTCTCTACTTGCAATTTAAGGGAAATTCTCCACTCACTCTTCCCAGCAATAATTGTAGGTTTCTCATTAAGTGGCATCTAAATTGTCTTGTATGAATATTTTATAAAGCAATTTCCTTCATCTAATCATCATAGAGATTGATTAAAGATAAGGAAAGAGTTGGTTTATTTCTGATATCTGCAGTAGCTGTTGTTTAAGGGAGCCTTTCTTTACCAAATGAATTTTAGTGTCCTAAGGATGTATATGCTTCAATTTTTTTTGTCTGTGAAATGGCAAATTCAGTATTTTCCTACCAATGAATTCTCAATAGATCAGTCTCTTTTTATGTTGTCATTTTTTTTCTATCATAGACAATATCATGACTGGCCAAAGTGCCAGAGGCTTAGAAAAATTCAAACTGTTTAAAGTTTTATAAGAATCTGTACCCCTTCCTAAGCAGAGTAACTTCAAGAATAATGAATATAGTCAATATTCAAGGTGCATTTCTCTTCCAATTTTTAATATCCCCTCTTGCTCTTTAATTATTTTCCTTTGTATGGAAAAAGTAATGTAATTTAATATCTGTGAATCAAAAAATACATGGCAAAACAGAGACGGAAGCAGCGACTTCATTTCTGGCAGTTTTTTGGTGAATTAAATAATGAGGACAGGTGAAATAAACGGTTTTCCAATAAGCAATGCAAAGCAAAGTTTTCTTAAATCCAGTACAAAGTAAAATTCCTTTAGTTACATAAAATTGATTATGAAGTAGGTGTATGAAGAGGACAGTTCCTTAAGTTCTGTGACCAGTACAATTCATCTTGATCAATGTTACCACGTCATCAGTTCTCCCCAATTTTTCTTCCTACCATCACTACCCTTAAGTTCCACTTTTTCCTTAATGTATGTTGAATATTATAGCTGCATTTGTATCTCTCCCTCCATTTGTGTGCCTTCTTCTTGATACCCTCCCCTCGACAAGCATAATTCTGCTGCCTGGTATGCATTTTGTAGTATATTTTAAATAAACACCTAAGCACTTCTTTCAAAATTTGTGAAGTATGACTGTGATATGAAGGGCTGAGGTGATTGGCAAACACATTAAGCTTTTAGAGGCCCACTTGTCTCTTTATCACTTTAGGGAATAAAAGCAAAGAAGTAATCGTCCTATTTAGTCAGTTGACTGGGATTTGTGTGATCCGTGTGTCTTCTCGGGATCAATCTTTTCAGAGTGATCAGAACTGAAACATGAGCATTGGAGAATGAACAGAAGAGAGAAGGATATAAATCTCCAACCTGCTTTATTTTACAAATGTCTTGTAAAGTATAGAAAGAAGAGAAGCTTTACAACCTGATTGATAGAGGTTAAAAAAAAAAAAAGAAATGAGTTATCACTTAGGGGAAAAAAATAAAACACTTCACTTGACCACAGAACACTGACAAACAGGTATAGCATACAGGTATCCATGTAGGACATATTTAGGATGGAAGTTTTAATCATTTCAAAATGTACAACCATTACGAGGTCACTCTAACATTGATGATTCCCATCAAATTCATCGAAGGATAAAACAAAGAGACTACATAGAACGTTTTGGAGTTGAGATTTTAGTTGTAAATCGTTCAATTCTTTTTCACGAAGTGTAGATAAAAACACTTGTAATGAATATATTACAAAATAATTTTTCACCATATATTTAGTTTCAGGGTATTAGATTCAGTGATTATAAATTTCAAACTTCAGTATGTAATTTATTAAACACGTGGGTATTTTATATACATTCAATATTGTTTTCCAAATCATCTTTTGTTGTTATTTACTTTGAGGATTTCACCATTCAAAACAAATGGTTATTTGAAATGTACCTAATTTGTGCTAGGCATGATAGCATGATTTTCTATTGCATTAGTCTATAATGGTTCTGACCTATTTCTATTATCTTGTGTGCTTGACATGTTCATAAAGAATAAATTAACAGGTTTAGTTTTCTTATGTGTCGTATAGGTTTTTTGGTAGATATCTCATATTTTGGTGTATTTTTGCATGACACAAGCTCTCTAACCATGTTCACTCTATAAGTATAGTACTCCTATATTATTTGCTGTGTGAAAGTTCAGACAAAGAAAAAAATGTTACAGTAATTTGAAGCCATTTGAACCTCAAATGGTACAATAATGTATATGCTAAACAACCCTAGCCACATTCTTAGCAATTAGAGGTAAGGAACTTATTATGAGATTTTCCTGGCTAGAGTTAAAGAACTAATATCAGAATTTCATATACTGTTCAGTAGAAATATTCTCTCCTAACTTAATTTCCTCAGTACAGATACTTATTTCACAGTATGGAAGATATTCTTAAGGATATCAACAATAAAAGAAGTTTTTCCAACACCATAGGTTTCATCAATTCAATCGGTATGGAGAGGGAGCTTGTTTTGATGAAAAAGTTTTCTTTCAAGCATGTCTGAAAGTTAAACAATAAGAGTCTTGTAGGTTGAAGTCTACTCTTCATATCTGAATGACATTTAAGTAAAAGTGAGCAATAATGGTGTGGAAAAATCACCCAACAAAGGTGTAGGAGCTGTTGCCATTTACAACAGATAGGACAATTGATGTTGTTGGTAAAAGAAGGGACAGGTAAAGCCCTAGCTGCAACTTAAATTATACATTGGCAATCTAAAAGCTGCCAATGTACTGACAAATAATCCCTGGTTCTGTCCACATTGCTATTTCTGTGTTGCTGTATGGTCCACCTCAAATCGATTGATAAGCCTTTTTTTTCTATCCATGAATTCTCTTTAGATAATAAATCTGTCTACTGTAGATACATCAAAGCCCATTCAATTCCTTTATCTTCAAAATCTGTTTGGAAAGTCAATTTTATTTTTCTCAAAGGTATATGTTTCAATAAATTTATCACCCCCCACAGGACTAAAGCCCATATATTAGAACTCTAGTAGAAATTCTTACAGACCTTCTTAGTCTTGCATGAAAGTTTGACTGCTTATTTTGTAGTGTGATGTTATGATATTTAATTGCCTACTCTATCTTAAAGAAAATGTAAGAGTCATCATTTGTGACTTAACGTTTCCAAACACAAAAAGATTGACAGATGTATATTTAGAGTTGTAAACATCATGACAAATCCTGAGTTCCTATGGATAAATAGTATACAATTACATGCTTATATTACTAGTAGGAAAAACATTATACTACAATATATGATGGAAGGTAACTTCTGAATATCAATGCTTAATCCTATATAGCATATTATAGTAGTATAACCTTTATACTTGTGTGAATTTAAGTGGGAAGTTCTTTATTATTTAAAGGATAGGTCATTTTGCTAATATTAATTTGTTATTTTGTGGCAAAGAACACAGACAATGTAGTATTTTTTATATACTAAAAGCCTGTTCTTTGGTAATTCAATTATTCTAGAATTGGCCATGGATAGAACCCCATACTCATGAGTAAGACAACATTTGCAAACCATGATACAAAAAACTGAATGCATTATCTTTATCTTTTATGCACTTTACTTTCCTAGACTGTAATTTTCCTAACTCAATTAGAGGTATAATTAAATTTTTAATCTCAAAATTATAAAAAATCAATAATAGGAAATCAGATATACAGAACTTAAATTGATGTTTAGAGATATCCTTCAGTGTTCATCTCCTTTAATCCAGGGAGTATATAGAATTTACTAGCCATTTTTAAATGAAGTAATTCCAGTCATCAATCTTAGCAGGAAATCACTGTCGTTGAATACTACAAGTGCTCCATTAACTGCTAGGAATTTTGGCCCTTGGATGACTTGAGAGCCTTCTTTCTAGCTTCTGTTTGTGAACACTAAGCTATAGATGGAAAAATAAATAAATAAAACTTCAGTGACTGAACTCTGGCCATTGCAGCTGGGATTTCCAAATGCTAAGTTCTAATGCATGATTTAAAAGTATGCTATTGCCTTATTTCTTTCTGGTTGCAAAGCCTTTTTGTCTCTGTTAGAAACACCAAGGTCACTGGAAGGTCAGACTGAGAATAAACCACATGATGTAAACATATGTGGTTGGGTTATGCCTTGGGAACAATCCTGTGGTCTCTTAACATGTATTTCTAGGTTTGAAACTGTTCATTTAGAGACTAAGAACAGAAAGTTCTTTGATACTACTTGTTCCAATATCTCTGAAAGATTAAAATACTATTGCTTGGACATAATCAATAGCAACGATAAAGCAGATGTTAAAGCTCATAGTCATTTTGGTTATGGCTGTCAAATCTTATAAATCCCAGTGATTTAAATTACATATTTAATAACACATGTCACATCAAAGAACATCAAATGCTGTGTGCTCCTTATTACAAATTTTCCCTTTCTTCTTTTAATCATAAATATTTATTTTAAAGTAGGTAAGCAATCAACTCTATTTTTCATTGGTGGATCATGAAACAACCAAAACAGAGGAAGACCAAGATGCCATAGATTATCAAACTGAAGAATTCTTTTCCTTCTACAAGATTTGTGACTGAGAATAAGAGGTGAAAGATTTTTTGAAATTTCCTGTGACATGTAATTCTCTTTCAAGTGCATCATTCCAATGTACCTTTTCTGTCACATAATGGGATGAGATACAACTCTAGAAAGATTGGCAATAGAAAACATTTTGTGCAAGAAATGAATTTCCTCAATGGTTGTTAAAAATTTTTTTGTTGCCTAGAGGGTTAATTTTACAGTTTTAGTGCAATCATTATTTATCATCTCTTGGTTTACGGGAAAGAATTAGTGTTATTAGCTATTAAATTATCCATGAAAATTTGACACTCCTCTAGACCAAACAAACCCTGAGGCTTGCTGATTTTCCCAGTGTGAAACATCTGTGGCTTCAACCAGAAAGAACTTAATATTGTCTAATTAGATTTCCAAGATTTATAAGGTTCAAATACTCTATTATTAGAAACCTGAGAATTAGCCCAGAAGTTTAAATTTTGACTTATTAAAGTTTACTTAAAACATCCTTAATAGCTATATTTTAAAATAACTGCAACCAACCACAAAATACATATAATTCTACAGTTAATTTCAAATAAATGCACACAACTTTTCTTGAAAATATCAGAAATAATTGTGATGAAGACTAGAGAAATTAAAGGCTTATGTGTGTTGTAAGGTTATTGATTGGTCTCTGATTCTTGATTATCTGTGGAATAGAAGGCAAATATCAGTTTAAAAAATACTGGTTTTAAAAACCTCTTGGAATGATTTCTCCTTTGAATTTTCACCATGGAAAAATGCTGAAAAGCAATTCAGATGTAGAATTGGAAATTTAGTAATGATGTTGCAATCTATATTTTTGTCATCTTTGGAACACTCTTCCAAGGACATCAACAGAATCATCTCAAATAGAGGAGATGCCGGGATTCAAATGCCTAGTGTTTGAAACAGAAGGGAAAATACAGACAGTCACTTCTGGAATGTCTCCTTGTGTTCCAGGACTCTAAAGGAGGCAGGCAGCAGGGTATTTTCTGCCAACTCTGCTGTTATCCATCATCTTAACCCTGCACTTTCAGGAATTTATCTCATCCAAGCCGACTCCAGGGGTTATGTTGACAAGAGAACCCTGCTATCACACTCTATATGATGGGACTCCAAATAACCAATTCCAGACTTCCAGCCAAATAGAACATACAGCTTTCACCTCAGGAGTGGAATATATATATATATATATATATATATATATATATATATATATATATATATATATATATGTATGTATGTATGTATGTATATACATATACATATATATGTATATATATATATTTCCATTTCAAAAAAAAGCATTATGTATGTCTTACCCTAATGGATTTCAAAGACTTTTGTTAAGCCACTTTTATTATTCAACATGCAGACTCTCTTAGTCATTAGCAAGATAAAAAATATATTCAATTAAAATGATTTTTTTCAGATAGAAAATAGTGAACAGAGACCCTGTATGTAATGGATCTAGAAAGAAAGTTTTAATTTGGAAAAATACAGACAAAGAAAAAGCAAACAATGTTTTTGTGGCATTGATTCCTTTATTTTTATTTTTTTTATTTTGTTGTAAAGGTGATGTACAGAAGGGTTTCAGTTACATGAGTAAGGTAATGAGTACATTTATTGTTGAACATTTTTCTCATTTTTCTCCCACTTTCCTTCTTCCCGATCCCCCCCACACACCCCAAATTGTAAAGTGTCTTGTGAGTATCACTGTTGCTTTGGTTTATCCTTTGTCCTCTGTTTTAGCATTTGTTATTCTCTATCCCTTCCCCAAATCAGATAAAGGTATCTACAAAACACAGGGTGCAAAAAAATAAAAAACAGTAATGAAAAGTGATGAACAAAAGAGGGAAAAAAGAAAGAAAAACTTAATAACTTTACACAGTATGTTAACAACAATAAAAACCTTGTTGTTTCCATATCTTGAAGCTTATTTCTATTAGCATCATTTTATATGGTCACATGTACATAGTTATTGGGCTATTGTGATCCTTTGTTGGATAATACTAGATATATATTAATTATTACAAATGAGGGAAACCATGGAGCCTATGTTTCTTTGGATCTGGCTTATTTCACTTAAAAAACATGTATTTTCCTATTCTTTGCAATTTTTGTGTAAGTCAAAAATGAGTATTAGTACAAATCAAATATTATAGAAACTGGAACTTAAGGCAATGCATAATATTTGTTAAATTATTTCAAAAATGTTTCACTACAACAATATAGTGTTTCAGAACTATTCAACACTATTCACAAATGCCAAGCTATGGAAATAGCTCAGCTTCCAAATAATGGATGTGATAGACATAGTTAGATACATATAGGTAGATATACCCATATTACCATACACATAGATATTTACACACACATACACACATATGGACCACCTTTTGGTGGCTGTTTATATATATACACATATATGTATATGTGTATGCACACATGTATATCTATTATATATATGTATATATGTGTGTATATATGTATATTGTATATGTGTATATATATGTACATATGTTATATATGTGTGTATATACATACAGTGGGAAATTACTCAAACATAAAGAAGATAAAAATTATGCCATTTTAATAGAAATGGATGGATGTGGAAACCATTGTATTAAACAAAATAATCCCAACTCAGAAGGAAAAAGATAATATTATTTCATATGTGGATGCCAGACTTAAAATACAGAAATACTCTTTTAGTTTAAAAAAAACAGCAGCAATATTATTATTCTTAAGGTGAGACACAGAGGGATTACTGGTTCAAGAATCAGATAATGAGTACATTTCTTTTTGGACAATGTCACCCTTTCCTTCCCTCTCCCCCAGTTTTCTCCTCTAGTTCCTGCCCACAATTATATAGTTGATTTTCAACATGTTGTTTAGTAAGTACCACTGCTGCATTTGTTCACCCTTTGTTCCTTCATTTCTGTGATCCACTTACTACTCCCCCAAAATGATAAACAGGGAAACAGGCCCCAAATACCCAGAAACAAAAAAAAAGAAAACAAATAAACAAAACCAAAAGCCATTTACCAGCAACAACAGGAAAATAATAACTTCTTTCCATTTCCAGAATTCATTTTGATGAAAAAATATTGTAAATGTTCAGAGGCATTGTGCCTTTGGGTTCTTCCCATAAAGTGTCCTCCTTTAGTCTCACTGTGTGTGAATGCCTTGAGTCCTGTATAATTTATCACGTTCTAGCGAATTTTAAATCTAGCTTCCATATATGAACGAAAATATGCCCAGTCTGTTTCTCTGAGAATGGCATACCTCACTTAACATGAAATTTTCTAAGTTTATACATATCCCTGAAAATGACATTGTATTATTGCATCAAGTAGTTGTGTATAATTACATTGTATATTGGAACCACATTGTTTTTGGATCTACTTACCTATTTTAGGGCATTTGGGCTGTCTCCATAACTTGGTTATTGTGACTAATACAGCAATGAACATGGAGATGCAAGTGTCTTTATGGTATCCTGGCTTGTGATGTTCTGTGAAGATGTCCAAGTGTGGGATGGCTGGTTTCTAGTGATTAGTTTTGTGAGGAACCTTCCGACTACTGTCCAGAGAAGTTGTACTAGTTTACATTCCCACCAATAGCACAATATGATTTCTTTTTGCCCCACAGCATTTATCGCTGTTCAAATTCAGGACGTTGGCCAATCCAACTGAAGTGAAATGAAATCTCAAAGTTGTTTTGACTTACATTTCCTTTATGGCAAAGGATGTGGAGCATGTCCTCCTATGTTTCTTCGCCATTCATACCAGTTCTGAGGAAGTTTCTCCTTAGCTCCTTTGCCCATTTAATGATAGTAGTTTTGGGAGGGGTTCTTTTCTTGAGCTTCTCATATGTTTTGGATATTAGGCCTTATGTATTGGTGGTAAATATGCTTTTCAAGTATGTTGGCTGTCTTTCTAGTTCAGCAACTATGTCCTTTGCTGTTCAGAAATATTTTATTTTGATGTAAATCCCATTTGTTGTTTCTCTATTATTTGCTATGCCTCTGGGACTCTTTTCCCAAAGTTTCTGCCTATATCTTTAAGTTCTAGTGTTTTAATCCCTTTTGCTGTAATTTCAATGTCTCTGGTCTGACATTGAGGTCCCTTTTCCATTTGATTGCTGTTAGTACATGATGGCAAATCAGGATCCTGTTTTAGTTTCCTGTATATGGATTCCCAGTTTTCCTAACACCAATAATTAAAGAGACTATCCATTTTCTACCATATGTCTTTGACTTATTTATCAAATACCAGATGACTGTAAGTTATGTTTTTAATTCTGGGTCCTCTAAAGTAATTTTTGGGACTGTTTTTGCTATAGCTCTGTAGTAGAGCTTGGAGACCAGGACTGTGATACCATTAGCAGTACTTTTTTCTGTCTAGAATTGTTTTGCTATGCAAAGTCTTTTGTGGTTCCATAGTAATTTTTTTTATTGTTTTCTGTATCTTGGTAAAGAACATCATTGTGATTTTGATGGGAATTTTCTTAAATTTGTAGATCATTTTTGGCAGCATACAATTTTCACAATATTCTACCTAATCATGAACATGAAGGTCTTTCCATTTCCTGACTTTTTTTTGATGACTTTCTTCAGCTTTTTATAGTTTTTAGTATAAAAGTATTTTTTTCATTGGTTACCTTTATTCCCAACTAGTATACTTGTTTTCAAGGCTATTGCAAATAAAACTGTTTTCTTGATTTTCCACTCTGCATATATATATATATATATATATATATATAATGTATATATCATATGAACATATGCTTGTTGCTATAACTGTATTCTTTTCTTTTTCTTTTTCTTTTCCTGTCGGTCATGAGACTTGAACTGGGCCTGGGCGCTGTCCCTGAGCTATTCAATTCAAGGCTATCACTCTGCCATTTGCGTCACAGCATCATTTCTGGTTTCCTGGTGGTTAATTGGAGATAAGAATCTCACAGACATTCTTGCCCAGGCTGGTTGTGAACCGAGATCATCAGATCTCAACCTCCTGAGTAGCTAAGATTACAAGTGTGAGCAACCAGAGCCCAGCTAAACATATTCTTAAACATAATCTCTCACACATATACATGCATGTATGAGTTATTTTAAAAACCTTTTGAACAATTAACATACACTTAATAGAAGTATATATTAGGAAATATGAAACGAGTAAGTGAACATGGAATAAGTAAACTTGTTGAAATTACTGTGAGAAGGGAGAAGGGAAAGGTAAGAGAAGTACAGTGGGAGTTATCAGGATATATTATAAACATAGGTGGACATGATATGATGAAATTTCCTATATAATGGAATTCTATGCCTCCATCAGAAAGAATGACATCGCCTCATTTGTTAGGAAATGGAAAGACTTAGAAAAATTATATTAAGTGAAGCAAGCCAGGCCTAAAGAAACATAGGTCCCATGGTTTCTCTTATCTTCAATAACTAGTATATGCCTCCGACAAGCAGAAAAGGTCAAAAGCTGTATACATATGATCAAGATGATGCTAAGTGAAATGAACCCCAAGATAGGAACACAAGTAGTTTTATCTTTGTTACTGTTGTTTTTAATGTACTTATGTGATTTTTTTGTTTCTTTTGTATGTTCTTCCCCCATGGTATAACCCCTGTTTTCACTGTATTTGATTCCGATGCCCTGCATCTTGTATATACATTTTTCTAATTTGAGGAGGGGAAGGGAAATAGCAAAAAGCTGAAATAAAAATACAGGTTCACCCATTGTAACCATGAGATGTACAAGACACTATGTTAGAAACAAACTTTACAACTTGGGGGGGAGGGGAGGTGGGGAGGAGGGTAGGGAAAGAATGGTAGGGGGAAAACAAAGGAGGAGGTAACAATGTTCCATAGGAAATGTACTCATTACCTTACTCATGTAACTGTAACCCCTCTGTACAGTATTTTCACATTAAAAAACATAAAAAAGAAATATCCTTGTCTGACTAGTTAATGCTAACAATAATATATATATGTATATATACATTTATATACATATATATACATATACATACATATATATATGTATGTATATGTATATATATAAAATGAGGAACCAGTGTCACATGCCTATAAACCTAGCTACTCAGGTGGCTGAAAGCTGGTAACTCAGATTTGAAGCCAACCCATGCAGACAAATCCTAGAGTTTTTTTTTTTTGGGGGGGGGTTGTTTGTTTTGTTTGTTTTGTTTTGTTTTTTATCTCCAATTAACCAACAAAAGGCCAGAAAGGGAAATGTGGCTGAAGTGGTACATTGCTATCCTTCAGCAAAACATCTGAACAAGGACATAATGCTCTCAGTTCAAGACCTGCTACTATACTCTTTACATTGAGAGGGATACTTAGAAATTATAAATGAGTATGTGAAATTAAGTTCTATTTGAGACCCGTATGTTTTTAATATTTCTAAATAATCTAGGAATGACAAAAACTTTCTGATAAAAAATTTAAAGGTAATGAATTTTGGACTTGTCATTGATATCTATAATAGGAAAACTGTTAAATATCTGAAAGTATAGTATAGTATAGTTCTCAGAACTAAAATCCGTTGTTGCATGCAGAACTGGAAAGGTTGTATCCATTTCAAATATTATGGGGAAAAAAGAAATCTGTCATACAATTGTCTTCTTATTCTAAAGACATGAACTTTTTAAAGATTCAAAATATGCTGAAATTAATGGAGACTATTCTTTGGGTTTTAAACTACCTCCTAATCATACAATAGAGGCACTTATTTCTTTGTCATTTAGAATTGATGAGGCTGTTGGATGCTAATTTCAGGGTGTCACTAGCAACCATTTTGAAAGTAAAGATTGATTTGAATAACAGTGGGTTTTCCTTGAGGTAAAGTAGAAATACAATTAGAGAGAGAAGCTCGTAATTTATCTCAGCTTTATGTAAAAATATTATCAAAAAGAATAAGAGCAACTAACAAATGCTAAAATGTGCCAAAAATTCTAAATTTTCTGACAGGCTTAGATAAGAATCTGAATAAAATTCTCATTATCTTTGTGTTTAAAATGTTAATATAATGTTGGCATATCTGATTTTAGATTTAGATATTGCATCTAAAGATTTTGCAGAACCATGAAGATTGACAGTCTCTATCTGAAAAGAAAAACAAACACACAGCTAAAGATTGCTATTTCTTAAGTTGAAAACCTAACTTGATGAACCCAGAGAAATCCTGGGAAGATATTTCTTTGCCTTGTAATATTAATGGTAGAAAGTGATATGAAATAAGGACTTTATTTTTAATTGATAACAATTCATAGTGGAATTCTTAGCAACGATATCACTGCTTTCTACTTTTTACAATTCCATTTGTATTATCTAAAACAGTTTACAATGCAGCATGTTAATTTATGAGTAAAATGTGCCTTGACCATTGTTGCCCCTTCCATCAATCTCTCCCTTCTCATCTAACCCAGCCCACACATCCCCTCAAATTTCTAATGCTTTCTGATGTATAATAGAATTTTTAGTCATTTAGTCTGACTTAGATATTAAAGGAATATAATAATATTTTCCTCTACAGCATATTTTATATTTTAATATATCAATTTAGACTTTTGAGTAGTTTTCCTATTAGCAAGTTCTGCCTGACATTTTATTTACCAATTTAATAACATAAGATGTACCATAATTTCCCTGCCCTGCAAACTTTAAAGCATGTGTATATTTATATATATATATATATAATATACATAAAATGTGTGCGAGAGTGTATGTATGCTTTCTGTGTTGTGTGTATGCATGTTGGTGTGTGTGTTTGTATGTACATGTGTATATATGCACATGTATGTTTGCATATGCATGTGTATCTGTATATATGTATGTGAGTGTATGTATGTTTGCTTAATATGCTATGTATATGTGTGTTTACATATACATGTATATGTGTGTTTTATATATGTGTATGAGTATGCATGTATGCTGTGTGTGTTTACTTAATATTTGCAGTAAACTAGCTGCAAACTAGAAGATAAAAATCAAAATTCAATATATGTTAATATGTAAAAATGGCAATAAACTGAATTAGTGTGAATATTTTAACAGCTTTTATTATATAGGAAAAATGAATAAGTATCATACAAATGAGTATGCTAATTTTTAAAAGTATTTATAGAAATATAACTTAATATGAAGCAGGTCACTTTTCTGTAAGTAGCACATTCATCTTATTTATTTTCTTACCAAAAGCATGACAGCTGCTATGTAAAAACCAAGTATCTTTAAAGGATGGAAATTATTTTATGTTTACCAATATGCTTGGGTAACAATGCATTCCAAGAATGCAGCTTTATGAGATTAATAAATTAATATACTGTTCATCTGTGAATCTAGAATACATTTTCATTAATGTTTAGATATTCCATTGAAATGCTTCTATAGCTTTAAGAAGGAATTAATTAATGTTGAAATGTTTTTTAGTTTTCCTAAATATTTCTCCATTAAGATTTGGCACTAAGTACTTTATTTTAGCTATTAAGTCATTAAAATCATTTTGTTGGATATTCAATCCTTTCAATTTTCTAATAATATGGGTCAAAGGAGGGACCCCTTGTAGCCTCAATAATTCTTTATACACAACTGTCTTTGAATCTTCTCTACCAAATAAAATATATACATTTTATATCTACATTTTTACTCCATTTTAAACTTTTAACTTATAAATAACAACTTCTGTCAGTTTATTACTGTAGTTGATTACAGTCTTATTTTGGTTTTTGTTTATTAATCTAGTATTACTTTTTTATATAAATTTATTTTTATTTCTTTTTTGTTCATTTTCTTCTTTTTTTTAACCTAATTTTTTTTAGTTATCTTTAGTATTGGCCTGCAAGAATTCCCCTCCATAGGTATTTATTTGCCTACATCCATCCATTTTTATTTATCCTTCAAGTGTTAAATGTGATTTACTTGTACAGTTTTACCATGCCACTTGACTTCAGAGTTTCATTGAAAATCAATTGTCAGTCATATTATTACTTCTTTGATAAGAATGTGTCTTTTGGCTGGGGGAAGGGTGCTAGATTGAGTGAGAATGCTCAAGAGATATTGTTTACAGGTGTGGAAATCTCACAAATATTCTTGTACAATTAATGTTTAATCTGAACAAAAAATATATCTCTTAATTCTCTTTTTGCAACTTTTTGTTTTCTACATGTTCTTCCTGTTTGTCCATGTATGCTTTACCTATTTGTGTTCCTGTAAACCTTTAGACTCTCCATGTCCATATTTTCACTAGATTTTGAATAATACTTAATGTGTTTTTTAGATTTGCATCTTATTTCTCATCTCCTATAATTATATAAATTTAATGACACATGTCAGAAAAAAATTTTATCCTTCATGTCTCTTACAATATACTTTAAAAAATATTGAAAAGGTGATGAGCAGAGGAGCTACAGTTAAATAAGTACAATTATTTTTAATCATTGTTACTCCATCCGTCATTAACTCCCATTTATCCCTCCTTATTCCCCTCCCTTCAAGTTGTAATGTTCATATCCAACATAGTGTCAAGTATCAATGTTGGTTTGGTTCATCCATTGTCCTGCTGTTTAGATGATTCCCTTTCCTTTCCACATATTGAATAATCTTATATGCAAAACATGCGGATTATTGAGATCCCCTGTTAAGAATATCGTATACATATTCTCATTCTTACAAATGAGGGAGATCATGCAATCTACTTTTCTTTGGCTCTGGCTGACTTCACTTAATATAATTTGTTCCAAGTCTTTCCATTTCCTTACAAATGGATCAATGTTATTCTTTCTGATGGAAGCATAGAATTCCATTGTGTATATGTACCACATTTTCTACATTCTTTCATCTACAGAGTGTAAGGTCCTGGATGGCGAGCAGTCTTAACAACCTAACACTGAGGGGCATCTGTGTTGGTTCTGTATCTTAGCTATGGTAAATAATGCTGAATGACAATGAACCTTGTCATGCTGGTAGCTTTGGTAGCCTTGTTTGTGGTCATTTGGGTAAATTTCCATAAGTGTGATTTCTGAGTCATAGGGGAGCTCTATGTTTTTAGTCTTTTGAGGAACCTCCACTCTGCTTTCCAGAATAGTTGAACAAGTTTACACTCCCACCAACAGTGTAGTAGCCTTCCCCTTTGGCTACATCCTTGCCTGCATCTGTTGTTAGATTTCTTGATTATAGCCATTCTAACTTGTGTAAGGTGGAATCTCAATGTTGTTTTGATTTGCATTTCTTTTATAGCTAGAGCTATGGAGCAATTCTTCATGTTCTCTTGGCCATTTGTATTTCCTCTTCAGAGAGGTCTCTCTTAAAGTGTTTAACCCACTTTTTAATGGGGTGTTGTTTCTTTGGGGGTTTGTTTTGGGGGAATTTAATTTCTTGAGCTGCAGGTATATTTTAGATATGAGGCCCTTGTCTGTTGTATTGCTGGTGAAGATCTACCAATCTGTGGAGTTTCACTATATCTTGCTAACTATGTCCTTTGCTGTGCAGAAGTTCTGCAATTTAATGCAGTCCCATTTATCCAGCCTTTCTTTGATTTGTTGTGTTTCTGGGCCTTTATTAAGAAAGTTTTGACCTGTGTCAAGAAGCCCTAGTGTTTCTCCTATTCCTTTATTTCTTCTTTACTCCATGTACATTTCTTTGTACATTTTGGTAGGCTAATTAACTGTATCTCATAAGTTTATATTCTAGAAGCTTGCTGCTCAGTGCCATAGTGGTAGGAGGTTTGCAGAACACTATGGTAATAAGTGGAAAGTAGTTTACGACTCTGCTCTCAGAAGATATTAATGTAGTTCTTCTGAGATCTGTTTAACTCATGTGACATCAGTTTGTTATACATAACGAAAGACTGCAAATTTCTTGACATGTTTTTCCATGTGATTTTTTTTTTGTGTGGTCCCACCATTATGATGCCATTATCATTAAAGCTCTGACAAAATTCTAAAACACAAAGAATTGTAAGCTAAATAAACTACTGTTTATAGTGCCAGGCTTTAAGTATTTTGTTATAGAAAAAGAAAACCAACTTTTACTATATGATTATTTCGTTATTTTGCTCTGAGTTTGTGATTAAACCTGACTTTAAAAAAAAACAGCTAATCCTGTTTCTTAGCTCAAGAATGCCCAGTTGAATCCTTTCTTAAAGTAGAATTATTTTTTAAGTTATTTTTAAGTTTTTGATCTATTTTTAAAATGCCTCATTTTTTTAACTTATTTACAAATTTAACTTATTGACAAATTATGATTGGAAGTTTAGTAAGGTCTTTCTTGTTCTAAAAATTATGACAGATCTAACTTCTCCTATTAAAGATTCAGGGATTTCTCCATAGAATATGATTTTATCTGGCTCCAAAATTCTCATACCTTTGAAGGTTAAGCCATCACTATGTTTGATGCTTGTCTCTTTCTGCCTTTCTTGGCTTGCTTCTGTTTTCCTGAACACCCCAAATATTTTCTTTCTGTACTTTTGAAGATTTAGCTCCACAGCTGCCAAAGAGTACCCAAGTTTAGTGAATTCTGTAAGAAGCAGGTCATATATTTCAGTCTCTTTAAGCTTCCTGCTGGTCCGATAAGTCTTGTGTGAGGCAAAGACATTTGTTTTCTCTTTATAAAGTCTCCTCTGAGCAGCAAAATTTAGTCTGTACCCCAAATTGGCCTATGTCTATGCCAATTTATTCCACAAATCTCTATTGCATTTTATAGTACAGTATTCATTTATTCAGCATTTTTATGAAATATCTTTATTTACCAATGAGTTAATAGATATATACTTATGGGAAACTTCATGTAAGGTATTTACCATTATGTTAAAATATTCAAATGTATGGTTTAAAAGGTGTGATGAATAAAAATGTCTTAATATACTGCTGTGTTATAACTAAGCATTGAATTTTTATTGTTTACACTTACTCAACACAGAAATGCTTTGCTTTCTTACTTCCATAACTTCTTAATACTTGAAAATGAAGTTTGAGTAACACATGTTCTGAGAAAAGTAATTAGTGATAGGCTGTCTTTGAAATGGACCTTAGTGCTTTTCACCCATTGATATTTACATCCTTGATTGTCTTTGCTCTGGCATGTACATTCTTTATGTAAACGTAATGTAGCAAGGCAAGATGGGATATTACTTTTGAGAACAGCTTTTCACACATCTCAGTCATTCATCTTGTACATCCTCTGTTGTTCCCTTGCTTGCTGAGTCAAGCAAAATGTGACATTTTGAGAGCCTTTAGGGTAATCCATGTTTCAAAGAGGTAGTATCTATGGCAAACAGCCAGTGAGGACCAGAGCCTTAGTGTTATGTGAGTGAATTCTATAATGAATGGAACCCCACTTTAGATGACTTTTCATGAGTGTACCCCTGGCCAATAATTTGATTGGAATCCCTCAAGAGACCCTAAATTGGAAGAACTTGGCTAATTCTTACTTACTTGACAAACATTCTCTCTCTCTCTCTCTCTCTCTCTCTCTCTCTCTCTCTCTCTCTCTCTCTCTCTCTCTTTCTCTTTCTCTCTCTCTTTCTATCTCTCTCTCTCCCTCTTTCTTTCCCTCCCTCCCTTTTTCCCCTCTCCCTCTCCTCTCCTTCCTTCTCTCCCTCTTTCTCTCTCTCTCCCTCCCTCCCCCTTTCCATCTCCCTCTCTCCCCCTCTCCCTCTTTCTCTTTTTCTTTCTCTCTCTCACATAATCACACACATACACATGAGATAACAAATATCTACTCTTTACAACTGCTTGGTTCTGCAATAATTTTTTAACTCAGCAATAGTTATCTAATAGTTTTATTAAATCAGGATCTTATTGATTATTAGATATGCCTTAGTGGTTAAACTGGATCATCTCTACAGCCTCAATTTCCTCACTGGTTAAAACAAAAACAAAACAAAATAATTATTTGTAAGACATTTGGCAATAGAGTTTAAGCTCTGGAATGCCATGTTTTGGTCAGTTGGTCATGGGGGCTGAACTCTGGGCCTGGGCGCTGTCCCTCTTGAGCTCTTCAGCTCAATGCTAGTGCTCTACCACTTGAGCCACAGCACCACCTTCAGCTTCTTCTGCTTATGTGGTGCTGAGGAATCGAACCCAGGGCCTCATGCATGTACGGCAAGCACTCTACCACTGAGCCACCTTCCCAGCTCCAGATACTTTTGTTTCTGATTTTCAACATATAATTAAAATATATCTTCTATTGTCCCTAGTCGGTCATGCCTGTAATCCTGCTCATCCATAAGACAAAGATATTCAGGAGGATTGTCATTCCAAATGCAGACTAGACAGAAAAGTCGACTTGACTCCATTTTTTATTTTTATTTTTTTTATTGTGAAAATACTGTACCGAGGGGTTACAATTACATGAACAAGATAATGAGTACATATCTTATCAAGCATTGTAGCCTCCTCCTTTGTTTCCCCCTCCCATCCTTCCCCCATCTTCCCATCCAATCCTCCCTGCGCCTCCCCCCATGAAAGTTGTAAAGTTCGTTTTTGACATAACGATTTGTACATCTCATTGTTGCAGTGGGTCCACCTGTATCCCTATTTAAACAGTTTGTTTTTCCCCTTCCCCTCCACAAATTATACCGACATCAAATACAGTGAAAACAGGGCATATACTGTGGAAGAGAGACATACAAAGCAACAAAGAAATAATCTTATAAATGTGTTAGAAACAATCGCATGAAAGAGAAAAAACATTTGAATACATATCTTAGGTTCATTTCCCTAGTATCACCTTATCTGAAGTTTTCTGCTTGACTCAGACATATACTAATTATTGCAAATAAGGGAAACCATGGGGCCTATGTTTATTTGGGCCTGGCTTACTTCACTTAATATAATTTTTCCAAGTCTTTCCATTTCCTAACAAATGGGGCAATGTCATTCTTTCTGATGGAGGCATAGAATTCCATTGTGTATAGATACCACATTTTCTTGATCCATTCATCTACTGAGGGGCATCTGGGTTGGTTCCATATCTTAGCTATGGTAAATAATGCTGCAATAAACATAGTTGTGCTGGTAGCTTTAGTGTGGTCTTGTTTGTAAACATTTGTGTAAATGCCCAAAAGTGGGATTGCTGGGTCAAAGGGGAGCTCTATGTGGAGTCTTTTGAGGAACCTCCATACTGCTTTCCAAAGTGGTTGAACAAGTTTACACTCTCACCAACAATGCAGTAAGGTTCCATTCTGTCCATGGGAGAAGATCTTCATAGCCATACAATGGAAAAGGGTCTCATATCTAAAATATACCTTGAACTTAAAAAATTAAATCCCCCCACAACAAATCTTCAAAGAACCAACTGCCCAATAACCAAGTGGGCTAAAGACTTAAAGAGAAACTTCTCTAAAGAGGAAAGAAGGATGGTCAATAGACACATGAAGAAATGCTCAACCTCCCTAGCCAAAAAAAAATGCAAATCAAAACAACATTGAGATACCACCTCACCCCAGTTAGAATGGCTATAATCAAGAACTCTAATTGACTCTATTTTAAATAACCAGGAAAAAAATAACAAGTGGGCTAGAGAAATGCCTCAAATAGCACAATGTTAAGTAATAAAGCAAGCCAAGCAATACCAAGATCCTGATTTAAAGCACCAGACCTGCTTCAAAAACATAAATAACCAAAACAAAAAAAGCAAAAATTACCAAAATCAGATTCCATCCTTTGGTAATGTAAAATGGAACAGATTTTACATAGGTATCTATATATGCAAATATAATAATATCCTCAGATAGCATAACTGCAAATGACAGAAATAAAGATTCTTTTTTAATAGAACAGAATCTGCTTATTCCTCAGTTTAGAATCATCTCTTATTTGGGGCACTTCAGGGATGACCTTGCTGTGATTGTTGATAGTATAATTGTTCATCTCAAGATTCAATATGAGTGATTATTCATGGATAATTTATAGTGTATGATTTTCTCTGCATCAGAAAATAATGTATTTTACTCTATGAGTGATACTAACATGAAATAAAACATTAAACCTTTTCCCTTTTTACAACAGAATATTTTTCCCAAAATAAATCAGTTCACTTCTCAAATTTCTTCTCAATATTGAAGAAAAGTCTTATTCATAATTCAAGATGTCTGCACTCTTTATAAATATTTTTTCCTATATCAATATGTTTTCCAGCTTATAACTCCTCTTCCATGAACCAATCTGTGATCCTTGTCTCTATTTTATTATTCTAGATTCTGATGTTACTGTTTAACATAATTATACATACTATTTTCCTTAAGAACAAAACTCTTTGTTCTATCTAATTTTTCCTATTGGTTGCAACTCTACTTTTTCATCTTCTGGTCTTTAATAATTTTAAGTGCATTTCCATTATTGGACATGAGTAAACACTGATAAAAAAAATTGGGCTATTTTGTTGGTTTTTACCTGAAAGAAAAGTGAGATAGATTATTAGAAAATATCCTAGAGAGTTTGACAAAATGATAGAGTACAAAAATAATTCCATTCCTGGGCATTTATCCAAAAGATCATCAACATTAAAGCTACCAGCACAAGCATGTTCTTTGCAGTCTCATTGACCATATCCAAGACATGGCATCAGCTCATATGTCCCTCAGAGGAGGAATGAAAGAAGAAAATGTGATATATATATACATATACATATCATATATCATATATAAGATACATCACATAACATATATATAATGGAATTCTATGTTTTCATCAGAAAGAATGATATCATACCATTCATAAGGAAATGAAAAGACTTCTACAAAATTATATTAAGCAAAGTAATTTAGATCCACTGAAACATAGGTTGCATGGTTTCCTTCATTTGTGGTATCTAGAAGATGCCTATAAATCTACAAGGAAACACACTGGGTGGTAAGCAAAGGGTTACAAATAAACTAACTGATGTGTAATAGATTCTATGAAGAGTGCAAACAGTATAATTCTTTAAAAAGATTAAGTCAAAGCCCAAGAAAATAATTACCAGGAAACGGGACTTGCAAGAAGGGAGGGTGGGTCCAGGGAGAGAGGGTTAGAAGAATGAAAAGGGAGCAGGGGAGAATGCAGGTAGCAATTGATAGTATATACCACAGAATTGAGAAATATAAGGGAAAAGGTAGGTTGAAGGGGGAGAGGATGTTGAAGTGGCAGCACAGATCACGAAAAAGAAATCCACAGAATGAAATTGAGCAAAGTTGAAAGGATTGGATTACTCATTCTTAGAAACCCCAAAGCAAATGAAAGTAAAAGGACCAAGCATGCTGCTTGAAGTGGAGGCTCCATCTGCAGAAAGGTGCTGCCATCTACAAACCTGGAGTTCACATGGGCAACTCAGGAGAATTCTAACTACAGGAAGGAAAGAATTGAGCACGTATTAGAGTTCAGTCAAGTCTCAGAGAATTCAGCCTAGAGCTACATAGATAGGATGGAAACCCTGAGAGGAAGAATTCCTCTAAGAAATCCAGAGAATAATAACTAGATAAGTCCCTCATAGGAAGAGGCAAGAGTAACTAGTTGAAAAAGACCCCCAGGCTTGGTGCATGGGAATACATCTGAAAATGGAAGAGACTAGTAATGATTGGTCCCAGGACATGCAAGATAAATATTTGAAAAGGCTTCAAGATCTCCAAGCCATGTGGTGTTTTATCCAAAGTTGGGTGATTAGAAGTCTTTATTGCTCTGCCATCTTCATTGATTATTTTATGGTCATTACTTGATAGCTATGGTTCTACCTTCTGAAACAATATAAAATTGTTGTAATAGAATTGCAAATAGGTGTGTCCATTCTTTACAGGTATTCAGAGAAAGATTCTGTGTTCATCAACTATTTATGTGACTTATTTTTTTAACTTCATTTTAATTGCCTTCCTCCTGGAAGCCTTTACCTGTCAGTGTATTTTAAATATTTCAGGTAGATTTTTTTAATGGCATTTCACCTTGCATCTGAATGATATTAATCATATTATTCACGGACTAGAAATGCTAAGTAAGTGGAAAAGGGAACTGCCACAAGTCTGGACTAACCAGTGCAAAATATGAACATTTTATTTCCTCTGACGAGGAGACCTCATTTTTGATTATTAAAAGCAAGGCTAACTTTAGCTTTTGTCTCTGCTTATGTATTTTTATATTGCTCTTTAATTGGCTTAAAAAATTGACTCATATTATGTGCCTTCAGACTTTTTCCAAAAGAACCCTGCAATCTCAAACCTCCTTCTTTAATACTTGCTTAATTTCTCAGCTAAAATTCAAACCTAGTAATTTACCCCATCTTGATGCCAAATGGTTAGTCGAATATGGCATATCAGGGAAGTAAATTAGATTCTTCATTTTTAGTGTGCTTTTATACTTGTATAATATATTTGCTATAACATCTAGGTCATCTATTGACAATGTTTCCTGCAGTAGTGGTGTGCTATTGGAAATAGCCATACAAGATAGTACCAAGCAATTAATTATAAGTTGAGGTGATTTAAGGAGAAGTGGATTTTACATAATTGTAACACTGTTGAATACACAGCTTTGTATTTTATCTATAAGATAAAGAGATGATTTGTCAAATTTCAGCTAGTATGCCAATTTGGGGCATACCCTTCCCCTCTCATGTTTGTTGAAATACTAATCATGAAAGCTCAGTTATGGAATCCACATAAAAATCAACTAACAGATGAATGGATAAGGACATTGAGACACACACACATACTATAGTGGAGATACGTTCAGCTGCAAGGATAATAAAATTATTTCTTTTGTAGAAAAATGGATTAAATTTGAGGTCATTATTTTAAGTGAAATAAAACAGGCTCAAAAGAACAAATAGTTCAGATTTTCTCTCATATGTGAAATTTAAATTTTGAAAGAAAGAAGACATTACCTTATTTATGTAACTGTAACCCCCGTTCATCACCTTTACTATATATATATATATATATATATATATATATATGTATGTATATATGTATATATGTATATATAAACAAAAACAGACAAAAATTTAAGTAGAAGGAAGATTATTTTGGAAAGGAAAATGGGGATGAGAGGATAATAAGGCACTGAGTATGAACAAAGCAAATTGTGAATCATTATGAAACAAACTCTTATTAATAATATATGCTAAAATAAGTTTATCTGAAGTCAAGATTGCCTGGTATTACTCTGATATGTCAACCAATTTATCACAGTATCCATAACATAACTACTTCCAGATAATATTTTTACTTAATATTGTCAAAGTTTTCATTTTTAACTCTTTTCTAATTATTCTATCTTCTTATGAATTTAAAAATGTATGTGTGTAAATAAGTTAATGGTACATAAATCTATAAGAAAACTTTATTTTCAAATTTCCAACATTTAATTCTTTTGATACTTACTGTTTTGCAGGAAATTCTATTATGATTAAGATCATTTCTTTGTTTCTTATACATTATGGGGAAGAGCAGTTCTGTGAGACCAAAATCTTGAGTTAATTTAAAGACATTAGAGCTAATGTCAACTTAGCCATTTACTATCTTATCCTATTAAAAGGGTCATTTTTTGTCCACTCCCCTCTCCCTTAACCACACCTCCAAAAAGAAAAATTGAGCACAAAATATAGATTTTTTTCCTTTATACAAATTATCTTGGACAACTGTTTGCTGGCTATGGATGCAAGAGATTTTGCTAAGTAAGGAAATGGAAAAATGCATATTTCACCAAGCATTAAAAGGGAAAGCCATTGTTCTCTGTTGAGTAAAGAAAGAATCAGCATGAACACCTTTTGTTTTGAGAACCAGGCATTGTTCTCTCATTCTTTTCTATTTATAATGTGTTTCTATTACTTCAAAATTTATAAATTGCTAAACCAGTGTAATTTTATGCAAACACAATCTGTGAGCAATCACAACTTCAATGATTCTCCTAAGATGTGTGCCTCAACAAATGTGTGCAGATGACTTGTGTCCATTTGCTCTAACATCTTACATCAGAATTTTGTGCATGAATGATTTTTTTATTATAGGCTATAAAAAAGCAGAGAACCCAGAAATCTTGCTAGATGCCCCAAATATAAATTGAAATATCTCTAAATGGGAAGCAAAAAAATGTATTCAAGGTTTTCTTTTTCCTAAGGTAATATATTAGCAACTGCCTATTGGTGAACCAACCGAAGAGTCACATGTGAGGTAGTTTTGAGCACAATTCTAAATACAACTGTACAGTTTCTATTTTATTATTTCCCCGCTGTGCTGAGATAATTAGTAAGGTAGTTGGTGTTTAGGTGAATTTTCATTAGGAAAGCAATAGAATTAAATTGAAATAGTAAAAGCACTACTTAGTTCTTCTCTGCTTTACCATGTTGATTTCTTCATGCCAGTCTCTGGGTTGAGCTCAGCATGTGAATTCACATAATTTAACCTTTATTTCTTATAATTAAATCTAAATGTACATCGAAATCAAAGCTACCCACCTATTTATAGGGTATTTCTAACAATAAAAATGAGCAGGATCCATTTTAATAAAACAAAATGGATATCCATTGTCAGTAGTTAATTCAATGGGTACTGATAAATGAGAGGCACTAAGGTAACACTTGATTTCTGTGACACAAAACCTTGCTTATTGAAACTAATTATAATAATAAAATGATATTTATTAGTACTCATCACTGTTAATGCTATGAAAAATAAGAGATGGAAAAGAAGCTTTGTTGAAATAAAGGATTACACATTTCCAATGCAAAATGAGGAAGGGAGTAATAACTTAAACAAGAAATGCACTGACTACCTTACTTACGTAACTGTAACCCTTTTGTACATCACCTTGACAATAAAATTTTAAAATGAATTTCCAATGCAATGATGATAGAAGCCACTATGCTGGAAAAGTACCTTACAACTTCTCGAGGGGTAGGTGGGGAGGGGGGAGGATTAGTGGAAGAAAAATTAAGGAGTGGGTTATAATGTTTGACATGAAATGTACTCATTACCTTACTTATGTAACTGTAACCCTTCTGTACAGCACCTCTACAACAAAACAAAATTAAATTTAAAAATGAATTTCCTATTCCCTGTTTTTGTAGCTGTTTTTGATTTCTATACTGTGCCCATTGTCTTGTATATAATTTTATGTGATTTGTGGAGGTGGAGGAGAAGCACAGTGGGACCAAGGGTGAACCAATTCAGCAGTGATACTCATTGGACACTATGTTGGAAATGAACTATGCAACTTATGGGGACAGAAGTTGGGAGGGGAAAAACTGGGAAAGAATGAGGGAGAGGGTGATACTGTTCAAAAGGAAATATACTGATTACCTAACTTATGTAACTGTAACCCCTCTGTACATCACCTTTACAATAAAATTTTGAAAAGGAAAAAAATTAAGAAAATAAGAAGAAAAAAAGCAAAAGACTAAAGGCATCATTCATTATATTTTTAAATTATTTTGTTACAATTGTGTCCGGTTTTACATACTAAAATTTGTTAACAATATTTCTAGTTAGATTTTATATTTGAATATATTCTAAGTTGAAGGAAGGGGAATATATGCTGTTGATATTCTGTAATTTATGTACTACCTCTACTTTGACACAATAATTAAGAAATAGAACACTCATTAGGACACATTTGAAATGAATGAGACAAATACACATTTTTATCTTTAGATTATATTAATATTATAAGTTGTATCCATTTTATAATTTGCCCATTCATAGTCCCTGATAATTTGGATAATACACCTATTACAATTAGAAAGATGTTACATGATTTCACAATATTTAACTTAAAAACATTTAATATCTTATTGGAGTAGAACCTATACATTTCCTAATTTTATATTTAGCTCTGCCTTCCTTCCTTCCTTTCTTTTTTCCTTTCTTTCTTTTGCCATTCCTGGAGTTTGAACTCAGGGCCTAGGCAATGTCCCTGAGCTTCTTTTGCTCAGGGATAGCACTCTACCACTTGAGCCACAGAGCCTCTGCTGGCATTTTCTGTTTGTGTGGTACTGAGGAATTGAACCCAGGGCTTCGTGCATGCTAGGCAAACAACTCTACCAATAAGCCACATTCTCAACCATATGTTTAGTTTTATAACTCTCTAGGCAATGTATTTCTTCAAACACAGACACTTTTTTTCAAAATTACTATAACACATTTTTAAATGTAAGCACTCTGTTCATTTTCTTAGATTCTAGCTAGAGTATCAGTAATTTATCCACTGAAATATTGTACATCCTTAATATTTGAACAGGAACTCAAAGCTTGGTTCCAAGCTAGGTAGATAGATAGATAGATACATACATACATAGAAACATATATATGTGTATATACATGTGTATATATATCTATATATGCATATATATACTCATATATATTTTTCTTTTTCCAAATATCTTTGTAACAGCACCAACACACAATAATTATAAGGAAAGTCCTAGGTGCTATGAGTCCATCCATCAGCACATATGCTTTGGCTGTCTGCCTACTTAGTTATGAACCACCTGAAATTATTTCAAGCTCATACATTGTACACTATGAGGTTTTTTTTGTGTGTGTGGTTGTCATGTTAAATCTACCAATTGATTGAATAAATATGTTCACAATTAAATATGATTACATTTTTTGAAGGATGAAAACATTTCAAATGAATTAATAATTTATAATCATTTTAATATGGTTTTGATAATACTACAAAAATAATTTGATAAAAGCAAATGAATATAGCATGTATATTCCACTTAGAATGACATCAGTCTCATTTTATTTTTCATTTTCAATTAGTATAAATAGTAAATTAATGACTGGTGAAAATGAGAATCTGTTACTAAGGAAGTCTAGAAGAGCAACAGCAATAACTGAAAACCATTTGCTACAGTGATATTATCCCTGGAGTTTGGATATTATATATATATATATATATATATATATATCCAACTCTCTCTATATATAGAGTTGGATATTATAGACTGTACAGCATTTTACTTTAAAAGTAAAAGATGGAGGCTCATCTCTTTCTCTCTGGTTGAGAGATTGGTAAAATGTTTCATATCTTAATTAGTTGTAAAATAGTAGTATTAGTTTAATTTTCATTCCTTGTTTTAAGAGTTCCTTCACCCGGGCTGGGAAGGTGGTTCAGTGGTAGAGCGCTTGCCTTGCATGCCTGAGGCCCTGGGTTCGATTCCTCAGTACTACATAAGAAAAAAGCCGGAAGTGGCGCTGTGGCTCTAGTGGTAGAGCGCTAGCCTTGAGCTGAAGAGCTGAGGGACAGCGCCCAGGCCCAGAGTTCAGGCCCACGACCGGACCAAAAAAAAAAAAAAAAAAAAAAAGAGTTGCTTCACGGATTAATCAAAGTGATGTCTCCATAGTACCTTGAATAATACTTCTGGGTACTCAAAATATGATCCATTTTCTGTCTTTGTTTTCAAAAAAGTAAATAATATGCAGATGCCAGTCATACATGCCCCAACTACACAACTATGCATCTCTACCTTTGTCAGATTTGAAAGTGTATTTTTATTTCTCTTTACTACTACAAGTAAAGTTTTTGACATGATGGGTGTATTTTAAGGAGTTTAACATGAACCAGAAATGAGAGAGGAGAAAGGGAGGGAGAAAAAAGAGTCTTTATGACTCTACAGTTAGAATAGGAAGGAAAGAATAGAGGGAGAGAGGGAAGGAGGGAGGAAAGAAAGAAGGGAAGGATGGAGTAATGAAGGAAGGGAGGGAGGGAGGAAGGAAAGAGGGAAGAAAGGAAGGAAAGAAAGAATATAGCAAGGAAGGAAGGAAGGAAGGAAGGAAGGAAGGAAGGAAGGAAGGAAGGAAGGGAGAAAGGAAGGGAGAAAGGAAGGAAAGAAAGAAGATAGAAAGGAAACAAGGAAGGAAAGAAGGAAGGAAACAAGGAAGGAAGGAAGGAAGGAAGGAAGAATGAAAAATATCCATTGGCTATATAGTTATTCAAAACCATTTCCACCAACAAATGAGAATGGCTACTATAGAAAACATTTTGTATCACCCGGTGACCCGTGCGGTAACCAGAACCTTTTGTACCATACCACAGTAGGGATGTCCTGCTATGTTAGCAAACTTCCTTTTCCTGCAGTCTAAGGCCCATTAAACTAATATTCTTAGGCAGAGATGTAGTAGAGACAAAACAAAAGACCAGCTGACATGAAGAATTAAAAATATCCATAGTTAGTTCTTAGTTCATTGTTCACAGAAGATAAAATTTCTCCATTTATATCAACATTTCTCAACATTTATATCAAATGTTGGATTTTATTTTTTATATAAATTATTTTTAATTCACCCATGACCCTCCCAGTTTTTAATACAGAATGCCAATTTAGAGGCTTGTGTCACAAAGAAGGGATGTGACAGTAGAAGCTGATGGGGAATGAACAATCCATGAACAGTTCTGTGCCTGGGATAGCACTATTGAATTATGAAAATATTCAAACACTGGTAGACTGGTAATGTTTTTGGGGGGTGAGGATAAGAGGAAACTACAGACAAATTTTTTAAAATGTAAACAAACAATTCAAAATAAGAAGAGATTAAATTGCAATTTTAATCTTTAGGTAAATACATGTTGTAAAAAAATAGAGGCATTCAATGTATTAAGGGAATTTTATCCTTGTACCTTGGGAAATAAAACATGATAGGGTGTATATGATAGACTGAGGTAATGATTGTAAGAATCAAAAGAGGAACAGATTTAGGGAGTGGCTTTGGTCTTCCAACTGTCCAATAAGCTTATAAGTATTAAAGATAGAAGTTCAGACAAAATGAGTGTGCTATACCTTGAAGCATTTCATGGATAGATTCATTTTTATGTATAGACAGTGAAAGCAAGGTAAGCACCAGAAAGAGGTATAATGAGACATTCTAGTCAGTGATTGAAATAAACAGTGTGAATTTACTTGAGCAAAGTGGAGAAAAATTTAGAATTTCTGGCTTGGTTTACTTCTGTAGCTAGGAACTTACAGAACAGTCTTATTAAATTGCTTCCTATTGCTTCATGACTACAAAGTTCAAAATGCATTTAGCAGTTAAGTTCAGTACTGTCACTATGTATTAGGAATTCTGCAAAATAAAGGGAGCCTTTCCAAGGAAATCTAGTTCTTGACTATCTTATTAAGATAACATCATTAAAATGGCCAGCCCACAATTAAAACTATCTTTTTATTAGTCTGAGCTATGGACTGTGAATTTTGGTATTCCATTATGTGTCTCAGAAGGCATTGTGCCATAAAGGTCATGCCGATAACAGTGAGAACAAAACAAATAAAAATGACTTTCTACCTAGGGTGTATCTGTTCAAAGCTGGAATGCTCTATCTTTTACTAGATATTAAAGGGGTAAAATTGCATCACCCTGAAGTGTCAGCTCCCGAAGGTAATGTAGAGGCCTTCAAGACCAATCGTCTTCGTCTTGTATAATAAACCAACTAAACTATAGCACAAGGAGGCTAGTGGGTTGTCTTAAGATCACAAATCTAGTTAGTTACAAAATTGATTTTATATATCTGTTCTTTCCAAAGATCATTATGCATCCATATATATTCTGTCTTGATTATACTATGTTAGTGATTAATAGCCATGATATCTAATTATCCATTTGAGCTCTTCCCACTACATCAATATTCTTCTTATATAAAAAGTTGAAATTGAAGCATCTAAAGCACCAGTGTCGGTTCAAAGAACAAATTTAGATTATAGGTGGACTCATTTAATGTCCCTAGTGGCACTAATATACTTTTATTAGCATGTTAGATGCAGTGCTTGACATTCACAGACAATTTTTGTATGAAGATAGAGTTTCTGTCTCCATTTATTTGCTTTCTGATTATAATTCCTCCACAGAGCATTCATACCTGCCATTTAAGAATTACCATACTGGAATCACCTATTAAGTTCTGTAGCCATTAAAAGGAGAAATAATGTGTGTCCGCTTGGAGGTATGAAGAAGGCTTAAAGAAAAAGTGTTATCCTGATCATAAAAACAAATTGGAAAGATGTGGAAATTGAGGATGAGGATAATAAGAAATTTAGAGATAAGAGAATCATAGGAGTTGGAAGAAGAATTGTAGTGGTGAAGGATTGTTCATTATGGTTAGGAGGATTAAAATTGGGTCTTATTTTTCAGAGAATTACCGAGACTGAACTTTGTATATCCCAGTAGAGTCATAAAACAATTGCTGCTAGACCCAGAAACCACACTGTTTCAGAAAGGTTCCCTCCAAAAGACATAAGGCCCAGCCTCAGCCTTTGAGTACTGTTGTTGCAAAGATTGTTATGAGCAATAATGTTAAGAGCAATAATGTTTATTAGTAATGAAAAGCAAATAACAATGAGACATATAGTATATGATGCGGACATGGAAACAGGCACATTTGATAGCAGGAACACTGTGTGCTCCGAATCCCATGTATTTATGGTAAAATGCAGGCTTGAGATTTGGCTCAAATTCACCTTAGCACTACTGCTACCATTCAATTACTTAGTCATTCATATTTGCATACTCTTTTGTCACCTGTGACTAAAGACATCAAAGTCTGTCTAATCATTAACTTTGCCTCATTTTTACATAGATGTTTGAACATTATTTCAAACAAAACCACACTAACACAAAGGGTTCTGTATAAGCTCCCTTCAAGACTGGTGTCCATCCTTGAGAATTTTTTTTTCTGATTACACAGAATGACCACAGTGTGTTTTTGTCCAGAGATATGTCAATTTTCCTTTGTAGTTTACCCCCAAACAGCTGAAGAGTTACTTGTTGGCTCTGAAAAACATAAGCAAGGTTACATAGGAACTTACACATATTGGAATTTAGAGACAACATAAAGTTACTTAGGCCTGTTTGTGGGCTTTGCAAACCATTCTGTATCAGCAAGCGGAATATTAACTTCATCCTTTCCCTTTGCCATCCTTCAATAACATCCTCTCCATCCTCTTAGCAGACAAATATGAAAATCTAGGGCTTTTTGTCTTAGTACTACACCAGGCAACTTACTATAACGATTATATACTAACATATAACATATATACTAACATATAAAAATCATTAACATATAAAAATCACATAGAAATCTTAAACTTTATAGACCACGATAGACAATTTCCCCCATGAAGGTTAGAATGTGTTTGTGACTTTTAGTATCACTATCCCATAATACTGTGAAATTTGTGGAATTATAATCACTTAATCACAATAAAAATTTGCAAAAAAATCACTTTCTCTACCTGTACCCCTTTCCACTAACGTGATATAACTAAGAATTAGTGTCAATGCCATGTACATATGCATTTGTGAGCATTACATAAATGTGTACCATGCTCCACCTTCTCTGCTTGTGTGGATTATTGTGGTAAAAAGTCCAAGTCCTTGTTGCATTCTAACTAGGGAAGATGAGAATTTGTGATTCTGCTAGCACTACTCTGATGAATGGTACATGATGAAGAAACTAGGTGGTTTAAAATCATAATAAGTGCTGTGAGAATGCCAAGATAAAATTAAATTGATAGGGAGGAAGATACTGAATTATTTATCCATATCTTCTTCATCCTCAATTCTATTAAGTACAATTTGAACAAAGCTTTGTGATTTCAGTTGTAACATTTTCTATTGATGGCAAACTTGACAGGCATGTGTGTTGAATATTATATTAGCTTTGGTATTATGTATCAGTTACATTTTGTATACATGGATATATGTATATTTGTGCTCATGGCAAATTTGTGGTGAATAAATAGGCAAATTGACAAATTACATCCAGGCTACATGGACATAAACAGATGTATGCATAATTGTATTGATGTGTTCCTCTATGGTTTTTCTTGTTCTGTATCACTACTAAGTTCTGATATTGAGTCAGTTCTTTAATTTGTCATTTTCCTCTCTCCTTGGTGCATAGTAGAAATTGAAAGATCATTCAATAACTCACCAAATGAATGAGAAATTCCCCCTAACTTATTTTTCAGCTAATCTTTTTGTCAACATTCTGATACATAGAGAACCAATGAAAAATGTATTTTACCTACCCTTTCCCTCAGCAATTTCTCTAAAACTGTTGAATAGAGATCGTGTAAATTGTGCACTGAACAGATTTGAGATTTCTCTTTTCTCTTTCTAAAATTGAACAAAAATGCTAATGAGTGGTTTAGTTGTGAGCAGTGCCCTGAGGTTACAGACTTCTTTGGTAAGATAAATGAATAGACAATTTAAAGTCAGTTCTTAAAAACTTGAATTGTGATTCTCATAATTTTATTTTCTTACAAAGGATTTGGACATGTATTCAGCATGCTGAAAAAGCAAAGCCTTGAAAAACATCCTGAATAAGGAACTGCAATTTGTGTGCCCATTATCTCTATTAAAAAACCTAGGGACGGGAGAACAAGTAAAAGTTCATGACAAATAATGTAGACATAATGACTTAGGAAGTTGCAATTCTAAATGTTTGGTGCAATATTATTGATTCTGGGATATTACTGACAATGGACTGTGGATATGAACTGTCTTTCTGACACAGATTTAGTTGTTATATATCAATTTTCTTTGGAGATTCAAGCTCTTGACTATTAATTGTATTTTAGTAAGCTGAGCCAACTAGGGAATTATTGGGAAATGTTTAAGAAAACTTCTTTTCACCTTTTAAAGAGAGTTACAGATATATTTTTTTAAAATTTTGATGTCTATAAAGAAAACAACATGTAAAAATACTATACTAAACATGTGGACTTAAAATATGTAGATGGGGTATTAAATCTGCTGGCAATTGAACTAATATGCTTGTAATTTAGGTATATTTTTTCTTAAAAAGTCAGTATCATGAAAAAGTAGCAAGATCACTAAATAATGATGTAACTATTTTCTCCGGGTGCTTTGCTAGGTACTTGTTTTCAGGCCAGTATTGTGTACAATGATCCTTTATGAGTAATTACAGAATTCCTATTCCGGAGTAATCTTGTGCCTTACAGTGCTGGTATTAATCACAGGATTTTTTTTTGTATGCTAGGCAGGAGCACTTTGATAAAATTCAGCCCCATCTCTGTGACTGTTAATTGTACTTCTTCCTCTTCTTTAACTGTTTTTAATGGAATTCCTTATGCTATATTTACAATAATATACTTCTCTAATAAGCACCCAAACATCCAAACATTATCTTCTCCTTGACTCACTGGTGTCCCTTCTCCAAGTAATGACAGTGGAGTTGAATCTTTAACTTCTTTATCATTTATCTTTTTAAGATCCTACATTCTAACAGCTTGTGAATGCTCTGTGAGAATTATGACACATACAATGCAGTGATAACTCATGCTGTTTACTGTTGTAAACAGGGATATTCTCTCACTATGCATAAACATTGCACATAATTATTTTTTTCTGTAGGCAACCAAGCATACAAAACACCCAAAGTTGGCTTCTGATTAATATACCATGCCATTCACTTACACATTCATTCAAAATAATTCACTGGATTTATAATATTGTCTACATTATTGGAGTTTACATTCTGGCTCCATCGTATTTAGCTATATTTATACCCAATGAATTGCCAATTTTCTTTTTGGTACAAAAAACCTTTAACAATTACATGATTTTTATAATTAAAATGATTTCCAATGGCTGTTAAGTTCATAAAACCTTCTTATCCTTGCAGCAGAGCGTATTTTATTTTAATGTTTAAAAGATACCAAAGATATAAAAGGAAACACTTTTAATAAGAGAGGAAATGTAGTCTTTATTTCTAAGTCTACACCTGTTAGATCTGAAAAGTTAGAAACATCACTTTTCCCAGTAGGTCTATGAGACATCTTCCATGTTCCTGTAAGCATAGATTAGGACATTCCTCAGCATTTAAGGAGAATGTGTTCTAGATTAATTTTTATTCATTGGCATGTTATGGACTTTACAGTAGAAAAACTTATACAAGATAAAATTTAAATGAAATAATATAAATTAATCAAAAGGTACAAGTTTCTCTTCAATCCTCCATCAACAAAAATCAGATTAGTTTTCTTGGAAAAGTGAACATACAAAGCTTTTAAGATATACTAGTGCTTTTCTCCCCTCAATTTTACAATATCTTTTAAAAAAAAAATAAGTAATTTTACAAAGGTGTTTCAATTTAAGAAATCAGTTTATAAGTATAGTACATCTTGATCAATGTCCATTGGTCTCTCCTGTCTTAACCCACCCATCCATACCCTCAAATTACATGGTGGCCATGTAATTAGAGAGAGCTGGAAGAGAGAGAGGGAGAGAGAAGGAGTAAGAGGTAGAGGGAGGGAGAGGGGAAGGGAGGAGAAGGGGAGAGACAGAGACAGAGAGAATATAATAACTTTATTTGCCCATGCTTCCACTTTCAATTTTTCTGGAAAAGTTTTAATGAGTGGATGGATAGAACAAGAAAGATATTGAATTAAAATCCTTTGTATTAAAGTTTCTCTCCCAATGTTATTTTCTTGGCAGAATAACGTGTCATACATATAAACAGTTGCAGCTAGCAGCACTAAGGCCTCATACATCCTACTTTGGAGACCATATAGAAACAATGGGGATCAAATTTTCACCCAATTCATCTTGATGTATGTGTACTTATAACCCTACCCCAGAAATCTGTGATATATTAGTTTAAAAAAACCCTTATACTGTCAGTTTCATCAGGAAGAAATCACAGAAAGTAAGACACTATAAACAGCACGTAAGTTCATCAGATATGCTATGGAAATATTTGAAGCTGAGTAAGATGATATGAAGAAAGGAGGAAGGAGATATTCCATATTAAATAAATGTTTAAGGTAGGCCTCATGAAGAGGTGATATTGAGAGGATTCTTCCAGGTAAATGAGTTAGCAAGCACATCAGGAACACCATGTCTGCAGTCTTAGAGATGGAGATGACACATAATTTTAAGAGTGTACAGATAATATTGGTTCTAAGTAACAGTTTTAAATATGCTTGCTGAGGTGATAAGAATAATTGGGCCTTAATGCAGGGTAAGCAAAGGAAATAAGATCATGAATGCAGGCTGCTTTGGTAAGGTCTTGGAAACAGGAAGCTGTATGTCTAGTGATTGTGATTTGAGAACTGGGTTAGCTGAGATGAAAATGAAAAAAAATGGTTTAATTGTAATAAGGTTAGACTATGCTGCTAAAGACAAGAGTCATCCAAAATATTGATTTGTCTGGGTTGTTTTTGTTTCTATAACAGAGAAAAAATAAAAATATATTTTGAAGACAGCAGGTATTCTCTTTCCTGTGCCTATTATCATGTTGTATCTGTATAATTTAATGAATTTTATGCATTTATGTGGACACCATCACATAGAGAGCATACAAATGTTATTTTGAATTTTTCCTTCTTCCTAATAGTGATGAATTTATTGAGACATCACTACTTTAGATTTGAAATTTAGACAGTACTATTTACCTTTATGAACTGTTATGATAAATCAATATGAGGCATGAAAAGTAATTATTATATGTGCTCTAGAGGTACTCTATCTAAATTTTGTTTTTGTTATCTTTGTAGCCTGGACTCAACCTGGAAAAGATTTCAGAAATAACAAAATTTAAGTAAACTTTAACAAGATTGTGGAAAAGAAAATATAGGCAGAAATTACTTGGTCTGTGAATAAGTTCACAGACCTCAAGAGGCACGTTTAGCAATGTACTAATTCAAGAAACATTGTCTAGGTACTCTTGGAATTTGAAAATAAGCAAAAGGAGAACTGTGGCATATTGATTCATTAGCCATGAACAATAGGGCATAAAAATTAGTGAAAATGCTTTCTGCTGTTGCAACATTGCATTTTCATAGTATTCAACTGTGTTTTTTAAAAAATCATATGTCAGCATACCAATTTTTTCTCATCCAAATAAAGCACACTAATTGGGAATTTAATATCATTCGGACACTTAAGAGCAAACTGTTGAGACAATACATGTTTGCTTGCACAGAATGTTCTAATGCAGTTGTGTGTGTATATGTGTGAGAGAGTGTGTGTCTTGATGTGTTGGATCATAGTATTAAGGATAGTATAAGAGAGAGAACGGACCCAATGATATATTGAAAATCCAAATAAAATTGCAACTCCAATTTTAACACATGGTAAGGTTAGGTCATCTATCATCATAGTTCTATTTTTTTTCTTTGCCCATAGGTTCTGGGCGTAAACTAGGAACTTCACATTTTTTTGGCTTGCTTGATCATGGCTGGGCTCTTGCTATACTACTTGAACAACGCATCCAGTCTGGTATTTTTCTGAGATAATTTCTACTTTTTTTTTTCTTTCACAAATTGGCTTCAATCTGTGTTCATCCAGATTTTAAAATCCTGAGTTGGGTTACAGCATCTAGCATATTATGAGGTTTTCTTTAATTTTTCTCTGTTCCTATGCAGTTTTGATTAGGATAAGCATTAAAAGTTCTGTCTTGCTATCTGGAACAAATACAGGAAGCTGGATTAGAAAGATCCCCTTCCTGACAGCTCCTACTATTCTAAACCCTGAAAAGCAACATCAAAACCCCATTGTAACCTCTCTTTTCTCACTTATCACAGAGAGCCTTTGTGTGCCAAAAAATATCTGTTAAGAAGGTAACAGTAAACCCAAGAACTCTGGGTGGTATTATGTCCACAACTTTACTAGCAGCTATGAAGTCATACCTGAGATAATTAATTTTTGGACCATGACAGCAACATAATAGATTGCTCCTTTGAAAATACAACATGAAATTTGGTTATTTGAATATATTTAAGGTCATTGGGAATATTTAGCATGTATTGTGACAGTCAGGTTTAACTCTTAAAGGAAAGAGAGGACTACTGAAGAATGACCAAAACACCACCAGTAGTAGTAAAAGACTTTTTCAGAAATCCCGATGTATATATGATATAAAACACTTAGGTTATGGAAAACCTGTCAGTTTCATATGCTTTTAGAGATCTCTTTCAAATTTTATGAGTTACTTTTTGTTCTATTCTTTCCTTGATATTAAAGAAAGGAAGATTCCTTTGATACTGGAAAATATGTATCTTTTTTTGTGTTGCTTTTTAATACATGATGAGACTGTATATGTCACACAGGATTTGAAAATGCAATCACTAACACCTCATGGCAGAAGAACATTTTTTAGATGTATTGTATACAATGCTGGACTTGGCCTTGGAGCAGCAGTAAAAGCAGAGATGGCAGTGAAGTACACTTAATACCAGTTGCTTCAAGTCAGTTAAGCTACTCTGCTTCCTGTATTTTCTATAGTCTTTTGCACAGGCATATTTATTTTTTCCTGTGACCAGGCATAACACATGTACATTGATTTTCTTTTGGAATCCTAATGAATGAAGAAGTAACTCAAGGCACAAATTCTGTAATGTAATTGTCTGTTGTTGGAAAGTATGCATGTAAAAGTAGTGTCTATCATACAAAATATTTCTGACGGTCCTGCCTGAACACAACTTTTACTATACCTTTTATAACTTCCTCATGACATGTCTGTCTTGATATTGTCAGGGCCTAATATTAGGGCCTGTTCTTACATTGTAGACCCATTCCTATTCAAAGATATTGAATTAAGAGTTTTTAATTAACAAATATGGAGATTTATAATATTAAAATTATAATTTTATAATTAAAATTATAACTGTTTTATAATAAAAGTGTTTTATAATTGCCTCTCTAGATATCTCTGTATATAGATATATCTAGCTATCTACTCATATATATCTAGATATGTAATCTAGATATAGAGATCTATATAGAAAACTATCTATATCTAGATATATAGAGAGAAACAGATATAGATATATATTTAGATATATCTATAGAGATAGCTATAGCTAGAGAGAGAGCTAGCTCTATATATCTATAGATATATAGAAAAGAAAAGAAGCAGTAGAGAGAGGGAAAGCAAATGAGCAGTAGTGCCAAGAGAAGTAGATGGGGCCTAGAAGTCATGGAAGAAGGTGGTCAATTAAAGACAAAGGAGTGCAGGCTATGACTGTGTTTGGGGGGTGTATTTATTTTTGGCATTATGCAGCTGTTTTGTGGGTAATCATTGGACCTCCATCTTCTGTTTTGTTACGGATTCCCCTGGTACTGTTTCAAGCCCTTTATTGGCTGTTTTCTTCTTTGTCATTGAGGATTTGTTGGTGAGGCTGAGAATGTAGGATCTGTTCATCCAGATACTTTTCTTCTCATCCTCTGATGTCTCTTTACTTTCTGAGTCGATGGCTGCTGGGAGTTATACATACTACTCTAGCCTCTGTCGGGCTGTCTGTCTGCCTGCTCCACCCCACCCCTGCCTAGATCCTCCTTTTTCCTACTATCTGCTTTTAAAGGGATTTAGAATAGCTTTCAACTAATTGACTATAGAAACACATAAACACCAGTAGGATGAATCCTTCTGTCTACTTTTACTTGGGGGTTTAATAAAACAGATCCCTCCTTGGGAGATGTGCTCATAGATGGCTTGTGACAAGTGTGGGAGGCTAAACCTCACTGGGAACTGGTGTATCTACTAATAACTTATTCTGACAGTCCTCAGCGCAGCTCCCCACATACCCTTATAACTTTTTCATGACATTTCCACACTAAGTAGAATAATGTAGTGTGGTAATAAGAGTTGGTCATCATTACACTTTAGAATATCCCACTGCTGTCCCAAGTTGGATCCCTTTGCTATTAAATATCATCCAATTGTGCTTTTAAGCTATGCTAGGCTGCTCCCATAATGGTGTTTTCTCATTTCCTAGGAGATAAGAAATTGCTGCTAAAAGCACCCAGAATCTCCTGGCATTTATTCTTTTGCTTTGTTTTTCATAATGAAAAGGGCTTCATGTATTTTTAAGTAAATGTTTTAAAAAAAAGAGACATAAAACTATAAAAAAGTTATATTATTCTAATTTAAGCATGTATATATACATATATGGTGGTTAAGCATGTATGTGTATATATATATATATATATAAATATATGGTGGTCATGTTTTTCCTGCTTATATAATATGCAGCTCGATAGATATATGATAAAACATATAAAATGGTAAATACACACAAATCGTGTGGTATATTTATGTACATATAATCATTCCTTTACATATGTATATTATATATATATATATATATATTAACAATCGCTGTGCTATACATAATCAAACAAACCACAGGGCTTTTTGCAAAAGATATAGGGACAAAGCCTTCAACATATTCATCAGTGGCATTTTTTTTTAATAGAAGAATAGCTGAATAAAGTTGTAGAACATTACACATAAGCTAGAGAAAAATAGGTAAATCCTGGAATAAATACAGTATATTACTGTTTCTTCTGAAACAATTGAAGTTTTTCAGGTCTTTTGGTGCTGCTGGTGGCAAGGGAGCTGTGCCTTCAAAGATACTCTGCGGTGGTGGGGAAGGGGTCATCCAAAATCAGATGATAGATGGTAATACCTATGTGCGTGGGTATAGATCAGAGGCACCAGTCCCAGCCATTACACCTTAGTAATCTTTCACAGTTATAGATTCTGTTTCAGGATTTCTGTGTTTGATACATAGGTCCTTTGAGACATGTGGCTATGATTGATAATTTCTTTTATCAAAATTGAATGTTTGATCGAATGCAAAGCCTAGTTCTTTAATTTTCTTCTGCTACAATGGAAATGTTCTTGCCAGTTTTTTTCCTTCACCTGGAGCTTTGCTCAACAGCTGAAAGTTTTGCAAATTATAAAGATGTTTGAAAGGACTAAGCTCACCCCTGCAAGCCCTAACAAGAGTCACTCTGTAGCAGTTGGTTGGCCCTACCCTTTACGGTCTCACAAGTAGGCTGGGCATGCTTTTGCTATCATTTTGAACCAGGATGCACAAAGATGTTTTGGATGTTGAACGGGTACTCATTTATTTCAAAAGAAAGACATATAGAAAAGTTTGCCAGAAAGAAAAACAAAAGCAACTGGAATGTACTATTACAGGATACAGGCAGTGAGCTGATACAGGTGGTGAATGAAAGTGTTTTCAGCCATTGAGTTGCAACTTCTGTTGCCTTCTTTGTGATTTCATATTGTACCTTTTGCTCATTTTACTATTGACATTACTAATTTATAAATGCTGTGGTATATCAGAAGACTAATTTTTTTCTAGCCTGATATCTTGCAAGTGTGCCCAGTTTATGATTATGAGCTGCTTTTGATTTTATATCTTGCAAATATGCTTATAATTACTTGGTCAGTGATATTTCTTTTCCTATTGTGTTTACTTATTTCTGATTTAATTTCTTTATCTTTTATGCAATTTTGTTCAATTATGAGGTTGGAATCGTTGCCTATTTGCAGGTGCACATTACTCTCTTTCTCTCTATCTTTCTCCCTCCCTCTCTGACAGGTAGATGATATCCTCTCTGGTATGAAACTTTGTTTAATAATCTTTATCCTCAAAAGTTTCTACATATCATTTCATCTTTCTTTGGCTTTAAATGGGGTAAACTGAAAGTCCATTACTGTCTGAACCTTTGTTCTTTGGCAAGTTATTTCTGTTTTCTGACACGAAGGTTATAATTTATTGCACTTTGTCTGTGAATCAGCTGTAGATGAGCCCTTGTAACATGGGCCCTAGATGACATTTCTTATCTCTTGGAGGGAACTGTCTTCTGCAGTATTTATTTGGCTCAGAGGCATTAGTTATTCATTATAGCCTCAATTTTATCTATTCTTCGTCTTCAATTTCTCCTGCTGGCATTTGTATTATTAAAATGTTACAATTCCAAATCTTCCAATTATTTCCCAATCAGTTTGCACTCCTCCAGCTTCCATCCAGCACTCTAAAGACCCCTGGGGTCTTTTAGTGGAGAAATGTCTTCAAAAACCTTGGAAACAAGTCTAGTCGTGATAGTATTTTTGTCATGCCATTGTTTCTAGGCCTTCTCAGAGACAGCTTGGAAATGTGTGGGTGGGGAATGGAGAATTGCTCTTTTGTGTGTGTGTGTGTGTGTGTGTGTGTGTGTGTGTGTGTGTGTGTGTGTGTGTGTGTGTGTGTATGCATATGTGTGTGGTAGACTTAGAAATACAATTTTCCGATGATTTCAGGAAAGAACTGTATGAGTCTTGCATACAGATGGCAGAATGCTTAGCAACAAACAATTTCAGTCTTCCCAGAACCCCAAGGCTTTCCTTAGCTGCCTACATCCATTTTGTCCCAGTCTGTACCCTTCATAAAGAAACATACATTCAGTAACAGACCAACTCAGGTTTATAAACGCCTGAGCAGATGAGTCCACAGGAGGACAAACCTGGGAAGACAGATACTTTTCAAAGCTTCTATTGAAGTTGGGCAAAGTTTTAGAACAGTTAGATCTTTTCCTTCCTATATCAACTTTGCACAAAAATGTCTTGTTCATTTAACTCTAACCTAGCATCCCTCTGCTTCTATATCCAATGCACATTTACACATGCACACAATATAAGTTATATACATATAAGTTATGTACATTTTAATATAATGTAAAAATATTTCTATTACCATATTTAACAACGGTATAATAATTATATTGCTGTTATTTAGGTATATAATGTAAATTAAAGCATTATATATAACTAGTATAACTTGTTATATATTGTATATATAAATGTAAAATAATATATCTATTTTTACATGTGACTATTTGAATCTGTAAAATCTAGGAATTGATCATGATGAATTTTTCATATTTTAGCTTCCTTCACAGACTTAGGAGTCCTTCCGTTATTGTAGTATACTTACCTGTTTGATCAATATCCATATCTGTCTTCCTTCTGCAAACCTGACAGTCACTTTGGACTCTCCATGCTACCTGCATTGCTGTATAGATGCTTGTACTCTGACACATTGTGAAAACCTATCCAACCTGAGGATTATCAGCTTGTCTCTCGTGGGCTCTGCACTCTGACACTTTGTGCTGTTGTCACTCTCTTCATCCCTGAGCCCTGTGTGGATGCCATGTTCAGTTGCCCTGGCTTGCACATATACTTTGCTAGTGATGTACTAAAGAACATCCTATTTAGACTCTGTAGCTCACTCTGTCATAGGAGCTTCCTTATTCCTAAGCTTCTGCACACACAATCCTACTTCAAGGGTGTAGGGAAGGAAGAGGAAGACCAGCATAAGATGCTTTTTGATTAGCTTATTCTATTACATATACTGGTAGTTCATTCATTTTATTCTTTTGGTTTTTGGTTGTATATTGGTTTTTTTTTGTTTGTTTGTTTAGTTTGGTGGAGGGGGATTTGGGGTAGAGGGAATGTTGCTTTTCTGGTTGGTTTTGAGACTTGAACTCATGACCTGGATGCTCTCCTTGAACTCATTTGCTCAAGGCTAGTTTGCTACAACTTTGATTCACATCTCCACTTCTGGTTTTCTGGTGGTTAATTGGAGATAAGAGTCAGACTTTCTTGCCCAGGGTGGCTTTCAACCATGATCCTCAGATCTCAGCCTCCTAAGTAGTTCCTTTTTATTATCTTTACTACAGCAGTACACTAATGTACATAACAATTGATCCAGTTTTCAAATTGTTGATCATTTAGGTTGATTTTTTATTTTATCTATAATGAATAAAGCCCCACTGAGCATTCATGTCCAAGTTTATTTGGGGGTCATATATTTTAGTTTCAATTTTATAAATGCCTAGGAATAAAATGTTTGTAACAAGATGCTGTCAAACCAATTTTTAAAATAGTTTTTATGGTTTATTTTGTATCCAACAATCTTTGAAGGATCTGTTGGCTTTACCACCTCACTACTACACCCTGTTGGATAATTTAATACAATATATTTCTTAACATTTTATTTTACATCTCCCATATAACTAATGTATTAGAATATCTTTTCTGTACAAATTTTTGTCATTCATCTATCTTTTCTGTAAAATATCTCAATTCTGGTACATTGTTAAAATTCACAACCTTTGTTTCATATTATTATATTTTATCAGTTCTTTAGTCTGTATAAAATCAATTTACATATCTATCTATAGATATTTTTAGTGCCCATCACAATATATATTTACTGTTTTTAAAATATATTTTAATAAGCAATTTTAATTGTATGAAATATAAGTTTATTGTTTTTTTCTTTTTGGTCAGTCCTGGGGCTTGAACTCTTGGCTTGAATGCTGTCCCTGCACTCTTTAGTTCAAGGCAAGTGCTCTATCACTTGAGCCATGGTGCCACTTCCGGCTTTCTAGTGGTTTATTGGAGATAAGAGTCTCATGGACTTTCCCGCCTGGGCTGGCTTTGAACCGCTATCCTCAGATCTCAGCCTCCTGAGTAGCTAGGATTACAGACAGTGAGCCACCATCACCCGGCAAGTTTATTGTTTTATTCAATGGTCAGTGTGTTTTTTATTTCCCTACTATATAAGCAACTTCTTTGGTTTATTTATTTTTAGCCACAGGGAAACCCATATTTACCTGGAACTCAATATTTAGCATAGGCTAGTCTTGACCTAACGATTTTTCTGCCTCAAGTTCTGGAGTGCTGGGATTATAGACATGTATCACCATGCTCAGTTTATGAGCAATTCTTGAATATGGTAACGTTTCAAAGATACTTTATAGTCTATACTTTTTAGATACTTTTAGTCTATAATGTTGAATTCTAGTTTTATGTCTATGATATTTTTTGCCTTTTCTATGTGGTATAAAGCAGAGCTTAATGCTTAGTTCCTTACAGGTAAGAATGACTTCTTTCATTCTTCAGCTGAAGCCAATGGAAATATTTGTTGAAAGGCAGTTGGTAGAATATGTTTATTTGACACATTTTCCCATATTTTACTTTCATAAATTTTTATATAGTCCTTTATGCTCCGAGGATAATTTTGTGTGATGTTAATTCTTTGAAATCTTGTTTGTTTAATGACCCAACATATGGCATTGACTTGTGAAGTCCCAGTGAGCTATGAGAATAACATTCTTCTTCAATACTGAGTTCTATAAATGTGAATTAGCTATAATTGGTTAACAGTGTTCAATATCACTGTTTATATTTTTCTTATTAGTTCTACCAGCTTTTGAAATAATAATACTAAAATTTCTTTATCATGAATGAATCTATTTTTCCTTTTCCTATTATGTGCATATTTACTATTTGACATCTTTATTTTTTATTACTATTTTAACTACCACAAATAGTTTCTGGTATTGCTCTTTGTCTTGATTTCGGTCCTGTCTGATATTAAAATAACATATAGTTAGTATTGCTTGGTATTTGAAAAAAAATTATTTTACTGATGTCTTGAAATTTCTTTTTTATTGTCTCTTTCTGTACTGGGGTTATGTAACTTTATAGAACATGAATTTATTTCTTGTCCTCTGTAATTTTGGGGCTGTCTTTAAATACTCCGGTCACCAACAAATCATCAGAATCTGGCAGTCTACTCATAGGAAATGGCTAAAAATATAAATTTGTTCTTTATAAGATCATTACATGTATAAAGAGTAGTAGATTTCATGACATTAAATTGGACAATCAGACTTGAAGCTTCAAAATTCTTTCTCATCAAAGCAGCATGTATAACTGAAGTGACACTTAGATTGGTTGGGTGATTCATCTGCATGAGCATTTTCAACTTAAAAGTCTTTTTATTAAATATATCTGACTTTTATGTCCTTGTACTTCTTTTTCCTTAAGCACTGAGCAATGACTCAAAGACAGCCTATAGATTAAATCATTGGATCTATCAGAATATTCTGGGAATGGTATTTTTTAATTTATGTGTGTGTATTTGTATGTTTGTGTGACATAAATTTGTATATTGCCAAAGTCCTTTCCCACTGAGAACAATCTGAAGATTCACTACTATGAAATGCCACAATTTTTACATACATATTCATTCAAATGCAATAGAGAAAGTTATGAAAAGACTGAATGCATGAGAAATATATGTAGTTGACTCCTCTGACTATGTCTTCTTGAAAACTTTTTAGTTTAGTTTAATAAAAATTTGCAGTCAGCATTCACATTTTAGTTATTTTAACACTAACTGTCTCCTGATGTGTCCATTGTAGCTGTAATTTTGTGGGTAACTAAAAATATTTTCCTCATTATATTGAATTTATTGATTAACAAAAATTGTCAGAATTACTGATGTTTATGTAAATATTCATTTAAAAACAAACTTGTTTTTCAGATAGAAAAAAAGAGGATGAGCATCATTTTTATATATTTAAGGAAATATTTATCCTGAATGGCTATTAGGACATTTTGGCTTAGTTTGTTGAAATCTACATCTAATAGCAAGTTAATAGTTCTTCATATACCTACAGCTTAATTCTAATTGGTTAATGAGCAGAACCAGTGGGTCTCCCATAATAAAACAATAAAGCTAGAAAGCTTTAAACTGCAGGTCTCTAATTTTGCCATTAAGAGTTCTCTGTTTTACTGCATATCCAAGGTAAAAATGCACTAAAGATGCTGTAGACTGTGATATAACTTTGTAAAAATAATTCATACAAGTAACTTCAACAAAGATGAGAAGACAATTACACAGAATTTTCAGTCATAAATAAGTAGTTTGAGCGTTAACAATTGTTTTATGTTTGTATGTTTTACAAAATATTTCTGGCACAGAATTATTTCTTTTTTTATTGTGAAAATACTGTACAGAGGGATTACAATTACATGGGCAAGATAATGAATACATTTCTTATCAAGCATTGTAGCCTCCTCCTTTGTTTCCCCTTTCCATACCCCCCCCCACCAAAGATGTAAAGTTTGTTTTTGACATAACGACTTGTACATCTCATTGTTGCAATGGGCTCACCTGTATCCCTATTTAAACGAAATATTCTTATCCTTTAGCTTGTCTCTATCCTGTGTTCACCTAGATCCATCGAACCTACCTTTGAAGAATAGAAAAGAATTAACTTTACAGGTGCTCCTCGCTTGGGTTGAACAGCTGGATGATCCTGTTATTGCACTACTTGAAACTCAAAATTTGATGAGATTTCTTAGAATGGCAGAGTATACAAAAGTTTTATGTGACAAACTATGCACATAAAACATATTACTATCTTTGAGAGTCCCATGTTAATTTTTAAAAATGATAACTAATCAATGACAAAATGTTTTCTTTTTTGAAAGATCTTCTAAAACCAGATTCTAATTTTTTGTTTGGTTTGAATTTACTGTATTTAATTCAGCTTGTATTTCCTCAAGACTAAATTGTAGGAAGAAGTGTGATGTCTAAGAATTTATCCAATGCTTGCAAAAAGTACATGCTTAGGAAGAATTTAAAAGAACTCAAGATATTGTGAAATAGTATTTCATCTATAATTTGTACATTGTTTTATATATTCTTATACATAAACATTTTTTTCAGCTGACATTTCTTACTAACTGTATTTATTTTTTAAAACGTTTTATGAGAGGGATAATAAGCTCCTACTAATAAGGATGTTGTGTACAGAAAGGAAGAGAGGCAGACATGTTGCTCAAAGTTCACCTGAGAAGCTATTTCTTTTCTTTCAGTATTGTCTTTGAGAGGTCCAGGTTGCCAAGATGTTCTCATCAGCAGAGACAAAGAACACACAATGGACATCATTTCTGACAGAAAGTCTTTTCTTAATAAGGCATTTTTTCCTACTGAGACATTTCACTTTCACCTGTTTCATATTTACATTATTTAATATAGAAAATCAGAAATCACTGTTTTTGTGGATATTCATGCCAAGTTTTGTATCCACAAAGGGCAGTCATAAAAACACAAAAATGAAGGCACTGTAGCTCACTGGAAATGTAGCTTTCATTCTTGAATATAGAATAGTGTGAACCTTGGTATTAACTTACTGTGTAATATTTTCAGGAAATAAATATTCTAAATATTTAAAAATGAATAAACAAAGGAGGAGGCTGCAATACTTGATAAGAAATGTACACATTAACCTGCCCATGTAATTGTAACCCCTCTGTACAGTGTGTTCACAAAAAATAAAAATAAAAATTAAAAAAAATAAAAAAATAAAAATGAATTGGAACAACAATAAAATTATATCAAAATAATTGAGTCCAGTATCTTCTCATATTGTGAAGCACAACAAAATATAGAACTGAATAATATTGGCATATGAACCAAAATGCAGAATTAAGAAAAAGTAAGATATTAATAAGTTCTAAATTACAATTCCCTATCATTAAAAAGGTAGGAAATTATCAAAAAGGAGACCCAAAGATATTTTCCTATTATTAACTGTGTTAGTCAACAGGTACTTTAAGAAATCGAATGCATCAATTTTCACTTAATTCTACTCTAAGAAAATGAGAGTTCTTTTTTTGACATGACGTTACAACTTTGGCATGCAGGCGGGGTGGGGGGTAGAGGGAGGGGGGGCAGATGGGAAGGGATGGTAAGGGGAAACAAAGGAGGAGGCAACAATGCTTGATAAGAAATGTACTCATCACTTTGCTCATGTAATTGTAACTCCTCTGTACGGTATTTTCACAATAAAAAAAAATAAAAAGAAAAGAAAAGAAGAGGAGGCAACAATGCTTGATAAGAAATGTACTCATCACTTTGCTCATGTAACTGTAACCCCTTTGTACAGTATTAGCACAATAGAAAAGTAAAATAAAAAAAAAAGAAAAAAAAGAAAAGAAGACTCTGCTTAATTTTATCTTCCCAACAATCTGGTGGTAGAAAGAAGTCAATGCTATTATAGAAATAAACAAACTGTATTCAGAGAGTGAACAAAACTGCTTAAAACCAGATACTGCTGATAAATGCCAAAGGCATAAAAGAAAATAGACCATGAGTCCTCAGTGAATTCCCCTTTCTTCTACTCCTTGTGAAAAGCCCCCCATTTCCAAAACTGTTTCAAAGAGTTCAAAACCATGGAAGCAAAGTTCTCAAAGACCACATATTTTACAAATGTCTTCTAATAAGTTGCTTAGGGACTGGAAATAGGCTTTAGGATAAAAGATGGGAATGTAATTTTTCAAATATTTATTTATATTAATTTTTTTCTGAAACAGGTTACCTAAGTTATCATGTGGGAATTTCGAGCCAAGTTTGGAGGACAATTAAAATGTGACCTTTGAGCAAATGACAGATTTTTATGCCAACCTTTCTCCCAGTTCACTGAGTAAATATTTGCAGCAAAAGATAGATGCAGAATGAAAAACTAGGTTGGATTTATTCTTATGAATCAGTGTAGCACTTTTTATGTTCTGAGTATTGATTATAATTTCTATCAATTTAATTAATTCCACTTGACTTTGAAATATCCTCTAGAGATCCCCAAAATTAGAACTCAGATTGTTAGTCTAACACATCTGAGGATACAATATTAATATTTTAAAATTTTTATAACTTTTCTGTTTGAAAGTTGAAAAATCTATTACTCAGCTGCATGAGTAAAATCCATTATTTCAGTGATTCTCTAAGTATGGTCCCTATCCAGTAATGTCAGCAACATGGTGGGTCTTGTTAACAGCGCCATATTTTGTGCTCACATCAGATAAACGGAGTATCTCTGAGTGTGAGGTTCAGCTACCCATGTTGAACAAGCTGTCCAATGATGGCAACTGAAATCTGAGAACCACTCCAACAAGGCACAGATTCCTGGTGAAGCTTTCTTTAAGCATCAGAAGAAGTCCAAATGAGTTGAGTATGTTCCAAACAATTGATTACCATCACTGGAAAGAGTAGAGATAAGGGTAATAAATGTTAGATTGTTTACAATGTCCATTTTTATAGCCATACAATAGCTAGTTGATAGACAAGATATTTTTGTGTTCCTAGTATTACTGTTTGCTCTGCTTGGAAACAACTGGTTTAAAGGAGTACAATCAGATATATGACACAAGTAGTGGTGCACTCTGTCCTTTTTCTGTCATGGATCACACAGATGATTAAACACAGTTTTTGAAGAGCCACTTTTCTTAAATTTGAAGAGTATCGATTATGAAAAAGAAAGTGTTTTCCAGGAAGACTAAATTTATTCTTTTGTTGCATGATATCATATGTTTGTCCCAAACCAAATAATCAGGAAAGTGTTCTTCCTATGGTTCGTATAAATAATATTTGATTTGTTAGTTATAAACATCTGTACTTGAAAAATAACATTGAATAACAATTTTATTTGTGAAGCTTCTGAGATTAAGAAGATACTCAGAATTTGCAAAAATGGTCATCTGTGACATGTGGTATCATATTCATACCTAAGAATGCAAGTTATAATGCATTAAGTCAGGGTTTGTAATAAATGATTGAGGGGATTTAAATCACATTATAGCTTTAAAGGGTATATGTAACTATATAACCATATATATCAGAGAATAATTGTCCATTTGGATGTTTAAAATTTGTATATAATATAAAGGTAATTTAAAGTGCTATTTGAAATATTTAAAAGATAATTATTTTGTTATTCATTTCATAAAACTTAAATGTAGAGAAACCCATGGACATCTATAAGGCTACCTACTAGACATTTTATCTGTAAAGATGAAAATGGAAAGGGCACTTAAAAGTTACGTTTGGTATTTTCAAAGATAGCAGAGAGTTTTCCTTTGCATACAGCATATCTGTGCTTTTCATATGCTTCAAAGTCTGAACCACCAAAGTTCTCCATTAAAGGCAGCTATTTTCCATGATTTTGATATTAGCTTCGATATTTTTGAAAGAAGTTTTTATCAGAGTGACATGAAGTTATATACATAAATAAATGAGATTTCTGCTATATCCCTACATAGTTTAAAGAAGGAATATATAAATATATATGTGTATATATATTTGTTTATCTTGTATTATAGAACAATAGGCATGATAACTTCTTAAGAAATGCTTTCCTTTACCGTGCTGCCATTTATTTTTTTTCTCCTACTCTGCTTCCTTTCTCCTTTGAATCCAAGATTATAATGGCTGAATGTAAAATAATTGAAACTTCTACAAAAAAAAAAACTGACCTGTGTTCTGATTTGAGATGAGTAAGCATGACTGGAAATAAGTTTCTATTAACAGGTTACAAATTTTTTGCCTTCAGAGAAGATGTAGCTATCTTCTCCGTGCCATGTTATATGGAGGATATGATCACAACTGGTCATGCTATACCAAAGTCTAAATCACAGATTCAATGAAATTTTGTAAAGTGAGGAATGGATACATTTATTTCAAATTTTCTTCCAACTAGGCTGAAAATTCTTTCTGCCTGATTCTAACTTAAGATACTTAATCTTAAATCAAGACCCCAGTGTAACTGATTATGTAAACTTCATGATTAACTAATTGTCAGATATCATTAATCCTCATCTTCTTGCCTGCTACATTTTCCTTTCAGAATAGCACTTTTTTAAAATTTTGGGCATGATTAAAATGCTGTATGACTTAGTACCAAAAGTTTGCAAGCTGGATTACTAGAATAGAAGGGAAAGGGGCATCTCCTATATCCCTCTTACCAAATGAGTGACCTATTAAGTTTAGAACTGGAAATGCAAAGTTAGTGGTAACTAAATAAATGTAACTCCTTAAAGATAATTTTTATAAAAACTAAAAAAAAGTGTAAGCTATTACTATTCCAAACACATGGCAATTTATAAACATGCATGTGTGCATACATGCAGGCCATCAAAATAACAAAGTTAATTGCAGAGCTTGGTAACAAGATATCAATTCTAAAGTCAACTGATGTAAAGTTGTCATCTGTGGATCAGTTTCAGTACTCAAGGAGTTGAATATTTCTAAAGGAATACAAGTCTGAGAGGTACTAAAGTTGAATCTGTGACAATTAGTCCCCTTCTTTCCAAAATGATAACACCCTCCAATTGAGGATTAAATCATAAAATGGGTGAAAAGACTCATGCAGTTGTCCAAACTGAGAAGTGGCGCACACACATTTGCAATCTGATCTCAGTGCAACTATGGACTAAATTTCACATTTCCACTTATTTTAGGACCTCTAATCAAATTATGAGAAAAAATGTATGACAATGAAAACAATTAGCAGTGCCTTGGCACCAGCATAAGTCAAATATTTCAATCTGAATGTGTTGTAATCAAAATCCAATGATAACAAACAACAGACTGCTTAACCATAGAGAAAATTTGTGTGGGATAACCTGGAATAAATGTCTATAAAATGTTTTAAGATGTACAAATAGTTAAAATAGGGGTACAGGTTGACCCATTGCAACAATGAGATATACAAGACACTATGTCGAAAAATGAATTTTACAATTCAGGTTGGGGGGGAATGTAGTTGTGGTGTTGAGATGGGAGGGAAGGGATGGTAGGGGAAAATCAAAGAAGGAGGCAACAATGCTTGATAAGAAATTTACTCATTACCTTGTTCATGTGATTGTAACACCTCTATACAGTATTGTCACAATAAAAAACATTAAAAATGTTTTAAAATGTAAAATAAACCACTGCCACTATAACTAAAAGACAGCAACTGTAAAACAAGAGAGTTTGTATTAAAAAGTTATGGTCTACACTGAGGGCATTGATATCCAGATAAGCTACTTGGAGAGATGAAATCTCTAATGTATCACATAAGTCATAGCAAGGAGCAATCTGTTATAAGGAAGAGGACACTCACAAGACACAGGGTGTGCTAACACCCAGAACTGTGAAAAAGAAATGTAATTTTTTAAATTTAAGCCACTAATTCTATGATACTTTGTTATAATAGCCTATAATAGCCTGATTGAAACATTACATATTTTATCATGCTAGGAGCCGACAGGAGGGGGTCTGAGATTCTATATATCTTCCCTCTAAGGAAGCATAACCCTAATGATACAAACTAAGTAGATCTTTGAATTGCAAAGAGCCTTTTCTTCAAGAAAATTTCAAGGAAATTTAAAGGGCTACAACAGAATCTTAAGAGTTAACACATTATCCTAATTCATTTTTGCTTAAAAATGTAAAATTTATACTGATAGTTTTTAAAAAATGGATATTCAAAGTAATCATTCTCATTTTGTAATGTAACCACTGAAATGGAACATCTGAGCTCATTTGCATATGTTTATTTGAAATTATGAATTTCTAATAAAATCATTCTAAGGGTTTAAAAAAGGAAGCCTTGTGACAAAAAGTCTATATTTGTATTCTTCTGAAAATTTTCAGGAAATTTAATTGAGATCTGAATGTCTTCCAGTTAAATATATATAATATTATTTATCTGTTCTTATTTTAAACTTCAGAAATGGATAGGAATTTTTCCCCACACACAAATATTCTACTACTTAATAGAATATAAAAGTTATCCTAAGTGGTTTATATGTATTGATGAAATATTGTAAGTATCATGCTATTGTGTTCCCCATGAAGTAGACAAACTGGAACCAACTTGTGGGGTCAATAGCTTAAGATCTTCACCGATAAGCTTCAAAATGGAAATGACATGGTAGGCAGTAAAGAATATATAAGCCTCAGAATAACTATTTATAAAGCTACATATCTCCATTTATGACAGTAACGGATAATGGGTAAGAAGTTAAATATGCTAGGTTAAAGGTCATGTTCTGATACTAAATACAGATGTTAAAGATAACCTTGTCTAGCACCTTTCATGAATTCTCATACAGCATCAGCATTCCATCATTTAAATTAGTGTCAAATACGCTGGCTAGATTGTAATGACAAGGACATCTGGTGGTTTTCTGAAACTTTAAGCTGACTATCTTAATTATGAAAGCCTCAAGAGCAAACCTCATTTTTTATTTATCTTTTAAATTGTACAATGCTTGTAGTAAGACTGAACTGGAACATAGGTCATAATTAGTTTATTCATTTATTATTCATTTGTCATTTTATGATTGGCATTTTTCTTATTCATCTTTAATAATATATCATTTATTCATATATATATATATATATATATATATATATATATATATATATATAGTCAGTCATGGGGCTTGAACTCTGGGCACTGTTCCTCAGCTCTTCAGCTCAAGGCTAGCACTCTACCATTTGAGCCACAGCACCAATTCCAGTTTTCTGGTGGTTTATTGGAGATAAGCGTCTCATGGACTTTCCTGCCCAGGATGGCTTTGAACTGCAATCCTCAGATCTCAGCCTTCTGAGTAGCTATGATTACAGGCATGAGCCACCAGTGCCCAGCTTCATAATATTATTTTTGTATATATTTAATGTATACAAAACTATTATTTCTCAAAATTGAGACTGTTACAATGAGTAAAACAACAGAATCTGCCCTCAGAAAGTTTACATTCTAGTGGGATTGGGCAGAAAATAAATAAAAATATACTTTCCTTTCATTACCTGTGATGATTATGTTCTGCAAAATCACTGGTAACTGCTGAGCAATGCTCTTTGGGCAAATTCAGGATTGGGTTCTTCTAGTTGCAACATGAATCTCTCTCTCTCTCTCTCTCTCTCTCTCTCTCTCTCTCTCTCGCTCTCTCTCTCTCGCTCTCTCTCTCTCGCTCTCTCTCTCCATATATATATATATATATGTAGATACATATACACACACACATATATATCCTAGTTATCTCCATATTTTAATTTAAAGAGCTCTCTCTCTCTTTCTCTACACACACACACACACACACACAAATATACACAGTGATTAATCCATTAACCCTAAACTTGTGGAAATGGCACTTAAGTCTTATTGAATAAAGCTTCTCTAAATAATTACCCTTGGAAATATGTCACAGTCTTTTGAACATGGAAATACTGTAGCACTTTGTCATTATGTTAGATCCACTTGGAACATTAAAATCTCAATTCTCTCCCATCATGTGCAAAACATGACAAATAGAGCCCATAAAAAAAAGACAAGCACTGGAATGAGCGTCCAACCTCAGGAATGTGCACACTGGGTGACTGTACATATCCATAGATATCTTCCATAATGTTACAGTTATTAACTTTGGGGTTAGAAATAAATTTTATCAGGTAAGCAAATTTGATATTATGGAAGCTGTGAATACTTGTCTTTTCATTAGAATAGAGAAAGAAAGCCTTATCTGGAAGGAGATTAGAGGATGTGTTTGAGTCGGCATCTATGTGAGAACCTGGAGAGAGATGTGTGGTGGTACCACAGCAAATTGACATTCAGGAAGAAGGGGTAAAAACCACAATGCTATGGCATATTTCAGCATTTCTGAAGTACTTACACAACTATAACCAATGTGTCTGGAGTAGCATGGGAGGCAGGAATAAGAAGAATAAGTTGAAGAATTGCTCAATACCCAAACAACATCAACTTTAACTGAAATGGTAAGCCATAGGGAAACTTGGGCTATATATGTAAAAGGACACCATAAGAGCTTTGTCCTAATATGTCAACTAAGTTGAAAATTAACTGTGGAAGTTCTTTTCCTATAGAAGCACTACAACAACAGGATATAGAAATGCACTGGGATGAACCATGCCAGAGGTGATGGTAGTTTTGTTTAGCTTTGCAGTGTCAATGATGGTCAACAGGAAGCATGTAAAACACTAGGTCAGTAGAATAGCTAGAAGGTCTCTGGTTGGTTTCTTATGGGATATGAGAGATAGAGAGGATTATGAGTTTAGTTGTTATACTTGAAGAGAACTACAAAGGTGGATATTGGATTTATTAACATGCAAATGCCTGGAGGTATAGCTGGAGTTTGGGGTTAGATGAGAGTTCAGTCAGGAATGTGTGTGTGTGTATCAGATTGCAATATTTTATTATATAAATCTGAGGGAGATGTGGATTAGAGCACAGAGATACACTAGGAATTCAGTAGGACAAAGTATAAGTATGCATTGAATTAGTAAAGGCCTTCATTGATGAGGACTTTACTTGCATAGTGTTCATTGTGTTTAGTCATTGCAAAGTCATGCCAAACATTTTAATTTGGATGTACTTTTATGTAGAAAAAGAGAGAAGGGTTTGTGTGAGTATAAAGACACTGCCTTCTTATCAGACAAATGGAGTTTGAATTCTGCTCTGCCACTAGGTGATTCAGGTTGACTAGGATGTTCAAGTTAACACACACACACACACACACACACACACACACACACACACACACACACACTAAATAAAACAAAAACAAATAACAGATAAACATTGCTTAGCAGGGACATAATGAATGGAAGGTTTATATTTCTATGTGAATTCTGATGACCAAGAAAAATCATAGTATTACATTTTACATATTCTGATGAATGATTTCTCCAAGACACTAAATCAAATATGTTTTCATTTGCTCAGAATGCTGGGAAATTCTGGCTTATAGGGATTCATCACTGGGCTTGTGAGCACTTCTTCATATTGTTAACAGTGTAGAGACAGAAGGACCATATTTTTTCAGCAGGCATTTAATATATAACTTGATTATTAATTCAACCAAATTGTGGGTGATGCATATTATCTTTCTAAATAGATTTAAAAGCATATATATATATATATATACACACACACACACACACACATATATATATATATATATATATATATATGAAAGAAGCATTGGGGTGGAAAATAGTACAATAACAAATCTTATTATAAGAAAGAATATTTGAAATAACTTGCCAGGAGGGTAATGACCTCAATTAAATTTCATTGGAAATAATAATTGGTGATTTTAATAAAGGAAACCTATTGCAAATTGCATATTTGATAATGTAATATTTTGGTATTTCTTATTTCCCTCTGGCTTGCATTTATATTAAATAAAAATCTGTGAGATAGTCAAGTAAGATCTATCATTTAAAATGATTTTCTTTATATTTAAATATATTTAAGTAGTTTTAAATTTAAGACATGAAAGGAAGAAAAATATTTAAAATCCCCATGTAGTTTTTTTATCAGTGAGGGAGAAGTAGACTGCAAAAATGTTTAATGAACAACAAAGTTACATAATTCTAAAGGAGAAGATTTTTTGTAAACACAGTAATTGGAAATATTTTACTGATATAAACATTTTTTGAGTCACTAGGAAATTTCAAATTCAATATGAATTTGGTAACAATATATTGAATCTACTTTTTTGGGGGGGGAGGGGTCAGGCCTGGGCACTGTCCTTCAGCACTTCAGCTCAAAGCAAGCGCTCTACCACTTGAGCCACAAAACCACTTCCTGTTTTCTGGTGGTTTATTGGAGATAAGAGTCTCACAGAATTTTCTGCCCAGACTGGCTTTGAATCATAATCCTCAGATCTCAGCCTCCTATGTAGTGTATTGAATATACATTTGATTCCCATTATTTTTTCTGAGACACTCTTTTGGAAAGCAATTATTTTATAGTAGTCACATTTATTTTTACTTTTGGCTTTTCCCTTTGGGGAATTACTAAGGTTTGAACTCAGGATGTTATGCTTTCTTGGTGGGAACTATACTACTTGAGCCACACATTCTGTCTTTTTGCCTTAGTTTAGATTATAGGCAAAGAGCAAAGCCCTAGTCAGTTCTTTTAAACTTTATTACACTAGAAGTACTTACAGCTTTTGGTATTAGGCACTAAGCTTAGCATCTTGAGCTTGGCAGGGACTCTTGTAGTTAGGTCTGATTCCCAAGCCTCTTGTTTTTAATTTGTTTCTCAGGTAGGATTTCATACTACATTGCCTGTGCTGCCCTCAGACCCTAGATCCTCCTGACTCAGCCTCCTGAGCATTTGAGATTACAGGACAGCACCAACACTTACAACTCACATCTTTGAGTTTATGTAACTCTTCAATTTACCCCAAAAAGCTTTATTTGTCAGTATTACAAACCGAACACTTCCCTATGAAATGATGTTGAAATATATAGAGTTGCTGGATGAAGTTAAATGTTAACTCTACATTAAATTCAGAAATAGCAAAACCCAGCATTTTGATGTCTATATTATTTAAGCTTCTGAAATCTTTTCTACTCTTGTTCCTTTTTGCAGGAATCTGTTATCCAGGTGGGCTTGGAGTAGAATAGGCAACAATCAAATATGTTTGATGGGGTCAGGAGACATGTTAATGCCATAGTATGAAAGCACCAAATGTGCTCATAGCCCAGTTATTAAACATTTTCACAGTTGCTGACATTCACTAATGTATTTCAAGTGGGAGTTATGCTGACACATTTTTTCTACATTGAATTGTATATTCTTTGTATGGTTGAGATTTTAACAAGTGTATTTCAAAGAACTGCATTACAAAATTCCTCACCGTAATATCCCTATATTTTCGAATAGGGTTTTTTATACGTTTCATATGTCAGTATTAACAAAGTGAACATGAAACATAGCAAACATACACTCTTAAGACACTCAGCTTCCTGGTGGTTCATCTCTGGACCCAAGACACACTCTAATTTGCCAATTCCTTCTTTAACATGACATGCAAACTGACTATGTTTTGTTTTTCATTGTGTATGTGTATGTGTTTGTGTGTATGTGTTTTCATTTCCTCTGGCAAACATAGAATTAGTAGAAAACCTGCTTTGTTTTGTATTCTAGACAGGGTGAAGTTATTTTGGCTGTTTCAGGCTTTGGCAACTTTAGTGGTCATATCTCACTATGGGTCTATGGAAACTGTGGTCATGTGTAGGGGCTTTAGTGTAATCTCCAGAGAACTTAATGATCAAACTTCCTGCTAGCTGGATCTTTCAGAGTTGCATTGGTTGTGACCACAGGAACCAGTCAACAGAACTAAAAGTGTTGGAAGATCAGTTAAGAGCAACTTGAATTTCTCTCCTGAGAGTTTTCTAGTATATGCACCACCTGTTCAGAATGGCATTAATAGAAATATCTGAAAACCACACCATTATATCCCACTTTGATAAAGAAAAATCTCTGGATATAGAGATCCTGCTTCTGTAAGTTAGGCATTGAATAGGTACTGGAGTAACTCAGCCTCCTGTGGAACTTTAAAGAGAACTTTAAAGAATTGTTACTCACAATATACATTATTTTATTTCCAGGAAAACAATAATTTTTGGCTGCTAAAAAATGAAATACAAAGTAGAAGACTTTTTTGCAATGAAATATATTCCAATTATGAAATGGCTTCTTTGCAAGACCTAGTCTATATAACTCCTGTTGCCAAACACACACACAGACACACATAGAAACAACAACAATAACAACAACAACAAAAACCCACATCATAGCCAAGGTTTAGTATAGACCATTGATTTTCAAATGATGAGTCTTTACCCCATTTGATGTTTGACAGTGTTTGGCAGCATTTTTGGTTTTCAAAAGTGAGAATCTGTTCTTGGTACCCAGGAGGTCAATACCTAAACTATTATTACCATCTTATAATGCACAGAAAATTATTTTACAACAAATACCTCCCCCAAATGGCAACAGTTTTGAGATTAAGAAACCCATTCAGAGCTAAACCACTAGAAAACCGGAAGTGGCGCAGTGACTCAAGCAGTGGAGCGCTCACCTTGTGCTGAAGAGCTGAGGGACAGCACCCAAGCCCAGAGTTCAAGCCCCACGACCGACAAAAAGAAAAGAAACCCATTCAAAGACACTTGCATCTCTTGAAAGATGTGTTGACTTGCCTCGTACTAAACCAGCTTCAGGTGGAAATCAGCAGACAAGGGTAATCTTAGAAATCCCCTCGAGAATGGCTTGGATCCTTTTCTGTTTAATCATTGTTCATTAACAAGGCATCTTTTTGTCAGAATTACTGTCTAGTTCAATGGCTTATTGCTACATAACTGATGGTAATGGCTTTGTATTTTCCCCTAGATTGTCGTGGTGAGTCCTGTTATTTCTATCTCACTATTCTTGCTCCAAGTCCACACTGTGGCCTTGTGTCTTTCATCTGGCTTTTGTGATAAGGCCTTACTCATCCCTCAGTTTCCTTTCACCTTCTTACACGTGTCAAAACAGTCTTGTAAACACGTACGATTGTGTCGTAGTTGGTATGCTTTAAATGACTGTCTCTTGCTTTTATCATTAATCATGATAAAAACAAATAGTAAGTCATCGCCTTTATCATGAGGTGACAAACCCAGGAAACCTCATATCCCTTTTGACTGTTCCAGGCTTATCTTTGTTTCCTTTGGTCAAACAGGCCTCACTCCATCAGACACTGAGTTTCTTAGAGTTCTCTGCATAGGTCATGGTGACTCTCACTTAGGCTACTTATTTCAACTTGCTTGCATGTTTGAAGGCTTTTTTTCCCTTTCAGGCTTGTCAGATCTAATTCCTACCTCCTTTCCTGCCACTTCCCAGATGGCAGTAATCTTCCCAAATGGAGAACTTCAGGATCTCTTGTCTTTCTATCCCTGAACTTCCCAAATTGTTTGGTGAAAAGAATCTCTTTTGTGTGTCTCTGGGTTATCTGAAGTTGTGAACTAAATCCTGTTCTTTTCTGTACATTGTTCGTAATTTGTCATAGATAAAAGAAGTATCTCAATGAGATTCTGAGGGTGATTATGTTTTTGTCTGTGAAGATGTGTGCATATTACTCAAAAAAGTAGTTGATTTTGGTATTCAATTATATCTACCAAAGATATGGTAGGAGGAATGAGCTGGTAATAAAAGACAGACTTTATTACCAGTTCCCAAAATAGGTAGCCAACAGGTATTTTAAGGGTAAAGGTGACTGACAGTCCCACTTGAAAAATGAAACTACAAAGATACTCAGTTTTCCCTGCTATCTGCTAGGCAGGTATTTAATTAGCAAATGGAGAAAAATTATCTGTGGTTTAGAACACAACTACACTTCTTTTCCTAAATAAACTCAACCTTCTCTAGCGAATTCCACTATCTTTCCTAAAACCCACTAGTGGAGGAAGGAAAAAATAGCTACATTAGCTTTATGGGCTGGACTACTATTTTATAAGACATTATTCTCAGAGGCCTCACATTTACCTCAAGGAATAAAATCACCCCAGTATTGAGGAGAGAGAAAAGTGAGAAAATGGCCAGTAGATGTATTTCAAGGTGCAGGAATTGGTAAGCTGACTTAAGGAAAATTGTAAACTAAAGAGCAACCAGGTCCATTCAAGATTTGCTGTCCTAGAGCCTGAATGCAGATCCTTAGCAGGGTTCTACAGAAGTTCCTTTGCTATAGGAGTATTTCTGTCAGCGCTTACTTTGCCTGGGAAAGCAGTTTCTAATCTGCATTTAGCACTAAAGCTATTGCTTTACCTTTAAGTACAATCGTTGACCCTAATGACTATCTAATTGACAGCAAAGTGGTTCAGTGAAGCCATCCTCTTCCTACCTGGAGAGAAACATGTGCAAATGATTGAGTGGGATCTTAGCAGCTGCATTAGCTTGTGGTTTCCTTAACTGCCTCAGGCTTAACTTGCCAGGGTTCTCACCTTCAGGCCTGAGACATTCAAAACTGACAGCACATCTCTGCTGCACTAGGTCAGTAGCAATGCTTGCTGGACATTTTTTTTTTTCATTTCTGAATTTCAGGTTGACTTAGGAGATGGTTATATAGAGATAATGTCTCTGTAGAAAAAGCCCTGTTTGGTTTCATGGTTTGGAATTTGCAACAAAAATGTTTTAACTAAGAAAAAAAAACAATGTTTCTCCATTCATTTCCTTTTCCAACAAAAAAAAATACATTGAAATATATTTTGTGCAGCAACAACTGAATTCTCCCAAGCATAGTCTTTAAAATAAGTAATATAGATGATTGTTTTGGAAATATATATTTGAGATGTTATTTTCCTTTCATAATCATGAATGTATTATAGATACAGGGTAGTCTAACATTCATTGTGATTTTAGCTTAACATTGGAAAATTATTTTATTTCAACTGAAATAAAGTTTGAAACCAGTGGGACTTGAGTTTCAGTCTTGCTTGGCCTATTGTCAGCTTTGGAATATTGCTAGACATATTAGCAGTGTTTTTCAAGTCTAAAGTCGTCCTAATAGTATCTATCTAGTGGGATTAAAAATAAGCAATGTGATGAAAAATAGCATTTATTTCAATTCATAGTATGCAATATAGTCTAAAAGCTGATAATATATAAATATATCATTATAGACATTTAAATATAATTTCAATATTCAGCTATTTTTTCCAATCATATAGGCATCAAATAATTCAATGCACTTAAGGCTTCTCTGTAATTTTAGAAACAAGTTGATATATATATATATATATATATATATACATATGATATATAATATATACACATATGATATAGTATATAGTACCATTTATTATTACCTTCAAATTGCTTATAATTGCTTCTATCTCTATTCTTTCTTGGCTTTTACAACTAATAAACCCTACTATCTCTCTTTCCTGTGGTGCTCTCTTTCAATTTGACCTAAAGAGAAGGACAAATCTGTTAGGCTTCTGATTTTGCACTCTGATTATAGGTTTCTCCATATCTGAGAAGCAAATGAGAAAAGATTGTTCTCTCTCTGATTCCTCTTAAGGAGAAGACCTTTCATAATTGGAACAAACTTGTCTGCACTTGGCCATCTTCGCATAATGGTTGCATGTTTGTTTTAATATTATCATTCTGGGGAAAAAAATTAAGCTCACCCCAAGCACCCCTTCCAACTTCACCCTAGTATGTTATAAACACATTTACTGATATTTAATCTTCTACAAACTAAAATAAAGATAGAGGTTTCTATTCAGCATCATAAATTATATTTTAATATGGAAAAAATCTCAAACATTTTCCCAGATGAGAAACGAGGAACTCTTTCAAGTGTCAGTAGTTCTTAGCCAAAGTTTGCCATACTAATTTCTCTATCTTCTTTCTTTTTTAATTGATTAATTTATTAATTAATATATTTTTCTGAAGCATCTTAACCCAAGTTGTGGACATCTTTTCAGTTTACTCTGACTGCTACTCTTACAGAGATTTCTTATATAATTTATATTCTTGATACACACACAGACACACACACACACAGAAACACACACACACAGACACACACACACACAGACACACACACACAGACACAGACACACACACATACCAGAGTCCAGTTCATGCTAGGCAAGCATAACGATGGAGTTACACCAGCCTGTTTCGTATTTTCTAATAGATAGGTCATCTTCAATTTTCTTAATCATCCTAAAATTGTCTTTTAACAATTTATGTGTGTTCATCATGATCCCAGTGAGGCTCAGAAAATGCCTTTTCTTGTTAAATTTATTAAATTCCTTTTAATCTAGAGCAATCCTGCACCTTTCTCATTTTTTTCCTATGCCATTACCTTGTTGAAGAAGCCATCCCAGTTAATTAACAAGCTTTCACACATCTCAAACTTGTGCTTATTTCTTACTATGTTTTGGAACTTGTTTCTCACTCCCTTTTACTTTTTTACATGGGGTTGAACATAAGGTTAGCATTTTCATCAAGAGTAGCTCTCAAGTTTGAAAAGATAAAAGTGTTTGAGGCAAGGACAGCATTGGTCATCTGTGAGTAAAATTCATGTTTTTTGGGTTATAACCAATAATAATTAAATGTGTCACAATCAGCAATGGGAAACTTATATGTAGATATACACATAAGTAAAATATTTCTTATTTCTTTCTTTGGAGGAATAAATTGGCTTTTATTATCATCCATGCCTTATTTTGAAAAGAAAAAGACCAAACATTCCATATGATTCATTTACCTATTTATTCATGCATCGAATAGTATATATTTTAATTTTACTTGGTTCAGGAAGTGTTTTAACTGCTAAAAATTAAAAGACAAATATATTTGATCCTCAGCAATAGGGAAATGACACCCATAAGACCTTGAAGTCTATTATTAGTAGTGGTAGTGTATAGTTGTAAAAAGGAGTGACTATTTAACAAAGCAATTTATGAATATAATGCACTTTTTAAATTTTGTGGTATATATATCACATTCTTGACTGAATTCTCCCCCCAGCCCAGCCCAACTTCTCTTTATTCTTCTCCCCTCCCTTTCTCTTACTCTCTATGTTTCTCTACCCCTTACCTTATCTCTTGTAAGTACTAGTTTCCTGGTGCTTATTTTATTGGAGCCCATTCTTATGGAACTTGTTTCTCAGAAACCAACTGAACTAGGGCTAAATGCTGCCTTGTTCTTATAACATTTTGAAAAAAAATCATAGTTTATTTACATTTCTGACAGCACGATTTTAAAGTAAACATGATGCTTAAATAATCATTATGACATAAAAAGTAAAATAAAAATAGCTTTCTAGGCTTAGTTGAATGAAAAGTATCTCTAGAATTTCTCATGATCTTTGACATAATGCATATTAGTTGGATATATCATTGAATAATTATACTTATTTTTCTTAATATAGAGCATTGCATAGAATTACTCTATGAAGTTATAAGAGATTTATAATCTAACATTTTGAATAATTAAGTTCATTTTATATATACACACTACAAAAAATAGTTAATTCCACTACACATTAATTTACAGAGGAGTATAAGGAAGGAAGAAAGTCATTAGCCTTAATGGATTTCAACTTACTATCTCAAACATAAGCCAGTACATTGGAAATTCTATAACAAAGGAAATTTTCAAATTGTTCAATCTAAAATATAATACAATGTATACAAAATAAAACTTCTGAATGAAGAGAATTGGAGAGTGCAGTCAAAAATTTAATGTATGTCCTATAAATTTAAGAACAAAGGAAATGAGTGGGTTTGGAGGGGTGAGAGTATTGAAAGTAGTGACACTGATCAAGATGCCTTGTATTCATAAACTTTTTGTTGAAACCCCAAATGTACACCTATATAAATGATGAAATAAAGCAAAAAATAAAAATAAAACCTCTGAAATACGATGTACCTGTTTTGTAGTACAGAAGGAAGAACTCAGCATTTCAAACAATAAGCAAAAACTTTCTAGAAGAGTTGGAATACACTCTTGTTGAAGAATAGATAGACATTCAAGGTCACAAATAATCCAAGTTCTTCAAAATCTTATGAGTTTCTTAAGTAGTAGAGGATGTCATAATTTTACTGGACCACTGGGATAGGTAAATTCTGAATAATGAGACTATATAACTTGGCATTTGGGGATCTTTCATTGAAAGCACTCAGCAGTTTCTAACATTGAAGGAATGAGGCCATTAAAGCCTTTGAAAAAGGGGGTCAGATGTCTAAACTAATAGGTTTGGAGAACACAGCCAATTGCAGTTTGAAAACAACAATGACAAAATCAGCATGGAAAAGATCTGTACCTTAGTGCAGAAATGGTCTCAATGGGTGGCTCCAGCCTTACTCTTCTGGGTTATTCCCTGAAGGATTGGCAAACCAATGGTAAACGGCTTCAGGTGGCAACACCTGCTAGGTAACACCTGATAATGTCTTAGCATCCACGTCTTCAAGATGCTTGTTACTTTCATGCATCTATACAGCTTTGCCTTGATGGCGAAATAAACATCCAGGATTTCTGTACATAACATTAGATGACCTGCTGTATGATTTTCCCATTTGAGGAAGAAATTAGAAATTCATATGCAGCAGAGAGTCTACTGACCTGAACCTTAACACCTGACAGAGTGATTGGCATCTGAGCTGTGCCATTGCCAGCATTCCAAAGCGACTCCTTCGTGATGTATCCAGTCCTTTTCATTGCTATTGGGATTCTTTTCAGTGCCGCTTATTTGTTAAAAGGGTATCAATCCAACATCATGAAGGCTAAACATTGAACAAAAAACAGGATTGCTGCACTTCTGCAATCCATGTACTGTCAGTTTTTACCTTTGATTAAAAGAATTTAAGCCTAGAAATGTAGGAATCCAGAAATCATTAAATTTTTGGGACAGTACTCAGATGAATATGGTTTAGTAAAGAGGACAAGAATAACAAGCAAACCATAGGAAATGTATTAAAGGCTTAGGAGAAAGAAAAAAATCTAGAAAAATATAGTTAAGCATTGAGATTAAAGTTACAACTATATATAAGACATACAGACAGCAAGAGAGAAACCATTTGCAAAGGAAAATATAAATTATAGAACATAAAGCCTTTGTTAAAAGTTTAATGAAGGCAGAAATACTAGGAATTGGTAAGCAAAAACACAAATAATCAAAATCATTGCTTTTTTGTGAAGTGATTTAAATGTTCCTCACTGTTTGCATGGAGCCTTATTTAAATTTTCTGCCATGAAATTTTATTAAATGAAACCTACAAGGCATTGGGGAAAGTAGAAAATCAGAATAACAAAGTACAGTTTTTGTGCATTTTCAAATCTACACACTAAAAATCCTGTTTGTCAGAGGAAAATCATATATATATAAATAAGACATATAACATATGTAAGATATTATATATATTTTAAATCTAACCTTTAATTCGAATTGATCTTTATTATGAAAGTAGCTCTTTGTCAAAGCTGAGGGATTTTCATGGTACTTCTTTAACTAATAATTTAAAAGGTTTTCCAATTGAGATATAATATATAAAACATAATTTACTATTTTAACAATTTTGAAGTGTACACATCAATGGTGTTAAACAATTTATATACTATTATACATTTATCACCTACATCCATTTCCTCACTTTATTATCCAATATCAATATATGTTTTTAGTACTAACATAATTATTTTGACATGTGTAGAGTGGTTAATACCATTTTGGTTTCCCAAGGTTTCTTGGTTTTGTTGATCTATCAAAGAACCAAATTTTCATTTGTTCACCTAAATGTTTTCTACTGCCTTTGGTTCCCCATTTATCTCTTACTAGTCTTAATTTCCTTTTGTTATTTTCAGATTTTATTTGTTAATCTTGTTTTTTTTCCTTACATTATAAAGATAGAATTGATATCATTTTAGAATTGAGATCTTTATTGTTTTATGTTTCTGAAGTTATAGCGCCACTCCTGAGTTCTCCAGGTCCCACAAATTTTGATATCTTATGTTTTCATTTTTTTTTTCTCTGAAGATTTTCTACATTGATCTCTAATGTCTTTTGCCATATGTTGAATAAAAGCATTCTGTTTATTTTTCACAAATTCAGCAACTGTCCAGTTTTAGTCTGGCATTGAAATTTAACTTTTCTCATACCATCAGAGATGATACTCTGTATAATAAATATATTATATAACATATGGAAAACTAATATGTACCTAACTTATGGTCTATCTGGAAAAAAATTCAGTTACACTTTAGAAGAATATGTTGTTGGATATTGAGCACTGGTTTTATTGGCCATTATACTCTTTCTCTTGAGAAGTAACTGTGTAATTTCTTTTACCATTTATTAATTGGATTATTGAATCTTTGAGGATTTTATTTAAGCATCTTGTATATTTCATTATTAGAATCTTGTCAGATATACAATACAGCATCTTCTGAATATGTCTATTGGCTCTATCTGGTTTTATTGTTTATAACCTATATTTCCTCATTTATCTTTGTGTGGTCATTTTTTTCACTATTGAGAATGGGAATGGAAATCAATTAATTCACAATTACTATCCAAATTGTATTTTCTTTCCATTCTGTCAGGGATTTTATATCTTTTACTTATTGATTAGGGGTGGAATATATTGAGATTTTTCCGGGGCAACTAATGTTAAAGAGTACTTCAATCAGAAGACTAAAGTGTAGAAAGATGCCTAAACAGGAACAAGAATATTATGCTCAGAAAATTTTAGGTGGTTCACTATAACTTTGCTGCATTTCACATATGGAGAAGAATGAAGAAATGTGTAGTTACACAGGATTTTTGTTTGGTTTTAGCTTTAATGGATACTTATTAGGAGAAGGAGCCCCTCCAGGAGGGATTTGCATAGAGTATCATGTGTCACAAGTCTGTTTTATAGATACAATTTAGTGGAGTGAAGGAAGGCTGGGGTATAGAAACCTAGCTCAGAGACTATGCAATCAAAGAAACAGAATCAGCACTAGAACAGAAAGGAGGTATTAAGTGTGATATATGATCATTTTCTCATTGATCCATTTCACTGTAAGGGCCTGAAAGTCAAAAGCCAATTCTGTAATATCAATATCTTACACATAAACAAAATGAAACAAAGAAACAAAAAATGAACAAAAAGTGCTTAACATGAACTGAAGGAAATAGGTTTGAAATGTGTTAGTTTGAAATGTGAATACCTAAGAGTAAAGTTGAAGAAAGTCTTAGGAAATAAAAAAGGAACTTTCTATTGGAATAATGGATGTTATTTCATAAGGAAAATATACTAAAACTTTGGTAAAACCATGCTAGGAAAAATCCCACTCAAACTGGTATACAGTAATGAATACAATGTAATTTTTATTATCTTGGAAAAGAAGACTTCTGAGACTGAACAATTAATTGTTCAAGGTAGGAGGGAAAATAAAGTTCCCATTACTTAGATCAACTATGATAATAAAAATAATCCATTTGGAAGAAGACCTACTGGTCAAAGCAATTCATCAGATAATTCTCCATAACTTGATGACTTTATCCAAGGTCTTTTCTATCCCTTCAGGCAGAGTAAAAAACCATTTGGAAACATTTCATGGAAGAGTAACACAAACAATTAAGGTGTAATATGGCTAAATGACAGTGTAAAACCACTTAGAAGTCTTAATTGAAATGAGAACACTTCTAGGACTGGCTTGAGGTTGTAGAAGAACTACTTAGATTAATGTGAGTAAAATAAGAGATAATGGCATGAAATTAAGTAAATTATGCTGACCCTAGAGTTTGTGGATCACCAAACATACAAATGGGCAGCTTTAAAAATCACTATTGTTTTAAGTATAAGCATAGACTACCAAATGATCCAAAGGAAAATTCTTTAAAATGTAAAATAATGGGTCGTTTTGAATATTTAATGAGTATTCCTTCAAGTGACATGAGACAGAAGCATTCATGATCTGAATATGAATATTTTCTTTATAGTTCAGGACTTAAATGAAGTCAAATCATTGGGATGATAGTTTGAAATGTTTAGGAAATTAAGTTTTACTAGCAACTTTGAGTCACAAATGTGCCTCAAATCATCCATTACAGAAGAAAGAAATCAAAGCAAAACAAGGTACTAAACAGATGGAATAGTGTGCAATGAACATTTAAATTTAGGGTTTCTAATGTTTCTCATTAACTTGTCCACTTCCTCCTCTCATTTAGCAATCATTACATAATAGACTAACCTGAGAACTGTCATAAAGTAAACAAGAAGCAAATCTAAAATATTCCTCTGTAGAAAGAAATTAGAAACACTATGTACAGGGCTAATGGGTAAGTTATTTGTAATTTATATGAATAATTTTGAAAGCATTAGTGATGGTATCTTATATCTGTGTATGTGTATATGTTTCTAAGTAAAGATACACTATAAGAACTTAACAGGGGTTGATTATAGACTTAGGTTGTGAAGAGTTAATTTAGACAAAACCTACCTAATTGTTCTTACCCTCCTTTCTACAATCACAGAGCCTACTTTCTACCATCTAAGTAGAGATATACAGGAAAAACAAAATATCACTAAGCAAGTATTGCAAGTAGATAGATCAGCAAGAATGTTAATGTCCTAGAGCTAGCTCCATATATAGCATCTGAACTTCTGACTTGCTCTCCTGTTAAACTGCAACAATACATCTAAGTTTCTTACCTCCTGCCCCAAAGGCTTTCTGCTTATAAGAACGTGATATACATACTGAGACCAATTTCTCCTTTATTTCCTTCAAAAAATACAAACAAATGCACAGATACCAAGCATCTGTGAGAAACCAGAAAATGACAAAAAAAAATACAGTGTTTAACCACAAAAAAAAATGCCTTTGGAGTAAAGAGCAACAATAAAAGAATTAGAAGAAAATTTGAAAGATAATGCATTCTTGTCAAAAACTGAGGTTTTACCCCACTTGTATTGACTAGTCTGCCAGCTTCCTGGGAGCTGGCAAAGATAAGAGTTCTTTGGGTCAGAGACAGAAAACAATTTACTCCTTCCAGCAATTGTTCTAGACAGAGTATCAGCACTTTCCCACCAATGCCTTAAGCCCCAATCTCCAGAGATGATACTAAAAGGGCCAACTTATACCTGTTCATACAGTGTTTTGAATTAGAGGAAAGGAACTCTAATCTTAAGAAAATCGTATATCAAACCCAGTCTGGGCAGGAAAGTCTGTGAGACTTATATCTATTTACAAGAAGCTGAAAATGGTACTGTGGCCAAGTGGTAGAGCCTTAGCATTAAACACAAAGAGTCTCAGAGACAATGCTCAGGATACTCAGGACAAAAGTTCAAGCCCCATGACAATTAAAAAAAAAAAGAAAAACAAACAAACAAGAACATTGTATAATGGGCTTTAAGTCTACTTGACATTCACCAATGTTACATTTGTTAGGCTCGACAGAAAACACAATTGTCCAGTTTCACAGAAAGACTCTTCTTCCAGAGTTTTTCTTCTTTTAAAAAAAAAATCTCAGATAAAATAATACAGACTAAAGGAAACTCATATCTTGTAAAATGTGTGTTATGAAAATTACCTTTATATACTGTGTAAGCTAAAGGAAATTTGAAAAGCTAGTATATGAACAAACTAAAAAGAGATGTTATCTATGAAAAGCTGAAAATTAGAAAAAGAAAACATTTTTCAAACTTAAAATTATATTTAATAAACTGTAAAAATGTAATACAAAAGCAAAAGGAGGACTTACACAGAATAAGAAGAAAGATGAGATCAAGAGGAAGTTGAAAGAAATGCTTGAAGATAAATCAATAGATACAGCTCCACTAATATAAACTCCACACAGACATTCTAGAGACAACAGACAAAAAAGCTATCAAAAATAATATTGGAATGCTTGGCACCAGTATAAGAAAAATATATGTTTTCAAATTTTCTTGGTAACTAAATAGAATAAATATTTCCCAAGTAAAATTCCCAACAGTGCAATTTCATAATATTAAGAAAAGTGTGGGAAATGGGAATTCTTAAAGTGTCTGGATGTTTTTGGAAGAGAAGGTATTCAAATAGTCTTGCTTCAAACTTGCAATTCGAAAATCGTATCACTGGGTTTCAAGAATAATGGAAACACAAAAAATGAGAATCAAAAAGATAATACAGTAGTCACAAAGTCTATCTGAAAGAAACAACACACCTGTATACTGTTGAAATTAATAGATGCATGATGACTACATAATATGTCAATACTATGTGGTGCAAATAAGGGAAAAGTAATTTTAAATACCTTAATGAGAGTCTATTTTCTTAGAATTGTGGGAAGTTCATATGTCTTTACATAGAAAAGGCAATTTTATGATAGCCCTTCAGTTGGTTCTACTGCAAAAAGTATTCTTAAATATTTCTCTAAATACATGCTAGTATTTTTAAAAATATATTCTTTGGTTTATAAAATATATGACTATAGGAATACAAAAACACAATTACCAAACTAGCATGTAGCTCAAGTTTGTAATCCTATGTCTTTGAGAGGAGGAGAACCATGCATAGAAGTTCAAGGGCAGCTGACCCAGAAAGAAATTGATGAGGCTTGCTCTCTACTGATGGCCAGGTGCCATAGCATTTGCCTCACCACAGTGACATATGGAAGAGAGGACAGGCCATTAAAACATAGAAGGACTCTACCTGACTAAAATGTTAGGAGACTTTGAATTCAGTATTCAATCAGTTGGTCTGTCTGTCTGCCTGTCTGTGTGTCTCTCTGTCTCTATCATCTATGTATATATGTATGTATGAATGTATGCATGCATGTATGTATGTATCTATCTATCTATCTACAAAACAAAACAAAAATCATAATTTATCTCTATAAGCATAGTTTTAACTAGGGAAGTGGAAATGTTAAGGATATTATTAAATGCCCAGCAGTAAACACTAAAAGAAATTAAAATAATATTAAAAAATAAGGAGGTAGAAAGAAGGAAAGGAAATTATTTTCCTCTTATCCTCAAGTAGAAACATGATATATAGTGAACAATATTAATGAATGGAGAAATTACCTAGAGATGCGGATATAACTACCAGAGGAACTGAAAAGAAAAAAGAATAGTTAAAAGTAGTTAGTTACCTCTGAGAAGCAGCACTGGAGATGGGTAAGGATGCAATGGGGACTTTATTTTTCATTATATTTCTGCACGACCATGATTAAAATGCCTATGTATAACAATACATTAGCAATGTAAAATTATTCATTTTTGTATGAAAAATTTAAAAGACAAGGAATCTTAATTATTGCATATCCCTTATGGTAATAGAATGAGGTCATGCCTTAAAGTTTAGCTTGATAAAAGCTTAGACAATTTTATCTCTACATTTATTTTTTCACTTGAGTATCATTATTATTTATCTTACGTCAATGAACATATAGATGTTTGGAATATGCGATCTATATGTTCTGAATAGAGGATATATTTCTTAAGAGAGTACTTTGGAATTGGTTGTCTCTTCAGTATCAAAGATTGGTTCTTTAACCTCAAATTTGTGAGACATGTATTGTACCCCATGAACTATATGCCCAATCCGTGTCAAGATGTTACTTTGGAGACTGTGTCTCACTACCTTGTCTCATGGAATAGTCTCAAAATTATGATCCTCCTTCGTCTACCTCACAAGTAGGTGAGATTACAAAGTGTACCACTATGCCCGGGTTCATATTGATTTTCAATGCTTTAATTTATTATAATTTAAACTTATTTTATAAGGATTTACTTAGAAGAGAAAAAGGCATAATCTGGATATCATTCTATTTGTATTCCTCATCTTTGTTATCTGTCTTTTTTTTTATTTTGGTGGGTAGGCTGCTTGTTTCAAACTATTATTTCTGTCTACTAGTTCCACTAACTTTTCTAATAGCAATTTTCAGAATAGCCCAAAGGACAATTTACACTTAACCTTTTATTTAACAGTATTCCCTAAGCAGGATGTCTTAGCAGCTCATTTACAATTCTTACTACAGACAACAGACCAGCCTGTCTCCACATCAGCCTCTTGAATTGTAACCACAGGAGTCGACAGTAAAGGTTTTGCATTCATTGCATCTTGACAAAGGGATGATACCTCAAGCATCATTCCCTGGAGTGGAGTCAAATAGAATCAGGGGTGAGGAAATTACTGACCTCTCCTGCTGAGCTGCCATGATCAGCACACAAAAAGAGGTCCTTCATTGAGGAAGAGCAAGAAATGACTTGAGCATATTTTGCAGATGGAGAAGCTTCTTTCTGTGTCTTTGGTGAGATTTCATGTCCTCCTTGTGTCTCTCAGGCTATTTCACTTTGTCATATATATGTATATGTGAAGTAGGACACTGACTGAATAAACTAGCAGACAACATAAAGTCAAGGGTATTGCTTGATATTTCCTGGCTTGACTGAGAGTACCATTGGGACTTTATTCTATGACTTCCCTAATAGACATTTTTATAGTAGTGCCCCAGTCCTAATGTAGGTGCAGTGTTGCCTATTTCTCCAAGGAATTGCAGAGTGAAATAGAGAAAGCAAATGAATCTGTGAGATCCTGAGCCAATTACAGGCACATAATAAACATTTACTAGGGAATGGGATAAATGCAGCTGGGTATAGTCCTTGGAATACACAACTACAGAGATGTTAAATAAAACATGATACTTGGAGGTATTAGCCCATTAATTCTTAGGGATGGTTAATGGAGAAATTTTTAGTGTCAACATTAATATTTGATGTTAATTTTTAGCAGGTTTACAAACACAAAGATGAAATCTCCATCTTTTTTTTCTGGAATAAATATTTCATTTGAGCAGTGTTTTCAACTATGTTATGCAACTTCTTGAACATCTTTAAATTGTGATCATTTAAATATTCCCAAATTCTGTAATAAGAGAGTTCAATTTAGAGTATAATTTTTGAAATACTACATGGGTTTTTAGTCTATAGAAGAAATATTCTGGTGATCCTCTTTCATATGTACATATGTGTTAGATAAATGATGGATAGGTTATACTTATATAGTATACCTAGAAAAAAAGTCTAAATGCATATGAATGCTTAAGATTTTATACTTAGTTGGAACTTTAAAGATACTTAGCCCAATTAGAAATAGGAAAACCATTTTCAAATAATGAAATAGTCACACTTTTATTTGTGTGCATGTTTACCAAGGCTAAAAAAACCAATTCATATCTTACAAAAAAAAAGAAAATTGAGGGAAGGGATAGGGTTGGAGGGATAAGACAGAATGATGACAGAGTAACCTTGATCAACATGTACTTTTCAATTTGAATGACAACTCTTTTTTTACAACTACTTAAATATAAGACCAATAATAATAATAAATACCGATTTCTATTATCTACTCTGAACATACAATTTTCAAATGTATCTTATATTTGAAAGACCTAATGCTCAGTAATAGCTAAGGAGGTGATTTGTGCAGGTTGTTATGTATTTTTTGAAGAAAGTGGGATGAATTTTAATCATTTTAAGACATCAGCATTGCTTTAACAGAGATGTTTTCAAGAACAATAGAAATAAAAATATTCTCAGGAAAGCACATTAATTATATGTTCTAACATATGTAGTGAAATTACATAGTTTTTGTGCCATAAAAATGCTAATCTGTGAATGTACTTTTAATTTATTGTGCTTCTTGTTTGCTCAGTGTATTTTTGAATCATGCAGCTACTCTTCTTTCTCTTGCCATATATGCATATATAAATATATTTCATTTTCAAAGATGACATATATTTTTATGAAATAAGATGCATATGCCTCATATAATTCTTGATTGAAGTCTCTTTCTTGGCAACCCAAATCCCATGTATAAGTTATTTACAATTTCTATGTAAGATACTCGGCTGCCTTTACATATTTTACACGAACTATCCAAACTTCCATTCACATGTAGAAATAGGTTTTTTTTGCCATGTCAAAAATGATACTTGTGGGAAATTATTTACATAGGAAACCTGCTATCTTCTGTGTGTATATAAGGAGAGAGAGAGACAGAGACAGAGACAGAGAGACAGAGAGAAAGAGAGAGAGCAAGACAGAGCTAGACAGAACCAGGTGTCAGGAAATATAGATAATCATTTGATGCCTTGGTTTCCTCCAGGATATGGAGAGAGAGTATATACTTGATTTCCCATTTCTCAGTGAAGAGTGGTAAAAGTTGTCATTTGTCCATACTGTGAGAATATGTTAAACTTAATATGCAAACAGTAGTGACTGTGTCTGATTCTTTCATGGGAAATTTAGTTCAAAGCCAGTCCAAGCAGAAAAGTTCCCATAAGAGTCTTTCCTCCAATAAACTACTCCAAGAAACTGGAAGTGGCAATGTAGCTCAAGTGGTAGAGGGGTAGACCTAGGTTCAAGCCCCAGGACTGGAAAAACACAAAGGAAACAAACAAAACCCCCCACAAAATATGGGTTCCAATTTTCTACAATACATGCATACATTAGTTTACCCAAATAGGTATCGTATTCCTCAGTAGATATCAATATATGTTATGTTATCTCAACAAAGGAATATTTCATTGTGATTGAAGTAGAATGAAATGAGACACAGCAACTCATTTCATGTAACTGATGTGGTAAAGGACAACTTCTCCATGTGAGTGAGGAGGAAAAGCAGGTTAATTGCAACAGGCTTCTTAGAAGCTTTCTTGGTATATTTTAACTGTGCCACATAACGAAACCTGACAATCACCACATCTGTAATACTTCTGCATGAGGCACATTCAACTGAGCATATGTGAGGTCACATTACTTCTGATCAGTTGAATTTGACCACTTGGTGTTATTATCTTGTCTTCCTGTGAAGATAAACCGTGTGACTCTTTTTCTTATTTTTATTTTTCATTTTTGTCAGTCATGGGGCCTGAACTCTGGACCTGGGAGCTGTCCCTCAGCTCTTCAGCTCAAGGCTAGTGTTCTACCACTTGACTTGAGCCACAGCACCACTTCTGGTTTTCTGATTCTGAGTGATTTTTTTTTATTTTTTTATTGTGAAAATACTGTACAGAGGGGTTACAATTACATGAGCAAGATAATGAGTAGCCTCCTCCTTTGCTTCCCCTTCCCACCCCCTCCACCCCCCCCCCCCCGTCCTCCCCCCCCCCACCCATGGACTTTTCCTGCCTGGGCTGGCTTTGAACCATGATCCTCAGATCTCAGCTTCCTGAGTAACTAGGATTACAGTTGTGAGTCACCGGTGCCCAGCAGTGACTTTCTTATGTAACACCTTTTTAAAAACCTAAGAGAGATAATGTTAGATGTAACAGATTTGCTAAGTGTATTCACACATTCAGTTTCATATGAGAGAAATTGTATTGTTTCCCTGAAATATTTAGAACCAATAATAATGGCATGATTTTGTGTCTCATTAGTCTCATTACTTGGCAGCTGACCAGATATGAGGGTTGCTAAATAAAAAAACAAAAGTTTTCTTTTAAATTCTGTTTAACAGAAGAAACTATGGAACTGTTAGAGGTGTACTAGCAAAAGTGTACCTTAACATATTCCCGCAGGATTGTGATCCCTCATGTGTGTACCAGGTTAGTTAACTTCTGGGCAGGAAAGGAGGGAGGCATTCATGAAATCTCATAGCAGATGCCTGGCTGGAGGGGAAGAGGCTACAATGTTGTCATTTGGGATCTGCCACTGGTGACTGCTGTTAGCTTATAAATTAATTCCAAGTACACTAAGAGAAACTGATGATGCCTTTGTTAGCTAACAATATTTCACCTGCAAAGATAACAGTTGTATCTTCAATGGATGGGACAGACAGAGAGAAACAAGATGTATTTTCCCCAGTTTCTTGTATATTAGTTACACAATTTGGTTAGTATTCTCCTTGGGAAATATATCTATTCAGTGTAAAATTAGCATATCTCAGTCATTTGCTTTCCATATCCCCTCATTGAGCTGTAGGGATTTCATTCTATGACTTCCTTCATGTTTTCTCTTATTAACCAGACTTCTTACCTGAGGAAAATGCAGGCACCTTTATACAATAAAGAGTATGAAAGAGAGGCACTAGTGGCTCATGTCTATTATCCTAGCTACTCAGGTGGCTGAGATTTGAGGATCACAGTTTGAAGCTAGACTGGGCAGAGAAGTCTATACAACTCCTAGCTCCAAGAAACAACTCAGAAAAAGCTGGAAGTAGCACTGTGACTCAAGTAATAGAGCATTAGCCTTGACCACAAAGAGGTTCAGGGACAGTGCCCAAGCCCTGAGTTCAAGTCCAAGGACTGGCCAAAATAAAAAAAAAGGATTATGAGAGGAAGGACCCATTATTTTCCTAAACTTACCATGTTTTTACAATGCTAAAATACTTCAATGACTTTCCTTTTCAAAGTATTTCAAGATAATATACTTGGAATATTTTCAGGCTCTCAGTATAGTGATGAATCTTCACAAATTTGTATGTAAGAGCTTCAGCTGTTTAAAAAAAATCTCAAAATTTGGAGCTTTCCCCTAACTTCGCTTGTGGAATGTTCTTTAAGAGGCTGTGCGATAAGAACAGCTTGAAGAGAGACATAGTCCATGAGACACATAGTCATTTCCTTGGGAGTAATGGCTTTTATAAGTAGTATTTGTCATAGAGTAACATAGAAATAGCCATTTCAACCAATCTCTAAGAACCTCCTGGGTTGTTCTGTCTCTGGACATACAGATAGATTGTATTAATACATTGTAGGTCTCTCTTAATCTGTCTTTGAAACTTTGTTTAAGATTAGCTTTTTTTCCCAGTCTAGTAAGAATATCCCCCTTTCCGGCAGGAATGCTCCACCATAGCACAACATCTACTTTGTTTCTTGAAACTGGCGCCCCCATCAAAACCACTCCCTGTCATGTGGATGCTACAACTTCATCTGTTTTAACGGCCTTTTTGAGATTCTTTTTTTTTTTTTTAATTTAAATGATTGACTTCTGGCTCCTGAATCATCTGTGAAGGAAGTGATGAGTACCTTGGGATCTGTCCCTTTCACCCTTTTATTCTCAGTCATAATTACCTAAGTCCACAGTGGATTAATTCTCTTTGTCAGACATCTATTTTGTATCAGGCATGTAATACAAAATCTTGTATAGCTCTCTATTCCTCTCTTTCTCTCCCTCTCCCTCTCTTTCTCTCTCCCTCTCTCACTTTCTCTCTTCCTCCCCCCTCCTCCCTCTCCCTTCTTTTCTCCTTCCCTCTCTCCCTCCCTCCCTCTCTGACTTTGTCTCTATCTCTGTGTGTACCTTTCCCTTCCTCCCTCTCCCTCCAGGTCTTTCTTTTCTTTTCTCTCTTTCTCTGTCTCTGTCTCTCTGTCTCTCTCTCTTTCTCTGTCTCTCTCTCACTGTAACTATAAACAAACTTGGTCAACTCCTCCTTTCCTTCCTCAGAAGAAGGTGAAAACTAGAGTGGCTGATTATTATCTAGCCGAGGTTTGGGTTTAGGAAGATTAGGCATTTCTCCTTTTGAGCAATAGGCATAGATTTTCAACCTGTCATTTTCTCCTGTCAGCCAAGCACTCACAGAATGTGCAGTCAGCAGTGAGAGATAACAGGGATTCTGGGAATAAGAGCAATCTGCCTCATCTGGCCTTGAGTAGTGGAAGCACTATGGTGTCTCATTAAAAGGTCTTCTCCTTTCCTTTGGGTTTCTTCCAATTGTGCAGAGGCAGATTGGCTATATTAGCATTGCTCATCGGCTTGTGGGCTGGAGTAAACAGATCTTAACTTGATGTGCATGTGCACTATTTCTCTGATAGTTTCATTTCCACAGTGGCTGCAGCTGTTCCCAATGCTGCTACAAAATACCTTTTAAGCTAGAACACTGCTGCTTCCCTGCTGTAAGCAACTGTGGATGGATATGTGATTCATCAGCTGTACTCTGGCATGTAGAAATATGGACTAAAAAGTGAATTCTTAGTCCTTTTGATTCCATTATGGAAGGCTGTACCAACTCACAGCTGGAAACAAAGCGTGTTTTGTTTTGTTTGTGTTTTTCTGATAATATGATGAAAGTGGTTTCCAAGTATAGATCCCATTCAAATTATTCAGGATGGTTTTTCCTTCTAGGACTATGGGCCTTTATTTGATAAATTAGATTGGTTTGCATTTAAATGTAAGCAACAAAAAACTTTTCCTATTACTTATTCCCTGCAAGATGATCTCTTTGGGCAGTTATAATCTCTGGGCAATTAGATCAAATACTGTTTCTCTAACCCATCTTCTTCCTTCACAAATTATGGGAGCATTGAAAAAAATAATGCTTATCTATTCATTTTATTAAGCACTGTATTTTAAAAGGTTTAAATGTAGTCTGTCTTTATGCTCGGCATGAATTCTTTTTTTCGGAAAATGAGTTGTCTTTATCTCTTGTACGTCAAATTTCAATTCCTAACTCTGAAAATTATTTGTGATTCTTTTTACCACATATGCCTGAAATACAATCAGGTAAGACAAACACTTCCTACTCCCAAGAGAACTGAAGACCTTTCCATTGGATTTATATTTCTGTGGTCTGCTTCTTCCTTTTTATTTCCTCTTTAAATTAGAGTGAAACCCTAAAACTGGCTCAAAGATAAGATTCTTATTGCTTTTCCTTTATTTTAAGCCCATTAGTGACATCTGACAACTTATCATGCCATCAATGTATCTTGCATGTCCTTTACATCTATCAATTTTTGCTCTCCCTGGGAGCCTTACTTTCAGTAGTAGAGACTACTGAGAAAGTAGTTTCCCTCAGTTCTTTTGCTTATGTATGTTGAATATAATTTTATTGTGATAATTAAGGTGTTTTACAGTGGGGTTACCATTTCCTAGGTCAGGTAATAAGCACATTTCTTTTTGGACTATGTCACCCCATCCTTGGTCTCCCTCATTTTCCCCTTCTCTCCTTGTCCAAAGTTATAAGATATATTTCATTATCCACATAGTGTCTACTCAGTAACTTGACTGTATCTGTTCACTCTTCCTCCCTCCATTTCTGCATACTCCTTTACCTCCCTCCCCACAAGACAAAAATGCCATAAATACAACCAATACCATCACCACAATGTTCAGAGGAGTTATACCCTTGGGTGATTTTTTGCTTATCAAAGCAACAATAAAAACAAACCATCTGACAAGGCACCATTTACACAAGTTGAAGCATCAGTTCCTCTCACTACCTCATAAACATATATATCCCGCATTAAGTTGGACATGAATGCTGATAATTAGCCTGATCAGATCCATGCTCCTCTGTTTCATACTATGATGTGTATAGATATGCACTGAAGGAGTTAAGAATGTGCCACCACAGAATATGCCACTCTGGCATATTCTACTGTGTCTTAAATACACTTGAAAAACAGCAGGTAGAAGTTCACTCTGATTTTCCCTTTGTTCCTCTAAGGTAGGAGATGAAATTTCACTCTGAAAAACATTGTTCCTATGTGAGAAGGAAAGTATTCTTTCCATCAAGGGGAGAAAGTGAGGCTAAGAAAAATCTGTATAAATACTTACTAGATTACCCCTTATCTTTCTACCCACCTCTCCATCTGATTAACCACACACCCTAGTTCACCACCATTCACATTAGCATATTTCTAATATTACTACTCTTTGTCTAAGTTAGTGTGTAAGTGTTCAACTGGAACTGCCTGGCTGGGTCTTCATTTCTGTACATTTGTCCGCCATCATAAAAAACTTGTAGTAAAGCTGTTCACCTATTGCTCTGTCTTATACCACTTTAAGCCTTAAGCCCAAGCCATTAAAAATTATGTATAAGTGGGCAGAGATAAAATTTTGTATCCCCTACACAATGTATATAGCAGGTGTATAGTTATACTAAAAAGTTTCAATTAATAATTGACACATGCACTGAGCCTTTTCAGGAATGATGGTTTTCTTACTGTGTGTAAGTTTCTTTTACTTCTGTTTGCTATTTCTTACCTGAAAAAATTTGTTCCCACAATATCATCTCTATCTTGTATAGATGCACTTTTGTGAAATAGTCATGTTATTTTAAAAGTTGAAATTCATACCAGAAAAGATCACAGCCATCTGCATTTAAGTTTTATTTTCAGAGAAAGGGAATCAAGGGATACTTTGACATTATTGCTAAGCTTTCTATTAAAAAGTATTAATTGATGTTAGATTAAGGGATCTAAGGTATATTAAAATTTTAATTTTTATGTTGGTTTTACTTTCTGAATTAGATATATTTTATTGAACTGGTAATGTCCATATTTTATATGTCAGATAGTAGTCTACGGGAGTGATTGGTGACCACAATGATAATTCATATCTCATTGCTCTTTGCCTGCAGATGTAACCAGGACCAGCATAAAAATTCTTATGTGGTGGTTGATCAGTGACCCAATGAAATGAGCTGTTGGAAACATCATTCTGATGTGTATAATTCATGATGTGAATGATTACAAGTAGTATTCTTGCTGGCAGTGTCAGACAGAAGGCCAGCAGTTAATGGTCCACAGAGATTTAACTATCCTCCTCCCCAAAATTGCTTCTTGTAGGACAAGCGTGATTCCAATTGATAGAACACATTAGGAACTTGCACCTCCATTGACTCTTGAGGGCAGATATAAATAGAATTATTTTATGAATCCCAGTTTTGAATTTTATATGTACTTTTTCCTCACTTGATTTTGTAAAAGTATGTGTGTTTACTTACACATTTTAAAATATGGGGATAAAATGCTTATGCTTCACCTATTATATATATATATATATATATATATACATATATATTTATGTATATATATATATATATAAACAGAGAGCTGGCCCTCCATTTATTGGCTAAGGTGAATATCTTTATTTGTGAATGCTATTAATTATGGTTCAAGACTACTATGTCAAAATATAAATAAATCACAGATTAAAATACATTTAAACTAATTAATATGATACAGTAAATGTTATTTTCTTTTTTTTAATTCTATTTTTAAATTTTATTTATTATAAAGATGTTGTACAGAGGGATTACAGTTACATGAGTAAGGTAATGAGTATATTTCTTGTTGAGCATTGTTACCCCCTCCTTTGTTTTTCTCCTACTATCCCTTCCTTCCCCATTTCCCTCAGTCCCTCTCCACAAAGTTGTAATTTCTAACATAGTGTGAGTATCAGTGTTGCAATGGGTCAAACTGTGTCCTTCTCTAAATTAGATAAATGTATATGCAGGATGCAGGACACCAAAATCAAATACAGTGCCAACAGGGGATATATAATAGGGGGAAGAACATACAAAAGAAACAAAAAAAATCACATAGTACATTAAAAACAACAATGACAAAAACCCCTTGTGTCCATATCTTCGGGTTCATTTGGCTTAGCATCATCTTACATGGCCATATGTAGATGTTATTTTCTGACCACAAGTGTAATGAACTGTTAGGGTCAAGCACATGCTTATAGTTGTAGGTACTCCAGGAGGCTGACATCTCAGGACCACAGTTGCCAAAGCCCAGGCAAAAAAGTTCATGAGACTCTTATCTCCAGTTAACCACCAAAAATCTAGAAGTAGAGCTGTAGCTCACTTGATAGAACTCTATCCTAGAGTAAAAAAAAAAGGTAAGGCACAGTGTCCAGGGCCTAATTCAAATACTGCTACCAGAATGCATTCTTATTCATAGAAAAACATGAATATTTAAAAGGAAAAATATTCATAATGAGTACTCCTAGATTGCTTAATATGTACTTGACATTGTTTACTTTATAAGAGCCTTTGGAGCACACTTTTAAGTATGTGGTATACTTTCCTAGAATTTCAAAAATAATTTTATATGGTCAGTGGATATTAAGGACAGTTGACACAGGAATGAACTGTCAGATTTGAGCAAGGCAAAACCACATGAAGTCTGGACAAGTGAGTTAACACCAATAAGATGAATTTCAAATTATATGAAAGTGATGACCAGGCATGTAAAGGCTGTACCAGTACAAGAAAATCACGTGAACAAGCTGTCGTCTAGCTTTCCTTATTCTCACCGATATCACCGATATTCACAGATGCATATTACTGACTAGGAGCTAGACCCATTTTGTATAGGTGCTAAGGCAGCAAACAAGTCACTCTGTGTTCAAGGACCTAACATCCTAATGAAAGACAAAATATTAAACTCATATGCCGAAACAAATAAAATATAGTTGGGCAGTGTGTTAGATTGGCTAGTGAATAGGTAACTGTCTACTTAACCTAGGATGTTTAGGAAAGGATTTTCCTGAGAAATGCCTCCTTCTGAGCAAAGACCTGAATGGGGCAGTGTGTGTGGGTGGGGGGGAATGAGAGAGCATTGTTTTAGTCATCTTCCAGTCATTGCAATAAATACAGGAAATAATGAACTTCTTAAAAAACCAGCTTTACTTGGCTTACAATTTTGAAGATTTCAGTCCATCATAATAATGACCCAATTGCTCATGGGTCTTAGGCAAGGTTGCACATAATGGTGGATGTATGTTGAGGAGCAATCGGTTCTCTTCATTGTCAGAAGTCTAAAATAAAGATGCTGAAACTGGGGTCCCAGCGTTTCCTTCTAAGGTATGCTTTCACTTTTCTAACTCTTCTGAGCCTGGGTACCATCTCCTTCATGATTCTACCACATCCATACACACCACTCTGAACAAAGCCTTGAATACATCCAAAAATGCCATTTGTTGATATCCAAAATATCAGCATCCCAACTATACCAAACATGATAGATAGTATTCACAATGGAAAGAAATGTAAATGGAACTGCCCCTAATGGAATCAGTCTGGAATGACAGAGAAAAACGGTGACTGGGAAAAAGAAGGATTGAGGACATGAGATCATGGAAAATTAGACAAGATGTAGTCCATATAAACTCTACTTTGGGGGACTGATTAGATATCTCTTTGTGTGTATCATCATATATAATGATGGGTTCAAATCGATTCCATCCACTGGAAGTGAGGAGTTACTACTGGAATGTACAGCTACCGACCACTACAGAAAGGGTCATCCACCATTACAGCCTCACAATTTTACACAAAACATTGAAAGAACAGTCTTTAACATTCATTAGTCTTTACATTTTTAAAATAGTTATTTTTTAAAGAAACTTTGAAATGTATCAATCTATAAAGCTCAAAGATTATGACAAAGTAATGAGATCTTCCTTTGTTGTCCCTTAGCCCTTTTCAAAAAAGCTTATCTTGGTTTTAAGGATCTCTCCGATAGAATGATCAAAGATAAGCCTTAGTTTCCAGGTTTCATTATTCATCAGAAAAACTGATAACCAAATAACTATCAAGCAACCAATAACTTGTTGAATGATTAATGAAGACTTCTATAATTGTAATCAACAATTAGTGTATTGAAATAATTGGCAAATATTGTATGTAGAGAATGAATGGCTTTATTACACATAAAGACATTTGTTTCAAATATTGTTCAATGTAGTATCCTTTTATCATGAGTCTCAATTCCACCATGATTCTTAGGATATTAACATAACTATGTCACATGGGATTTAGGCTGAAAAAAATTTACCTGAGGGCATTTTTGTTTTGTACTTAAATTTTATTTTGTCATTTATTCTTATTAGCAATCATTAAGCAATATAATAATTATAAGCTCCATTAACATTTTAATGAGTCCAGTGGCCATTGCTAAATGTAATTAAATTAGTTTTAATGTATGATGTTTTGAAGCTGTGATTAAATTAAATTTTACTGTGCTTATAAGACTAAACCTATGGAGAGATTGACATTCACCAAACATCTTATTAACTTATAAGGTACTGATAAAATAGACATTAATGGAGACAGGAGAAAAAAATATAATTCCCTACTGAGTCTTTTCACAAGATAAAACTTTAATCATGTGAGTTTGGAATCAATCTAGTAATGACAGCATAATTTTGTTTAAAAGTATTTTTCAGGTAGAGATGGAAAAAAAGGAGGTAAGACTAGGTTTTTCTTGGAATGTTCTTTTCCTCCATTAGTTCCTGGAGGTGTGTCCTCCAGGTGGAGACTGACAAGCTAATGACTTTGTAGGAGATGTGTAAATTAACATTGAATTATTTGATAACATGTAACTCATAGATATACATTGATCCACAGGAACATTTATGGAAATGGAAAATGGTTTTAAGAATTATTTACATATAAACACATTTAAAAAGGATTAAAATGCATGCCAATGGTAATTTACATGTCAGTTTTGGTACTTACTATTGGAACTCACATTTTGAAAGCTCTCTGCTTCACTGCCACTTAAACCTTCTCCTAAAAGCTATATGATTAGACAGGACATGAATTGGAAGGAGATAATACATTACATATTCCTTATGCTAGTCTTTGGTCTGGAATGAATTTGAGATTTGATTTTTTTATTGCTACTGTTGTTAGATAAATTGTGAAATACTCTCAAGAGTAAAATGAGATAGTCTTATCTTCTGATGAATTGTCATACATAAGAATGCAATTAAGCACTTTACAGATAGTAATTTGTGTAGCATGTAGAGCACATGTTTACTTATGGGAATTATGTGGGTTTTGCTGTAATTATTAGATTCTATTGATTGTATTCCATTATGTTCCTGTTTCCAAAATAAGCCTATCCAGCAATTTTATCCCATGTGATATTTGAGAAGCCTTAATGACTGATATTTCTTTACATTTTTTCAAAGTCTGTAACAATATTTTATTACTAAATATATGCTTCCCATTTTATTTGTATTTTATAATCAAGAAAGTATGTTGGAATAAGATGTAGATTTCTAAGAATAAGTGATATTGGTCAAGATACATTGTATTCATAAACTCCTATGTAAAATGGCAATTTCTTTGTACAGTTAAGGATAATAATAATAAAAATGAAATATATATACATATATATAATTTATACATGTCATGACAGTTCCCAAAATGAACAATTAACATTTATATTGATTTTTATAAAGTACTTAATGCTTAGCTAACTTTGTAATTTTAAAATTATATTTATTAGCATACTCTCTGCAACTTTTTATCCACAGTTATAACCTTTATGAGCAATCTATATAATCCAACATTTTCGTTCACATTTGTGGAATAAAACAAAACTAAATTGTTTGTCATTTAAAGATCACAACCAGGAAAGGCTTGCTTTTCTTGTTATTTCTTTTAAGTCATAGAAAAATTAATGCATTCTATAATTCAGTTGAAGATTATTATACCTGTATACTTGGCAAGTTTGTTTGAGTATCTCTTAGACATTTCAGACTTAACTTGTTTCAATTCTTGTTCCTTCCCTTGTAAATCACATTACCATGGGGAAATTTTACAAACTAGAAATCTTTGTCTCATATTGATTCCTTTTCTTCTTTCAACCCCATAATAAACCCATCACTGTATTTCTTGATTCACTGTTCAATATTTCTTTCAAACCTATGGTCTTTTAATCTATACGGCTGCAAACCTAATCTGAGTCCCAGGTCTCTCTTCTATAGCAATGGCTTTCTAATTTAGCCCCCTTCTGGGAATCTTCCTCTGTTAGACTCCATGACCTAGTCAGCAAACAATGGTACCATCCAATGTTTGCAAACATTTGTCTTGGTGTGTTTCCTCTCTCATTAAATCTTCATCCATGTCTCCCTATTGCATACAGAATAAAATATATTTTTAATTTAATGTTTTCTTCCTCTGCATACTGTGAGCTTTACAAGAAAAGTAATTTTATCTAAAGGGTCACACTAGAAACTTCTCAACCTACCATAAAATATGCTACACAATAAATATGAATCAATGATACTTCTTGTTTGTTTGGTAAACTGGCTGATTTTCATTCCTAAGATCTCAGTTTTCAGATAATTATACTTTATTTGATAAAACCGTAGGAAATCACACCTCATCTACAATAAAACTTTCTTTTAAAGTATATTATTAAATTTTACCATGGGAATATACAATGTATAATTGCTATTTGTCCATTGTCTTTTAGGAGGAAAGGAGATTTATATATATATATATATATATATATGCATCATATATATCTTATATATATATATATGTATATCATATATATCCATCCATCATATATATCATATATATATGTATATCATATATATATATATCCATCATATAAGATATATATGATATATAAGATATATTAAGACATATATATGATATACATATATATATATATATATGATATATATGATGGATATAGTATGCACATAGTATGTATGTTAGAAACAGTTTTGAGTGATTTCAACCAGAGACAATTTTCCTTTGTATTTAATTAGGAGGCATTTCTACTTATGCAACATTGAGTTGATGTTCTTGTGTAGTATTTATTTTTCTCCCTTTCAAACATATTTTGTTGACCTTTCATTATTATCAAAGTCTCTAGCTAAATATCATTTATTAATATATGTTCCTAAAATCTACATTGATTGAGTCTTGACAGTGTGGATGTTTGGAGAGCAGTAATAAAAATTAATAGTTTATTGGGGGGGGAGGAGGGAGGCTGGGAAGGGATGTGAAGGGTAAACAAAGGAGGAGGCTGCAATGCTCGGTAAGAAATGTACGCATTATCCTGCCCATGTAATTGTAACTCCTCTGTACAGTATGTTCACAAATAAAATAAAATTAAATTAAAAAAATAATAGTTTACATTGATTGGGATTATTTCTTGCCTGGCATTGATAATAATGTTTTTAAACTTCAAGTTTTTAAAAATGTTCTAAAGGCAGGCCTACTAGTAGAATAGAGCAGTATGGTCATGAGTTCTAAATCAGCCTGGACTAAATAGTGAGACTGCCTCAAATCAGCCTGGACTAAATAGTGAGACTCTGCTTCAAACAAACAAATAATTAAAGCTAGACCTATGGTGTGTATTATTGTAACCTTTATTTAATAAAAGAACAGGACTGTACATCTTGTGAAATAACTTTTCATTCTTTTGTTGTTGTTGTTGTGGGGCTTTAACTCCAGGCTGGGTGCTGTCCCTCAGCTCTTTAGCTCAAGGTGAGCGCTCTACCACTTAAACCACAGGGCCACTTCCAGTTTTCTGGTGGTTTATTGAAGATAAGACTATCATGGACTTTCCTGCCCAGGCTGGCTTTGTAAAATAACTTTTCTAAGTTTACTTTTTGCAGAAACTAGCAGACATATTCAAGCCCAGGTCATAGCTCCAGATCCTATAACCTTATTGATTATTGCTCATGTCTAAAAGAAAAGCAATTCAAGATGACAAGTTACATTTTAAAAATACATAGACTATTTGAAGATCTACTACTTAAGTCAAAAACATACTCTGTACTAATTTGATTAAAGTGCATTCTTTCATTATTCACTAATTCTTTTCTTCAATAAAATGTACCATTGTAATATAATATATTAAAATTTGAACTTGTCAGAGAACACTTTAAATATTAAGATCAAGGATGTATTTAAGACGTACAGTGTCATGTCTTTCTCCTTTCATTGAGACACTTTATTTTCTTATATAAATTAAGCAAGGTCAAGTAGATAAGTTAAAATTGCATATAGTTACTTACTGATTTCTCCTGAAGTTAATTTGCAGTAATGACTTAGTGGTTGGAAGAGCTGCAAAAAATAGCTTTACCAAGTAGTTTCAGCTGCCTTTCCACCATTTCTCTGTGTGGCATTCTCTTCATTGATGATAGCTTTGTACCTTGGCATTTGTATTTGGTCAGATTTTAGAGCTTAAGGTTAATGCCCAGTAGACAGGTCTGAATGTACATTCAATAGCATCATTATAAGCACACCTACTTATAAGACACAGAATAGATGAAAGTTCCATCCTGCCTTTGCCCAGGAGCCCTCAGGAAGATGGAAAAGGATGAATCAGTCCCTTGTTTGCAAAAAGTGTGACATTAATCATCCGATATCGTGAACCACTAGACAGGTGTCATTTGTTTTTTAAAGTTATGCGATGTTGTTTGTGGAGCTGCATAAATCTTCGGGTTCTTTTAAAATAGTCTCCACAGGTACAGCAAATGGGAAGTGAATCTGTCATTCTTGAAAATGTCAAAGATCAGCAAGTGCAGAGTTACTGTAGAGCGTTGACCTTCCTCCTTCATTACTGACTGCCAGAACTATAAGTGGAGAAAATATCGAGGACATAAAGACAATAGAGTGAACTTCATATCCTGTTTGGAAAGGGTCACACTCATAAAACCATAGCATTTATTTAGGGAGTTTTCCAGTAGTGTGGTCAGGAGGACCAAATAATGACATTTTTTTCTGATCTTTTGTGTAAAAGTATAGATTGAGATTTCACTTTGAGAGTCATTTGTTATACAGCTGTGCTTTGTTGGTAGAAATAAAAAAAAAGCACCCTTGACAAGATAAAACACAACATGTTTCAAAGAAGAGAGGCTGACTCAGTTGATCATTATTTGCTCTAATCACGCTGTGATTTCAGAAATGCTTTCAAATAGCTTTGGTTCGATTCTCAAGCACACTGTTGGGACGAGAGTGTTCTAAAGCTTGTCACAGTGACATGGTTTCAGCCATTTGCATATCACAATGGTGTTTAGTAAGTAGGAAGAGGAATAGAATGATGGATTCTCGGAAGAAATAAAGCATTAAAAATGTCTAAATTAGACTGGCTTTGTGAAAAGTATGGAATGGGACTTATTATGATATATTATCATAGGTTTCTGGATAGGCCTAATTCCTTTCCTATAATACTAAAATACTAAGTGGAAAATTGAACTTGGTTATCTCATTACAGGATGAAAGCAATCAAAGCTGTATTTCTATAAGATGAGGAAACTGGCCACCCATTCTTTACAACTAAGGTGAATGGCAATGAAGGTCATCATTATTGAAAAACATTTAATTTTTTTCTTTATTCTTTCAAGTTTTGACAGGTACATTTTAAGCTCTGTTAGCTGCATTGCTATTTATCTTTTCGGATGATAGATATGAAATTCTATTATTACTTATCTTGTATTTGCATTAGCAGTTCCTATGATTTAAATGTCCCCTCTAAATGTAAAGTGAAAATTTAATTACTGGTGGAAAGATATAGGGAGGTGAGACCCCCCTAAGAAACAATGAGGTCACAGGAATGCTGCCCTTGTGAATGGATCAGTGCCACAATGGCTTAATTATCTCTAATGCTACACTGGCTATGTGTGTGTGTGTATGTATGTATGTATGTATGTGTATATATATATATATCCATCCTGAATTCTCTCTGTTTTATTGAGTACTACCTGTCATTCTACAATTCTCACATACAGTGTCCCAATTGTGAATGTCTCAGTCTCTAGGACAGTCAGTCGAGCCAAAGAAACTCCTATTTTTTTTAAAGAATATTTTACACAACCTTGTTTTAGCAGCAGAAAGTAGACTGTCAAGACAGTCGAAGTCTTAGTTGTTTGGAACTATTGGTTTCTCTGTTAAAGTACTTTTGGTTTCAGTTATAGAAACTGTAAATTTAGGACTCTTTCATTCATTCATAAACATAGTGAAGTGATACTGGTTATTTTATTTCCTTCCTTCACTCTCTACCCCTCTATGTTTTGTTTACCTTCTATCAAGTAGCAAGATGGTACCACTAGATAGAGATATCATTTCCAAACAATCAATAATTTTCATAGAAGAAAACTACTTCTTCTTTACCCTTCCTTGAAAGAATAAAATATTAGTTGGATTCTCCCTAAAAGAAACTGTTCATGCATGGCCAGCAGAAGTTCCATTGCATGTCCATTCTTGAGCAAATTGGCTGATAAGAGGCACCATATTAGCTGAGGAAACCAAGAACTACAGTGAAGTGGGAGCTGGAATCAGTTTATTTAGATGCTTTTGGCTCTCTTGGGAGAGACTGGTAGTTTAAATAAAATCTGGGGTTCTGGTTTGTAAAGACAAATATAGATAGTAGAAAAGTAGACAATGGTACCCTTTATTTAATATTAGTTTTCTTCACAGACATACTAGAAAATATTGTAGTCATCAATTTTTTGGCTTGAATTTAGGAATTGAGGGCAGCAGATTTATGGTATCAATTTGCTCTCTCAATATCATAGTAATTATCTTTATTAGAGCCCAATTAATTAAGCCTATTTAAAAACAGAAGGGAAGTGGGAAGAGTGGCCCAGTTGGTAGAGCACCAGATGATGAACAATGGAAGCAATGTGGCTTTTTTATTCTTGAACGCCATGAATTTGCCCTTGAGAATTTGCAAAGTGGTCACAAGAAGATACTCCTCCTTCCAATACAATTTGATCTACCTTACAAGTAAGGATGTATGAAACTTTATGCTGTCTCCTCATGATATGCAGAAAGTGCAGAAAGATACTACCTTGGTCTGAAATTGACCCCAGGTCTAAAGGTCTAGGTCCAGAATCTGGTGAATTCTTCAATCTGGAACAGATAAAGTGCTGATTGCAGCATTTGGACATAGTGGTAGCAATTTCAGGTAGGCGGGGGAATATCTGTTCCAGAGCATTTTCCCTCATGATTGTTAACTATGATTTTACTGCTGCTAACTCAGCCTTATTTACAGGTGATTTTAATCTGTGGAATTGACTCAATTTGACTGTTTTGAAAATGTCTCCTCTCTTCCTCACTTCATGTTACTGATAATGATACTTAGTTTTACTAAATCTTAAATGGTACTTAGTTTTACTTAATCTTTATACAAGAGAAAACAGCAAGCCATACAACCAGAGTAGGCTGTGCATATCTCACAGTGATCTAGATACAGAAGAAAGGAAAATCCGCCCCCTTATTCACATTCATGACACTCTTTGTGGAGTTTTTAATACTAAGCAATTCCCCAATTCTCTCGACATCAGTTGAGTATCCATATGATAACATCTGACATTAAGTATCTAGAATTAATAGATTAAAACTGATTCTCCTTCCAACATAACTAGTCAAAAATATTGTACCCTGTGGTTTCAAGAGTTCTGCTCAACTTGCAATCAAGAGTCCCCGCAGTGTCCTCCAGATTTGTTTGTTTGTTTGTTTCTTTCTTTCTTTCTTTCCTACTTTCTCTTTTTCTTTCTTTCTTTCCTTCCTTCCTTCCTTTCTTCCTTTCTTTCTCCCTTCCTCCCTTCCCTCCCTCCCTCCCTCCCTCCCTCCCTCCCTTCCTTCCTTCCTTCCTTCCTTCCTTCCTTCCTTCCTTCCTTCCTTCCTTCCTTCCTTCCTTCCTTCCCTCCTTCCTTTCTTCCTTCCCTCCTTCCTTCCTTTCTTTCTTTTTCATAATTTGGGTATGGCATTTAAGAAAACAATTTACATCCATTCAGAAGTTTCTTGTATAGGATCAAAAGGATGAAATGAACATCTGTATAAGACATATATAATAGATACAGAAGTGGAGTGAGGGTGGACAACTCCTATGTGTTTCTCCTGGGTATACGTTTCTCCTGGGTATACATTTCTCGCGTGACCAGTTGGGAATCTCTGTGAATAATCCCACTTATGATTTTATACAGCTTCTCTTACATGGGCACAATTGATTGACTCATGGGATGGCGGTGCTAACTCAATCCTCCACACATCTCCCCTCTCTAGAGAATAGGAAGTATGACCGAAATCCCAAACTTTTCATCCGGTCTTACCCTTTCTGCCTTTTAGCTTGCCCCCATGTTCAAGCCCACAGGAAGCCTCAGCCAGCAGTCATCTCATGACCATACAAAACACTGCTTCTATTACTCCTGAAATTACAAATATCTACTTCCTTCCCGGAAATAAGAACAAATATTGTTAGCCGGGCGCTGGTGGCTCACGCCTGTAATCCTAGCTACTCAGGAGGCTGAGATCTGAAGATCGCGGTTCAAAGCCAGCCCGGGCAGGAGAGACCGTGAGACTCCTATCTCCAATAAACCACCAGAAAGCCAGAAAGTGGCGCTGTAGCTCAAGTGGTAGAGCGCTAGCCTTGAGCTGAAGAGCTGAAGGACAGCGCTCAGGCCCAGAGTTCAAGCCCCACGACTGACAAAAAAAAAAAAGAACAAATATTGTTTTAATAAAAGACATTTCTGTCACTCTTATCACTCAGGAAGATGCAAGAGTTTAGGGAGCTCTAAATCAGGAGCCAGGGAAGAGATCACACATGTATGTTTTTAATATCACATTCTGTAGCTTGGAAATGTTTTAATGCCCATTTTTTGTATCGTTAGCAAACTGATGCACTCAGAACACCTAAGGGAAAGGTATATAGAATGAAATGAGTGGAGATGAAGGGGTGGGAGTTTGGCTCAATGGTGGAACATTAGCATGTACATCGCCTTGGGTTTAATGCTAAGAATAAATAACACTATTAAGGGCAAAAGGGAACAGTGAATAAATTGGTGAGGATTAAAAAACTCCTGACCACTCTACAAAGTGGCTGTTTAAGCTTTTAGTTGGTAACATGTATTTATCTTCCTTTTTCTGATAATGTCACTCATCAATCTTAGGTTGATATTTTGCTGAATGCTATAAAATAGTTCTTTTGTCCATAAACTATTTGGTTTGTTGCTATAAAATTATAACAGCCCTGGAAATCAAATATATTTCAGGTTTCATATTTAGACATGGTGAATTAATGTATTCAAACACTCAGGATAATTCTATATTTTATTTTAGTTGGTATGTTTAGCTGATTCACTTTGGAGGGGAAAGATAATGAAAATGAAATGAATTCTTATTTTTTTATAAATAGAAAATTACCTGACATTTAAAACAGTAAGCAAAAGCTCTAAAACAATTTCTAGACTTATAAAGGAAATTTTTTTCTTCAAATTTCAGATGGCAATTCTACAAATCATGTCAAATTAGAATTTTTTAAAAGCTTTACCTTCCATTTATTCAGATGTGGAGGTAAAAACTTCCATCTGTTTATAATCATTTATGACCGAAATAACTTATAAAAAGCTCTATCTAGGTTGAGTAAAGAAAATATTCTAGTTGCCACTGGTTTTGTTTTCGGATATTTTATATTGTAACTGATAAAGATGCAACTTTTAAAATGATTTTTAGCAGTTTTCCTTGCTTTTGATGACAAATAAAAAATACAACTGAGAAAAGTAACAAAATTGACTTACTACTGTCAACTCACTCTATTTGCTTATCAATTGATTGTCATTTTGTGGAAAAATTTGTGTGCATTTAAGGTAGAGTGACAGAATGTACAACAGGGATTTTTCCAAACAGTCAATCTCGATGTATTCTACTAGTGCTGTTGATAGAAACATGTTGACAAAATTGGTCATCTGCAGTGCTTTTATTTTGCTGTCTGAAAATTTCTGTCTCATCAAGGTTCTTGATCTATTCCTTTAAGGAACTCCTTAAAATAATTTCTCTTGAAAAATGCTATGTCTTAGATACAAAAATCACAGATTCTGATGAATATGGATTGTTTGTTAACAAAGATCATGTTCAAAAGGAGAGCCATAATAATCTGTATAAGCATGTTTTTACCTGAAGAAAGTGTTAATCTACATGAATGGTTAATTGAAAGAAGCATTTCTCTTTAGAATATGGCATCTATTTTCAAATTTTACTATTCTGTTGGTTTTCAAGTTTTATTTTAATCCTGATTATCTAAAAATAAATAAGCAGCAACTTCACCCTTTAGCACACATGATAGCCCGAAGGTTTTTTTCTTTTATTTTTAAATTATCTTTAATTAGTTTTACGAAGGAGTTGAGATTTAACAAAACAGTTTATGAATAGAATGCATTTTGATCAATGTCACCACTTTCAATAACTGTCCCGTCGACCCTGTCCTACCTGTCCCTGAACTCACTTTTCTTAATCTTGTAGGCTATATTATATATTATATATAAAGTATAATATATATATATATATATATATATTTGTCTGTCATGGGTCTTGAACTCTGGGCCTGGGTGCTGTCCCTGTGTTCTTCAGCTTAAGGCTAGTGCTCTACCATTTGAGCCACAGTACCACTTCCTATATAAAATTCTTGACTGCATTCCCCCATCATCTTCTCTTCATTTGTTTACTCTTTTAACTTTGTCCCTACCCCACCCCCTTTCAAGTACCTGCTTCCTGGTATTTGGGGATGAGGGGAATTTTTATTTTTTGCATTTTGATTTTGCCTTTTTAAGGAATTCTTGAGTTCTCTCTTGAATCTACCGTATTTTGCTTAATATATTTGCATACACTGGCATACAACACAATGCATTCACATAAATTCATAGGTTAAATCTAGCTTCCACCTATAGGAAAAAACATGTACCCTTTATCTCTCAAAGCACATAACTAATTTTCAGAAATATTTTATTAGGACTAACTCATATTTCTTCTAGAAAACTCCTTGCCATTTTTCCAATTCTTGCACTATAGAATGAATAATCAGTGACATAAGATTGTCTTATTTTGGCTTTAGTTATTTGATTTGTGTCAGATAAAGCCAAAATAAGATAATGTCAAAGATAACAAATGAACAGCCATGGAGGAAATATGTATTAAAATGTTTTTATTAGTCCATAAAATTCCTTTTAAAAGCTCATTACAACTTTATATAAAAACCTAGATTTGTGTCTCTTTTAGTAATATGGAAGTCACTGGCAATACTTGACAAAATGAAAATGGGGACTGGCAGACACCTCTTAGTCTAGGATCCATTGTATCATAATTATTACAATTCGGCAGATCTTCCATGTCCTCTGCTTCCATGTCCACTACCCTGAAAAAATATTAAAGTATGATAATAGCATCAGTACTGAACATGTACAGACTTTTCTTATTAGTCATTGGGCAATACATTATAACTACTTACCTTGTATCTACATTGCATTAGGTATTTAAATAGTCTAAACATGAAAAAAACATAGAGAGGATTTATCTAAGGTGCATGCAAATACTATACCTGTTTATACAAAGTACTGTAATATCTGCTATAAGGGATACGGCATTCAATCTTTCCCTACTTCTGGAAGTAGAGAACAACTAACTTGTGCTATCAACCTAGCCACTATATATTTAAATTTGCTGTCTTTTTAAGTGTTCCTTGTGTTGCAGAGATCTATGGTTCAGTCAGACAGACTAATATTCTCTCCTGTATAAGTAACACAAAATGTTTGATTTGAACAAAAACAATTTCCCTGTAGGAAAGGAGAAGAAAGAGAAGGCTAACTAGTCATTGCTCCAAGCCAGTGATGAAATCCATGTGAGATGTCTCAGAATTTTTTTCTTTGATATTTTGTTCGTAATTATATTTGACTTGGGGGCCTCAAGAATGCTAGGTAGGTGCTCTTCTACTTGAGCCATGCCCCTGCTCTTCACACTTTATTAAAGTACAGTTGCACGTTTTTGACTAAACAGGCCTAGGGCTAGGGCTGTAAACTTTTCACTTTTGAGTAGCTGGTATTACAAGGGCAAGACACTACACCCTGCACAAAGGGTCTTCTGACCTGATCAAAGGGAAAGTATCTTGATTAGTCACTGACCCAACACTGTAGAAGGAATTATGTTGCCAATGTTCTTTATATCCTCTGAGAGTCTCTTCACATATTTTGGGCACTAAATCTTATACCTAGGCTTACAGATTTTACATCCTCTTTCTTACTTACACAAGAAGGCCTGAAAATGGAATTCAATTCAGATTTAAGTCTAGTTTTGCTTTGGAGATGATGGTTTTAGTGGTAGTCTATATCATTAAACTGATTGATGCTTTTGCTAAGGTCATAATGTGCTTTGTTTTGCAAAGTCTATAGTATTTATATCTCATGCTCTGAGTCCTTCAACAGCTGATTCTTTCCCCAACTCTTAAGGTTCCCATATTTATTTAATCTAAATCCTTCATTTTTCTTTTTCTGATCAGAATCCATTTATTAAGTCATCCTTCCCTTGAAAATAAAATATAGAAAAAATATATATTCACATATACACACAGAAGTGTCTTCATACTACCAATCTAACTTTTTCCAATCATTTTGCTTTCATCTCCCTTTTCTCAACATTCCAGGGTACCAAGAGCCACAGATTTATCATATTTGACAGTTTGAAACATGTCTCTCTATCATTCAAATGCCCTGTTTTCATTTCCTGCTAAGACAATGTCAAAAATTTGTACTTTACCAGAGCATTTTAAGGTTCCACTGTCTGTATTACTTATATTACCACTGCTGCAAGAAAAGACCAATTTCAAAATATATGACTTAAAATAGAAGTATATACATATGTCCCTATATATATGTATATATATATATATATATATATATATATATCCTTATATGAAATACAAAAGCATTGGTCTTTGCCATAAAAGTATTTTCTTCCAGAGTAGAATTTTAGGACTAAGGCTCCTTCTATCTTACAGCCCAGCATTTGATTTTCAAAGTAAAGTAGTCAGTAAAGAAAAGCATAGAAAAATTATCCTTTTTAATAGGTCAAGGTTCTAAGTGCTGTACTTTACACTTGCAAAAATTATTATAGTATATTGCAAAATACTAAGAAAAATTAAACTCACTCTGGACATCTATAAAAAAAAAAGTAACAGATTTGGTGATCAGTTAGCAGCCTTGGCCACACACTGTCTTAATTTGTTTGTGCTACTGTAAATAATATGAAATTATTTATCACATTTCTGGAAGCTGAAAAGTACAAGATCCAAGTACTTAAAGTCTGCTGAAAGGTTTCTGGACACTTCATCCTTCCAAAGGACCTGGATACAAAAAGGAAAATTATCAGTAGATTTCTGTTTTTCAACCATTTTATATGAAGTTTCTAATTTAACCATCAGTTAACCATTTCCACAAAGACCCCACCTTTACATACTATCACAGTGAGCCTTGGCATTTACCATATATATTTTAGTGATTTGCATACATTTAAACCGTAGTACCCTACATCCTCAGTAAACAAAACATTTTCCTAGGTAAAAATAATGGCCATCAGAGCTGGGAAGGTGGCTCAGTGGTACAGCACTTGCCTTGCATGCTTGAGGCCCTGGATTCCATTCCTCAGCACCACATAAGCAAAAAGAAAAAAGCTGGAAGTGGCTCTGTGGCTCAAGTGGTAGAGCGCTAGCCTTGAGCTGAAGAGCTGAGGGACAGCGCCCAGGCCGAGTTCAGGCCCCACAACCAGACCCAAAAAAATAAATAAATAAATAAAAAATAATGGCCAGTTCATTTAAAAAAGATTATTGCCAAACAGTGTTACCCCTCCTACATTTTCTACCATTTTCCCTCCACCCAACTCCCCTTTTAAGTAACACTGTTCAACAAGAAAGGTACTCATTACTTTTCTAACGTAACTGTAACCCCTCTGTACATCACCTTTATTATAAAATAAAATATTGTTTAAAAACAAGATTATTGCTTGAGCTCCTTTATGCTTATCTCAATGATCAAGTAGGTATACGTGCTTTGGTTTTACATTCAAGTAGCAAGATTTTAGTAGCCTCATGGATTAGATTACAGGATCTATAGCAAAGGGTGCACATTTAAATCAGTCCTGAATTTGTAGTCTGTGATTTCTATAAGTCCATTAAGATTAAGCTGCAGTATTGAACAGTGATAGGGTTTAGTTAGGTGAAAGTCACCATCCTTAATAGATATGATAGAATCCTAGACCTGGAGCTATGGACACATCTGACTGGTTTGAAAAACTGGATTCAACCTGTATACATATTGCATGGTTTCCCTCATTAGTGGGAGTTAAAATGTGCTTATACATCTAGAAGTAAGCACACTGAGTGGTACCCAAATAGTTATAAATGAATTAACTGGAGTATAGCAGGATCTATGGGGAACAAAAATAGTAGGATTCTTTAGAAAGATTAGGTCAACACCCAACAAAATAAGTACTAGGAAATGATATCTGTTAGTGGGAAGATCAAGAGTCCAGGGAAAGAGGAATGAATGGGAAAAAGGAGTAGAACACACTGTATCTACCACAGAACTGATAAAAATATGTGAAGGAGTGAGTAGAAAAACGGGGAAAAATGGTATGGATGACACAGATCAATATGCATTGTGTACATTAATTGTTTTGTTAAATGGTTTAAAAAGTCAATACATAATAAAATTAAGAAAAGTGAGGGAAAGGGTAGAGTGGAAAGGGTGGGTGAAAATAGTAAAAGTGGTGACATTCATCAAAAGGCATTTATTCAGAAACTGCCCTATTGAATGGTCATTCTTTTATACAACTATGTAAATAAAATTTTTAAAAAAAGGTGGACCTGTTACAACAATGAGAAGTACAAGTTGTCATGTCGAAAACGAACTTTACAACTTTGGGGGGGGGAGGATTGGGAAGGAGGGTGGGGTGGGGGGGAGGCTGGGAAGGGATGTGAAGAGTAAACAAAGGAGGAGGCTGCAATGCTTGATAAGAAATGTAGTCATCATCTTGCCCATGTAATTGTAACCCCTCTGTACAGTATGTTCACAATAAAAAATAAAAATAAAAATAAAAGAGAAAATGGATTCAAATTGAACTTAAAATTTACATAAACTTTCAAATATGATGTTGAAATTACAAAAGTTTTAGTAACTCCAGTACATATTACTTCCTGTCATTTTACTCTTTTATTGTTAGATTGTTTTAAGATGTTTCCTGTGTTTAAATAATGTTCATACCATTAATGCACTGAGAACAAGTATTTTACAATATTATCATTGCTAAAGCAATTTTGTGACTTTTACTTTTCTTTTTTGTTTTTTTTTTTTGTTGTTGTTGTCATTGGTTGTGGGGCCTGAACTCTGGGCCTGGGTGCTCTTCAACTTGAGCTCTTCAGCCCAAGGCTAGCAATCTACCACTTGAGCCATAGTGCCACTTCTTATTTTTCTGTTTATGTGGTGATGAGGAATCAAACCCAGGGCCTCAAGCATGCAAGGCAAGCATTCTTCCACTGAGCAACCGTCTTGGCACAACTTTTACTTTTTCTAAGTAAGGAAGGGAAACTCTAAATGGCTTGGGAATATATCCTTTTTGTAAGTAAATTTGTTCAAGAGAAAATAAGAAAGAAGGGAGAAGCAGAAAAATAAAGAGAAGGAACAAAATTTATATTATTTAGACTAAATATAACCATGCTTTGGTTGAGAAACATCTTTTCATATTTTTTTCCCATATTTCCTACCACTTTCCTTTATCTACTAGTGGTAATTGGGACATTGACATGCAACAGATGAATGCTGGAGAAATAATAGCTAACTTAAATAATAAATTTCACACAGGCTTAAAATGGTACATATCTAAAACCAAGTCTCTTCTTATTTTATACCAAACTGCATATTTCATTATAAAGTTTTAAAATAAAACAAATAAAAAAACCAAGGAGTAAAAGCACCCATTAACAATTACTAATATATATTTGTGTAATTGGATATAAAATATCTATACTTGCATTTTTATATATTCTGATTATTTTTTATTGTGAAAATACTGTACAGAGGGGTTACAATTACATGGGCAAGATAATGAGTACATTTCTTATCAAGCATTGTAGCCTCCTCCTTTGTTTCTCCTTCCCATTCCATCCGCCCCCCCCTCCTACCCCTCCTCCCCCCACCCACCACCAAAGTTGTAAAGTTCATTTTCGACATAGGACTTGTGCGTCTCATTGTTGCAATGGGTCCACCTGTATCCCTATTTTGTCTCATTGAAAATATTACATCTTGTAAACCTTAAATGAAATAATTATGTGCACATTATCTTTCTTCTTTGAACAAATATTACCTGAGAGTAAATCTGGGGCTTCAAAGGAGTGGACAATGAAGTGAAGTAACAACTCATGGTACAGAAGTCCTACAGACCCAAAATCTGGACAGTAAGGAATCCCAAGGATTCCTCCAAACCACCATCCTCTGAAAACCATGGGAAGAAATGAAAGACAATGAAGGGAAGAAAGAGTTGTACGAACAGCAGGACCGCATCAAAGGCCTAATGACCCAAAACATCCTTTCAGAGTACTTCCATCAGGTCCATTTGGTATATAGGGAAATGAAACAGAAGCATAGATGGGGACCTCTCCTGGTAGCTGTCTTGTCCAAGCCATTTGGTCTGCCCATGGTCTGTTTATAATGTCTCTTTTTCTTCTGAGTTCCTATACCTTTCTCCAGCAGAGAAATACCCAGCTTATCTAGTCAACTGCTCAATTCCAGCCTCATCCTGATAGAGAACATGAGGTCTTCCTGGGTTACAGAATCAGCTCCTGGAAGTGTATTTCCCAGCCATTCATGTAAGGGTTTCGATCTCCAAATATTTCTGTCTGAGAGAAAAACATAGATCATTACTTATGTGTGTACCTTAATGGAGAGCTCAAATTCATATTCAGTGTGTGACAAATGTGTTTTTTTCATTTCTGGAATGCCCCATTACTATCTTCCTTTTAACAGAAAGCATCTGCCAACCTGGTAAATATATTATTGATATTTAGAAATATATAACTAATGTATGGTGATATAGCAGTTGTATTAGTAATTCAGATACTAACAAAATTAAAGAAAATTATTGTAAATTACTATGTGAAATTTGAACAGAAGGTATATCTACCTAAAACTAAACCTTGAATTTATCAGTTTTATTCCTTGTAGAAGATGCATATTTGTTAAAAGAAACAAAAGAAGTAGGTTAATGCTAAAATAAATTAAAGTTTTACATTTGTGAATTATCAGAGCAGCATAATTTCTTTTAGAGATAAATAAGTAGCACATTGTATTTGTACAACTAGGTGGCACTGGTGTATTATCTTTTCAATCTAAGAAAAGTAAATTCAGAATTCATCTTCTATATTCCAGTTCAGTGATCGAATACGAATATGATCTTCAGCTGTATTTTTTCATGGTCATTTACAAAAGACTCATGAGTGAATATTGGAAGTGCTGTCAGTCTACTAAGAGCACTAACTGCTTACTCTCCATTGTCCAGTTGGTGTGCTATGGATCTGCGCCTTCAATTCAGTATTTTATTTTTGAAATTTCTAGAAAAGCCATCACTTTTCTAATAGTAGGAAACTGAGTTTTGGGGAGATGGAGAGTAAAAAGAGAAAATTTAAAGCTATTTTGTCATTAATAGAGAAAATAAAAGGAATTTCAAACCATACACACAAAAGGATGCATTCAACTACTTAGCTTCTACATAAAACAACATTTATCTATTGAATAGTCACGCAACATTAAGTAATCAACACTTAGTGGTATCAGGTTTTTGTGATTGCTGCTAGTGGTGGTTGGTTTCTTCATGCCAGTATTGGGCCTTTTTACTATTACTTGGTTATTTTTCCAAAGGCCAGAGCTTACCATTTGAGTCATCCTTAAACTTCCAGGTTTTTTGCTGATTAATTGATGACAAGAGTCTCCAGAGCTGTATTAAAACCTCTATCCTCAGCTGTCAGCCTCCTGAGTAGCTAGAGCCCAGAGTGGCATAGTTATTAGAGTGTCAGCTGTTCTTTCAAGTATGTAGTGACTCATGTATTTTGTACACCCACCTTTGAAGTAAGAACAGTGGCTACCTCTTATTTCTCTCAGGTTACTTGGAAACAGAAAGGAATAACACCTGCCCCAAAGTATGAAGCTATCAGCTGTGGAAGAGGGTTTCAAATTCAACCAATTTAATAATATAATAAATTGCCTCTAAAAAGCCTTCATACACATTACTTTAGCAGAACTGAATGTGACACTGACTCTTAAAAGTACAAAATTAAATAATCAAACATGAAAGGTATCATTCAGAAATTGGGTATTTTATATCAACATTATAGCTTTAAAGTCAATAACGTCATCACAGAAATAACATTGCACTTAAAATTAAATCATTTAGACCTATATGTATTTACTCACATATAATTCAAATATATTAGGAAGACAGCATTCAATAAACTGGGAAGTTTGTCAAGATATTTATAAACTGGGTTATTTAGAATCTTAATACCCATAGACACCACATTTGAGAAGAATTGTGCAGAAATACATACAGTCTGAATGTCTGCTCACCTTTATTTATATTCTGGAGATCCATTACCAATAATGCAATGCATTTTTTAAAAGAGAAGTGCAAAATCTGACATCAATAGCTTCTTCCTGTAATCCTAGTTACTCAGTAGGCTGAGAGCTGAGGATGGAGGTTCAAAGCCAGTCAGGGCAGGAAAGTCCTTAGGACTCTTATCTCCAATTAACTACTAAGGGTAGATCAGTGCCTCACAGATATTATAACATTAATTGACCTTTCGAAGAAGCACTGTCGTTAAACATTTGGAATAAAGCAGAGATTATACCATGAATGTGCCAAAATGAATAAAACCAGTTTCTATTGTGCCTCCTCACATATTACTACACATGGAGAAGATAACATAACACTTACCTAATAATGTACAATTCAACAGTAGGCCAGAATCATGGTTAGGGTCTCACAAGGCAAATTTCAAGAGGCGTGTTTTTGTATGTTTGTTTGGTTTTGTTTGTTTGTTTTTGAGACAGGGTCTTACTATGTGGGGCAGGTTAGTCTTGTTTTTCTTACATCTCCTCAGCACTGGGATTAAAGGGATGCCCCATTGCTTGTCCCACACTCATAGGCTATGAACTTGGCCTCATGGTGAATAATCACTGAATGAGGTAGCTCTTTGCAACATGCTGAGTGTTGGTCATAGGTTGTTTCTGGCTTTTAAGGCCATCCAAAATCCTTTTCTTGTGATTTCTTCCATCTTCAAAACTAGCAATAGTGTATTAAATCCTACTTATATTTTGAATCTGCCTCAGTTCCTCATGCCCTCTTCTCTTGTCTGTTTGAAGTTGTTCTTAAAGCAGACAGGCTATAGTTTTCTCCATGTCTCAAGTCCAACAGCCTCAGGACTGTAATTATCACCACAAAATCTTTGCATTCCATAGCTCAGAGTTGAATTAACCAGGAGAACAAACACGCGGAGCTTCACTTAGACTATCAACTAAAACATTGGTCTTGTCCATCCAGGAACACATTTTGCTCATTTTATAATTTTTTGACAGGAGACATACTCTGCCTAATGTCAAGGTAATTATAATAAAAGTATAATAAACATAGAAAATAAATGAACAAAAAAAAATAACAATGTGAATTAAGAGCAGTGAACCTGTCTGGTGCTGTAAATACATTTTCTCCTCTTTGATCCTTACACACCACTTCAAGTACAAAGCTCAACTTCACAGACTTTCTGCAACTTGCTAACATCAGACAGCCAGGAAATGAGGGAGCCCTGCTTCAAGACAGGAAGTATAGGAATAGAGCATCTGTACCTTTTGCAGCACAGCGTGAAGGAGAGGGATCTAAGACTCTTGTCCTTGAGAAGAAAGTTGTGCTTCAAGCAGAAAGATTAAATAAAATTTGTTATGCAACATCAATATGATTAATGATTCATTACAGAGCATGTAAAACATTTTTTATAGGTATGTACCTGTGATATTATATCCATTTAGCCATGATAATTAAGACAGGTTTAAGTATATCCAAATATATTTATCTATAGTTTATATATGTGTATTCTATATTATAAATAGGAAAGTATCGATAGTTTATATAATATATGTGTATTCTATATTATAAATAGGAAATTATAATGAATTCAAGGGTGACTAACACTTTAACATTTACTGAAAAAGAGTTTATCAGGAGTGAGGAAAATTGAGGTAAGCTTAAAACAGTAACTTATGGGTTTAAAAGGAACTTTTATATTGAGATGTCACTGGTAGTGTGTGTGTGTGTGTGTGTGTGTGTGTGTGTGTGTGTGTGTGTGTGTGTGTGTGTGTGTGTGTGTCTGTCTGTCTGTCTGTCTGTCTGTCCTAAGGCTAGAGCTCAGGACCTGGGCACTGTGCCTGAGCTGTTTTGCTCAAGGCTAGCACTCTACCATTTGAGCTATAGCTCCACTTCTGGGGTGTGTGTGTGTGTGTGTGTGTGTGTGTGTGTGTGTGTGTGTGTGTGTGTGTGTGTGTGTGTGTGTGTGTGTGTGTGTGTGTGTCTCTGTGTGTGTCTCTGTGTGTGTGTCTCTGTGTGTGTGTCTGTGTGTGTGTCTGTGTGTGTCTGTGTGTGTCTGTGTGTGTCTGTGTGTGTCTGTGTGTGTGTCTGTGTCTGTCTGTCTGTCTGTCTGTCTGTCTGTCTGTCTGTCTGTCTGTCCTAAGGCTAGAGCTCAGGACCTGGGCACTGTGCCTGAGCTGTTTTGCTCAAGGCTAGCACTCTACCATTTGAGCTATAGCTCCACTTCTGAATTTTAGTGCATTATTGGAGAAAAAAGTCTCACAGACTCATCTGCCCAGGCTGGCTTTGATCCCTGATCTTCAGATCTCAGTTTCCTGAGTAGCTAGGGTTAGAGGCATGAACCACCAGTGCCCAGCTTGACAGCATATTTTAAAAGGCCATTTAGAGTCATTTCAGTTATATTGATGGACAGGATTGTGTCCTTACATATTGCAGACCCACAAACCCTCTGAGCTCTTCAAAGTGTGTTAATGAATTTGACTGTATTCTTCAGACTGTAGCACTTAAAATTATGAGTGATGAGCAGATACTTTAAATGATAGAACCTATTTTAGGCCAGTTGGGAATCTATGTAGTGGGAAAATAGGAATATTGGTTCTACCATTGCTGCTCTCATTTATTCAGCACTTGTCAAATCTATTAGAGGATACTTCCAAATTGTAATGTGAAAAATGATACCCTATTTTGGGGATAATAAGCTGTTGGGATCAAAGAACTGTCACTTCCTCATGCTACCATAGGAACTAAAGGACACAGCTGAGATTCAGGCCTTTTCCAGCATTCTTTTCTTTTGTGCTTTTGGGCATTCCCACAATCCATCTATATCTACAATTCTCTGAGATCTTCTAACTGCCCTGTGCTTTGTGTATAGCCTAATGAGACTTTTATAATGCCTTTCCTTCCTTCCTTCCTTCCTTCTTTCCTTCCTTCCTTCCTTCCTTCCTTCCTTTCTTTCTTCCTTCCTTCCTTCCTTCCTTTTTTCTTTCTTTCTTTCTTTCTTTCTTTCTTTCCTTCTTTCTTTCTTTCTTTCTTTTTCTTTCTTTCTTTCTTTCTTTCTTTCTTTCTTTCTTTCTTTCTTTCTTTCTTTCTTTCTTTCTCTTTCTTTCTTTCTTTCTTTCTTTCTTTTTTCCATTCTTTCTTCTATATGTTTTCATTCTCTTTCTGTTTTCTCTCTCTTTCCTCCCTTCCTTTTTATTTTGTTCCATCTCCATTTCTAAAGTAATTAGTAATTAAGTAAATCCAGCCAGATGCCCTGGAAACAGTGCCATGTATTAGAGACATCAAATAGCAGGATTACTACTTAATACTATGATTAATTTTTGATTTTGTAAAGGTATATTTTGTCATCTTGTCTTTCTGAGCACAAGGCTTCTTTCTCCCTATGTGACTGAAAATTATTTGTTGTATTTTTAAATAGTTGTGAAATAACTTAATGTTCCAAATCCACATTGGGTGTATCTAAAACTTGGTTAGAAAATTTTATATAATGTAATGAGAAAGATTCTTGTCAAGGAAACAGTGGGTATGAAACACTCAGAGTCCAGATCTCTCAGATAAGCCAGCCAAAAGATCATACTGTAAGAACGACTGTTTATCTACTGATTAGAAACAATCTAAAAGAATTAACTACACATTATTTCTAAGAACAAAATGTTCTAGTGTTTAATTTGTAGCATAATGGTTTTGGGAAAGACACATTTATATTTTACTCCCTAAATATTTTTCAATTAGCAATAAGATTTTAAAGGACTAATTGGTTAAAATGTTAAAGGTTGAGAAAGAATAAGCATCAGTAGAGTGTTCACTAACACAGTGGTTTTATTTGGCACTGGTTTTTTGCCATCATCCCATGGACTTTGAAAAATATCTGATATTTTAGTAAGCTTTTACTTGAATCATGGTAAGTCAAGTAACTTCAAGAGGGGTATGTTAAGGGGATCTGGAATTCAGGGTAAAGCCAGTAGATATTTCACATAATATTCTTTCTTCTCCAGCAAGGGAATAAAGGCATTAGTCTTTGGAGAAGAAAGGCTACCAAAAGGAGATAAATGCCTTCATTCTGGCCAACACCCTTGTCCTCTATACTTTTCACATTATAAAAGAAATAATACCATATCATGGCCCTTTATATTATACTGATTCAAATATTGTATTTTCTCAGATTAGTAGACTTTATTTCTTAGGAAAGTAAGTTAACAGAAAAAAGAACCAAGTATAGAGGGTTCCCATAAATTTCCCTTGTCCTTCTGTCCAGTGCTTTTCTGTACTATTGCATCTTATACTGATATGGAGAATCGATAATCATGATCAAAAGTTTATATTTTATTATGGCTAGAGAGGTTGAGTATTTCTTCCTGTGTCTATTGGCCATCCTTCTTTCCTCTTCAGAGAAGTTTCTCTGTAAGTCTTTAGCCCACTTATATACTGGGCAGTAGTTTCTTTGAGGATTTGTTGTTGGGGGATTTAATTTTTTGATTTCCAGGTATATTTTAGATATGAGACCCTTGTCTGTTGTATGGCTAGTGAAGATTTTCTCCCAATCCTTGGACTTTCTATTGATCTTGCTAGCTATGTCCTTTGCCATTCAGAAGCTCTGCAATTTCATGTAATCCTGTTTGTCCAAACTTTCCTTGATTTGTTGTGTTTCTGGGTCTCTATTAAGAAAATTTCAGCCTGTGCCAAGGAGGCCTAGGGTTTCTCCTAAAAAGAATTCAAATCAAAACAACATTGAGATACCACCTCACCCCAGTTAGAATGGCTATAATCAAGAACTCTAATAACAACAGATGCTGGAGGGGATGTGGACAGAGGTGAACCCTACTGCGTTATTGGTGAGAGTTTAAACTTGTTCAACTACTTTGGAAAGTAGTATGGAGGTTCCTAAAAAGACTCCACATAGAGCTCCCCTAGGACCCAGCAATCCCACTTTTGGGCATTTACCCGAATGATGACAAACAAGACCATACTAAAGCTACCAGCACGACTATGCTTATTGCAGCATTATTTACCATAGCTAAGAGATGAAACCAACCCAGATGCCCCTCAGTAGATGAATGGATCAAGAAAATGTATATACACAATGGAATTTATGTCTCCATCAGAAAGAATGACATTGCCCCATTTGTTAGGAAATGGAAAGACTTGGAAAAAATTTTATTAAGTAAGTGAGCCAGGCCCAAAGAAACAAAGGTCTTATGGTTTCTCTTATTTTCAATAACTAGTATATGTCTGAGACAAGCAGAAACAGTCAGATAAGTTGATGTTAGGTGAAATGAACATCAAAATAAGGATTCAAATGTTTTTTTCTTTCTTGCAGTTGTTTCTAACATATTTATAAGATGATTTCTTTGTTGCTTTGGATGTCCCTCCCCCACGGTATAACTCCTGTTTTCACTGTATTTGATGTTGGTATAATTTGTGGAGGGGAAGGGAAAAACAAATCGTTTAAATAGGGATACAGGTGGACCCATTGCAATAATGAGATGTACAAGACGTTATGTCAAAAAACGAACTTTACAACTTTGGCACGGGGGAAGTGGGGGAGGGGAGGAGGGACGGGGCTGGCAGGGGGTTGATGGAAAGGGATGGGAAGGGGAAACAAAGGAATAAGACATCCTAGTTTCTTCCAACATTTGGTAACTGTGATAAACGTTACACTTCTTCATGTATGGTTTTTGTGTAGGCATAAATTTTTAATTCATTTCAGTAATACCTAGGAGGAGTAATGGTACTAGATCTCTTAGTAAGATTATGTTTATCTTTGAATAAAACTAAAGAAAATGTGTCTTCTAAATGTGATTGCACTATTTTGCAACACTATCAGCCAAGAATAAGAATTCATGTTGCTCCTCATAGGTCATTTTTAATAATGACAAATGAGAGCTGATTATGCATATTGGAAAGACATAATCTGCTTATGTGCATAGGTGGTGAATATCTTTATAAAGATTTATTATTATACTCTATGGCACTGCATCCAATCTAAAAGTTATATATTTCCTTTGAATATAAACTTCTTTTGAGAAACAGTTGACCAATGAGTAATAATATGATTAATGTTACACATGTCTCTCAAAGTTAACAAAAATCTAATTTCTAAAATAAATGATTTAATTACTATGTAAGTATTGTAGCAAATGTTAGATAAATAGCAAATACATAGACTCAATTAATTTGTGTGGCATATTTAGCGACAAAGAACAACAATATCACACATTTATAAAGAATACTTAAATTTTAGTTGTCTAATCCATTAAGGGACTACAGTACACTGATTAAACATGAATTCCCTTCTTGTGAAAGGTGTGAATGAATTTGATAGAGAATAGATATGTGCTTTGTGGAGAGTTAGCAGTCTTTAAAGGACTAATAATAGGTCCTGAGTGGTAATCTAAAGAACTTGGGTTTCATTTATTAAAGGACAAGCTTTTAAACAGCTGCTTATGGAATGTGGTCTAGACAGAGTTTCAGTTTGTGATTATTTGAAACTAGAAGTACACAAAATTTCGGGTGAACAGGCCTGACTTGGGAGCTCTTTAAAACTGTACTATTGCTAGTCAATTACTTCTGTAAATTGGAACAAAAAATGTTCTTTCTTCCTCTTCTATCATCTGGAAAAACTCCAATGACTACAATATGCTGGAAATTCCCGTAAAGAGATACTACACAACAGTGCAACTAAGCACTATAAGAAACTACTTTTAAAAATCTATTTTATTACCTCAGTAGTTTAACAAGGCAGGTTTAGTGAGGGATCTGTGTCTATCATTTCTATTTTTATCTGATTTTTCTTTCTGTTCTTTGTGCTTTTAATATTTCCTGTTGCAAGTATCTTCAAAATCCTTACCTCTATTCTGACATTTCCCCCTATTTGAAGCTTTATTCTGCAGACTGGACATCCCTATCCCCAAACTCTAATACTTTCCAAACCTAACATGTCAAAAATCTGTCACATTTTCTGACAAGCTCCACGCAGCTCCTCCTGACTATTCTGAACAACTCTGTCACTTAGCAGTCACAGATTCCTTTCAGTCACTCTGGCTTCAGGTCAGAGTTTTCTTGATTCTTCCCTATTCTTCCCACTTTCAGAATCGATATGCCTTCGCATAGTTTGCGTACTGCCCAATTTTAAAGGCATCAACTACGTCATAGACACTTCAGATTGCTGTGATTGGTGTAGGTAATCTCCTATAGATAACATGTGTTCTTAAGCTGATGTAAAAGTCTCCATGACACTGAGTTGTGGTACAGATTCAAACACAGCGGATGTGTTGATTTTGCTGATAGGTCATGCCACACCAATGTGGACATACACAATTCAGATCCAAATATTCTGCTGCTGATTATGAGATCAAAGTGCAGCAGGTTTTGTTTTATTTATTGTCTATCTGTTTTTATGACTGGAGTACACATCCGGGTGGTGGCACCAACATAGTTAAACTTTAGGAGGCAGGGGAAATAAATGATTAAATGGAGTGATTTTATTGCATGAGCCTTCATGATATTTTATATTTGTGTCAAAAAATGTCTATATATTGAGTCTCGTCCTGGTTTTCTGCTAAGCAATTCCTCTGGAAACATTCTGCAAAGTATTCTCAAGGACAAAAGTCTATTTACACTCCTGGCCATGGGTCACTGGGAGGCTCACAGACTCTCCTCTCAGTTTTGGTCTCCTAAATAAAATTTGAAGAAAGTTTGCCAGAGGCCAAATGTGGAAGATACTTTCCAACCACCAACTCACATCAAAATTGCAAATGATTGGAATTGATTGACAGCTATCATCATATCAGCACACAGTCTGATGGCACTGAAAATAACATCCTTACAGCTCAAGAGATACAAAATGTTTCCCTACACACACCATTAGTTTCTCTCCATGGTGTTCATGGGGGAATTTCTCTGCTAATTTAGTTGTTTGTGTGGTAGGTGCTGGCAGTGTTTGCTGCTTCACATTAAGCATAGATTTCCCCCACATTGCCAAAAAGACATCACCACTGTCATGAGTCTGCAAAGACAAACTCATCAGTGCCAGCAAGTTGAATTCTAAGACACAGGAGCAAGACTATCAGCTGGAGTTAACTTAAATCCTCGGAGCTACAAACATACTCAAAACTACAGATAATATTTGCATAAACCAACAATACATACTCTTCTATGTTCAGGTCTCTATGAGGATAATGCACATTTGATGATGACTTTATGCTAGTTAAAGCCATTAAAGGCAGTTCCCTTGAGCTGAGAACAGTTTTGTGTGGACAGGACAAATTGCATTGTCCTTATTTGACAGAACTGACTGACATTCAGGGAAATCAAATTAGGACAGCACTGTCAGTATGTTAAGAACAACACACAGATGCTGTCCGATAACAGGGTTCTGACAAGCAAGAAGCACTGCATCTGGAAGGCAATTCTATGTTACCTTGAAATTAATAGCTGCACCTCCCTCTCCATGGGACTGGGAGGCCAGAGACTGGATTTTGATGTAATACACCTACTTTTAATCTCTCTCCTACTTTATTGCCATTGTATTTATCACTTGAATTTCAGAAAACACACACATTTTTTACTTGAGAGTTACAAATAGATATGGGGATTTTTAAAATTATTATTTAACACAACACTTGCAATGTTGCAGGAAAAACTGTCACCCTACTTAAGTGGCTCTTTATGAGAAACTGTAGTTAAAATCAGTATCTTTCAGGTTTCTTATTTCCCCTGGGAATGCAAGACCTAGAAGAAGTTTACTGTTCCTAGACAGAAGTACATTGAAACTCTGCTATAAAACCACCTTATAGATACAACCATGTAATTCCCTACAACAATAGTCTTTTCATTCTCTTGTAATTGGATATCTTTGAAGGGAGTCCAAGGTGCATTCTTTTTCTCTCCAACATTCCTCCAGAATTCTAGCTGTAATGTGAACAGTTTTACAGTGACTTTTTTAGTATTTGTCTCTTCCAATGTAATATATGCAAACTACAGAAGACTTTCAATTAACTTCGAATCAGAATTAACTAGATTCCAGTAGATGTGCAATAAAGGAAAGTCACACAAATGTTTAATGCATTCATGTTCCTATTTCGATTTAAGTTGGATTTATAATTTGCAAATGGAATCAGACACAACCAATCTATTTTGTGATGCCATGAAACATGGTTTTTATAAGTTTCTGAAAATGCACTCTATTTCTCCTTATTTATATGTATACTTAGATAGTAGATAATCTACAGTGTATCGCAATGATGAATCTTTTACTTTAAACACAGATTAGTGCACACACATATATTGAATGTATGTAAACATGACTAGAGGTTTTGAAAAAGGAAAAGAAATATTGCCAGTCACATTTAATATAAATTAGGTTAACTATTTTGTCCTCAATGTAGTTTATAGATCCTAAGGAAATAAAATCATACATTTACTATCATATATATATATATATATATATATATTTAATTTTTGCTTTGTTTTATTTTTTGTCAGCCATGGGCTGACATCGGCCATGGCGCTGTCTCTCAGCTCTTCAGCTCAAGGCTAGTGCTCTTGCACTTGAGCCACAGCGCCACTGCTGTTTCTCTGGTGGTTTATTGGAGATAAGAGTCTCACCGTTTCCTGCCTGGGCTGGAACCACAATCTTCAAATCTGTCTCCTGAGTAGCTAAGATTACAGGCGTGAGCCACTGATGCCCAGCACTACTTCTGACTTTTTTCTGTTTATGTGGTGCTGAGGAATTGAACCCAGGGCCTCATGTATGTGAGGCAAGTATTCTATCACTGGGAAAGTGCCTTAGACACCATATAAAACACTGTAGTTTTTGAAACTAAAGAGATAGTTACCCATGATACAGTATTAGTTAAACCAGAAGGGGTGTTAGAGACATAAAATTGATAGGTATGGATATAATAAATGTATTGATATAGAAAGGTATGGATCTAATAAATATGAAGGCATATTAAATATTCGGCACATTAATCTCTAATTCATTATCTGAAGAAATACATCCAGATTATTGATTTCCATATGATAAAGACTTGGTTTCTCTAATCATGTCCTTTCATTTGCCCTAGACAGATTAATAATTTTTCAACATTGTTGATGGCAATTGTAGGCATTTAATTTTGTTTCTACCACTGATATAGTTGTTACTTGACAGCAAATTTGTGCAGTAGCAGATACAAAAACATAATCCTAAAATACTAGAAGTCCCCATTTATTACAGCACTTTGTTTACAAATCATAACAAATATTTCAAAGTATTTAACCTTTCCTTGTATTGTTGTTTGAATTGGAAATTTATTTTAGATAGGCTGTTAGATAATTTTGTTATCACACGGTCTAAAAACAGTTTTGAAAATGGATGTTATGCAGAGAAGATGAAGTTCTATAGTTTCCTTTTAATGTTTAGTCTGCCTTATTCCTAGCTGGGATGGAATTACTGTTACTGTGAAAATTTTATAGAGGCATATAACAGACTTACTTTTACTATCTCGTTCTGTATTATTCAGAGTGCTGTAATGTGATATGAATTAATTCTTTGAAAATATCTTCAATTTTTTTGCCTTATACTTATTTTGAACTAAGTGGGTCCAGCTCACCCAATATCAAATGTGTGTTTACAAATCAGTAAAAGACTTGAATTTCTAAGGTGGCAAGAGACCTCTGAATATAATTTTAATAGTGACGAGAATCTAAATGGCCTCAGACTCACAGGAAAAGTTTGTGGAGCTAGAAAGTAAAAAGTAAGTGTTGGTTTCAGCCTTATATAAAAGAAGTCAACTGAAAATCCTTGGTTGGAACTTGGACCTGCATAATGATAACCTGAATAAGAGTGAGAACACAAGATACAAGTTGGAGGGAGAAAGGGGGTTTTCTTATTTGTATAAGGCAAGAAACAGTCCTCAACTTCCCAGTGAAACTCTAGGTACTAATGGCTGAGACAGGGATACAATAGGCACCCTGAAGTCATAAGGGACAAAATCCCCAAGGAGGAGAAAACACTAGTACATTGTTCTCGATAGGGTTGCTAATTTGCTTACTTTAGAAAGAACTGTCTTTTTTTCTTTTTAGGTACATTTATTGATTAAAAGTTTATAACCATTACCTTCTTCCTTTCTAAAATTGTTAAAGCATACAGATAGTTAAATAATCATGAATTTATGAGGCATGTATAGCATGTGTAGTATTAAAAATACTATTATCTCAAGAGAAGACATTAGGTACTCACACACATGCATACAGAAAAAGATGGAAAAGGGAGGGAAGTTGAGGGAGAGGGCGAGGGAGAGGGTGAGTTCCTGAGTAGCAGCGAATTCCAGTGGGGTAAATACACTACTGTTGTCATTATAAACTAAGTGCATCTATAAGTATAAACTCAGCTCATCATACATAATAATGATTCTCAAAAAGAGTTTTATTTTACAGTTAGTATTTGACTAAATCTCTAGGCACCATAGCCCAGCCCCACTGACACATTAGATGGACATCTACAATACCTGTACCCCTTCTTTGGCCCTTTCATCTCCCTCTTCCAGGACTGTTACTTGATTCTGCTTTTCAGATGTTTTAAAAGCCTTTTTCCCCCCTGAAGCACTATTAAAGTGATTACTACGAATAACCACTGACATTCTAAACCATTATTACAAATACTATTGCTATTACTAGTAATAAGAACTAATTGCTAAATACCTTATTTATCCTATTCAGGGAAACAATGGCCTTATTTGCATAATTTAATCTCTAAAATTCACACCAAGCAAGAAATGGTAATAAATGCTCACTTTACAGATAAAGCAATCCCGAGTCAGTAAGATTAAGTAGGCTGTCTAAGGATTCATAGTAATAAAGTACCCCAGCTGAGACCGGCTCCCATCACTCTTTATTTTTCCCTGCTCTACACTGCTTGCTTTAATTAAAGACATGTTTTGTACACTGCAGCCTTGTCGGCCTGGTATGATGACTATGCAGTGGCAAAGGGTCTTTAAATGAAAGTACAGCCATTAGAAAGATATATGAACAAGTTTGGTCACTAAAAACCTGTTTATGCCAGATTACTCTTAGAATCCATATTATTTTTGCCATTAATTTTGGGTTTTGTTAAAAGTGATCCTAGTTAGAGAGGGGGAACTTGAAAGCAAGAAACACTGAAGAAGTTACAAACTTACAGAGGCTTCTTTTTGTTTTTTTGTTTTATTTTTTTTTCACTTCTGTCATTCTGCTTGAATTGGTTGGGGAAGATGATATAAATTCTGACATGACTGGCTTGGTTATACTTACCAACATCATTAAAACTTTTGATCACCAAATGCCATCATTAACTTATTTTATGTATGTCTAAACATTTCAAGATTAATCCAATCTAATCATTAGCATGCATTCTTGGCATCATGTAAGGTAATTAATGCAGTAAGTTAATGAGAGAGGAAGGGAAAGATTAAGAAGTAACTGCACAAGACGCAGTAGACAGAGCCATAGATTCTTTGATTACTGAACTATCAGTGTAGCTTCCTACCTGGTGGACATTTCTTCGTATATTGCTCTTTCACAGTGTCTCCCATATAAATCCATGTAAAACAAATGAAGGATATCAATGGTTTTATCTCTGGTAAACTTCTCAGACCTTACCCTTCCCAGAGCCTACAACCACTTTTCTTTATGGATTGATTTCATTCTCTTTGCCCCATGACTTGGATTAATTGAACTGTAGACAAATTTGGCTTGTACTTTCCATTCTTTGTTTAGTGGTCTCTGAACCACAGTGTGCAGTCTCAATACTATGGACATTTTGAACCAGGTAATTCTTTATTTGTATATGTGAGTGTTAGGGGGATGTTTGGTGTATTACAGGATGTGTGGCAGTATCTCTAGTTATTGGCCACTGGATGTCATGAACACCCTATTTATGACCATGGAAAATGTGACCAGACGTAAGTTCTCCCTGGGAGGGTAAAATTAGTCCCAGTTAACAACCACTGCCCAAAATGCACATTACACTTATTTCCCTTTTTCTTTGTTCAGTACCAGCATACTGGACATTTCTCACTGATTTATTTTCCAAGGCAGGTGGTTGTTTTATCTTGATTCATTCTCATGCTATCATTCTCTCATTAGTACTCCAAAAACCAATGCAGGTTAGTTTTTTATTGAGAAAGGAACCTATCCTCCAGGACATTGGCCAAATTACCTTGGGCTCATTGTCATAAAAAGATTTCATAGCATAGTTAAATTCTCACATTATAAACAAGATTAATAACAATGCAACAGTTAATGGTAAAATGTGGTTAAAAATATATTCACTCAGCATTAAAATATAGCCAAACATAACAGAATGTATGCTCAGTTTTTCAATGAAATTATATGGAAAAATACTGAATAACAAGATTATATTGTTTTTCTTCCCGGAATCAACCACATAGTGTTTTCCATCAATTTTGGCCTCTGAAAAAAAATGACTATACAAAAAAAATGTAAAAAAAATGGGAAGGCTTTTCATTTCTTTTTCCATACAGAGATATTGTAAAAAGCCAATATTGGGGATTATGTGCCTAATCCATTCTCAAGCCAAAATGATGCACGATGAGGTTATATACGTATCCACATTCAAGCAGTCTATTTTCAGCCCCCAAGTTGGATAATAAAGAAGTTAATGTAGCTTCCGGTGGTGCCTAACTTACCCTTAGGGAGTTGCTCATGCTGGGAGAACTTGGCTCATTATGGATTATTTTGTAGCATCAGTCATGCTATGAGATGACAAGGCTTTGTAAGACAAATATTATGGATCAATCTTCAGAGGCCAGCACTCCATGCAGCCAAAAATCCTCATTGGCAGAACAAAACTGAAAGCCCTTAATGAATTCTGTTACCGTGGCAGCGTACTGTCAAATTATGCACTAATAGCAAAAGAGCTAGAAAACCATACCAAGAAACCAGCATGCCTTTTGGCAGGCTGAGAGTCAGGGTCTGGTGCTAAGATTCCAAACATTGTAAAGGAGAGAAATGACAGCCCCATAAGCCAAAAGCCTTGTGCAAACTCTCCAGGATTTTCTGTGTGAATCCTTGAGTAGCTACTTAAACACCAGAGGTACTTATTTTTTTCTTCTTCACCTTTTTTATTTCACTTTTCTTTCCAAATGTAATTAGGTGTTACTTGGTTTAACAATAAAAGGCATGCCCTAGTAGTGTTTGTGCCCAGAACCACAGTCACATATTAGGGAGAATTCTACTTAATAAGTCAATGCCTGCACTGTATCAACCTCTGTAATTTAGGATGTAGCAGAACTTTAAGGCAATTAATATAATATGAGGGTGAGCCAGGGTCCCTAATTGCTTAGAAATGAGCCTCTATTTTTATACTTTCTCAGATTTACTCAGATGCATTCTATTGCAAATCACCCGAAATGATTAATTTTAAAAAGTCTTATTTTCTTAAGCACTGCTGTTTCAGAAATGTGGTTTACAACTGTTTCACAATATTTCCCCCTGTTTTCACTCAGAAAACTCTGAGGAGCATTGTTCTTTCCCCTATTTCCTCTGTTTTTACTCAAATCTTATATAGGTTTTATTTAATGTGTGTGTGTATGTGTGTGTGTGTGTTTCATTTGGAGTAAAAATTAGTGCTGTATGTGGCTCTTCTCTCTGCATTTCTGATGATGGAATTGGAGAAGTGGATTTCAGATTTTGTTTCTGGAAACCTGGAAATTTCATAGAGCAGATGTAAGTAGAAGAAAAGATAACACTGTGAAACCTTTATTCCACCTACCATGGCAATAACTCTAAAAAATATTTAATTTAAGGGAGATTTCCATATTTCAAAGGACACTAGTAGTAATAGAACCCACAATGCTCTTGGGTAGAGTGCTTGGGCATTTGAATAAAAGAAATCAATCATATTGAACAGTAGAAATGAATGGATGTTAAATTTCACTGTATATTATCCCACAAGCAATAATAATTTAATTTTGAATACAACATATATCTAAAAAATTATGAAATACAACTATCTTCCCACTAAATGGTACATTTCTACTCTCCACACAATAAATAGCATGTAGCAGTATTGGAGTATTTCACTGAGCATGAAGATTTTTTAAATAATATAAGAATGTTAAATATTTAATTTTGTAACCAATACAAAAAAAACCCTGACATTTAGGTCAAGTGGTGTCCCTGGTGCTGTCCCAGAGAAAGATTATATATCTCAATAAGTTCTATGGCTAGAAAATTATTTTCATAGATTGGTATAAGGTATATTTTAACTTCAAAGGTATTTTGGTTGAATACTGTCAGTCTTATTTAAAATAAAGATTATATATATATAATATGTAAAAAATATATGTAATATAAAATATCATATATAAAATAGAGATTATTTACTATTTGTAAAATTAAAGTAAATTTATAACAGCTCAATTTAAAAACATATGCTATATTACTAAAATTAACATTGACATGGATAGGAAATTATATTAAAATGTGGCCATTATGGCACAGCCAGAGATAAGGAGGATAGCTACTTCAAGACAGGCTGGACAAAAGTTTTTGAACTTTCACATCAACAAATAATCTAGTAATGGTGATGCAATCCTGTGATTTTGGCTGGGAGGAAAGTTATATAAGAGAATCATAGTCCAAGTCTGGCACCATGAAAAAAAATCGTAAGACCCTGTCTGAAAAAACTAAAATAAATATAAACTTACTAAACAAAATAATATTCTTCCACATTTTCATCTGTAGTCTTAGATATTTAGGAAGTTGAGATAAAGAAAATTACAGTTCTTGGCTAGAGTAGGCAGAAATGTCTGCTAAGACTCTATCCTTAAAATAACCAGCACAAAACATGGTTGGAGACATGATTCAGTTCGAAGAGTGATGCCAAGTAAGAAATGTTGTATTCAAACACCAGTACTCCCCAAAACACACAAACAAAACAATAACATAGCTCCAGGTTTCTATTACATATGAATTCCCTACTGAACAGAGCAGAAAATAGCCTTTTAAGAGGAACTTTTTAAACTTCAAAAGTTACCTGGTACTTTTATCATTAAGTAAAAGTAGAAAAAATGTTAAATGGATAAACAAATGAAATGGAAATATGTAGTAATGAAATATTATTTAATTCTAAATCAAGTTTTACATAATTAGGCCATTCTTTCAATACATTTTGGTGGAAATAAAAATGTTAATATTTAACCACAAAAATGGGTTTCATTATACTATATTCAGATGATCTAATTCGTGATTATAGATATCTATTTCAAGTCATGGTATTTCTTTCTCTGTACATCCCATCCATGAAAAGTACAATTCACATGTAAGAAATAATTTAAGAAAAATATTCCTCTAATAATGTTTGCCCAATTGAGCTGTGTAATTTTTGTAAGTTGTGGTTTAGGCTTGAGTGATTACTTCTCCCATTTGGGTCTAATACTCAGATTCTACTCAAGGTCTAATACATGATAAAAGATTTATCTGTTTCCTAAGTAAATCAATCAAATACTGAGTGAAATAGTGTATTTGATTGATGGGTTGCAGCACATCCTCTCCATAGTCTGCAATAGTTTGAAAAGAGTGTCTCTAATTGGATTAGTTTTTTTTAAAGATTTATTATTTACAAATTGTTTGATAGAAACTAGAAGCCAGTGACTCATACCTATAATACACACCTGAGATTGAGATCTGAGGATCTCCATTCAAAACCTGTCCAGTCAGGCAAATCTTGAGACTCTTATTTTTTTTCCAATTAAGCAGCAAAATACTGGAAGTTTGGGCATAGCTCAAGTGGTACAGTGACAGCCTTGAGTGAAAGGTTGATTTCAAGCATACTTGAAGAAATATTAAGTATTGCAATTTAGAGTTTTTAATTAACATGTTCATGTTTTGTGACTTTTTGCAGGCAATAGCTTCAAATACTTGCAGTGGATACAGATATTTTTTCCTGCAAAGAAAAATAGTAAGTTTTATATTTACCCAGTCACTTATGATATCTCAATATTTAGGTCTACATTTTTGCTTAAATTCATGAAAAAAGTTATTTATCATTTTATGCTTTTGGTAAAAGTGTAATGACATTCAGTATAGAATTCTAACAGATGGAAGGTAAATCACTTTAATATTAAAGAGAAAATGAATCACGACATAGTCTTTCCATGGTTAGTATTTTATTGTTGATGTCAATTTCTCTTCTTTACTTCTCTTTACCTTCACAAAATTGAATTTATCTTTGATTTGCTAACTTTCACAAAGACTCAGTTTTCTCTAGATACTTATTTCACAACTGATCAAAGTTTGGGTGGTGAAGCATTTTTAAAAATATTTTTATTGTAAAAATAGTGTACAGAGGGATTACAGTTACATGAGTAAGGTAATGAGTACATTTCCTATCGAGTAGTGTTACCTCCTCCTTTATTTTTCGCCTACCATTCCTTCTCTCCCTACCTCCGTAACTCCTCCCTCCCTCCCCTCTGCCAGTTGTAAAATCTGTTTTCAACATAGTGTCTTGTATATCTCCATGTTACAATGGGTCAACCTGTATCCCTATTTAAGCCTTTTGTTTTTTTCCTTCCCCTCCCCAAATTAGAAAAGTGTATATATAAGATCTAGGGCACTGGAATCAAATACGTGAAAACATGTGTTATACCATGGGGGAGGAACATACTAAAGAAATTTTAAAAAATCACATAGTACATTATAAGTACATTAAAAACAATAGCAATTAAGGAAAACAAAAACAGTTGTGTCCCTATCTTGGGGTTCATTTCGCTTCACATCATCTTATATGGTCATATGTACATAGCTTTGGACCTTTTCTGAAGCACTTATTTTGTATGACGATTTCTATTGGAGCTATTTTTTTTTAACATAAAATGGTAAATACTTTTCATACAAACATGAATCTTGCAAATGTGAAAGGGACATCTCTCTACCAAACAGAATTAAATGGCAAAGTTAGATTCAGCAGCTTCTCAGTATTTGGCAAAATAATTTTCATGATGACTTAAGTGTGTTTATTTCAGATGTGAACATAAGTAGATTTTTCTTGACCTGACCGGGGTTATCTTTGTCCCTTCCATCGTATTAATGTAATTACTTGAGAATTATCTTTATTCTAAATGGAAGAAAGGAAATATCAGCATTCTTTAGGTGCTTTGTAATCCAGGCATTAAGGTATTTTAGGACATGAGTTTTTAAATAAAATTACTATTTAAAAGGAATATGTGCAATCCTCTTACAAAGGTAACTTTATCACTGATACTTAAAAAGGAAAATGCTCTCAAATTCTGATTTCATGATTTTTAAATAGTGAAATTCCTGGTAGCTTACCTAATTATATAGACTTAGAGTGAGTTGTCTAGTTTGGACTGCATTCTGGCTTATGTGTCTTCGTAATACTTTTTCCTGAATGTCACCTTAACTCCATTTTTGAACTGCTTCACAGTGCTTCTGGCCACTGACCTTCAATTTGGCATATTTTACTTAGACAAGGATAGTGCCTTTCTTGAGTGCAATTAAAATATTGGTATTTTATGGAATATGCATCAATGATTACACTTATGAAATGACTGCATTGCCTACTCAGAGAAAGGCTATATTTTTAAAAGTTATTTTCTATTTTAGTAGTTCCAACTTTGCATTTCTTATCAGTACAATTGTGAATAAAGGCTTTGATTAATACTCATTCTCTTAGGCAAATTTATTTATGAAGTAAACATATTCTCTGCTTATAGTAGGTAAGGGAATGAAGAAAGAGCAGAGAAAATGTCCATAGGAACAAGATTTGTGGAGATATTTATTATAAAGTAAGCATAAGTAGATTATCAGAAAGAGTACACATTATAGGAAACATTATGTCATGTTGAATTCAAATTCTGTTTCTTAGGAGATTTTCATAGTATGTTTTCTTTGTTTCTTTGTTTATTTATTTAAGCTGATTGTTGAAACAAAGTCTGACTGTGTAGTTTTGACTGGCCATGAATGTCATATTGCTCAGGCTGGCCTCAATCTTTTATCTCCCTGCATAAGCCTCTTATTCCCTCCTGGGATTTCTAGAATGGAGCATGACACCTAGAATTATCTAGAATACTTTTATTTCAAAATCATATTCTTTCTACAAACAAATATACAGACATGTTTATAATATATCATATGTGTATATGAATTACAGATATATGTGTTTTGGTATAGATATGGGTGTGTGTAAATACATATATATATGTATTGTGTATAGGTGCATGCATATTCATGTATATATGTAGGTTGTAGATATAGGTATATATATTATGTGTATATATATATATGTCTATATGCTTATACAAAATTATATATTCTTTGGACCCCAAAACAGAAAGATTAGAAAATGCAGAGATAATTTATTTAATCATTGGATTATGTGATCTTCATTTTATTTCTAAATCCTTGGCCTCAATCTGCTTTTATTTTGTAGATTTAACAACTCTTTGGAATGATTCTTGGTCTCAGACATCAGAGATGTAGGGAGGCAACATTAGCTTCTTTTCTTCTAGAGACCAAAAGGCTGCAAAAGATAATGTGAACATTTAATGTCTATTTATATATATTGTGGTAGAAGGTATGATAGAAGTCAGCATATGGTATTTCAGTTGAGGTGGAAAACCACTTCCCTGAGGGAAAGAAAGTGACAGGCATTGAGAAAGGAAATCCAATTAAGAAATTATAGCAATAATTCCAAGAAACAAGCAGTGGCAGACAGATCAAAAGCAGTGACTCTGGGACAGAGTAGAAAGGCTGAAAAATAAGTCTTACTACAAACCATGAAGACCAGGATGTTAACTTGAGGTCCTCTCTCCTTTATAAAGACAACTTACATGATAATTATTACTTAGAATGCTACAGAAAGTGAGAGAATATTGAAGGATACAAAGGTAATTTTAAAAGACATGGTCTTTATAACAGAAGGCTTTAATTTAATTTAGTGGCTGTTACGCTTCCTCTCATTAACTAGATACATCAGGAATAATGATAGAGTTCAGTACACCACTATTTGGCCATAATGACAATCACCATAACCTACTCTCTCACACAGTGATACTCGTCTTGTGTGATAGTAAAATTAACAAAATAAATTAGAAAGAAATGAATTCACACATTTGGTTTACCAGTTAGTTGTCCTCATTACACTTCATACGTTAATAATCAAATGGAATGAATAGCTAATCCATTAGAAAGCACCGATGTTGTCAAACAGTCAATGCTGGTCAACCAAATTCTAGATTTGCTAAAGCATCTGTAAAATTTTAGTTCTGAATTATGGAATTAAACATAGAACTATGTTTTGACCTTTCTGTCACATTTGTAGTAGAATAGACTTAATAATTATATTATTATTCCACTCCAAGTCTGGTAAACACTATCTGAAATTTAATTAAATGAAACATTTTAAATCTCCAGGTTCATAATTTGTTTTGATAGTCCATCAGTAAAGAGCAAAACAAGAAGCTGCCCCGGCTTTTATAGCATAACTGAAAGAAAGCCCTCCAGAACAACGCAAATGGTCCTTTGTAAGACAAGACAATTTTCTTAAAGCATCTCATTTTCTTAACACTCTTTAAGGATCATGATTTCCATTTTTAAATTCATTACTAAAACTCATTGATGCCAGTGCTCTCTTAAAGATGATATCATTTGGAATTACAGGATCTTATTAGAGTATAATTTTCATCATTCAAATGTAAAATATAGTTCACTATATCTGACCCCTTAAAATGTATGAGAGGGAAAATGTATAAAAAACAGCCTTTAATAACTGTTACTAAATTATGAGACCTTATTTCTGAAGAAACTATACTTTGATTGTATAGAGAAAAATAAAGTTGTTCTCTATTTGAATTGCACACAACCTTAATTGTGATTTGTAGGTTAAAGGATATTTCACTGGTAGTGGTGTATATATAATACATAATTTGATCTTCCTTGGTCATTATTTGCAAATGGAACAAACTGGAGGTTTAGTTGGAAATAATGCAGGGAAAGACCTGGTAGAAGTTAGTGTTAATTTGCACCTTTATTTGTGTGTTTTTTTTCTTTTTAACAGAAACTCCCCATTGTATCATTTACAGTCCATACATTATTTTCATTTGGGGGTACATCTAACAACCATAAACTTTTACATAAATCACAACATCTTTTAGACAAAACAAGTGTATATCATACTCCATTTCCTAACTCAAGAGAAGTTTATTATATACATTAACACTTAGAAATTAATTTCAGTGCCACTCAGTCTAAACAGTGCCAAAATTGGTCTTGTTGTCTATCAACTTTTGTTCTTCCTAGAAAACTAATTCTACAGCAAGAATCTTAAATAATACCACTTCTATTTTTGTTCAAAATTCATCAAGTTGTCCATTGTCTTTAGTTTAACATCCAAAGTCCTAACGAGTAACATTTCCAATAATCTCCATTTTACTGGTCATCTTCTAGTTGTCCTCCATTAGGTAAAAGGAATAGGACTAGCCTAGTACTCACTCCTAGGTTCTTGCCTATGTAATTTCCTTTTAAACATTTTGTAAAGATTGAGAGTTATATTATGTGCCTCAATCTGGTTCCAGCTCCTAGATTTCAGAGATCCTTCTGCCTCAGTTTAACACAGAGCTAAGAGTTCATGTGCATACAGGTTGCCCAGCTTAAAACTGGGCATAGGTATAAGACATAAAACAGGGGTAGACAGGATTAAAGGACCTTGACAATGTAAAGAAAGAGAAGTGACAACGGCATGGTGAGTGCTGGAAGAAATGGGCTTTCCGGTACTTCTTAGCTCTCCTGGCAAAGAACTCTCTCAGACTTCTTACTGTCTCCCGGTGGTCTTCTCATTTTTCATGAGTGAGATCAGCTAACATTCCAATATATGACTCTGATTTCACTTCACAGCATACATTGTCATTATTTCATATGCTTTCTAGAAAAAAAATCATCATCATTACCATCTGTTTGAAGAGGAAAAAATAAAAATAAAAGGTCACTGTTAAGCAAAACCACTGAAATCATAAGGATTAATTCCTTTAGATTAGAACAAGTAAAACCAAACAAAAGCTGATCAGATTATTCTAACAAGTTGGAAACCTAGGCATGGTGATTTTCATTCCTCTTCTTCTCTCCACATACCATGGTGAACTTTGGAAGAAATTACTCCCAAGTCCCTTTTCCAGGATACTAAACACATGCTTCTACCATTGAGCTAGAGCTATCCCTACCCAAAATTAATATTTTCCAAAGACAATAAGAGATCTGGAAGCCAGGAAGAAGCTCAAATATATAATTCATTCCTGCTTAATTATTTTCTCATCAACAAAGATAAACAAACACATTGAATTAGGATAAAAATTACATTAGTTCATTACTGACACAGTGCTTTGTATAATGACCTTAATTTCTATATTGCATAACTGGAGGGAAACTGGTTTGGTTTTAAACTATTTCACTTCATATATACAATAGTTTATTCAAATTTTAGGCAGTAATATTGGCACTTATTCTAATTACAAATATACTAACAATAATGATAAGGTAAAGTAACAGATCTGAATTATCATAGATATGTATGTTCTGTGAAGTAAAATATTGAGTCCAAATGAAAAAATGGGAAAATGTTTGGTAATAATTCTGGGTGTCTGGAGTAAAATTAGGTGTTTGCTATTCAGAAACTATAATTTTACTCTCATCACACCTATTTTTAAAAAATAGCTAATGAGATTCATAATCTATGACTTTTGTATCAACCAACAAAAATGGTATATTGGAAATAATTTTGCTTACATAGGTTTAAGAAACAAATGTATGTGTCACTTCATTGATAATGAAAACTAGCTTTATGACTTTTCATGATTTTTCAACAATATTTCTATGAAAGCCTAGAATATTTCAACCATATATAGAATGGTTAAATTTAACCACATTTCTTTTATACGTTTTTACAGAATGGATTCAGTTATGCTTTTTTGCATTCTTATTTAAATTTTTATATAAAAACCAAGTCCTGGTATTGGGATGTTACATTTCCTATCTGAAATTTAGTAATCTCCTATCAGCTTGACCTTCTGCTATTTTGAATATTTATTGGCTGGACATTTCACCTGTTTCTCTTAGTTTGGAAAAGCTATAAATAGGAGGAAAAAGTAGAAAGGTTATCCAATCAAAATGCAGAATATGGATAAAGGTCAGGACGGTAGGTCATGCAATTCTAATTTCCAATATAGATCAGACAATAAAAATCTGACACCTCATTCTTGTGGCAAAGATTGTAATAACAGAATTGAGGATACTGTGCAAATTATTTTCATACAAAACTATAGAGTTGAAATAGAGTAATGGTATTTGTCTATTTCCATTAAACTTTTAGAATTACACTTTAATGCTTATGAAACAAAGTCATACATATAAAATAGAAAAAGTATATTTTGAAAATAGGAACTTCTTATTCATCAAAGAGACATAGGTATGATAAATCAAAATTAGAAAATATAGTTTGGAAAATCACTGATAGTATAATAAGTTAAATGTCCTTTTTATTTAAATTTTAATATTTACAATGTATATTGGCATTTATAGGTAAAAAACGGAGGAATATGGTAGGTGAAACAATTGTTTCTTAAGACATACCTATATTCTAATATCTGGAACCTGTTACTATTTTAGAGCACAAAAAGTTTTAGGGGTATGATTAAATTAAGGATCTTGGAGTATCCTTGAATATCCAAGTAGACTCTACGGGTAAATCAGATTACCTTCAAAAATGAAGCAGAGAAAAACTTGCTAAATACACACATATAACAGATAAAGGCAATGTGACCAAGGGGCAGATAATCACATAATGAAGACACAACCCAACAAATGCCAGAATCTAACAGAAACTGGAAGAGGCAACGAGTGGATTTATTTAATCACCACTGAAAGGATCAGGGCACTGACAATAACCTCCCGAAAATGACTTCAGATATCTGGCCTCAAAAAATGTAAGAGTTCATTTCCAACATAGTGTCTTGGGAGTATCTTTGTTGCAATGGGTCATCCTGTGTCCTTGTTTCAGCATTTTGTTTTTCCCCTTCCCCTCCCCAAATTAGACAAATGTATATACAAGATATTGGGTGCCAAAATCAAGTACAGTGACAACAGGGGACATATGATAGGGGAAAGAAGGGATAATAGGAGAAAAACAAAGGAGGCGGTAATAATGCTTGACAAGAAATGTACTCATTACCTCACTCCTGGAACTGTAATCCCTCTGTACAGCATCTTTACAATAAAAATAAAATTTAAAAATGAAATAAAACAGTCATTGTTCTGAAGTTAAAAAACCTGTAAGATAGTAAAAATATGTTGTCACAAAAACCATATAGAGAACTAATGAGTGGGACTTTTTTTTCCTTTCTTTGTCCTTTCTTTGATTTTAACATAAAGAAAAACAATTTGACATTTTTTGTGGCTGTAAACAATATACCTTTTTATTGTTATTGTAAAAGTGATGTACAGAGGAGTTACAGTTACATAAGCCAACAGTGTCAGCCTTCCCTTTCTTTCTCCCAGGTTTTCCTCTAAACCTTCCTTCCCAGGTTGTATAGTTCATTTTCAACAGTGTCTAGTGCGTACCACTGCATTTGTTCACCCTTTGTCCCACCTTTTCTATGCTCTCCCCGTACCCTCCCCCAAACAGGTAAACTTACAAAAAAGACAAAGGGTACAGAAAATAAAAATAGCAAAAAAGAAAACACACACACAACAACAACAACAACAACATTAACACATTTCTTGGAGTTCATTTTGATAAATATCATTTTATACCTTTTAATTATTAAAAAATTTAATTATTAAAAAATTACTGGTAAAATGGAAACTAGTCCAATCACTGTGAAACTTAGAGCCACAAAAATATGCTGACTACCTAAATATACTTAATTTAACTTCAAACAATTCACCTCCCCACCTTTGAGTAAATGAAAATAACAAAATTTTATGCTGATTTCTCAAGATTGGCATATGCTCAGTTATTCACGGATATAATACAAATACACCAGTTTAAATACTTTGGTTGGTCCTGATGTGTGTTCATCCCCTAGATAAGTTATCAATTATCCCTGACGCCCACTCTTCACAGTTTAGTTGACTACAGACTGAAGAATTCCAGAAATATGCCCATGATTGGCTGATAGGTTTGAACTGCTTGCTACTTAATTTCCCCAAATATTTAAAAGAGGAAGGAGTATTCATTGCGTGCTCATAAGTTCTCTCTCCTCTCTTTCTCTCCCCTCCTTCCTTCCTCTTTCCCTCCCTTCCTCACTTTCTCGTGTCAGCTTATAGCTCATAGGTTCTCTCTCTTTCCCTCACTCCCTTTCTTTCTCTCTCATACATACACTTACTAACATTAGAGAAGACAAGGTATAGTTACCTCAAAATCATTTTACAACATCCCATTTAAACCTAAATACTACTCTCATAGCAATTTCAGAACTTCTGAAGATCAACATTTCTACTTGCAGAATCATTATATTGATTTTATGGAACAATCAGAGTACCATGTGTTCCCTACATAGAACTAAGTAGACAGGTTCATCACACAACTTGAAAGTACCTTATTTAGGAAACTAAGTTATTAGCAGTTCATTTCAGGTTAAGTTGTACTCAAAACTGAACATTAATGAAAGTTCAATATATATATACATTTGGTATACTTTCTGTCTAGTCATAGGGATAAAGGAAGAAATGAAAAGCAAATTAACAAAATAAAACTATGAACTATAAATTCTCAATTTTGAGAACTGAATACACAAAGTAAATGAAAAGAACAAAAGAACTAAAAGTCTTTCCACAAATACGTAGCAATTTTAGAGGAAATATTATTGACCACTAATGAGTAGTTGTAAAGTCTCTTTGTGGAATGAACAACATACTATCTGCAAGGACAAAAAGCAGTTCTGATGCGGGCATTATACATTTCGTTGTACTTTTCTGTTTCCCTACCCTAGGTAAGAATAGAAAGAAGATTAAGAAAAAGAAAAAAGGGCTGGGAAGGTGGCTCAGTGGTAGAGTGCTTGCCTTGCATGCATGAGGCCCTGGGTTTGATTCCTCAGCTCCTCATAAGCAGAAAAAGCAGGAAGTGGCACTGTGGCTCAAGTGGTAGAGCACTAGCCTTGAGCTGAAGAGCTGAGGGACAGTGCCCAGGCCTAGAGTTCAGGCCCCATGACTGACAAAAAAAAAAAAAAGGAAAAGGAAGAAGAGAAAAATCCTTGTCTGGTTTTTGTTGTTGATGTTGTTTTCATTTTTTTTTAATTGTGAAAATACTGTACAGAGGGGTTACAATTACATGAGCAAGGTAATCAGTATATTTCTTATCAAGCATTGTTGCCTTCTCCTTTGTTTCCCCTTCCCATTCCTTCCTATCTCCCCTCACTCCCCCACCACTCCACATCAAGGTTGTAAAGTTCGTTTTTCGACATAACATCTTATACATCTCATTGTTGCAATGGGTCCACCTGTATCCCTATTTAAACGATTTGTTTTTGCCCTTCCCCTCCACAAATTATACCAACATCAAATACAGTGAAAACAGGGTTATACCGTGGGGGAGGGACATACAAAGCAACAAAGAAATCATCTTATAAATATGTTAGAAACAATTGCAAGAAAAAAAATTGAGTCCTTATCTTTGGGTTCATTCTGCCTAACATTAATTTATCTGACCATTTCTGCTTGTCTCAGACATGTACTAGTTATAAGGGAAACCATGTTTCTTTGGTCCTGGCTTACTTACTTAATGTAATTTTTTCCAAGACTTTCCATTCCTAACAAATGAGGCAATGCCATTCTTTCTGATGGAGGCATAGGATTCCATTGTGTATATATACCACCTTTTCTTGATCCATTCATCTACTGAGGGGCATCTGGGTTAGTTCCATCTCTTAGCTATGGTAAATAATACTGCAATAAACATAGTTGTGCTGGTAGCTTTTGTATGGTCTTGTTTGTGATCATTTGGGTAAATGCTCAAAAGTGGGATTGCTGGGTCATAGGGGAGCTCTATGTGGAGTCTTTTGAGGAACCTCCATACTACTTTCCAAAGTGGCTGAACAAGTTTACACTTCCACCAACAATGCAGTAGGGTTCCCTTCTGTCCACATCCCCTCCAGCATCTGTTGTTATTAGGGTTCTTGATTATAGCCCAAATTTATCCAAGAAACACTACTTTCCCTCAAATCTCACATGGATCCAAAGACATTAATTGTTGGGGACTTTAACACACCACTATCCCCACTAGATATATCAACTTGGTAAAAGCTCAACAGAGAAACCACAGATCTAAACAACTGCATAGATCAACTAGATTTAACAGACATCTACCAACAGCATCAGAATACATGGTTTTCTCAGCAGTACACAGAACATTTTCCAAAATAGACAACATTTTATGTCATAAAACAAACGTCCAAATTCAGAAACATTGAAATTATACCTTGTATTCTCTCAGACCACAAGCGTTTAAAATTAGAACCCAACAAAAGCTCCCCCAAAAAGTCTCCTAACACATAGAGGTTGAACAACACACTGTTGAATCACCAGTGGGTCATGGAAGAGATTAGAAACAAAATTCAAATGTTCATGATATTCAACAAAAATGGACACACAAATTACTAGCTCCTCTGGGACACAGAAAAAGCAGTACTCAGAGGCAAGTTTATAGCTCTGTGTTCCTACATCAACAAATTGGAGAGATCTGAAACCTTGCCTGTTTTAAAGTAATAACCACTAAGTTAATAAATTAAAAGGCTTTCCAAAATTATAGATGGAAACAGTCAACCCAAGTCTCAAAGGAATAGGGAAGCTAATATGTTTATTAAGCAAATATTTTCTCAAAATATGTATAGGACTATGAATACATTTTAAGATCTTATATTTCAGTATAAAAGCCAACATTATATTTAAACACTGTCAAAGTATTTTCATATAATTACCTAAATTTTTGGTAGGCTCTATATAATTAAACAAGAATATATTTAATTAATATAATTAAACAAGAGTATATTTAATTAATATGTTCATAGTATCATAACCTGCAAATTTATATAATATTACTGCCAGTAATGTGCTTTTTACATTCCTATCTGTTCTAAAAATATCTATTTGTTTTTATTATAACAGAATGCTAGACTTTTCTCTTGTGTCTATATTTTATTTTCTATGCCACTGTCAATAAGTGAAAAAAAAGATCATTTTGTTTATGAAATACTTTGGAGGTTTCAAATTTTACTGTTTTAAATTAATAATACAATATTTGTAATTTTGTAGAAATTGTGATTAAATAAAACAAATTCAAGCTTTGTCAGTGGAGAAATGACTGATGAGAGCATAAAACAGAAAAGAAGCCTTTATTGGTTATATGTAGTATGTTAAAGTTAACATGCAAACTGCAATTAAAAAGGCTAAGAAAATATGAGTATTCTGTTCACTTGAGTGAGAGAAGAGAGGAAGAGCTTCAGTTGTTAAATGTTACCATGTTCCCAAAAGGTCAAATATGGGTCAAATACAAAGTCATTGCTAAGCTTGTATAAGTTCTATTGGAGGCATGTTTTTCCTTGTGCCCATGTAAGAACTTACAATCTAAAGACAAAGGAGAATTCAGCAGCTAAAGCTGCAGATAGAAAGGACATCCAGTTTGATCATTTTACATGACCCTTGAAGGGAATATAAAGAAAAGCAATGTCCAAGGATCTCTATCTACCAGTAGCCACCTCTTAATTCCTTTTAGGGGAAAAACTGTGTTTCTATGGAGACACTACTTCCTTTGAACTTTTAAGACTTGCAACAATGCATATCCTCTATAGATTTCTCATTATCAGAGACTCCATGACAAAGCAAAAACAGAGACAGAGATTACATATTCTTACTTTAATGGCTTTATCTCCTAAAGATTATCAAACAGAGAAATAACCCAACTGAAGAGAAATAAAATCAATTTTCCAGGTACTCTGCAAATCCTAGTATCCAGACCCATTTCTGTCTCTCTCTGTGGAATATTTGCTATTTGAAAGCAGTAAATGATGAAATGAAGTGTTCAAATGTATCTGAAAAGGTTAGGACTTGCTGGGAAATGGAATAATCATAAAACAGATCCACCAACTCTAAGATATTTAAGTTTAATTATCAAATCACCTACATATATACTCTTATTTGAGTTGAAAAGCTTTACAGAACATCTTAAAAAAATTTGTTTTATTGTGAAAATACTGTAGAGAGGGTTTACAATTACATGGGCAAGATAATGAGTACATTTCTTATCAAGCATTGTAGCCTCCTCCTTTGTTTCCCCTTCCCATCCCTTCCCATTCTTCCCCTCCCATCCCACCCAATCCTCCCCGACCCCCCCCCATGTTGTAAAGTTCGTTTTCGACATAACGACTTGTACTTCTCATTGTTGCAATGGGTCCACCTGTATCCCTATTTAAACGACTTGTTTTTCCCCTTCCCCTCCACAAATTATACCGACATCAAATACAGTGAAAGCAGTGGTTGTACTGTGGGGGAGGGACATACAAAGCAACAAAGAAATTATCTTAGAAATGCCTTAGAAACAATCGCATGAAAGAAAAAAAAATTTGAATACATATCTTAGGGTTCATTTCCCTAACATCACCTTATCTGACCTTTTCTGCTTGACTCAGACATATACTAGATATTGCAAATTAGGGACACCATGGGACCTATGTTTCTTTGGGCCTGGCTCCTAAATTGCTAGGATTATAGGCATGAGCAACCAGTGCCCGACTCAATGGCTATCTTTTAAGTAATAATATTTAGAGCAATTTTAAATATAATTTTATTAGAAAAAATTACAGCATAACATGGAATAGTAATTTCTTTAAAAATAATTATCTAAATGGAAATGGAAATATGTTAAGCAGGGAAGAAAAAAGAAAATTGCATACCAAATGTTTTAGTTCATGTTGTTCTATAAATGTTACAATAATTAGACACTAGTGGATCACTCCCATAATCCTAGCTACTCAGGAGTCTGAGATTTGAGGATTGCTAGATGCTGACCTCCAATTAACCACCAAAAACAAGAAGTGAAGCTGAAGATCAAGTTTTAAAATAATAACCTTGACCAAAAAAGCTCCAAGGGGAACCTATGCCACAGCAATACTCACAAGACAATATGTTGGAAATGATCTGTGCAATTAGGGCAGAGATCCAGAAAGGGAGAAAAGGAGGGAAGAGGTAACAAGTTAAACAAGAAATGAAGTTACTTATGTAACTGTAACTTCTCTGTACATCAACGTTGACAATAAAAATTTTAAAAAAGAAAGAATGTGTTGCCAAACACTGGCCTCTAAAATAAAATGTTTACTAGACAAAAAAAAAGCTTCAAGTTAACATCCAGGCCCCGAGTTTGAGCCTTGGTACCAGCAAAAAACAATATATCAATAAATTAATTAAATAAACTGCCCTAGACTTTGTGACGGAAGCAAACAACACATTTTTTTCTCACAGATCTGGAACCTCAGAAATCCAAGATAAATTTTTCATGGCAGATACTACTATTAGGAAGTACCCTTTTCCTGGCTTTTTATAGGTTCTTTCTTCCTTGCTGTGTTCTCACATGACAGAGAGGGAAATTCTGATGTCTCTTCTTTTACTCGTAAGTACATAGAAACTTAACTGTTACCCAGTGGTTTTCCTTTGAAAACTATCCCATTGAAAGTTAAGGAGTTCTGAAGTTGAAGGGATACAATCCATTCCAAAACACAAACCAGTGATTTTGATTTAGGCAATGGAGTGGATTGACCTCAGTGCTTTGCACTTGTTAGGCAGGTGCTCTACCTCTTCAGCTGTGTTGCCATCCATTGTGCTATGGTTATTTTTAAAATAGAGATTTAGTGTTCTCTTATTTATGCCTCCTGCTAGCGTTTGACTGCAAAGTGTTCACTACTTTTTGTGTTCCAACACACTTTTTGTGGTTTGAGAAATGGAATCTTACAACTTTTTGCCTGGGCTTGACAAGAACTAGTTTCTACCTCCCAAATAGCTAGGACTCTGGGGTCTGCATACCCATACTATTTTGACAAAGCATATTAGTAATGAATTACTTTGGACCCAACCGGATTGTACAGAGTTGAGAAGATCTGTGCATTATCTAGCTATGAGCAACTTCACCTCAAGTTGTCTGCTTTTCATTTCTCATGCTACTCCTTCCATTGCTTTTATTTTTAAAATTAAATGTGAAGAGGAAAAATGATACCACAAAGGCAATTGAAAACAGCAGTCGTGTGCTATACGTGGATCCAATTCATTCTGAAATTCCTTTCTATCATCACATCAATAATTCCTTGAAGATAGCATATGGTAGAGATGAAAGTAAATTACAATTGATATACAATCCAGCTGTGTGAATGTCATTTGTCTTCAAATGAGGCTAAAAATAAAATGAATTTCTGTTCAGATTTCAATTCTATAGTGAAGTATGTGTACCTGTATCCCAAATATACACAATTTCTACTTTTTATCAGAATACATATGTAATATTTTTTCTAGATAAGAACAGGATTTGAAGGCCAACAATAGCTAGCTGGGGAAAATGAGTTTAATTAATACTGGAAATAAAAATATAAGATTTGATAAGATTATTTGGTTCTGGATATTGAAGGTCATTGAGCAAAATATAATTTAAAAGTAAAGAAATTCACATGAGAGCAAAAATATTAATTAACCTCTTATAGTTGATTGAACTAATAATAATTTGCTTTTATATTTATATTTCAATTTAATTTATAGAATATGTGTATTAATTGACATGGAATGATTATATCTAAATAATATTTTTCCTGATTATAAAATAATTACAAAGATTACCATGGACATATTTTCCTAGAATAAGTTAATAAATATTTTATTTAAATTACACGAATGTTATTGATGTTTTAGTGTATAATGAAATAAAAAATATTTTATTACTTTGGGACAAAACAGTTTTTTTTCTTTGTATGATTCATTGCATTTACTGGAACTGTCCTTTAAAGTAAAATATTGAAAAACAGAAATAATTTGCATTAGGAGTAAATATTCAGCTGGAATGTAATTAGATTGAATTTTCCCCATCATTAAGCATATGGACAAATCAGATGCACATTTTCATTTCAAAAGTATATCATAGGGAAACACATAAATGTAATTATAAGCATTCTCATTAATTTATCTTTGATTTCTTGCCATTCTGCATATATGTCCAATTTCACATCTTTGCCAAGCCATTATCTTGAATTGACTTTCTGCTTTAGGGGATATGGATTTTCATTATACTTGGAAAGCTTTCTGTCACACACAGGCAAATTTCCATAAAAGTAACCTTGATGTTTAGTCACCCAAATATTTGGGAAAATGCTGGTAATGAGGTGAACAATGATGTAAGCCCTTTTGGAAGTTACTGATTATGATTCATAGTTGATCATTATGAGTCACTTTTTAAATGCCTGTTGTGGGATTATGTGTAGATCTAGGATATAATCAATTTAAATAGTGATAAGGTGAATGTTGGATTCAAGTAAAACATAACAGGTACTGTAATATATGTTTACTTGTGAACACTGAATATATATTTGATCTTAATCTAAGTGTAATTTAACTATATGGCAAGGAATAAGGAGAATCAATTAATAAGTATTTATTGAAAGAAAATACCATAGACAAAATTTTTATTACCAAACAGCTACAATGTTTTATCTGAGCATGAGTTCAAGTGACCCATATCTTATTAATTTGAGGACTTCCTTCCTTCCTCCCTTCCTCCCTTCCTCCCTCTCCTGAGCTTGAACTCAGGACCTTGCACCACTCTTGGCTTTTTTCCCTAATGCTGGTGCTCTAACACTTGAGCTATACTCCCGCTTTGGCATTTTGCTGGTTACATGAAAATAGGCATCTCATAGAGTTTTCTGTCCAGGCTATCTTTCAACCATGATACTTAGATCTAAACCTCATCAGTAGCTAGGATTACAGAAATGAATCTCCAGTGTTGGCTCTCAAAATATTTTCAGTTAATAAAGTGAATATATTTACTGCCTTCAAAACACAGTCTGGTGACATTAGTCATCATTAGTCAAGCACATAATTACAAAGTAATTAAAGCACTTGGAAGGCAAATAATAAGTTCTTTAAGAATATAATATATATTAGCATATATATATATATATATATATTAACCTTGTTAATATTTGAAAATAGATCCTCTAGGTGTAAATCCCCAGAAGTGGGTTGCTGGGTTATATGGGAGCTCTATGTGTAGTCTTTTGAGGAACTTCCATATTGCTTTCCAGAGTTGTTGAACAAGTTTATACTCCCACCAACAGTGCAGTAGGGTTTCCTTGGCCACGTCCCCACCCCATCCCCCAGCATCTGATGTTATTAGATTTCTTGATTATAGCCATTCTAACTTGGGTGAGGTGGAATCTCAATGTTATTTTGATTTGCATTTCTTTCATGGCCAGAGAAGTTGAGTATTACTTCTTGTGTCTATTGGGCTTTCTTATTTTCTCTTCAAAGAAGTCTCTCTTTATGTCTTTAGCCCACTTATTAATGGGGAGGTTGTTTTGTTGAGGATTTGTTTTTAGGGGATTTATTTTTTTTTTGAGTTCTAAGTCTATTTTAGATAGGAGGCCCTTGTCTGTTGTATGGCTAGTGAAGATTTCTCCCAATTGATCTTGTTAGTTATGTCCTTGGCTGTGTAGAAGCTCTGAAGTATAATCCAATCCCATCTGTTGTGTTTCTGGGTCCTTACTAAGAAAATTTCCATGTGCCTAGAGTTTCTCAGATTCCTTTCTGTAATGTTTTCAGGGTGTCTATTTTTACTTAGAGGTCTTTGATCCATTTGGAGTTGATTACAGTGCAGTGTGAAAAATAAGGATCTAACTTTAATTTTCTACAGGTGTTTAACCAATTTTGTCAGCCCCATATACTGAAGAGGCTGTCTTTCTCCCATTCTATTTTTTTTTGCTCCCTTATCAAAGATTAGGTGACTATTGATCTGCAGGTTTATAAAATAGTAACATTCATAGACTCTAGTTGTGTCAGAAGCAAAGCGTAATGTCTGGCAATGATCCAGCCCATCAGTAGGACTATTTCTGGGAAAGAAAAATAAAATGAATACTATTTTTAACTCACCTGTATGTGATAGTTTGTTTTCTGTTGCCAATTCATGAGAGGCAAAGCAAGAGGCCAGTCTCAAGTAGTAAACCTGACTTTAAATGCAGTACACAAAGTAATAATAATAATAAGAATAGTAATAATAATATAAAATAGCAGTACCACAGACTAGACAAGTTATAAAGAGTTTTATTTTAATGAGAAGTTCTTGCAAAAAATCAAGTTTCCATATCTGTTGGAAGACCTCCTTGTTAGAAGATTCCCAAGTTGGCATATCATATCAGTCACAAGATGACTGGCATACTTGTGTTGGCAAACTTGTGTGTGTGCTTGTGTATATGTGCAGGTGAGAATCCCTTGGTTTTTTCTCTTCTTATAAAGGTACCTGCAATTACTTCCCATGATCTATGTACTCCTAATTATCTCCAGAAAGCCTCACTTCTAAACACCATATTTGAATTGTTTCACCCTCTTAATAAATTGCAATGGGAATTAAATTTCAACTCAGAAGCCTTTGGGAAATTCTTTCAAACTATATCCTAGTCACAGTGATCCTCAGATCTCTAGCAAGGATAATGGGTATGAGCCACCAGAGCCCAGTGCAAATTATTATTTAAATAAGGAATGTTATCTGGCCTGAAATCTGAAGTAGGAGAAAAGAGAGCCTAGGTGAAGATGAACTAATGGGAGGAGTCTAGAAGTGAACCAAACAGCACTATGTCTGGGAAAAATTAGCCTGTCAAATATGTGTGTTTAGGGACTGTACATTTTGTACAGCTATGAGTACACAAATATGTTTAGGTATCACTTAATATATATTTAACATATATTGTACATATGTGTACATAATATATAGGTATGTATACTACTTCTATTATAAAAGCTTTTAGTAAAAATAATCAGCTTAAATTATCAACAAAATATTGTCTACAATGTTTATAGGCCTAGTAAACCTACATTATTAATTATAAGAAACTTAAATGATAAACTACTCATACTAAGAGCTTGAGTTTTGTAAAAACAAGCATATCAAACAGAGCAATACCAATTCTGTGCTTTTTTACACAATGAAGTATGAAAATAAAAGTATTATCCTCACTATTATTATTCTTCAGAATTTGTATTTTTTAATTGAGGTTTTGTCTTATAATTTTCTACTTAATTTTTTTATCTGTGGGGTAAGTTATTGACTGTGATAACTACGGAAGTAAAGGATCACAGAAAGCAGTCTCTGAGGAAGTGCAGTTGTGGCTCAAAGTGGTAGAACGCTAGCCTTGAGCAAAAGTGCTCAGGGATAGCGCCCAGGCCCTGAGTTCAAGCCCTACAACTGAAAAAAAGAAAGTAGTTTCTGAATCAATTCATTTAATTCAGTGTTTTTTCTTTTACTTGGAATTTCCTTCATGAGAAATACAGAATCTGCCAAGTTCTTAAGAGACAAATGTTCATAATCAAACTTGGTTTTCATTAAATTTTGATAATTCATGTGTACTTGAGACTTGACTTAGTGCCTGAGAAATGGAATTTACACTATATATATGACTATACATTATGGAGCATTACATGAATTTAAAGATTATTTACTAAATTCCAAGGAATTTCAACTTGAATTTGTATGTTAGCAAAAATGTGAAAAAAGAAACCTTTATAGGTCATCCAAAATGAAAATTACTCTATCCTCGACATAAATGTATTGAAATTTAAAAAAACATTTAGTTGATGTTAACAACACACTGTTAATGATTATTTTTTATTGTGAAAATACTGTACAGAGGGGTGATAATTACATGGGCAAGATAATGAGTACATTTCTTATCAAGCATTGCAGCCTCCTCCTTTGTTTCCCCTTCCCATCCCTTCCCATCCTCCTCCCTGTTAATGATTATTAAGGAAAAAGAATAGCACTTTCTTGCCCTATTAACTCCCAATTAGTTAATAAGCTAAACGTAATTACAGATCTGAGCCTAATTATATGCTAGTCACCTGAAATCCTAAATAAAACTCTTAAAAATGATACACTTTAAAAAAATATGACTTAAGCCAGGTGACAGTGGCTCAAGCCTGTAATCCTAGCTACTCAGATGGCTAGGATCTGAGGATCATGGTTCAAAGCCAGTCCAGAAAACTGGACATGGCACTATGGCTCAAATTGGTAGAGTACTTGTCCCTGAACTGAAGAGCTCAGGGACAGCGTGTAGGCCCAGAGCTCAAACCCCAAGACCGACCAAAAAAAAAAAAAAAGTAACAAAATTAGTAATATGTTAAAAACTAACATGCATCAGTAAGAAAAGCAAACATATCTTAAAGCAACTTGAAGTATCTTGCCTTAAGGACATTATTGTCTCAGTGGTAGAAATACGATTAAAGAGAGAAATAGGACTCAATGGTCAGGTGTCCCCTGCCTTATCTTAACAGTTTTTCCACATCTTGCTAGCCAATATCTCACTAGTGGCAACTCAGGTTTATTCCATAAACTGAGCCAAATAATAACCACTCCAAACTCCATTTCCACTTCTGTGCTATAAGGACCCTCCCTATTATGTTTGAGAGGGTGAATAAGAAGAAAGTTATAAACTAACTAGTTCACTCTACTTGCTGAAAGACAAGTAGATTTTCAGTCTTACATTTCAGTCCCCCTTTTCTTTTGTTCTATTCTATTTTGGACAAAATGCTAATCATAGACTTTTCCTCATTATGCTGCTACTGTAGTTGGACTGTTAAATAGTTGATATAAATATGTAGCGTCTTAATCTGTTTGTATTTTTAATGACAAAATACCCAATACTGAATAATTTATAAATAGAGGTGTATTGTCCCAGAGTTTCTTAGATTAGGAAGTTCAAAATCAGATGCTAAAAGGTAGACTGTTGTGTAAGGCTGACCTCTCAATATCCAAGATGGTTCTTGGTGGGTTTCCTCACATCGTGGAACACAGAAGGTTAAGCAAAGCAGATGATGTGGAATCCTCCTTTATAAGTGTCTTCATCCAGTTCACAAGGCAGGTTACCGGATGGTCTAATCACCTCTTAAAGATCCCATCTCCCAATTCCACCACATTGTCCTTTAAATTCCAACATATGAATTTTGCACAGAACACACTGAAAATATGGCATTTAGAAAGACTGCTTCATATCATCTGTGGACCCTACAAAAATATAACATACCATTGACATTTTAAGACCTATTGCAAAAAGTGTGCATGTTTTTATACATGATGCATAAAATGACTAAAGGAAGTAAGTTTTCCACATTGGTGCTCAGATGAGCAGCCAATGAATGTCATATGTCATATGAGATTAGTTCTTCATTATTTTAATAAGATGAAGAAATTACATCTGAAAGGAGAAGAAAATATTTCAAAATAATGTCATATTTTTTATCCTGGTGAATTTGGTGGTAGAACTAGAAAAACTAAAACATGACTTGACATATAGCATGCACTATAGTCTTTCTACTGTAAGGAGTTAAAGAATATGCTAATTATTTTTGATACTGTGAAGAAAGCACAAACTTCCTGGATAAAGGTCACAGACTAGATAATTTAGACTAGAAAGTGAATAATGGGAGAAAATAAGCAACAGTGTTAAAATTTAAATATTTGTCATTCAATTTTATGAATTCAATTTTATGAATTTGAAGGATGAACTGAAACAGACATTTGGATATCAATGTTCATAGGATCTTTATTTAAAATACTTAAGTGTAGGCCCAGTTCAAATGTCTATCAGCATATAATCACATAATTAAAATATGATTCAGACATACAATGAAAGGTGTCTATTCAGATATCAGGTGAATAAACCTGAAACATACTAACTTAAACAAGAAAGACATAAAAGACTAAATATTGTAACATTCACTTATCTGAGTCACCTAGAGTAAATATATCTAGATGAGTAATAAAGGTTATATTAGCTAAAGGTGGGAGAGAAAGGAGTTATTATTTAATAAGGAGAAGATTTTTGTTTGAGGTAATATTGAGGGAAAGGATAATGATAATTATTCCAGGACACGGAATAAATAACTTAAGATAATGAATCGGGCACTTACAATAGATAATAGCCATCCTACGTAGCTGAAGTTTTGTATGTTCTGACCAGTTTTCCCCACCTCATTACTGTTGCCCCTCTGAAGAATTATCCTACTCTGTCATTTTATGAGTTATACACTGTAAAATTGAACCTATTAAGTGATACCTTGTGATCATTGTCTATTTCTTCTTATTTCACTTACCATTATATCTTCCAAATACTTAAAAATCATTACATGATAAAGATTCAGGACTTTACAGATTTCTGGACGTTAAAAGACTTAGAATCAAGCCTGGTGCAGGTGGCTCACACCTGTAATCCTAGCTACACAGGAGGCTAAGAACTATGGTTCTCAGTTCAAATCCAGCCCAGGCAGAAAAGTCCCTAAGAGACCCTTATCTCCAACTAACCACTCAAATGGTATAATTCTAGCCTTGAGCAAAAGAGCTTAGGAACTGTGCCCCATAACCTACAAAATAAAAATAACAATAAAGGGTTTATAAGCAAGGCTCTATAGGCACGTTTAATGTCATGGATTAATCATTGGGTTAAATCTAACTATGAGTAACTATTAGTGAATTTACTAATTTATAAGAAATCTTTTAGAAACAAAATAATTTAATAAATTATCATTTTACTCCTTAAACACCTTCCTTCTCTTTAAGACAGGGCACATTATTATGCTCTATGTAGATATTCAGTATCAAGTTCTCATTGTAACCATTAAATATTTGACTAGCTTATATAAATTAAAATCTTCCAGGTGGGTCAAAACATAGTAAGGGGTACAAGTATGTACCTGCTACAGGTGTTCAAAACTACAGTTCACTGAGCTGAAAGAAATCTATGTTTGCTCCTACTTTCTCTCTTGAGTATGATAAAACTGCACAATATTCTATCTATTAATAGTTTGTACTCTATCATTAAGGTTACAAGTTACAAGTGCTCTGAGCTATAACTCCTGATCCAATAATCAAATTAATTACACATCTTAATTTGTATTGAAGTTCTTCATGACAAAAAAGATAAAGGCAATTAGATTTTTGCCAGATTTTGGATGGAGAATTTTTTTCTTCTATTTTTCTGGATATGTGACTTTACACTTTTTTATATAGGAACTGAAATAAAGCTATGTATTTAGAAATAAAGCTAGATGTTAGTGGCTCATCCTTATAGATATAAGAACCTCTGTATCGATACCAAAATGTCATCAGTTATAAAATGCTTAATTAAAAGAAATATTGAAATACATGAAATATACACTTGTGAAACATAGACTTATATGTGAAACATATGAACTTTATGAAGTGTAGACTTATATTCTTTATCTTTAAATAAATATTTACATATTTCTTCTTCTTTCACCCGTATCTTCATTGAGCTACTCCAGCCATAAGAAGGATTTTTCTCTCACACTTATAATGACACACATTTTGGGAAACTTTTACTTAAAGACATTTCATAGAGCCACTAGGGTCTGAAGGAAAAGGAAATATGATTTTTGGTGGCCCGGAGTTATAAATGGACAAGTAATAAATGCCCACCCTCAAAAGTATTTGAAATAGCATTTTATGATGCAGATGTCTTTTAGATCTCATCGAAAAACACTATCTTTAAAAGTCACAGTGAAAAATATACTCAAATGACTTTCCAGAAGTCTTAACCTAGAAAATCATGTCCAGGTTTCATGGTACCATGTAAGGATTCAAATTAAGGATTCACATTCCTTCTCTCAATGAAGTTCATATATTAGAGCAGAAAAACATATTATAGGAGAAAATGATAATAATAATAAATACTAATGCTTTAGGTGCTTTAGTATAGGTGAAAGGCCTCTCTGTGTATTTGTAGGTGAACAGGATGAAAATAGAGGTTTGGCTTAGAGATAAGGAAAGATGCATTTAAGTAATTAAACCTGCTTCTATTCTCTCAATTTTTCTCACTGAGGCATTGGAAACATTATTCTGCCTATACATAAGTATTTGCTTTAACATTTATCAGGAAGAGTGAAACTATGATGATTATTTAATATTCAAACCCTCAGCTGGCCCTTCATTTAGTTTTCCAGGTAAGCTAGATGTGCACAAATACTTAAATCTATTTCTCTAAAACATGTTTATGGTATACATCTTCCCTCTGACTGCCCAGGTATCAAATAATTTTCTCCTTCCTGTTACAAAATCTGCCAAATTAAAATATGTTAAGAATATCAACATGGTAATATAATCATTTAGCTGAGGGACCTGAATTAAGCTAAGTATTCACAGAAACCAAGGGCTCTAGGCAAAGGAAACATTATTCATGTCAATTCTTTAATTTATGTAGTAATTTGTACATATTCAATGAAGCCTAATAAAATTGTTACACTAATATTTGTGTAGGAATGCTCCAAACACAGCATGGCACAATCAAACCTGTTGTTACTTTAAATATATGGCTCTATTGTACCTTAGTTAGGAACTGGAATCAAATTCTTTGCTGAGAAGAAGTCAAATAACATAGAATCAGCTTTGACTTCATTTTGTCTATTATTTTTACAGTTTAAACACAGCTTAAACTGTGTTCTGCTGCAGTTTCACATCTTTCTACAAATGACACATGTCTTAGGAATCTATTCCTCTGTACCTGGTGTATTTAAAGTTTTACTTTAAACAAGTTAAACCAGTTGTATAATGAATAAAAATATATTGTTTTTATTTTATTTGTAATTACATGACTTTAAAAACTCTGATAAACAAATCTATAGTTGTACACTTCTCAGAAAAAAATATGTACACATTGATGAACTCTCAGAATATTTTATGTAGGTTCAAGTTACTCATAGATCTTAGCTTAAAGACAGTTATAATTGATTTAATTCTGCAAAATTCTGTTCTTTAGTGTAGGCTTCTGGCCATATTTAGCTATGAAGAAAAATGATAAAGTAATCATAGCCCCTGTGGAACTCCAAAAAAACCCTCTAAAACTCTGTAAAATATTTTGCCATCATAGCCTAGTTATTTTTGTGTCTATTTTACTTACCTGCTGATCTCTGTCTGTTCCACTCAAAGCTACTTCAGTAAGTGGTATATGTTAATTACAAAACAATTCACTCTTCCAGAATTTGGATATATGTTGGTGCTGAAATATTAAAAATCAAACACTTTTCACTTGGTCCATCATATTACTTATAGTGATGTAATCATTATAATTGTCCTGGGAAATGTGTCTCTCCAACAGGTCATTTTATATTCATGGTTGTATATTGCAGGACTAAAAGAAAAGACTGCATAGCTAATTATTTATATATGACATTAACTATAGAGAAGCACACCATAGTTTTCCTCATTATGACCTGAGTTTCTAAACAATTTAAACAACTCTGAAGCATGAGCAGATGGTACCTTCATTTTTTTTAAAGTAATAAACATAAAGAAGAGTATTTCTGAGGAATAATAGTCCCCAGAAAGCAATCCTATGCATTGTCAGCATTGGGAAGAAACTCAATTCTCCATGCATTTTCTAAGTATATGATTGCTATGAATTGAAGCATACTGACACCTTTAATCTATTTGCAATAAATAACTATAATGTTTTTGTCACGAACAACCCAAGGGAAGGTGCAGATAGAAGGAATTATACCATCTCCATCCATTTCTTAGCTAACTACATTTTCTTAAGAATAATCTTCCTAAATGGTTTTCAATATAAAAACAGAGATACTACAAAAGTGTCAGATGTTTTAATGCCCTTTAGAAGATATTGAGACTATGTGCATTAATCAAGCAGTCTTTTTAGCTCTCCAGGCGCTTTGGTCCCTTGATTAGCCCTGTTTTCATGGGAGTGAATGATAGCCCATGTGTCTTATTACTCTTCAGCTCTCATTGTGAAATCTAATCCAAAACTAAACTCAGAGAGGCTGTTTGGTTTCTTGCTATCAGCATGGTATATTGAAATAAATGTATAAGACTGTTTCAACAAAAGGAAATTAAATGGATATATTTCCATCAGCATAAGACAATTCGTTTGAAAATAATGAATCATTTCACATCACTGGGATTTAATAGAATAAAATCATAAAGAATCTTTTCCTTTTGACCACTTAAGATTTCTATTAGAGTCTGGCGTTTCTTTTCTTTTTTTATTGTCTAGGTGATGTATAGAGGGTCACAGTTACATAAGTAAGGTAATAAATACAGTTCTTGTCAAACTTGTGACCCCTTCCCTCATTTTTCTCCTACTCTCCCTCCCTACAATTCCCCTCCCAAGTTGTACAGATCCTTTCCAACATTTTGTCTTGTATATGTTGCTGTTGCATTGGTTCCCCCTTGACCTTCATCACCATATGTTGTTCCCCTTACAAATGACTTTGGCCTTAGGGATAGCAACTATTTCCTATATGTTTTCATATGTGTGTGTGTGTGTGTGTGTGTGTGTGTGTGTGTGTGTGTGTGTGTGTAGTTGTTTGTGGAGCTTGAACTCTGGGCCTGGGCGCTGTCTGTGTGTGTGTATGTGTGTGTGTGTGTGTGTGTGTGTGTGTGTGTGTGTGTGTGTGTTTGTGTGTGTGTAGTTGTTTGTGGAGCTTGAACTCTGGGCCTGGGCGCTTTCTCTGAACTCTTCAGCTCAAGGTGAGTGCTCTACTGCTTAAGTCACAGCACCACTTCTGGATTTCTGGTGGTTTATTGGAGATAAGAGTCTCACAGACTTTCCTGCCCAGGCTGGCTTTGAACCACGATCCTCAGATCTCAGCCTCCTGAGTAGCTAGGATTACAGGCATGAGCCACCAGTGTCTGACTCCCCTTTTCATATTTTTAAAATTATTTCATAATAACTATCTCCATTTAATCAAAACATTTGGTTTGTTTGAAAATATTGACCTAAGGCAGAGCATAGTAGGCCACATCTGTAACACCTGTATGCTGAAGGAAACACTTTTTAATTTGAGGGAAAGTAACTAAAGCAGAAAAGTAAAGTCTGGTGGTGTGACTCACAATAGACATCCTGCCTAGTTCAAGCCCCAGTATCTCAAAATATTACCTATCTTATCTATCTATATGTATATATATATATATATGTATTTATTTACAAATAATAATTAATATATGGTAACTCTCAGTCTGTGCCTGTTTCTTATTTCTCCCTGTCCTATGTTCTTTGACTCTGTGAGCTAGTAAATGTTACAGGAAGATGCTCAGTTCACTACATCTGGACTGATACAGCTATCAGGGAAGGGACTCACAGTAACTTCAATTCTCTAGGGCTAGTCTGGGTGTAACTGATCCCTCTCACTAGCAAAATTTGGTTTTCTGGCCTTGGGCTATACGAATTTTGAACTATAAGCTTTCTGTCCTTTAGTATCTAAATCTAATGCCAGTACATTTTTAGGATAAGAGTGACTCAGAATAAGCATTACTGCCCTCACTTGCTACATTAACTACATTTCCAATCTTTTTAAACTTGAGATTTTTAACAGTACCTCATTTGCTGTGTATTACTAGCCCTGGACAACTGAGTAATATGCCTGAACTACCTTTCCTTTGCCTCCTCCCTTTGTAATTACCCCTCAACTCCATAAAGGACTCCTAGGCATGACTTCAAATACCAATCATTTAGTCAAGGTCTATACCAGCAAACACCTTTCTTTCTTGATTTGCTTTGCTTTGCTTTTTCTTGTCTGTCTGTCTGTCTTTCTTTCCTTTCTTTCTTTCCTTTCTTTCTTTCTTTTCTTTCTCTCCTTCCTTCCTTCCTTCCTTCCTTTCTTTCTTTCTTTCTTTCTCTCTTTCTTTCTTTCCCCCTTCCTTTCTTCCTCAATTCATCTCTTCTTTTCCTTCTCCTCCTTTCCTTTCATTCAGTTCCCTTCCTTTCCCTCCATCCTACCTTTCCTTTCTTCTTTCTCTCTCTCTCTCCTCCCTTCCTTCTACCCTCTGCATCCCTTCTTCTCTGCATTTCTTCTTCTCTTCTTCCCTCCCTCTCCCTTACTTCTTCCTTCCTTTTTCTTTCCTTCCCTCTCTTCCTCTTTTCCTTCCTTCCTTCCTTCCTCCCTCCCTCTCTCCCTCTCTGCCTTCCTCTCTCTCCCTTCCTTCCTTCTTTATTTTTCTCTTTCTTTCTTTCTTTCCCTTCCTTCCTTCCTTCCTTTCTTTCTTTCTTTCTTCCTCTTTTTCTAATGGCTATGCAAGGGTTTTACATGTGTACAGTGCATCTTGATCAGCATCACCCTTTTATTTTTTTTTATTTTTTTTTTTATTTTTTGTCGGTCGTGGGGCTTGAACTCTGGGCCTGGGCGCTGTCCCTCAGCTCTTCAGCTCAAGGCGAGTACTCTACCACTTGAGCTACAGCACCACTTCCTGTTTTCTGGTGGTTTATTGGAGATAGGAGTCTCACGGTCTCTCCTGCCCGGGCTGGCTTTGAACCGCGATCCTCAGATCTCAGCCTCCTGTGTAGCTAGGATTACAGGCGTGAGCCACCAGCGCCCGGCTTTTGAGCATCACCCTTTTAATCACTCCCTCCAACCACCTCTTACTCCTTACCAGTTAGATCAAGTATTCTACTTCCATTTCTCATACATACCTTAAGAAATAGGACAATTTTCCTCCAATGCCCTCTTCTATTCACATGGGACTAGTCTACAAGAGGTACCTAGTTAGAAAATGTGCTCCAATCTGAGACATTGGTAAAAAGGAGTCCTGTATATGTTTATCGTAGAGATTGGCTCTCTCCCACAGATAATCCTGGGTTCCATGCAACTGTCCCAAGGACCTCAGGGCCAAGTATCAGACAATTAGGAAGAGCTCCCTCTCCTCGGAACACAAACTAGAAAATTAACTTTATCTTGCCTCTTATTTCCCATTGAAAACCCAGTGGAGGCTCTGCCCTCAGTTCTCACTCTCGGGGTTTTCCCTCTGGACAGACCATGGTGCCATGCAACACAATGTTCTCTCCTCTTGCGAGCTATGAATAACACACATACCTTTGCAATGACAGCTGTTTCCTTATCACTTGGCTTGAAATATTGTGCTCTAATATGATTTCATGCTGGTGAAAGGAGATTTGGATATCTGAATAAGAATAGTTTGATACTTTGATGTCATTCTATGTCCTGGTTATGATATTGTAATTTTACAAAAATCATTGCACTCTAGAGCCAAGGAGAACCCCAAGATATGTCAAATTATCCAGAATCATGTCACTATGATACTAGAGTAAATTAGCTTTATAATGGCAAATAGTAGAGAGAGCCAGGAGACATATGGAAGATTGTTAAGATCTTTTTAGGGTTTGTAACTCTGGAAGGGGCACTGAACTGAGCTCACTTCATACTCTGTATATGCAATGTCTACACAGTTGTTTGTACAAACTACAATAGATCTATGCTTTAGCTAGAAACCAAGTTAAGAAGTTAATGTAATTACTGAAGATTCTCATGGACTTAAATTTCAGCACCTCCATATTAATAGTTTTCATATCACCCTTGTAGATTACCCTTGTAGTTCTGAAGTAAAAAAAAAGCATTGAATATTAATACATAATATGTTTCTACCTTTTAAAGTTTAAACATCACTTCCTGTGAGAAGGAATATTAAAGAATCAGGCAATTGCATTGCTATGCATGACTCACGCAGAACTTAGTGGATTGGAAGAGCATAGGATGGGTTTAGGAGTAGAATTTCTAAAGCCACACAAGCAACTGGTAATAGTTTTCATGGAAATCCAATTGACTAGCAATCTAGCAGTTGTAAGGAAGCAAAGATTTTTAAGTGTGTTTTTAAACTTTCCTCTTTATATTGTTGTAAATGCTCATCATTTTCTAACACATGCATACCTAGAGCTGTTGAAATTTAAATTTTTCTCAGTGCATATCTACAAATGTGCGCAGAGCTGATTTGAGCAGAGTGGAGGAAAAACAACAACAACAAAAAACCTTCATGGGATTTCTAAAGATTTTTATCAGCCGAGAGTCATGGCCACATTATAAAATGTAATGCATACATTTATGAAAGAAAAATGCTAACATTCAATCTTTTCAAGTAGCTAATGAACAAAACGTATTTCAAAAAGATAGCTTTTAATTCAAATCAGAAGCTTGTCATTGAATTTTTGTATATCCAGATGTGCAGAGAGAAGAGCCATTGGCTATATCTGACTATTAAGCCAATCAATCTATCTCAGCTCTGAATGGATAATGAATATATCAGGAAGTTAAAAGTTCTCATCCATGTTTAGTTTTCCTATGGTAAAATTGTCAGAAAAACCAATTTGAGAATACATTAATGCTAATTACCTTCTCACCAACAGTATGTGGTGATTGGTCATAATTCTGGGAAGAACTTGAGAGTTCCAATAATGTGTTCCTTGTCTTCAACTTCTCAGACAGACTGATTTCTAGATATAATAACCTCTCTGGAAGATTTCAGATTTTTATGTTAACTTTTCAAAGTAACATATCAAATTAGACAAGAAACAAATACTCTTTGTAAAAAGTAAGCACAGAAGTAAAACTAAAATATAAGAAACTAAGTAGGAAGCACTCAGTCTAAAAGCAGATATAGGTATTGTATTGTGTTGCATAATCCATTGTTTGAAACATAGCAATGTATTGTGTACACTTCTCTGATTTTACATATGCTTCTGCTAGTTGATGTGTCGCAAAGCCAGTCAAGAGAACTTTTCTTCTGACTCATTTTGAGCATTTGCAATAGAAATTTAAAAAAAAAAAGTAATAGCCAATGAAGACAAAACCATCCCTTTATTTTTGGCAATACTAGAGTTCCCGCTTGCTGAACACATTCTGTACTACTGACCTGTCTGTCCTACACATTTTTGCATTGGTTATTTTTAAGATAGGCTCTCTCTGTCTTGGTACTGGTGGCTCATGCCTGTCATCCTAGCTATACAGGAAGCTGAGATCTGAGGATCATGGTTCAAAGTCAGCCTAGGCAGGAAAGTCCATGAGACCCTTATCTCCAATTAACTATCAGAAAACTAGAAGTGACACGGTGACTCAAAGCAATAGCATGCTAGCCTTGAACAAAAAAAAGCTCAGCGACAATGCCTAGGTCCTCACTTCAAGCCCCATGACTACCCTCCCCCCTCCAAAAGACCCTACAAAATAAAGGCTCTCTCTTTTTGATGAGTCAATATACTCATACTTTATATGACCATAGCTGACATGACAAGTAGGTATCACCAAGCCTAGGAATATGTTGAGAAGAGGTCTTGTGATTTGTCTTTTCCTAAGCTAGCTATGAATAGCAATCCTCCTATCTTTAGCCTCCAAGCAGTTGGGATTACAGAATGAGACACCAGCAGTGAATAAAATATCCTTTATACAGATAAAATTTAGGTTGGAAGTGGTAGCATATAAATGTAGGCACTAAGGTTTATAAGCATTATATCTTAAGCTGAGCAACAAATCCACCTCACAAAGATGGTTTTTGGCTGTTGTAAGACTTCTCAAAGATTTCTATCCTAGTGGGGCAATTTTAAATATTAGCAGAATTAAGAGGTTTATTGCTTACTGTCAAGAAGAAAAGCTAAAGCTCTTATACCCTTTTTCTCTCTCTGTATATACTAATTAAAAGTCAACCCTTTCTCTGAAATAATTACAACTATATATTTTGATCTTTGCTATTAATTAATTACTAAGACTATTTTATTCCATATTGTGGTTTGACTTCAGGGCAAGATCTCTTACTACTTGAACTATACCCCAGACCTTTTACTTTATTTTCAGATAGGGTTCATGGTTTTCCCACTATGGTCAGTCACAAACCAGAATTCTTCTACTTAAGCCTCTTGTGTAGCATGATTTCAGGTGAATATCACTACAATTGTTTTATAGTTTAAAATGATGTATTACTTAATTATTTTTGTTTTGATCTGTAGTCTTCCTTGTTTATTCTTTAATAGTAAAGATTCTATATTTAATTGTTAAGGTTTTCATTATTTATAAGTAATACTTAATAAAATTTTCTGTGAATTAGGAAACAATATTTAAAGATTTCAGTGGAAATTCCAATCTGTATTCATTTTGAGAGTAATCTCAATAAATTCAGTTTTCATCCTGAAAGTTGAAGATAATTATTAATAATCAACTCAAGAAAAAAATCTCAAATGAACTGTGTTCTTAACAAAATGGAATTGGAACCAATCTTGTCCATAAGATTCATATTGTTAAGTACCCATCTTATTTTTAACTGACAAATTGAGTTTATAATTTCTCCCAGTTAGCATTCCCTGCCTGTCTCTTAAGCAGCCACTTCCCAAGCTTAGTTTCCTTCATAGATATAATTTTTCCCCAAGAGCTGAAGCCAATTTCAACATCTGAAACTTGAGCAATGTATTCTACTGTCAACACAAAATATCACAATCTCTTTACCTGGCTCTTGAACTCTGAGGTCAGACAGCTATCAGAAGGAGTATGTTTACTTTCTAATCCTTTGTGGGAAACTCTTATTTATGGTTTCCATCTACCCAGATGTTCTAGTTCTATTTCCTTCTCACATCAGAATTAAATCGTTCTCAAAACATGGCCCATCTCTGAATTAGTCCCCTTTGGCTACCACAGAAACTCACGTTACCATATCTATTATAGGAGATCTGGCATGACCTTCCTACATTAAGGCATGGCCTCATTGCATACAATAAGAATTCTGTTTCCCCTTTAATTCTCAGTAGGGCACAAATATATTAACCCATGACATTTATTTTCCCTAATAGAGATTAGAGAAGGAAAGCAATGCACTGAACCTTACATTACCATTCAATGTGCTTTTTGCTTCCAAATGGCAAGTCATTATTTTCTAGTAATGTGTTATTGTATTTTGAAAATTGGGCCTAAAAAGAAAACAATAAAACTATACAAATAAATATTTAAGTCTGGTACAATTGTTAATTATGCAGTTTGGCCACTGGTCATCCAACAACACATGGGACTGCAGAGAAGATCTTTTCTCTGGAAAGCACAATGAACATGGGTATACTATATGAGGGCAGCCAGAAACAAATTCTAAGCAATCCCACTTCAAATGAGTGAGTTTATGGACATGACAGAAAATACAGAGGAGAGTGTCAAAATTTCTTGGGTACCAAATAGCTTAAGTCTACAGAAGGGTAATATCTACTATACTGTTTATAGGCCATGGCTTTGAAATATTGTCCATTTTCTTTCTCTATCTCGGTCACTGGCTGAGCTACCAGAAGGGATGTAATACTTATCTCCCTAAGGCCTTTGGGATGTAATTCATTCTTTCAAAAGTGGGATCCTTGGAGGAAAAATCATTAGTCATTGTCTGGATACTAAAGAGAGGAAAATTTATTCACTAAACAATAACCATTTTGCTATTTGCAATGAACCATTCTACTGGGGATTTTTGGTTGTTATTTCCTTGAGCTGAATGAGGTTATTCATCATTCTATCCCTTTCCCCTCCCCTGAGGAGTTTAGTTAACTTTAAAAAAAAATGTTAAAGGGAACGCCAGGTGCCCACACCTATAATCCTAGCTGTTCAGGAGGCTGAGATCTGAGGATCGTGGTTCAAAGACAGCCCAGACAGGAAAGTCTGGGAGACTCCTCTCTCCAATTAACAACCAGAAAACTGGAAGTGGCTCAAGTGGTAGAGTGTTCGTCTTGAGCTGAAAAGCTCAGGGACAATGCCCAGGCCCAGAGTTCAAGCCCCACGACTGACTAAAAAAAAAAACAAAAACTAAAGGGAGAGAGCAAGTGCAGTATATATATTAGTATCACAATTAGAATGATCTGTGAGTTACTAAACAAAAATACTGTAAGATAAGTGTGCCTTGTGTATCACTGTATAAGTTGTGAGATACATTGGACTCTGTGTAGGTAAATTTTGGTCTTGCACATAGTGACAATGCACCAATGACTTCCCATTTGACTTAAAATTAACATACCCACAATGGCTACATGGTTGTGTATAGTCTAATTCCTCATATCGTTTCTTTCAGCATCTTGATTGTACCATATTTTCTGTCCATGAAAGACACCAAATATATGACCACCAGAGACCTGTTCTAGGAAATCGTTTCCCCCTAGCAACTTTATGTTGGGATCAATACTGTCATCCAGATCATAAGTTAGCCTTCAGTGAGGGAGGGAGGAGAAACTGCTGACTCTGCCACATTAAAGTATCTTCCTCCTAGATACTATAGCACAAAATCCCGTTTTAGTTTCCACAAAAGCATGATCAAGCTTACATACACATGAACTTTTTTGTTGTCTGTGTCCCTACCTGCTTTGTAAGCTCAGACAACCGGCACCTTGCCTGTCTGCTTCCTACTGTGTCTCTCTGGTACCAAGAAGATTGGTGGATATAGAATTGGTCTTGGCCACAGAAATGCCAAATGAACAAATAGTTGTACAGTCTGCTCAACTATACAATTTTATTATCCAGACATCAACTCTTTCAAGAGTGTTGCTGACAGATCAAGAAAGCCCAAACAAATAAATCTTTTTTTTGTAACTACATCAAAATGTGCAATCTCAGTTTAAAGTAGCATCCTGAGATTCAGGGTTGAATTTCTTCTTTCTTTCAACAATTTGTTTAAATTATTTAAGGCTGGGCTCTGGTAAACATGATAGATGAATTCTTTTAGTGCAGAGTCCTAAATTAGTAACTAAAAAGTAATTAAGCAAGCAAATGTAATAAAATACAAAATTTCAACATGAAAGAAAATAGTGTATAGTAGTAGCCAGAATACCTGAGGTGCATAGTTCAGGAAGACAAATCAGATAATTTGCATAGAAAACTATTAAAAATATAAATATGAAAATTAAAGGAGAATCAGTTCAGCAATTGCATTTTATCTAAGAGAACTGTAAAGAACTGAAAATGTTAGGACAGGAAGGGAATGACAGCACAAGACATTTAACACTATCTCCCCATTGCAGCATTAAAAATGAATGAACAAAAGTGAGACTGGCTAGGCACTAGTGGCTCACCACCTGTAATCCTGGCTATTCTGTAGCCTGAGGTCTAAGAATCATGATTCAAAGCCAGCCTGAGTAGGAACATCCAATTATTATCTCCAATTAACTTCCCAAATGTGAGGTGTGGCTTAAGTGGTAGAAAAGTTCAAGCCCCAGGCCCTGAGTTCAAGCCCTGGGACCAGCATGCACACACACATGCACACACACACAGATTTGAAGTTGGGGAGTTAGCAGCCGTCATTACCAAAGAGATCCTGTAGTGGTAAGCCATGAGTATGTAGATGATTTTTGATCTTGGAAATAGAGGAAGGAAGATAAAGTTTGATCCTTTTGAGAAATAATCATGGAAACATTTAATTGATTTGATGTAGACATTTAAATAGACAACAGGGCATAGAATACAAACAAATTCCCATTCATCAACAAATATTTACAGTGATTTTGAACAAGCTACGGTGTAGTTTTAAGTATGTGGCTATCAAATAATATATGAAATCCCAAAATGAGAAAATGAAATAATTATAAAGAGATAATGGTTTATGCAGAAGGATAAGCAAGTAAAAAGACCATGAGACTAGGCATGTTTGAGGAAAATAGGAAGGCTGATGTCACATCTGAGTAAGCCAAGGTGGCAAGTGGCAAAAGAACCCTCCAGAATAGCTTGGAACCTGATTCACATGGGGAGTTTATTCATCTAACCTTTGCCAAGGATAAGAAATTCCACTCTATGTGAGGTGACACTTTAGTAGAGGTATTGCACGAGTCACCAATTCATTGAATCAATAACTCTTAAGTCCCTACTACAATCAGGCTCTATGATTCTATTATTCTAAATCATACCTTGTCTTCACAATTTGTAGGTAATCCTAAATTTTCTTGGCTGCTTCCAGGTAAAGACAGCTTCTCCTATTAGACTCAGATTACCATCTAAGCACAAGGAGCCTTTAATCATTAAGTAATTTATTATCAATCTCATAAATATATATATATATATATATATACACACACACATACTCACGTAAGAGTTCCAGAATAATTGCTTAAAATGTATTAATATTAGTTAAGTTAATAATAAACATGTGAATTTTCTTAAAGGGTTAAACTATGTATGAGTGTATGTGTCTATATGTATGCATGGTTGTATATAGGTATACACACATATATGTATATATATTTATACACATGCACATGAAGATTACTATAGATATAATGGCAAATAAGATAGACAGATGGACATACAGACAGATAGACAGACAGATAGATAGATTAATGTGATATTAGGTCAGGGTCAACCTGAAGTAGTATTAAGAAATAGGAGAAATTTTCCTTGAATTTTTTCATTTCCTTTCTGATATATCTCCATTTCTCACTTTAGGCTCTCTCTCCCACTGATCTTACTAGAAATCTCCAGCACCATGCTAAAAGCTGTTCCTTCCCATGTCTGCCAGTGCAACACAACACTATATGTTCAATTTTTCCAGGTATTGCTCATCACTTGCCTCAGTGAAATGTAGCTCATTTGATTACTTCATCTGGACAACTTTATCAGTAGAAAAGGCAAGCCCAACATGCCCCTTCCCATCCAATGTAAAACATATCATCTGTACTTACTCATTTCAGACAGTTTGTCTTGTGATTTTCTATAAGCTGACATTTGAAAATTCACATGTAAGACAAAACTCATGGTGAAGAAGTGTTGGATAGAAGGAATCTATGAAGACTGAAGCAAAACAGGAGACTATTTTAACAGATATGTCTCCTCGATAAGTGCTGTGTATTTTCAGCCTATATTAGAATCTATAAAAAACTCAATTGTAGGCACTGAACAGAAAAAAGGAATTTTATACTCATGTATGCAGAACATAGTTAAATAGTCAGAATATAGCCTACATACAAAACTTCAAAGACTTATTCTGAGTACCAGAGAAAGATCTATACATAAATTTTGTTATTTAATCTCAGTCAATAGCTGCTTTTATTTTTTAAATATGCTGGTTCTGGGACCCAGAGTCAGGGCTTTGTCACTCTTACAGAGCTGTTTTGCACAAGGATAATGCTCTATCATTTGATCCACAGCTCCACTTATGGCTTTTGTGGTGCTTAACTTTCCTACTTAGGCTGGCTTTAAACCAAAGTCCTCAGATCCCAGGCTTCTGACTAGCTAGAATTATAGGAATGAGCTATAGACTCCTGGCTTTGCTTCTTTTCATAAGTTCTTAGCACAACTCAACAAATGTTAAAATCAAACTAAATCATTGTAGCAATCAGCATAGTCAGACAGCAAGAAATGGAAGGGTTTGCGGAAAGATAGGAGAGAATCATGGAAAGGGTGACCTTGATCAAGATGTGTTGCTTTTACATCTGAACTGGGAACCCTTTTGTACAACTACTACTTAGTCAAAATAAATCAGAACCAACTATCAAAATTATGTATGTATTATATATAATACAAATTACATTTATTGGAAAGACTATTTTCTCAACTGTTTACTCTTTTTGCAGGGAATTGGGCTATTACACTATTTCATTTGATTCATGTGTTTTTGTGTGTGTTCCCAAAGGCATTCAGACAACAACTAAATTTAACAAATTGCATTTGAAGTACAGGTAATTCTGGTTCATTACACTGGGATTGATTTTTTTTGTGATAGAATTAAAATGAATGAATATTTAATACTATTTAACTTGTTCAAACATGAACTAGGTGGTATCATTTTACCTTTACTAATGGTAACACTATGAAATGCTTCTTATAAGGAGGAATTTTATCGTATTCAACTTGGAATAACATTTAACTAGATAAATTTTATATGAACCATGTGCTCTTTTTTCCAAATTAATTATATAGTAATTTGTAGTAGTCCATCTTAGATATTTCTAGCCAAAAACTTTAATTATCTTTCAATTCTGGTATAAAAATCAAATATACTTGAATTGCACATGTTCCTAAGGAATGAACTGTTAATGAGGTTTAACTGAGATGTCTAAGTCACTAATGATTAAAAAGTTATGCTTAGTTTTTTTTTTCAAAACTGTTTTAAGGCCTCAGCAAAAGTTTTTGCTTCTACCATGTTTCCAGACAATATTTATGCCTCTTGTTTTTCTCCTTTCAAGAGAGAATTTTGGCAGAGTTCCTGGAATTAGAATGAGGTAGATAAAATGCACACTGTAAAACACTAAGGCAGACAAATCTTCAACAAATGGATCCAGCATATGAATACCAAAGATACTTTAATTGCATATTAGCAACATTTTAAATTGTCTGATAAATGCAGATTCTAGAGATATTCTTCAACTCATTTTTCAAACAACAGAAAATTGCTGTAACTGTCCAGATAAAAATCATTAAAAATGAATTAGATATAAATTTTAAGTAGATATATCCTTTGGATAGTCCTATTAATTATGCACATACATAATATAGATTTTTCAATATTAAATGTGAGTGAAATTGGGATCAGAGTTCCTTCTCTGCTCCTAGATTTATCAAGTCAGATGTGACTACACCTGTATCCACAATGTTAATTTGCAGTACCTTCCTTTATGGTACCAACCAGGAAACAACATACTTTACATTACAGAAAATATGAGTGTATTATTTCCAAATCTCTTTAGGTTAAGCCTTGCCTTTTATTTGTTTTGTTTTTGTTTTATTTTTATTTATTAATTTTTTCTTGTGCCAGTCCTAGGCCTTGAACTTAGGACCTGGACATCTTCCCTTAACTTACATGCTCAAAGCTTGTGATCTACCACTTTGAGCCAGAGTGCCACAATTGGCTTCAGAGGAGTTAAATGGACTTTCCTGCCCAAGCTGGCTTTTAACTACAGTCCTCAGATCTCAGCCTCCTGTGTAGTTTGGATTACAGACATGAACCCCTAATGCCTGGCTTGTTCTAGCATTAAAAACAAACAAACAAACAAAACAAATGATACTGTAGAGCTATATATTCTTTACCAGGTACACAATTGTCTTCTGTTATCCATCCAAAAGAGCAAACTTTTTCCCAATGATATGTAGCAGTTCCTGGAATTAATGCACTTCAACTCTTTCTAATATGATACATGCTATCTTTACCAAGAATTTTTGATCCAAGTGAATTGGCATAAACCAGAGGAAGACTATTCTCAGTGTATTAGGTAGTGTTGGATCTGTACGGATTACCTACAGTGTGCAGAACTATGGGTGTTGATCAATGCATTATAGCACTGTTCTCTTGAGGAACTTCACATTCACTCCTAAGGTGAGATTATACACAGGCATGAGCAATTAGAACCATGAGTATATGTAGGAATGACATGTCTCCCAGCATTTGTTGGGAGGGACAACATCAAAGATGAGTTTCCAGAAATTGAAATGAAAAAGAAAATGAAGAAAAAAAACAACATACAATTATTTGTTGTTTTCTGAGATGCCTTTCCCAAAGTAATAGCTGGTGATTTCCTTGGTTAAATAGATGGTTGAATGAATTAATAAAGTTCCTGGGATAGAGTTTGGGCATTTCATTTACATCATCCTTTCTGAAAGTCAGTCAGGTTTTATAAAGTAGATCTCATGTGGAAACAGGGAAGGAGAAAGGGAAGTCTTCGGCAAGACAAGTGGCTTTCATGCGAGATACGATATTTTGGTTCCCAGCTGACCCATCAGCCAAGTCAGTATAGAATGCTGGGATGTGTTGATTATCATCTTAGCTCATTAGACAGTAGGCTAGCTTCAATTCCAGTGGTTATCATATATTAATTCATATCCATAAAGACAAGTATCTTTAAACAGAACCTCTGATAGCCTTAGAAGTTCCATTCAAATCTATTAGGTCTTTATAAAACAGTTGTTTCCATGTTAGTATTATTAGGAGGAGATATTTTAACAGGTATATTTCCTTTTTAAGCTTATTGCGAGAGGCGTGTCTTCTTATATAATCAGTACAGATTTTTGTAATATCAGAATGGACTTTGCACTAGAGAAACTGCCTCTGGCTGTATTCCAACTTTTTTTTTTAACTGCAGCCGGTGGACTGTCTATCGATCTGGTCACCTCAGGTGAGGGGAAAAAAACAAGCTCAACAAAAATTGTATTCAAAGCTCCTGTGATCATTTTTCCTTCTTTTGTGGCAGCAGGAGGACAATGGGGGTGGGATAATTCTCCCTCTCACTAGGGAAAATGAGAAAATCACAGCTACACACAATTTATGTAGGTCATGCTACTACCAAAAGGAGAATGAGTTCATGTCCATTTCCTACAAAGAAAGCAAATTGGCCTACTCCAAAATTTAGTCTTTTGTCCACTTTAAAACATATCTTATTTTTTTAAAAAAGCCAAGCTGTTTCCTTAATGTTCACAAAAAATGACAAACCAATAAAAAAATAGACAATATTTTCCTGTTTTATTGGCAAGTAGTTTAGACAAATGAAATTACGGGAATGGGTTGTCATTTATTTTAAATAAATCCAAATTTATAGGATCATGAGGGAAATACAGGTGTAACATAGTTACTTTAGGCTCTGATTAATCAACACATTATTTGAAGTGAATATTTAACCTATTTCAATGTGTATCAGTAAATATCCCAGAATTCTGCAACATGAAAGTATTTCCCCAGTGCTAAATAATAATATAATAATGACAAAAATCAAGAAAAGATACTGTTATGCCATTTCGGGGACTATATTGTGTTAGTGTCTGGATCTCTCTCTCTCTTTTTTCTTTGTAAGCTAATTTGGATAAAATAAGATTATTTTCAACCTCTTCAAACAGAGTCTTTAGCTTTCTCTCAGACAATGGGATTAAAGGTCATGATAGAAGACAGAGGAGAATTATGGATGTCAGCAGAAAATGCCAGAAGGAAAGCAAGAAGAACAAAGGGCAGAAAATTAGGGTAGTCACAAGGTGCAAAAGCAGACAGAGAAGGACATGGGATTAAACTGAGATCACCAAGGTGGCCCAAAAGCGCAATTTTGAGACAAGGCGGGCCAAAGGGCAGCTCAGAAGCTTCCAAGGCACTGCCATGTTATGCTGACTTAAACTGGAAAAATGATTACAAGTACAACAAAAAGGGGGGACATTTCACAAGCTCCTACAGAGCACCCACTTGTCCATCACGTCTACTGAGTGAATGATATCTTTCTCTTCCTACTTCATAGGAAAAATGAAGGCTGTTGGAAGAAATGATTCTCTCAACTTTGTCAGCAACTTTTCCCCAAATATTAAACACATCTACACAATCGGTTCCTCCACTTCATTTTCTCCATCAGGCATTTTTTGGAATGTGTTATCATCTCATTTGTTCTGGTCACCTATGAAGAGGCTTTCTGCCGTTGACCATAATGTTTCTTTTCACTTTGCTTCCCGCTTCTTTACACATTCTTTCCACATGGAAAAATTTCAGTTAGAAACATGCTTCAATCTCACAAATGATAGGAGAAAGACAAAATGCAAAGTATATTTTACAGTGGCTTGACTGTTTTTCTCCTGTAACTATGGGCTTCCTTCCTTCCTTCCTTCCTTCCTTTCTTCCTTCCTTCCTTCCTTCCTTCTTCCTTCCTTTCTTCCTTCCTTCCTTCCTTCCTTCCCTCCTTCCTTTCTTACTTCCTTCCTTTCTTCATTTCTTTCTTTCTTTCTTCCCATAGATTAAAATGCAATCTTCATTGCCTACAATTCATAATATTTCATACTTCTTCTCACAGAATTCTTTTCCCATGTAAATGAACACTATCACCTAAAATAGCCTTGGAATTTGATTGGGATTTCTGCTACCTGATTTTTTTTCTAATTATTGGCCTAAGGTGTAGGTGTGTTTCTTCAGCTGACTTAACATAGTACAGTATTGTGCTAGTAGGTCAGTGTTATGATTCCACCATTTATCAATCTTCTCCTGGTATTTATAGAATGACCTTGATGAAGACTGCAGATTTCAAAATATGCTCTGAGATGTTGAATTAAATGTCAATACCCCTGGAATTCCTATTATGTAATGTTGTATGTGCATGCAACAGCTAATTTCCTTTGGATTCATGTTTCTTTTATCACAAGCTATCCCATATAGTTCTATCTGTGCATGTAGTTCTAGTGGGCCCAAAACTTTAGTATTTTTTTTAATCCAATCTCCTGATCATTCCCACAATTCCCAAACACTTACAAAATCACCATTGATTTGTTTTTATTCAATTAGGAGAGAGCCTATTTTTCATGTCTAGACCTTGATTCTTCTCCATTTCTTTGTTTTACATTGTTCCTTTCAATGGTTCATTGGTTAAGATACTGTGAGGTTGTAGTGGTGTAGTATTTCCTAATGTGTCAGAGAAAAGCAGCAAACATGATACAACGGCAACAAAAAGCCAAGGGATGGGCGAGCAATTCCTTCAAGGGTGTCTTCTAACAGACACCTAACTTCATTCTATTAGACTCCGCTTTCTAAAGGTTGTACCAGCTCCCAATATTGCCATTGTCTTGTGTCATAGCCCTTTAAGAGACATTTAAGGTCCCAAATAGGCTAGGCACAGGTTCACATCTGTAATCCTGGCTACTCAGGAAGCTGAGATCTAAGGATCACATTTGGAAGCTTTTCTGGGAAGGAAGTCTCAGAGATACTCATCTCCAAGTAAACACCAAATAGTCTGGAATTGGAGTCTGTGTCCCTAAGGAAAAATCATTTTTAAAGGGAAAATCATAGTATCTTTGTGGTCTTTTTTGTGCATATGTTATTAATACACGTAAAATGCTTACACACTACCTACTGCTATTTATATGCATAATAAACTCTGTTTCATATTGTTCTAGAAGCTTCCTGTCTTCTGCCAATGTCCACTAAATTGTGGTTCATTGACTTGTTAGCAAGAAGGTATGGTCACACCTCTCAGACTTCCCAGTTCAAGACATCTAAACCCTGGTTTATGTTTTTAAAATTCACTTAAAGAATGCAAATTTAAACAGATTAACTTCCTTGTTTGAAGGGGTTATTATTTCAGTCTAAAGAATATTGACTTTAATGTTGAGATGATTAAAGGCAGAGACTTAGCATGAAAACAGACCTCTCCAATATTTACTTTGTATGTGTGTGTGTGTGTGTGCACATGTGCGTGCTAGTGTTAAATCTTGAACTCATGGACTAAGTGCTGTCTAAGGGCTATTTTGCTCTAGGCTAGCATTCTACCATTTGAATAACAGTTCCACTTCCATCTTTATTGGTGGTAATTTAGAGATAAGAATATCTTGGACTTTCCTGCCCAAGCTAGCTTTGAACAATGATCCTCAGATCTCAACCTCTCCTATAGATAGGATTATAGGCATGAGTCACCTACTGGTAGCTATAATCACTAGATCTTTTTTTCCCTTTTGTGTTTCAGTAGTTTTTCATTCAGCATTTATTTGTGAATACAATGCATTTGGTCACCAACCTGTTTCATCATTCTTTCCCCTGGTTCATTTTTCACATATGTACATTAAGTGTTATTACTATACATGCCCACAATTCCTCTCTATTAAATTATTAGTTCTTGATTAGATTGGAGAATGTGTAGTTCAGCTATTTTGAATCTTTTTTCTACAGTAGATATTTAAGCATTATGACAATCATAGTTTTTAATGCTTCTTTTATATGGAATGTCATCTTCAACTATTGGTCTAAGTACTGTTTTTCAACTTCAGCTCTTCAGTGAACAATAAAGCCTTTCCAGACGCATAGTGAAAATGCCATTCTCTGACATTTTGTCTAATCATCTGAGTCACTTGTTAACCACCTGCCCTATACTCCCACATACTTCCTTTATCTTTCCTTAAATTTATCATAGTCTACAGAATGGTAAGGAACATTTAAGCAAATATAAATCACACCTATAATGCCACCACATTACAGTCAGTAAATGTTTGAGGAACGCTATGAAAACGTTCATTTTAAATGCTATAAGGTTGTTTATTATCATGTATTCCTCTTTGTAAAATCAAACAAAACTGAGGAAAATTGGACAATTTATTCTTTTTTCTTTTCTTGAGGTTGTCATCCCCAAATTATTCAATAAGGACATGAATGGAGAAAAAAATAAAAATAACATACTCAGCTCCCTGATTTAAATAAGCTTTGGATGCTTACTCATTCTAAGTGAGAATCACAAGAAATGTCACTATTCTGTGAATTAGGAGGAGAAATATCTTCATTCTAAACTAAGTTGTACAAGATTGAATGCCTACAAGACTCCTGCTGAGAACCTGGGGCAGTAAGGACTCTACAGAAATCTTGGAGGCTTCTCCATGAAGCTAGAATTTTTTTCACTTAAGAATAGACTACGCCACTTAGCCATGAGCTACTTTCACAAGGCAGCTCCTCTAGCTCTGTTGCAACAATAGCATCTTCATATCTAAAACCGAGAGTTGGAAATCTCTCACTCATCCTGTTTACATGATTCTCACAGGAAGATAAATACAACCCTAGGCCCTGACTCTTATTGAAAATGCTATGGGATAAGAAACAGCTCACATCTCCTCTTCATAAACACTTTGAATGTTAGATTCAGAGGCCAATTCCCAAAGAAAATTACGGTTCTAAATGTGAGTGATCAATGACTACAAACAAACTTTTCTTATGTTAGTAAAATATCTTAGCAACTCTTTCTCACCATTATCTTCCATTCAGTATAGGTCCATAAGAGTTGATATGCTGAAAAACAGACTTATGGAAGAATTCATTTGTCTGATATTCTTACCACTTTTCATCAACTATAAAGAAATTTTACAGATATTTTTTCTTTTGAGAAAAATCAGTATCATAATCAGTATTATACCTTGGTGTAAACATTCAGACCAGTAAAACAAGCCTTGTCATGGATAGATTTGGCAAAAGTCATCCTAAAAAAATGTAAAATAAAGTGGATATTTTCTTGGAATATCAATGAGAGAGAATAGTCTGCAACAATGTTTTAATGAAAGTGCATATGGTACAGTGAGCTAATAAAAATATATATTTGAATTTTATTTTGAAATTGTAAAATCTTGTTCTCCATATTAATATTTATACAAGTATTACTGGCAATTTAAAACATGGGGTCTCTTATCCACCCAAACAATGGAAGTAAAGTAACCTCATAGACTATTGATAGTCAGTGATCATAAAAAATACTGAAAGACTCACTATTGTGGAAAAAATGCTAGGTCAACAAACATAGGCAGGTGAACTTGACTCAATGAGTGGTAAAAAAATCTCTAAGGCAAAAATAGTCCATTTCCCCATCATTTATTTTCACTGTCCATTGAACTATATTTCTTTTTTTGTTGTTTGATTGTTTGAACAGATCACTTTTTTATTGTGAAAATACTGTACAGAGGGGTTACAATTACATGGGCAAGATAACGAGTGCATTTCTTATCAAGCATTGTAGCCTCCTCCTTTGTTTCCCCTTCCGATTCCATACTCTCCTGCCCCCAAAGTTGTAAAGTTCATATTCGACATACGACTTGTACATCTCATTGTTGCAATGGGTCCACCTGTATCCCTATTTAAACGATTTGTTTTTTTCCCTTCCACTCCACAAATTAAACAACATCAAATACAGTGAAAGCAGAGGTTATACCGTGGAGGAGGGACATACAAAGCAACAAAGAAATAATCTTACAAATATGTTGGAAACAATTGCATGAAAGAAAAAACATTTGAATACATATCTTAGGGTTCATTTCCCTAACATCAACTTACCTGACCTTTTCTGCTTGACTCAGACATATACTAGTTACTGCAAATAAGGGAAACCATGGGACCTATGTTTCTTTGGGCCTGGCTTACTTCACTTAATATAATTTTTTCCAAGTCTTTCCATTTCCTAACTAATGGGGCAATGCCATTCTTTCTGATGCAGGTATAGAATTCCATTGTGTATATATACCACATTTTCTTGATTCACTCATCTGGGGCATCTGGGTTGGTTCCATATCTTCGCTATGGTAAATAAGGCTGCAGTAAACATAGTTGTGCTGGTAGCTTTAGTGTGGTCTTGTTTGTGAACATTTGGATAAATGCCCAAAAGTGGGATTCCTGGGTCATAGGGGAGCTCTATGTGGAGTCTTTTGAGGAACCTCCATACTACTTTCCAAAGTGGTTGAACAGTTTACATTCCCACCAACAATGAAGTAAGGTTCCACATCCCCTCCAGCATCTGTTATTAGTGTTCTTGACTATAGCCATTATAACTGGGGTGAGGTGGTATCTCAATGTTGTTTTGATTTGCATTTCTTTTATGGCTAGAGAGGTTGAGCATTTCTTCATGTGTATATTGGCCATCCTTCTTTCCTCTTCAGAGAAGTTTCTCTTTAAGTCTTTAGCCCACTTATTTATTGGGCAGTTGTTTTTTTGAAGATTTGTTGTTGTCTGATTTAATTTTTTGAGTTCCAGGTATAGTTTAGATATGAGACCCTTGTCCATGGTATGGCTCGTGAAGATCTTCTCCCAATCCGTGAGCTTTCTATTGATCTTGCTACCTATGCCCTTTGCCATGCAGAACCTCTGCAATTTCAAGCAATCCCATTTGTCCAACCTTTCTTTGATTTGTTATGTTTCTGGGTCTCTATTGAGAAAATTTTGGCCTGTGCCAATAAGACCTAGGGTTTCTCCTATTCCATTCTATAATGTTTTCAGAGTGTCTGCTTTGACTCCAAGGTCTTTGATCCATTTGGAGTTGATTCTGGTGCACGGTGATATATAAGGATCTAGCTTTAGTTTTCTACAAGTTGTTAACCAATTTTGCCAGCACCATTTACTGAAGAGGCTGTCTTTCTTCCATTCTATTGTTTTAGCTCCCTTATCGAAGATTAGATGGCTATAGGTCTGTACGTTCATTTCTGGGTTTTCAATTCTATTCCATTGGTCCTGAGGTCTGTTCTTGTGCTAGTACCAAGCTGTTTTGATTACTATGGCTTTATAGTAGAGTTTGAAATTTGGTATTGATATTCCTCCAGCACTGTTCTTTCTGTTGAGGATCGTTTTTGCTATTCGAGGTCTTTTATTTTTCCATATGAATTTTTGGATTGCCTCTTCTATTTCCTTGAAGAATTAGGTTGGAATTTTGATAGGTATTGCATTGAATTTGTAGATAGCCTTGGGAAGTATTGCCATTTTCATGATGTTGATCTTTCCAATCCAGGAGCATGGGAGTTTTTTTTGCCACTTTCTAAGTTCTGTTTTGATTTTCCTTTTCAAGTTTTTAAAGTTTTCATCATAGAGGTCCTTCACTTCTTTGGTTATTCCTAAGTATTTTATTTTTTGTGGGCCTATTACAAATGGAGTTGCTTTCCTAATTTCAGCCACACTTTTCTCATTGTTGGCAAACAGACAAGCCATTGATTTTTGAGGGTTAATTTTATAACCTGATACTTCACCAAAGTTTTGAATCAGCTTGAGTAATTTGGGAGTAGAGTCTATGGGATTCTTTAAATACAAGATCATGTCATCTGCAAAGAGGGAGAGTTTTATTTCTTCTTTCCCTATTTGGATCCCCTTTATGTTTGCCTCTTGTCTTATTGTTGTAGCTAGGCATTCTAATACTAGATTGAAGAGAAGTGGAAAGAGTGGACATCCTTGTCTCATTCCTGAATTAAGAGGAAATGGCTTTAGTTTTTCACCATTAAGTAGAATGCTGGGTGTAGGTTTGTCATATACAGCCTTTATTATATTGAGGAATGTCCCATGGATTCCTAATTTTTGCAGAACCTTCATCATAAAGGGGTGTTGGATCTTGTCAAATACTTTTTCTGCATCTATTGAGATAACCATGTGTGAACTATATTTATTAATTTATTTACTATTGCAATTTCTTGGTTTAGGTAGCTTCCTTCATCCTAACAATCCATATTGACCTCAGTGACTCCAAAATCATGGTAAACTATTAAAAGATGCTGTGATATTCTATTACATATATAATATAATGGACTTCAGATAACCCTGTAGTAAAATTCCCTTACAGCAGGTTATAAACTGTCATTTGCACAAGAAGGTTATTTTTAAAAGGAAATATGTTTATTTTATGTTTTAAAGATGAAATGTTTAAGCATCACCTAAGACTGAACATTTTTCTCAGATTTTATCTTTTTATTAACATTTTATCAAATTTTATCACTGTCAATAGGACACATAGAATGCTAGCTATCTCTATAAGCACTGCTAATCCATTGATCATAAAGCAGAACTATTTTATTTCAAGAGGTTATGGATGAAAGATTTTTTTTAAAAAAATTGAGTCTCCCTGAGGGTATACAGAATGAAAATAGAAAAGAAAATTAGAAGGAAAGAATAAAAGAGAAAGTGGCTGCACTACACCATGAATCTTAAATAAGAAGTCTTTTTTAGTGGCTTCACAATTACCATCTCTGCAGTTATACTAGAAGTATCCAGCAGACTGATTTTTCTGTTTCCAAACCCCCAAATTAATTTCTTCTTAATATTTTGTATTTGTGATTGAAGCCATCAATCTATTTATGTCAGACTGAACTAGAGTTGAAAATAATGTCTTTCTCAAAAGTAACAAAAGCAAAAGAGAAAGACAGTTGCATTGTTCATAGTGCATAATTTGCCATGCCCGAATATAAGAAGATACTTAGTGTTAAATTCTCTGTCATTACCATGACAAACCTCAGTTCTCTCATGGAAAACACAAACCACACACATACACACTGTGTACAAGTGACAATATCTTTGGGTTTTGTTGAACATTACATAGATATCTATACTTATCTCATTGAGATAATTGTATCAAATATATGAAGCTTTAATCACAGTCATGTTTGCTGACTATAACAGAAACCTAATAAAATATAGATCTGATAATGAAATCATTTTACTTTTTATAAGTTTTCGCTTCATTGATACAGTCCTTCTACTCACCCTGGAAGCCTTATGTGAGATTATGCTAACAAGGCATCTATAGCTTTTAGTTTTATATTTCAAATAATGCTACTTACTCAACCTTCATTTGTGTCAGAATGTGGAAAATGCAATTTGAAGAGAGTCTTAAACTCACCAACATAGAGTAGTTAGGATTAAGGTATGAGCCGTGAGTACCCTACTTGAATGATTTATATTCACTGCACCCTAGCTTATATTGATCCTCAACCAGTAGATATTGGAAGTGCCTACAGAAATGCTGTCAGTGGCTAAAGAGTATAGGTTAAAATGCAGAGGACAGTTTTCCATAACAGAATTATACAACCTGTAATTGGACAAGTGCTGCCAATATGAAAATCTAAATCAAAACTCTAGATTAAGAGTTGGCAAAGGACACTTCTGGGCCAAATCCAGTTTCTTTCTTATTTTTCTAAGCCTTCTGAGCTAATATTGTAAAGAGTTTAAAAAATGCATATTGTTTTGACACAGGTAAAATGTTTAAATACAAATTTAATTCATTGTTTATAAATAAAGTTACATTGCACACAGCACATAGAACATCTGTGGCCACTTTTGCCTCATCATAGAGCTGTTTCCGCAGTAACTATAGAGCTCAAGAAGTTTAATATATTTATGATTCATCCCTTCATTTAAAATGTTATGCTAACCATTCTTGAGACAAAAAGAAAAAATGATCTAATAATCAGACTATTTAGTCCAAAAACTCTAAAAGAATAAAATCAGTTGATGTACTTCACTGTTTTTGTTGTTGTTTTTGTTTGTTTTATTTACTTTATTTTATTTTTTGCTACTCATGGGCTTGAATGCTGGGCTGGACGCTGTCCCTCAGCTTTTCAGTGCTCTACCATTTGAGTCCCAGCACCACTTCCAGCTTTTTCTGCTTATGTGGTACTAGGAATCAAACCCAAGGCCTCAAGCATGCAAGGCAAGCACTCTACCACTAAGCCAACTTCCCAGCCCCACATTTCACTGTTTTTATATAAAGGTGAAACATGTTTCCATATGCATGTTTTATGTTACATTAGTCTTATGTTACTGTACATATTAGATCAAGGATCACAATGCATCTTGAAGTAGCAATTCTGATCTTATAAATGACTGCATCTTCTAGCATAGTTCATATTTTTGTGTTTCTTCCTGTTATTTTTCCTATGTCAGAAAACACTAATTACTCTCCCCCTGTTGTAGTATAATGTTTTTACATCACTCTGATATTACATATGGTTTCATAATCTATTGCTATAATGCTATGGAAAATTCTGAATTGGCTTGATCATTCTCTCAGAATTTCTACCAATCCTATGTGAGAGTTGTGGTCTCTACAGGAATGCTTACTATTTATTTACTTTTTAATCTTTTAAGTCAAACAATTTGCTTGGTGGTTTCCTTGACGCTGATTGTTCTATATACTTTTTTTCTATAGAGATGCATAACTTTGACTTGCCCACTGAAATGTCCATTAATTATAACATTTTCAATCACTATTTTACCCTCTTTTTAACCATCACCTCTTCAAGGACTCCATTTATGTGAGAGCATCTGTGTCCACCATATCACATACTTCTGATGGTTGGGATTTATTTAACCTCCCTGTCCATTTACTGTGAATTTTAAGCTGTCCCATTTTCCATTATTTGATTTTCCCATGCGTGTGTCGGGCCTTTCAGTGGTTCTCATTCTTGTGTACACATTAAAATCACTTGTAGAGATTTTAAATCTTTCAGTGCCCAAGCTCCACTCTCAAATTATTAAATCCATAAATCTTTAGGCAAACAAGACATGGTACCTTTTAAATCCCTAATGTAGTACCAGTGAGATCCATCATGTTAATCAATTGAGATCCATACAAAGCTTTTAGTTTAGTTTTTTTTGGGGGGGATTTTGCATTCTTTCCTTTCATCTTTGGTTGTTTTGTCTTGTAATTATTTTTACCACTGTCTTATGAAATAGATATTCATATTAAACTCTTCCAGAACTTGATGCTCAAATAGAATATTTTTTTTTCTTTTTAGTTTAGAAGTACTCAATCAAGCAGGGCACCAATGGCTCACACCTGTAATCTTAGCAACTCAGGAGGCTAGGATCTGAGCAACACGGTCAGGAAAGCCCGGGTAGGAAAGTCTGTAAGACTCTTATCTCCAATAAAACCACCAGAAAACCGGAAGTGGTGCTGTGGCTCAAGGGTAGAATGCTCGCCTTGAGCTGAAGAGCTAAGGGATAGCCCAGAGTTAGAGCCCTACAACTGACAAAACAAAACAAAAAGAAGTACTAAATCAAATCTTTTTTTCATGTGTCACCTATTTACCATCTTTACTTTCTTTTTTTCCTTCTCCATTCTCTCAATCTGGCCACTGCCACTTGTACTGTCTTGTACTATATCTGTCCTACAAATTTTATGCTTAAGAAAAACAACTTTGTACAGATCTTCTCTTTAATATAACATACAGTATATGTACCTTTTACTAAGATTCATTTTCAGAAAACTGTTTGTGTCTCAGGTGTGATTCCTATTTAAGTCTGGATATTACTTTATATCCAACTTTCTGTCCTATTGGGATTGAATGGCTGGAAGAGTCCTGCCTTCTACTCTTGTCTTCCAGATCCAAATCCTTAACCATGCATGGACACCTCCACACAATAACACAATAGGCACTATAGTTGTTCCTTCTCCAACTACATAAACTCATGTAACCAAATAATTTTTAATTGTGTTTTTTCTCACTCTTACTGAGATATTACACAAATGTATTTCTCTCCCCAAAGTTGCTGTTGGGCTTTCCTAAAAGTGTGCTTGTATCTCAGTCTACAGCATTTATTTTGAAGTGAAAAGATTTAATGACAATTGTTAATTCCCAAGATTTTAACACATTAACTGTGTTCCTCTGTGTTGTATTCTGTTCTGGGGTTAGAGAGAGAGAAGGTTAACTAATTGAAAGTTGTAACACATACATAGACTCTTCTGTTTATACGTTCATCAGCCTTTTCTTCGTTTAACTTATTTATATCTGCATGAAGAAAAACAGAAGTAATTTAAATTTTAAGTCTTGCACAGCTTTCAAAATCCTTTACAATAGAACTGTATTTTTAGCAAATGTTATGCTTAGAGCTGATGCTAATTAATGCTTTGAACTTTTAAGCAGTTATCATTTGTATTGCATCAGTCACTGGATGTGCACATAGCCTCCTTTCTAGCAATGGCTCTCATGCTCTAGTGTCCTTGAGAACCACTTGAGGGTTCTATTAGGGATGTTAAATCCTTCTGTTTCAAGTGGTCTATATGTTGAATAGTGCAGTAGATGGTTCTCTTGCAAGTGGTGGTTATAAATCACACTTGGAGAAATAACATTGACATGCTTAGCATTCTATTTAGTATAATGCAGAAAATGTAGAAAGTATTTGATGCACTTCTTGCCTTAGGAAACTTACATATTTACTGTGTATCAGGTAAACATATGAAAAATTGTAGACCTCTACAAAACATATTACTGAAGAAACACTGGCTAGGCTTGTCAGCTCACCCATCAAAACTCAGAAACAGATGAGAAAACACAATTTAAGGCCAACGTGGGCAAAATGTTACCAAGTTATCATCTCAGCTGTCTTAACTGACCATGGTGGTATCTGAGGCCCTAGTTCTGTGGGAATCCATAGGTGGTAAGATCAAGATCAAAGTCTTGTCCCAACCCCAAACAAAAACCCAAGACCTTAATCTAACTGAAAATAACACAAGCAAAATGAGATGAAGATTCATGTGGTAAAGTGTCTGCCTAGAAAGGATAATGCTCTGAGCTAAAATCGCAGTGCCAATACAATAAATAAATTGATAAATACAAGAAGCAGTTAAGATATTTCTAGAAATGATGGAAGTCCTATGAAACAGAACACCAAAACTTCAAATTAATTTTAAAAAGAACAAGTAACAGAGTGTTTTCATGTTTGTTTGATCATTTGTATCAGTACTGGGTTATTAGTATGGACCTCAGTGCTGTCCTTATGTTATTTTTTTTGTAAAGATACAGTACAGAGGTGTTACAGTTACATGAGTAAAGCAATGAGTACATTTCCTATGGAGCATTGTTACCCCCTCCTTATATCTTAGCTATGGTGAATAATGCTGCAATAAACATAGTTGTGCTGGTAGCTTTAATATGGCCTTGTTTGCTATTGTTTGGGTAAATGCCCAAAAGTGGGATTGCTGGATCATAGGGGAGCTCTATGTGGAGTCTTTTGAGGAACCTCCATACTGCTTTCCAAAGTGATTGAACAAGTTTACACTCCTATCAACAATTCAGTTGGGTTTTCTTTTGGCCACTTCCCCTCCAACATCTGTTATTGTTAGATTTCTTGATTATAGCCATTCTGAATGGGGTGAGGTAGAATCTCAATGTTGTTTTGAATGGAAGAAAGACAGCCTCTTCAGTAAATGGTGCTGGCAATATTGTTTAAACACTGGTATAAAACTAAATCTATATCCTTCTCTATGCAACAGAATCAACTCCAAATGGATCAGAGACCTCAAAGTAAAATCAGATGCCCTGAAAACATTACAGGAAGGAATAGGAGAAATTCTAGGTGTCCTTAGATATTTTTGACCAAGACATGTTCTGTCACTTGAACCATACCTCCGCTGCCAGCGCCAGCTTGCTTCCTTTCCTTTCCTTTCCTTTCCTTTCCTTTCCTTTCCTTTCCTTTCCTTTCCTCTCCTCTCCTCTCCTCTCCTCTCCTCTCCTCTCCTCTCCTCTCCTCTCCTCTCCTCTCCTCTCCTCTTCTCTTCTCTCCTTTCCTCCCCTCTCCTCCCCTCCCCTCCTCCCCTCCCCTCCTTTTCCTTTCTTTTTTCCTTTTTCCTTTTTCTCCCCTCTCTCCTATCTCTCCTTTAACTCCCTTTCCCTCCCTATCTCTCTCTCTTTTTCTCTTTCTCTGTCTGTTTCTCCCACCTTTTAGTGATTAACTGGAGGCAAGGGTCTCACAAACTTTCCTGCCTAACTGGCTTCAATTCATAACCTCAGCCTCTTTGAGTGCCTGTCTCTCATATGCCCATTTTAGATGTGTTAGTGTAGTCAATCTGGTATTAGAAATCTTTAAGGGCTTTAACAAAGATTACATCTGTTCCATGCAGCCCTCCTGCTGCACTGGCTCAGCCCCACAATACAAGTAATATGCCAAATAACCCTTCTTTTTCTTGTTGTCCTTTGTGGCTTTCAATGTTTTCTTTTTTTCTCCATCTAGTCCATCTGTCTGCTTGTTTAAACTCCACTATAGATCATGTAATCCTTCAAGATAGTTTTTTTTCCCCTTCTAAATTCTCATGGAAGAACAAAATTCTCTGCATGTATTGAATGCTCAGTTAAAGATGGTTGTAGAAAATTGAAAGAGTCCTAAACACATTTTTGCTACTTTTTCAACCTGGTCCTTGAACTTGAACTCAGGATGCTGTCCCAGAGCTTTTGTGCTCAAGGTTAATCTCTACTACTAGAGCCAAAGTTCAACTTCTGGCATTTTTAATGGTTAATTGGAAATGAGATCTTCACACTTTATTGCATAGGCTGGCTTTACGCCAGTTTCCTTAGATTTCAGCCTTGTGAGTAGCTATGACTATAGGCATCAGCCACAGACACACAGCTCAGATCTGCATTTTAAGAATTTTATGTTATTGAATATTCTTTGTAAATTAAATTTTATTATGATCAGTAAAATGTGAGCTTTTCAGGCTCCTGTTTTATGTAGTTATTTGCCACATCTTAAAACATGTTACCCAATTACTGGTAAGCAAAATACACGAATATAAAAAGTGAAAAACTGCATTAAATATAAATTACTGTTTTGTACAAAGACCTACATTAAGTAACTTTATCAAGAAAATTGTTTCCTAAAGGGAGGATATTTAATCATCACTTCAGAGAAATGACTGAAAAATACTGGTGATAGAGAAGCACAAAATCCCTCCAGGTAATGGAAAAACTATGGCTAATGAAAAAAAAGTTAAACGTTATTTTCTAATGATTGTGTTTGGGAATTAGGGGAACCTACTGATTTTACCAAGTTGTAGTCATTGTGTACCTGCATCAGTTAGCCCTCCTCTTGGCATCCAAGGATGTTGAGAAGTTTGGGCAATGGCTTTGGTGCTGACGAGGTCTAAGACCTACCTACTTGTATAAAAGAATATTTAAAATAGTTGCAAGTATACAATTAAGTGTCAAAATTAGCTTAGTGAATACATAGTGAAATGGAAAAAATACATGCATGAATAAGAACAAGTACTCTGATAACATTCTCTGAAAAAAATTAAAAGGATTTGAAAAACATTTTATTTTATGAAGAAAGTTCTATTCAATGAAAAGTCTCTTTGCTTATATGAAAACAAGTTTATCAGGAATTTAAGTGCCCAAGTTTTGTATATTAAGAAAATATCTAATCTAACCAGCATAATAGTTGAGAGTTAAAGTAAGGCTTTGTTATTAAAATGTAGTAGCTATTTCACCTTATACTAAAAATCAATGAATCTTGGTGAGAATCATGGAAATGAAAATAATGCTGACTTCAGAAAGAAGAGCGAAAAGAATCAAAAGATGAAAAAGAAGAAGGTAAATAATGCTGCAATAAACATAGTTGTGCTGCACACACACACACACACACACACACACACACACACACCAAAATAAAACAAAATAAGAAGAATACAATAAATACTTGAAAGCATACCAATCAGCATCACAGAAAATACTTCCATCAACCTACACATGGTTATATAAAATTATAGAAGGCTTGCAGGTTTTATTAAACTTTGCATGGATATTATTCTTCAGTTTGTGTTTAACAAGTCATTTTGTACATAGAAAGTGACAGTCCTCTAGTGTAAAGCTTTCCTTAATTTTTATGAATAGCTATGTTTGTTGCCTTGAAATTTGGAGACTGGAAGAACCCCATGAATGATAATGATAATGGTCCTAATTTTATTGGAAAAGTCAAATAATTTGGCTCAATATAATTTTCTAAAGATAAAAGTTTTACAAATCGTTTAAATAGGGATACAGGTGGACCCATTGCAACAATGAGATGTACAAATCGTTATGTCAAAAACGAACTTACAACTTTGGTGGGGGGGAGGAGTATCAGGTGGGGGGGAAGGGAGGGAGGATGGGAAGGGATGGAAAGGGGAAACAAAGGAGGAGGCTACAATGCTTGATAAGAAATGTATTCATTATCTTGCCCATGTAATTGTAACCACTCTGTACAGTATTTTCACAATAAAAAAGTTTTATCATATACTTTAAAAAAAAAGAAAATGACTCTCAAATCACTTGATCAGTTTTCCAAGTAAAATTATATTAAGTGAAGTAAGCCAGGCCCAAAGAAACATAGGTCCCATGGTTTCCCTTATTTGCAATATCTAGTATATGTCTGAGTCAAGCAGAAAAGGTCAGATAAGGTGATGTTAGGGAAATGAACCCTAAAATATGTATTCAAATGCTTTTTTTTCTTTCATGTGATTGTTTCTAACACATTTATAAGATTATTTCTTTGTTGCTTTGTATGTCCCTCCCCCAAGGTATAACCCCTGCTTTCACTGTATTTTATGTTGGTATAACTTGTGGAGGGGAAGGGAAAAAACAAATCGTTTAACTAGGGATACAGGTGGACCCATTGCAACAATGAGATATACAAGTCATTTTGTCGAAAGCGAACTTTATAACTTTGGTGCGGGGGGCGGGGGGGGGGGGGGGTAGGGTAGCGAGGAGGATTGGGGGGGAGGATGGGAAGGGAAGGGGAAAATAAGGAGGAGGCTACAATACTTGATAAGAAATGTACTCATTATCTTGCCCATGTAATTGTAACCCCTCTGTACAGTATTTTCACAATAAAAAAAAGTGACTGAGTAGGTGAAGAAAATACCATTTACAGATGAAATTGTCGGAAAGCGAACTCTGTATGGGGTGCCAGCTTCTTAAGTCCCCAACTAACTAGAGAACCAAACTTGAAGTAGATATTGTTTATTAAGTTTGTTTTTGTCATATTAGGGTCATGTGCCCCCTAACGGAATAATAAAATAAATGTTCTCTCATGAAAAAAAAAACATAGTTGTGCTGGTTGCTTTAGTGTGGTCTTGTTTGTGATCATTTGGGTAAATGCCCAAAAGTGGGACTGCTGGGTCATAGGGGAGCTCTATGTGGAGTCTTTTGAGGAACCTCCATACTACTTTCCAAAGTGGTTGAACAAGTTTACACTGCCCCCAACAATGCAGTAAGGTTCCCTTCTGTCCACATCCCCTCCAGCATCTGTTGTTATTAGAGTTCTTGATTATATCCATTCTAACTGGAGTGAGGTGGAATCTCAATGTTGTTTTGATTTGCATTTTATGGCTAGAGAGGTTGAGCATTTCTTCATGTGTCTATTGGCCATCCTTCTTTCCTCTTCAGAGAAGTTTCTCTTTAAGTCTTTAACCCACTTATTTATTGGGCAGTTGTTTCTTTAAAGATTTGTTTTTGTCTGAGTCAAGCAGAAAAGGTCAGATAAGTTGATGTTGGGGGAATGAACCCCAAGATAAGTATTTAAATGTTTTTTTTCTTTCATGTAATTGTTTCTAACATATTTATAAGATGATTTCCACGTTGCTTTGTATGTCCCTCCTCCATGGTATAACCCCTGCTTTCACTGTAGTGGATGTTGGTATAATTTTTGGAGGGGAAGGGCAAAAACAACTAGGGATACAGGTGGACCCATTGCTACAATGAGATGTACAAGTCGTTATGTCGAAAAACGAACTTTACAAGTTTGGTGGGGGGAGGGGAGGATGGGAAGGGATGGGAAGGGGAAACAAAGAGGAGGCAACAATGATTGATATGAAACGTACTCATTACCTTGCCCATGTAATTCTAACTCCTCTGTATGGTATTCTCACAATAAAAAAAAAGAAAAGAAAAGAAAGAAAAAGAAGAAGGAAGAAAGGCAGAAGACTAAACAGAAAACAAAATGAAATTTATATATATATATTTTTTTTTTTGGTCGGTCGTGGGGCTTGAACTCTGGGCCTGGGCACTGTCCCTCAGCTCTTCAGCTCAAGGCTAGCACTCTGTCACTTGAGCTACAGCGCCACTTCCGGCTTTTTTTTCTTTTTGCTTATGTGGTGCTGAGGAATTGAACCCAGGGCCTTGAGCATGCAAGACGAGTGCTCTACCACTGAGCCACCTTCCCAGCCCCTGAAATTTATATTTTTGTAACATCTTTTTCTTTCTTTTTTCTTTCTTTTTTTTTTTTCTTGTCAGTTGTGGGGCCTGAACTCTGGGCCTGAGCACTATCCCTCAGCTCTTCAGCTCAAGGCTAGAGCTCTACCATTTGAGCCACAGTGCCACTTTTTTTTTGTAACATCTTTATGCATTTTAAGTGAATCAAGTGGACAAGGGAATCAAGGGAAAAAATAAAAATCATGATGATTTAAGTCAATGGAAGAGAAACACATTTTAGAGTTTTCAAAGAAATGTATAATGGCTTGAATATCATATCAAATGGTTGCATGATGAAGCAATCAGAGGAAATAGGTCAGTTGGAGTGAAGTCAAAGAATGTAACATTATAGATGAGTGCTAATTCAATAAAGATTGTGAAGATGTGGCAGAAATCTTCAGCAGGGAATTAAAATGCTAACAAAGAATAAAAGCTTCACCACATAAAATGTTAGATTAGAGCCTCATCTGTGTTTCTGTAGTTCCAGTCTCAAGACTTCTTTTGACTGTTGAGTTCTTCTATAGTTAGGCGATTTTCATATTAATTTCCTAAGCTAACTTGTAATGTGAGTCACTACAGAATGTAGAAGATGCTAGCCTTGTCACTATAAAGGGCCTGATTGTATGCAAACACCTTCTCATACATGTACACACACAATACACAAAAATGCTTATTTTTTAAGCTATGTACCTGCCTTGATGAAAAGCTTTAAGTGAGAAGCAAGTGAGAACATGAATTCAAAGCCTTGTCTGCTGCAATCACTGGCTTTATAAAAGTCAATTAGATGTTCTTCTGCCTGAGTTTATTTACATGTCTAGAAAATCATCTCTATCCTTGCTAACAGTGAGGAAGCTCAGATGGTTTACAGAAAGTGTTTACCATTTCTAACAGAATAAACATATGATGCTTGTAGCATGTTCCATATATTAACTGCAAGGAGCAATCTTTCTTATTTCAGATGGTCTTTTTCCTTCTCCCATCGACAAGAATAAATGTAGCTTATTTTAATATTCTCTTTCAGTCTCTGAGACTTTTTTTCTATCAAGTAAATGTAGGGTAAAGAGCCAAAAATCTTAAATAGGAGACATCTTTGTTGATAAGCCAGAATAAATGTGTAAAGAATATTGTGTTTATCTACAAACATTTACAAGAGGTACAATAAACTATAATAGTTATATGACTGTCCTTTCAAGAGTGATGTGTGTTTCTTATTGGATAAGATTTGAAATTCATAAAATAATTTATTAATGGAGACTGTTAAATGCTATTTACTATTATGAGTTTATTCCTTCTCCATTATTTACTTCCTTTCACATAGAAGTTCTTTTAACTAACTTTGATTAAATGACATACACTGTGGCCCTCTCCTGAAATAGAAATCCTGAAGAAAAAAAGAAAATGAAGTATGTTTTTATCCCTAAAAATCTGTATTCTGTTAAACCATTAACATTTTGGCAGTGTCTACTTATATTTAAGGACTACTTATACTTTTCTGGTTATATTTAAAGATACCGTATATGGATAAAAATATTGAAACATGAAAATTTTAAATCGGTACTTCCTGAAGGTTCAAGATGTTATGATGAAGATCATATATTTTCTAGATCCACAATTCTACTCCATCATTAAATTTAAAGAAGAAACTGTTCTGTGATATTAAAAATAGTAACAGGAAGAATCATTATAAGCATAACACATTGGTATTTCTATAAAATTATTTGTAATGTAATTGATTCATTTAGCAAAGTACTTAAAATGTATATATTTATCACATTTATTTCCTGTGACATTATAGTACTAGATTGGCCTTTAGTATTACCTAACAAAGATCACATGAGAATTTCTTAAAGTAAGAATTACATATTGCAAAATAAAATTACTTACATTTAATTAGAGAGAGCATAGTGGTTTTAAAACAGGAGACTCTGTGATCCTATATATTATAAATTTAGAGATTTAACATATTTTGAATACATTCTGGGATGTTTAAAAGTATAAAGATTTATTTTAATAGATTTATGGATCTTGGAATGAGTAAAGGGAATATGTATTTCACTAGAATACTTAGCTTTTGTGCATAAGTAAATTATTAAGCATACAATTTAAAATAAACTGGAGAAGTGCTTAAAATTGCATAGGCATACTAATCATGAAAAAAATATCTTTCAAATCAGAGACCGTAAACACAATATTTGAAAATTGCCTTTTAAAAATTTATATCACATTTCTCATAACAAGTGTTGCAATAAAGTTTTTATTGTAAAAACTTAATAAAGAATTAGGTCATTCATAAATCTGCTGCAATTAATGTTTCAGGACAAAATAAATATAAAGACATGTTATTCTTTTAATAAATGTCCAAGGCATAAAATACTTACATTATAACTCTCTTCCTAATGGAAAGATCTTTTATGAATCTTTGAACAACTATCTTGAAAACATTTCAACTTTTTTTTTACCTAAAAGCCATATTTATTCAAGTTTTATATATTTTCCTAAAATCCTCTTAGATAGCTAACATAAAATTTGACATTTGTATTTCCTCAGCATATGTGACAAAAAGTTGAATTTTTAAAACAGAGTAGAACATAAAAATTTTAACATACGCTATTCTTTTTCCTCATTTGCAGAATACTAGAGTTATTAGGAGCTTACCTAAGCTTGTCTTGGAGTGAGCTTGCCTTCAAATGAATGACTGAAAGAAAATGTGTATCTACTGTCTGCAAATAAAAAAGATTAGACAGAGCAGTGTGAATATATACTGTGCATATATTTTCTAATATTGTGCTTCAGCTGCATTATTTACAAAATTTGAAAGAATATGCACCTAGTCTGACAAATAAGTACAACAGGCTTGTACTTGAAATTGTCAAAGTAATTCACCTAAACTGTAGCTTAGCATTTAAAGATATATCCAACCTAAATTTCTAATATTCAGAAAAACAATTCTATTGCCCAGACCAATAATTTTTTCTTTATCATTTTCACAGGATTTTATTTATGTGCCATATCTATTAAAATCTTAATCTGAACTGTAAGGTTGCTGGGCTTTAGCATTGTCAATAATTTTTAACCAGAATGCCATGTGTACATCATTGATGGGTTCATCAATAAATATCAAGAAAACTGATTGTAGGCTTCTAAATGAGATAAGAAACATACATGAACCAGAGAGATTTTATAGAACATAAGTATTAAAAAAGACTCATAAGAATCAGAAGGCATTTTTCAAATTATTTTGTGTGTGTGTGTGTGTGTGTGTGTGTGTGTGTGTGTGTGTGTGTTTGTATGTGTGTGTGTGTGTGTGTGTGTGTAGGTCTATATGTATATATTTTTGTGCCAGTCCTGGGATTTGATCTCAGATCCTGGGCACAGTTCCTGAGCTTTTTTGCTCAAGGCTAACACTCTACCATTTTTGGCATAGTTTTACAATACTTTCAAGTTTTTGCTGGTTATTTGGAGATAAGAGTCTCAAGGACTTTCTTGCCCAGGCTAACTTCCAATGGCCATCCTCATACCTCACCCTCCTAATCCTAGGTAGGGTTACATATGTGAGTCACCAGCACTTGCTTTAAATCAGCATTTTAATTAGAAAGGATTTAAAGATTTTATCTAAAATACATCATATAACAAAATAGTCACTATCTTGGTTTGCTTTTTACACACATGAACACAGTGATATAAAATTTTGACTGGAAGTTGTTGATTTGGAAGGTGCTCTTTAATCATAAGCATAACAACAGGTCATGAGGAACTAAGGACTGGGAAGGGAAGAAGGCACACTGAAGCATTCATCTTTCAGGCTGGCATCGTGTACAGAGATCATGTAAATCTCTGTCTGGATCAGGAATTCTGGGAGTCAGGAGAAGACAACAGAGTTTGAAGCCAAGTCCAGTGGAATGAATGTTCACTCACCTGTTTTGTGTCCATCCTGGGTTGTTTTCTGTGGCATTAACAGCTTCTCACACATCAGTAGCTAGGAGAAGAGAAGAATTTGTTACATGTGCCCACAAACACTTGAGTCCATGGAAGTGATTTCTGAGCCAGCAGAGGTCCTGGAAGTTCTTGGCGGATTGCTTGCCAGTCTTAATGGTGTTTTACCTCTTGCATTGAAAACACACACACACACACACACACACACACACACACACACACACACGCACACACACACGCACACACACACACACACACACACACACACACACACACGGGAAAATACTGTCATGATCTTCTTATTTCAGATAGTCCATATCATGCTTCTTTTTATCTTCTGTAGAATACATGTTACCTTTTAACAGGTTGAATATGTTTGAGTATAGAATTTATAGACTTTATACCAAATAAATGAATAATTTGAATTATTTCTCTTACATAGGATCCTTAGGATATATCAGTTTAACTATATGGTATAAATTAGCTAAGAAAAAGCTGTTATGCTTAAGTTTAATAACTTCTAGTACTCTATTTAATATAATATATGTATATCAGACTCTTATTTAGAAAATGTTTCATTGCACAACAGAAAGCTATCTGTGTTAGTAAATAGGAAGAAAAAGACACATCTTACTGTCTTATTCTGTTGTTGAGTATAAAATTCAGTTTCAAGGGGAGATAACAGTCTTATTCAACAAAATATAATCAACTCTGTGAATAAGAGTGGTAACCAAAAGGATACTCTACAAATTCATACAAAACAATTTGTTGCTACAAAATGAATGCAGGAGTCTTTGAGAAGGTTTGAATGGACTGTGAGCTCACAGAGTCAGTAGGATTGGGCTAAGTAACACACTCATGTTGCTGAGGGACCTCAAAAGGCCAATGTCCTTATTTTGAGTTTGTTATTTAAATTTGTTATAGCAAAATTTTGTGGAAGTTTCTTTTTTATTAGTGTTTTAGTGTGTGGTGGTTTCTACATGTATAGTTGTATTTGTTTTTGTTTCTGTCTTCTTGTACTCAGGTTCATCAAACTCAGAGCTTTTGGTATGTGGCTGCAGCGTGCTCTGCCACTTTACCATGGAGCTCTTAGTTTATTTCTTTGAAGAGTATTTTTCCCTTTTTGCCAGGAGTTACCTCATGAATGTGATTTAGAGTTTAACAAAAGAAGAAATAAATTAATGCATAAAAGCTCCCCAGGAAAGAAGTCCAGAGATCAAACATGGCCTGTACAGTTATTGGGGATAAACTCAAAGAATTCCCACCTGTCAGAAGACCTACATTCTAGCCCTAATTCTGTGACTAATTAACCCTCGGGGTCTCAGGTTCCTCATGTGGAAAATTACTGTGACTGTCTCTATGTCATGAAAATTTACTTAATCTCAAAATCTCTGCGAGTGCAGATGATTTTATAGTGTGTATAAAGATACAATGGACTTGTTTATTAAAAAGAAAGTTTTGCATAAAATTTGTCTCAATAGCAAATACTAGTGAATAGATGCTACTTTAGTAAATGAAAGTATCCTATACTTAAATAAGCCAAAAGTATAATATATGAAATGTGAATGATATTTTTATTAATTAATTTTCTTTGGTTCACATATTGATCTTTTCCTACTTAAAATAGGTTACTTTAAAAATATTAGATTCAATTGAACCATGATTTCTGTGTGGAAAGGAAAAGTTGTCCATGGATGTACATTATTTCTAATGGGTCACTGTAATTTTAGTAGCTGTATGAGGAAGATAATACAAGGAAAATTTTGTTATTTTATTGTCATTTAACTGCTTCATTCAAAAATGCTATTTTCTAATTTACATAATCCTCTTTAAATATTGTAGGAAACATATTTTGTTTCTGGGAAATCAAATTAATAAAACTATTCTAAATTTTAGAAATGAAGCTGTATTTTAGCAACAGTCATATTTTGTTATTGATGAAGAAAACTAACAAGGTGATTGCCAATTAAACATATTTGGATTTAATTTGTTGAAACACGCATACACACACACACATACACACATATATTAGTGATTTGAACTCAAGGCTTTTTACTTGTTAGGCAAGTTCTCTTCCACTAGAAACATGACCCCAGCCTTTTTACTTTGTGTATGTAATATTCTTCTTTCTTTGACAAAAAAAAGATCATACAACTATCTACAATATAAAATGAATGATTGATGACATACCTGAAAAAGGAAATAAGCATCTTGTTTTATTCCTATTTTTCTCTAAGGTAATAAAATGTTCCTACATACTACTATTTTTTGCTATCATTATTAGTAATAATTCTAATTTTCTTCTCAACTCTTATTCTTTCCTAATATATATTCTAACTTTATATTTTCATTATCTTCTGTGTGTTTATGATCCTGAGAAGAGAGCCTGATTCTCGGTTACAAAATTTCAATGGGTGCTATCTCATTATTTTCTTGTTATCTTAACTGAAATCTGTCCAAATACGAAGAAAGGCTATGGGATGATGCCATGTATTGATATATGTAAAAGAATTTTCTCTCTTTCTGTATGTTCAATTATTCTCATTAAATAAAATGTAGATTTACAAATGTTTAATAAGAAACTAATCATAGTTATTCATATATTATTTTACATTCATTGACTATATCTTTGAAATCCATCATTTAAAGCACAGGTTGGTGGCTCACATTTTCATTTCTAGCCTCAAGAGACTAAAATCTGAGCATCATAGTTTGAAGCCAGTTTGAACAGGAAAGTCAGAGACACTCTCTCTAATCAGCAAAACAACACTCCACTGCAGATGTTGCTCCATTGATAGAGAAAGGCAAGCATTCAAATCCTGCATTTAAGCCCAGCACCAATAGTCCCCTGCACATACACATACAAACGCAGCATATATCTAAGCATGAGGAAACATGGCCAAAAAAACATAAAGGCATGAACAAATCACATTTGTGTTTAAGAAATTTCTATGTATAAGGGATGAATGCAAACAGAGCAAAAGGACATATATTAGGGAATAAACTGTGTATGCACATAGTCCTATAAATTGGTAGAGTCTTTTATGTAAGAGGGAATAAAATTCTCCATCTATTATCAATTCTAGTTAATTAGGATTGTACCCAGTTTAAAACTTAGTGTTCTATGAAAAATACTACTTTGGGGGTGGGGCTTAATTATGTATTTAGTAATTTTAGAGTAATAATCTGGTAATTTTCAGAATACATGATTAAAAGCAACATAAATAGAAAATCCATTTATCATGACATTTCACAATTTTCTTACTGTAGGATTTTTTAAAAATTGAATTGTACTTCTCTCATTGTGCATTGCTTTCCAATATCCTTGAGAGTTTCAAAATGAATTTTAAATTCATACAATTGAATTGAAACATATGATATGAATTTTCATATATTAAATAAGAATGTGACTACATAGATTATCATAAATTTCTTTTTAGTGAAATACCATTGTTCTTTCGATCTATTACTTGTTTCTTGTCTCATTTCCTCTCATCTCATGCATTGTTGTATAAGAAGTATCACAAAGAAATGTACAGCTAGTTTTAGAGGACTCCGAGGATTCTAATAATAAACACTTTCTGTATAAAATTATTGTTCAGGTGGGACAAAAGAATTATTTTCTATTCATCATTGCATCATTTAAAAAATTTACTATGCAGGTTGAAGAAAAAAGCTATAAAACTTTACACTTTGGCAATTGTTAAAATATTTTATTGAGACATATTTGGCATAGTGCCATCATTTTACTTTAGTGATTGAGACTGTTGCTTAGAAGAATGTTCACTCTCTCCCTCTACTGAATATTTCCTAGTCATTCTTTAGTAGTCATGGAAGGACATTGCCCCCAACAGGGAAAGAAGAGAATAGAAACAATTCAACATTAACAATTCATCTAAAATTTAATAAAAATTTAATAAATATTTATTCTATGAATCTGCATTTTAAGGCAAATTGTCTTAAAATTTAAAAGCATTAATAATTAACATTTATACCCACATACATCATCAATGACTTAAAGTAATTAAAAATAATATGAAATTGTTCTAGCTAGCTTACATATCAGACCTAAATATAAATTCATATGGCTTATATAAATTAAGCCCTCAATCCTGTTAAAATCAAAAGTGTTCCTTCGACTATCTGAGGAAGCATTTTTTCTTCTAAAATACCAATAATTGTTTTAATTTTAATTTCTGGAAGTCATTCCTTTAATTATAAAGAAAGTATGTTGTAAACACAGGAAAAAATGATTTTAGTTGATTCTTTTCCTGTGACATTTTTCTGAAACTTTGTGCTACAATTACAGTGGACTATTCAAAATTTATGATGCATTGCATAATTTATTGCCACATTTCATCCTGTTTTTTTAATTTAACTTTCAGAATGGATAAGCATTTTGAAGCATTTTTGGATACAGACATTTAAGGTCACTCTTTCTCTTTCTCTCTATCTCTCGGGCCTGTTTCCTCCCCCATCCCCACCCTCTGTCTAAAATTGAGAACTTTTGAACATCTCAGTGTCTGTGACGAGATTGAATTTATGTATGGTTGACATTTAAAATAAAATGTTATTGCAGAAAATGTCAGAAAGTGTAGAAGTTAAGTCATCTGTTGGAGGAACTTAATATACTTTATAACCTTGTAATTTTTATCAGATTTAAAAGATTTATTCTGTCATAAATAAATGACGCTATCTATGAACTTGAACTTTCTCTTAAAGAATAGTCATTGAGAAAAGTAAATTTTAGGAAATAAATAATTTCCTAATATACTTTCCATTAAGAGTAGTTATAGGACAATAATTTAAATGTTGAAGTGATAGTATACAACAATATTCATTTGTATTTAGAATCTTCAAATCATCCACATCTCTTCTACATTTAAGAAATTTCTGATGGATTGAAAAGTATGGGGGGAGGGAGACAAAGCCATCTGCATTCACTAGGAAGCTATCTCTCTTCTAGGTTGGATAAATAAAATAACACAGAAGGATATTGCTCTTGTAATATCTGACATAAAGGAGTCTTCTTTCCACAAGTGTGCTATTTACACTATCATAGTTATCTCTCACCTATCTATCTATCTATCTATCTATCTATCTATCTATCTATCTATCTATCTATCTATCTATCTATCTATCTATCTATCTATCTGTCTGTCTGTCTGTCTGTCTGTCTGTCTGTCTGTCTGTCTACCTGTTGGTCTAACTATCTGTCTATCATCTGTACACATACATTCTCATTCTCAATTACTTCAAAATCCAATTGGAAATATTAAACATTCCCATGAAACAAGTTAGTAGAAGATATATAGGAAATCAAGTACAACATGAGAGAACAATGCCTTTCAAATACCTGATAAATAAGATTTAAGTACTTAAGCTTTATAATCACTATGTCTAATTTTTATGAATTGATGCTATAAAGGTAAGAGGATACCTTTGCATAATGTATTTTCTCATTGACACCCCCACATATGTAAATGTGATATTAAGAAGGCTTTTAATTTTCGTTTGAATTTCAGTAGATAATTTTAAGTGTAAATATAACAATAATGATATTTAAATATTAAACATTTAAATGGCAAGCTGCTTTTTTAAGTTAAGGCTCTTCCTTCAAGTCACAAATGTTTATATTTACTAGAAAACAACAAAAGTATTCCTACCTATTTGCATTTTATTCCATGGAGACAAATATGCTGACTGCATTGACAAGGCCAAGTTCAGGCCAGCTCATGCTTTATGGGGCTACTTTCTCCCATAATTCCACTCAGATTCTGAGACACAGCTAAGTTGAATATCAAGTACTTATTTCTCATTGATCTGAGAGCTCTGAAATTTGAAACAAAACATTGGACCTTTCACTGCCTTCATTTCACCAAATGTTGAGTGAAGGTTCTAAAGTTTATTCTTCATGATGAGAACCGTGTGATCCTCTAAATGAATAAGTTTGACTTTCTGTACTGAGCATAGACAATGACAGGACACATGGCTCCCCTTCTTTCCTCCCTACCCTCTCTCCATTCTCTCTTCCCTCTAACCTCTTCCCTTTTGTCTTCTCTTTTCCATTTTCATCCCCTCCTTCCCTCACTTCCTCTCCTCTCTCTACTTACATACGAAGTATGTGTTCTCTCATTGAATGATGCCCAAACCCTAACCTTATTAATGGTGAAAGCATAGAAAAGATTAATCCTCAGCCACTGTCCCATTGGTTGACACAGACCCTATAAACAGGCCTGGAAAGTGGTAGAGCACTTGCCTTGCATGCATGAAGTCCTGGGTTTGATTCCTCAGCACCATGTAGGCAGAAAAAGCTGGAAGTGATGCTGTGGCTCAAGTGTTAGAGCACTAGCCTTGAGCTGAAGATCTGAGGGACAGTGCCCAGACCCAGAGTTAGGCCCCCATGACCGACAAAAAAAAATGAAAGAAAGAAACCCTACAGACAACTTGTTTCCAGGGGCCAGGTTTTACTCACTGATTTGTAGTATGGAACCTTCTACTTACAAGTAAAGCTTTGCTTCCTCACTATTGTACAATTAAGGAGAGAGTCAGGGTAAACTCTTTAACAAAACTAAAAAAGTATCAAATGATTCACAATGTACACAAGAACTGAAACAGAAAATAGAGTTGTGGATCACTGTCCACTGAACCTCTTGCCCCAGTTCTAATCATTAGCCAGTTAAGACATTTGTCCCTGTAGTCCTCTGTGATTTCTCTCTCTTTCCCACTCTCTTCAGGATACCCAGAAGCCTCAAATACTTCTGTGGCTTTCATTTCCAAGGTGAATTTTTCCTATGATTTTTTTAAAATGGTAATTTGATAAATAAAAAATTCTTAACCAAAACAATTAACTTTTTATATCACACAGGGCACATATTTTATTCATGTGTTAAAAAAGAAACATGGAAAAGTGAAAATAAATTTTGTATGTTATCATTCTTCAAATATTGTACACTTAATTAAAGGAGAAATTTCCCTTGGCAGTGATACATTTGTGGGGAAGAAAACTTTGCCCCCTCATGAATGAAAAATGTTTGAATTAGGGCACCACCGCTACAGCCTGTGAAATCTGAAAATGTCCAAGTAAATTTCTAATTATAGAAAGATTCTCATTAAATAGTGAACATGTATAATTACAGAAAGGTTTTCACTTAATTAGAATCTCATCAGAGTGCCCATCTGCATCAAGGTTTTGATAATAGAGGTCAAGACCTTTTGGTGGTGTTGGGGAAAAGTAGGTCAGAATATGAGAGAGGTTTATAAGATCTGTGATGAAGATTTTGGCATAAATAATTTTATTGTGTTCATTAAGAAATACATAAAAATAAATGTGGTTATAAAATGTAAAAGCTGGGGGTTAGTAAGAATCACTCAGGATAGCTGACAAGCAATTATGCTATTATCAATACAAATTAAGTATTACTTAGCATATTGGCACATTGTTGAATTGTGTATATTTCAGAGATACATATATTGCAATACTGTAAGATAAAACTCTTTATTGCAACAGATTTGCTGTTCAATGCAGAATTTTGTGAATGGAAGGATAGTCATTCTACTAGTAAGTTTTAGACAGAGATTCCCCAGGAAACCATAAAACAGTTTAATCTGCAAATAAAGCTTCGGTTGAAAACTGGAAGTTTATATTACATGTTAATTATAGAAGCACAGGGGAACTAATTATAACATGGGAACAGACAACCTTATGTGATGCTTTTTTTAAAATATAAAATAATGCATTTACTATCCTAAATATCACCTGCTTAGTTTGACAGTATCTAAAAGAGAAATTGTTAGATAATTTCAACTAAGGTACAGTTCCTACAAAGGTAATTATGATTAAATATCTATACCTCTAGAGGAATTAAACTCTGGCTATGAACAGAGAATTCTACTAGATAATGAAAACAACAACAACAACAACAATGGTATACCAGGCTATAGCCACTGCCTTGAAGAACTCAAGGACAAATGATATAAATACAATATTGTATTGATTATAAAATAAAATGTAGAAAAATTTGTAGGACCAGAATCAAAAAGCCTTCAAAACAAAAAGGTTAATCAGTTACTCATTTTTTTCTTGAGATCTAATTATTTAGCAGGCTCAAGGCCTTCCTTCCATCAATTAATTGTAGGTTATCCTTTTCGTCATAAAAAGATGCTGAGTTACAGTTAATTAACAGAAGCTGTATTTGATAGCTCACTATTATGAAGTAATTAGAAGAGAACGGGTTAAAAACCCTACACTGCTTGTAGCCAGGCAGAGGTGACTCATGAGTATATCCATTTAGAATGCTGAGCTCTGAGAACTAAGGTTTGACACTAGCCTGGGCAGAAAAGTACATGAGACTCTTATCTCTAACAACAACAACAAAACTGTAAGTGGTCAGGCACTGATGGCTTATGCTTATAGTTCCAGCTATTCAAGAGTCTGAGACCTAAGGATAATGATCCAAATCCAACTCAGGCAAGGAGTCCATAAGACCCTTATTTCCAATTAACTACTAAAAAAGCTCAAATGGAACTGTGGTGCAAGTGCTAGAACACTATCCTTGAACAAGAAATCGCAAGGACAGCACATAGGCCCTAAATTCAAGGGGGACTGGCACCTCCCCCCCCCCCACACACACACAAAGCTAGAAGTGGATGTGTGGTGTGAAAGCTAGGACACAGTCTTGAAAATCCTTAAGCCAAATGAAAGTGTGAGACCCTGAGTTTAACTCATGTTTCACTCTCTCTCTCTCTCTCTCTCTCTCTCTCTCTCTCTCTCTCATTCTCTCTCTCCTCTCTTTCTGTCTCTCTTCCTCCTCTCTCTCCCTCCGTCTCTCATTCTCTCTCTCTCTCTCTCTCTCTCTCTCTCTCTCTCTCTCTCTCTCTCTCTCCCTTTCCATCTCTCTCTCTGTCTCTCTTTCTCACACACCCACAGTCACACTACAACACTAGCTACATATCATTTACTAATCTTGTGTAGGCTTCAATTTCTTGTGAATATTAAATCATTTTAGTAGTTTCTTTCTCTTCAGAAAATATATGAATATGGTTATAATAATTCAAATCATCACATACGTATTCTGCAAGTAGTTTGTTCAAGGACTTAGACTAATCTCTGAAGAAAAACAGGAATTTCAGCTGAAACATTGCATACAAGGAAGCTAACATTGAATAAAGGGGAAATTCATGTAATGAATCCAAAACAAAATAAAAATTCATTTAGTGTGAAATCAACATACTTATCCTTGGCTGTGGTAGAATAAAATGCTTTCATTTATTTTCCCATCTCCCTATTCACTAAATTATTTTAGATGGCTTCCTCTCTAGGCTGAATTAGTGCCAGTCACCATTCTTGTCGCTTTCAGATCAATTCTCTCATACTGCACCATGGTTAAGGTGAGCATGGCAATTAAAGTCCTAACCTGGGTATATCTGAGACTAAGAGAAGGCAATTAATAATTACACCAAAACAGTAATCAGAAACCAAAATTATCCAAGGCAATAAAGCATTAAATATCACCCAATTTATAGCCTGTGCTAATTAATGCCAAAATAAATATTTCAAATGTTATCTAGTCAGGATCTACTTTGTTATTTAATGACTCTGTATTTCCCTAGATAAAAATCCACCCTTACCCTAATGCCAGTGGTTTGTGACTGTAATCCTAGTTACTCAGGAGGCTGAGATCTGAGGATTGCAGTTCAAAGCCAGACTAGGCAGCAAAATTCAGCAAAGTCTGAGAGACTCTTATCTCCATCTAACCAATAATAAAGCCAGAAATGGAGCTGTGGATCAAATGGTAGAGAGATAGCCTTGAGCTAAGTATCTGAGTTCAAGCCCCAGGACACACACACACACACACACACACACACACACACACACACACACACACACACACACGTTTTATATTAGGCATGAAGTATTTTCATAGCCTTATAACTACACTCTTCTTGAATAGAATTTCATCTTATCATCTTTTGACTTTTAATCTGACCATCATGTATTTCCTGATTCTTTCTGAATTTATAATATGCAATTGCATATTCGGAGCTTCTTTTCAAAATTTAGTGAATAGTTAATGTACATATTTCTAATTTCCTCTACTAAAATTTTCCTTATGTCAATGATATATTCTAGCCCTAACATATTTTTGTAATAAACACATCATTTGCATTTGATACATTAAAACTGATATTTTAAACAGAAAAATAAGTGAATATATACATGTTTTATGAGGTGGGTTGAGAGTGTAAGATATTCAAGAGCCTGTTGACATAGAAGCAGAGAGAAGTACTCTGCTTGCTGTGTCTGGGAGAATGAGCAGGCAGGGATGAGAATCTGTTAGAAAAAAAATTTCATGGAGAAAATGGTATTTAAGCTGTGCTTAATGTGAGCTCATTTTGATGGGAAAAATATAAGAAAGAGGACATTTCAAAGGGCCATGATTGAAAGCATAGACTATAAAAATGATTTATTTTCTTAGAAAGAATTTCAAATTGAAGTAAGTTTTGAGTACATTTGTAAAATGTACAGGTAGGAATAGATATTTTCTGTAAGATGTTCTGAAAACTGATAGGACTCCATGAATGCAATAGAACTTGAATTTATCTCCATTATAGGACATAAAGCTTGAGAAATAGTCTAAAAGGAACTAGGATTTTTCATAATGACTTTCCTCTTGAATCTAAAGGGGAAAGATGCTGTTATCTCCTAAGTCTGTACCACATGAATGGTAAAGAACTCAAGTCTGCCTGTGATATTAAATCCTGAGACATTCTAAAAGTTTCTGGTCCCAAGGAACATGTGGAGAATGAAGTAGTAACTTCCCATATCTCTGAGCCATCATCCTCAGACTGTCTTTATATTAAGAGTTTACAAAGAGGAAAATTCAAAAACTTTTCCTGAAACTTGCTTATATCTAAAAGATTTATGTCCATGTGATAGGGAAAAAAATATAGCTTGGGAATCACTGCAATCAGAGGTTTTAAAATACCAGTTATTCTCAATTTCTCTACCTTCACTAGCATTTCTCACTTCCTTATTGGCCTCATTCTCAGGGATATTTTCCTTATCTGGTCATCTTTGAAGTATGTGTATCTACCTTCTTCTAGGATTCAGTTGCACAGACCAATAATTGTTTTCCCAAGAAACAGAGCCAGTGTAGACCTAACACACTTGGGCCTGACTAAGGTCAGATATCTTTCCCTAACTTGTGCCCCAAGGCAGACTCATATGATTTTCAAATCTGTCTGTTCTCTATCACATTGCCATCTGCAAACAGGTGTAGGAAGAGGTTCCAACTGAGAATGTGTTGAGACTAAAAGAGAATTTTCTAAAGAGGCTGACAGACAGCTGAGTTTCAACATTTACTAATATTGCCTTATCTTGCCAACTTCTACCCAAGAAGATGGAATATCCTACACCATGACTCACATTTTCTGTGTACTTGTATATGAATTTTTACACATTTTCCTCTGTATAGGGATTTAATGGCATGTCAACAAAACCCTTGAAATTATCTTTTTTTGACAGTAATCATTATTTCAACTTATAATGAGACCCACATTCATTTATTCTTAGTTATCAGTCAAAAGTACATAAATAGAAAGGAGAACAAACATGTTCTGTTCTTAAAATCACAATAGTCCATAGAGAACTGACATCTAAAGCATGGTTCCATGATTATAAAAGGAGCATGTATGTAAGAAATATATATATATATATATATATATATATATTCATGAAAAAACTCTTCTTTTCAAACTGTATTAGTATTTCAAAGCCCATTTGCACAGTTTTGATGACTTTTTTCTGCCAACTTAAATATCCTGAACACAGTCAGAAGGAAATAAAAAATATTTTATTTTACAGTACCTTGGAAGTTGGTTAAATCATTAAACTAACCGCTAAAGGAAAATTTACACAGTGGTAGCCCTAAAAAAGACTTCAGGAAATTCACAGTTTCTCACACTTATATCAGAAATTTCTAAACTGAAACAGGATAGATGGTCATTGTTCAGTTATATAAACATCACTGAAGGTAGAGAAATTTAGACTTTCTATATTTTGAAATATGTGCTCACACCATGGCATGCTGGAAAAATGGCTCTGGAAATCCAGTCAGATTTGATTTTCAGTGCTTTGTGGAAAACTCCATATTCTGAAACTATAAATAAACTGACTCTGTGTGTGTGTGTGTGTGTGTGTGTGTGTGTGTGTGTGTGTGTGTGTGTGTGTGTGTGTGTGTGTGTGTGTGTGTGTGTGTGTGTGTGTGTGTGTGTGTGTGTGTGTGTGTGTGTGTGTGTGTGTGTGTGTGTGTGCTGGTAACGGGGTTTGCAGTTGGGGTCTGAACCCTGTCCCTGAGCCCTAGAATTATACTCCTTTAGCTACAACTCTACTTCTGGCATTTCATGGTTCATTGGTAATAAGGATAGCAGAGACTTTTCTTGTCTGGGTGGCTTTGAACCATGATCTTCAGAACTCAATCTCCTGAGTAGCTAGGATAACAGGTATGAGCTATTGACTAGCAGCCCCAAGTGAACAGCCTTTATATGCCTGGGCCTCCCAGATTGTAAAATATACGTATGGTTGCAATAGTACAAGAGAGCAATGTGCACTCACCTAACACTGCAACTAGCACATACTAGACAGTCAATAGTGCAGCCAAACTGGGTCTTTGGGGAATGTATTTGCATGGTTAGTCACCTGTGTTCTATAGTAATTCTACAGATATTTAGTTAGCACCTTTTGAAACAATTTTTTTTAATTTAATAAAACTTTGCTATTGCACAAACATTTTCAGAGCATTCTTCATCTTTTATTTTACTTAACACTATAAACTTGCCTATTCTTATTATTGTTTAATAATCCCTATTTACTTGTTCCTTTGTGCTAAATCTGATAGCATCCAACTTTCCATTCTACATTCACTCATTCATTCACTTTAAATAATCCACTCACTATTTTTGGTATAAACTGATGTTTAGTGCTTACTTGTAAGTCTCACAAGCTATCTCTGTCTGTCTGTCTGTCTGTATGGCTCTCTGTCTACTTAGTTATATTTTCTTTTAGTTCCTTGCAAACACAGATTTTCTTTTGGCCCATTTAAATTAATTTAATCTTTGCAACCTGTGTTCTGAAGGCTAGAACATAAACTCAAATAGCAACACATTATTTTCTCTGTGTTATTATCATTGTATCTTGAGTATTCAACCCAGGTTAGGTACCCAGGGTGTCTTTACTGAATGTACTAACGTACCAATGTAAGTGAATATTTACATTTATCTTCCTATACATCCAGCTTAGTAAGGCAGAATTCTATGATTTTCATGAAAGGTATTGAAACCATAGAGTTGTCATGCCATCTGCCCAGGGTAAGATACAGAGTTAGAGGCATATGATATAGGAATAGCTCAATAAGGGATAACCATTACAGGATGATAATGTCATCAAAAAAACTGAAAACATAAAGTATGAAGGATAACATTTGCTTATACAATTATGAAAGCTTTGGTATCCATATCAAAAGAGCAAAGACAAAGTAATATTCAAAGTAATATCCAAAACAAACACAGAATAAGAGAACATGACAGGATAAGTGTCTGCTTCCCTAAAATGTTGTAAATTTATATTAAATATAATTTTAATAGTAAGATGATATAAACACTATTTCTCCTGATGCCATTGTGTAATTTTATGTAATACTTTATTACACCATACTTTTTCATAGGCTACTTTATGGTGTGATAGTTGTTCATTGGGCAGTTGGACACCTAGTGATATGGCATTGTAAAAGGTAAGTAAAGCTTACTAAAATTAAGGAATGGAAACAATTTACCAACTTTTCTCTTTCTGCTGGTAATAGCTTCAAGACCATACCTGCAAGCAAAGGTTATCCTGCTTTTTAGGAAGGATGTCTTTCAAAGAAAAAAAATATGTTGTATTAACGATGATCTTTATTACCCAGACATGAGACATACCCATTCCCTGTTCCCAGGCAGCCTCATAATTTACATACCTTCTTAAGCAGTTCACTTACTGAAACCTAGATATATTCTGTAAAAGGAAAGTAAAGCCCTTACCTTGAAAGTCATTTTTCTAAAAGAAACAGAATTAAGATAGTAGAATTCAACCAGACTTGTAAAAACAAGATTTTACAACAGAGATTGCACTGGAGGGATAGAAGCTGATCTCAAGTTAATATGGATTTGGTTTAATCCTTAGCCAGCAGAAGGGGATTATTGAGAGAACAGTGCCCTCTGTTTTTGTGTGTCTCTTCTCTCATTTGACCGCATCAGGCCTACTCAGAAAACAGAGATAGTAACAAAAGGAAATTCAGATGAACTCGTTTGTATTTGCTAAGCAATTTTATGGAAGAAAAATAAATCTACTAATAAAAGACATACTGTAATTAGTCTCCCTAATGGAAAAGTACGGTCTGATTAAGACTCTTCTGCTAATGCACTCTAGAGTTAGCTATAACCAAATTACTGAAAATGTTCAAAAAGCCCTTCTATTATTACTTGACTTACTTTGTCTCATTTGTCAAAGGGCTTTTGCAACCTTTCTTGCTGTGCAAATGTCCTTTTGGCAGCCTTAAATTTCTGTGTGAGCCTCAATTCCTCAGTTGTGCCTGATCACCCAGCAGGCACAATTAAGGGAGTGCATTAGTTCTTCAGTAGATAATGGAAGCTCTTAAAGAGCTTTCTATAAGCATCTGTGTGCCATAATTCTATACTTTGAAGTCAGCTGTATTCACTGTTTAGTATTTTGAACAGCTTGAATAATGTGAAATCACAGATATTTGTAAAAGGAGAGAAAAAGAAGCCTGATAATATATTTCACTTCAGCGGTTTCTACACATTATCTTTCCTGTGGTTCTGAGCTCAGTAGGAACATCATATCCCAACATGAAGAATACATGCTTATTTACACAACACAAACATGGCATAGCTAAGCATAGTGCTTTTTTATGTGTATAGTGTGGATTGATTGCTTTAACTGAATAGTAACAACACTGGAACCAGTAGAAGGGATACAGAACAAAAGCAATAAATCAGCAAGGAAATTGTGGAGTTTTTTTCAACATGTTTAGGAATGAAGTTTCAAATGCAGTGAGAAGTCCAGTCTGAAGGAATGACTATAAATTTATACAAGAGTAAATCTTTATGTATTTTTCATGAAAGGGAAGTATTTTAATTACAGGTGTACAGAGCTCACAGAAAATATGAAAAAAAGTTCTTAGCATTTTGTTCTCTCAGTGATTACCGTGTTAACATCATCATAATTTGTGTGTGTGTGTGTATCCGTGTGTGTGTGTGTGTGTGTGTGTGTGTGTGTGTGTGTGTGTGTGCGGTATATTTGTGTGTGTATGTGAGCATTGCACTTTAGAAAGAACTCTGAACTCTAGATGACTACACTAGTATAGAGTAAAATATGAAGCTGAGAATTGCTGGTCAGTATGTCATCTGGTTACTTAGTGAGATATAATTCCATGTAGAGACATGCTTTCATGTGCCAGCAGGGTTGAATTTCTAGATGACTAATGTGAATATGCTGAAAAATTCAAAGAAATAAGATGCATAAAATTTTAAAAGTTTGCATTTTATTGAATCAGTATTAGTAACTAAGCCTAGAGCATAACCTAAGCACATGTGGTATTTCTGAACTGTGTTCCGAATTCTAGAATTATATGTATATATATATATATATACATATATATACACATATATATTTCAGCATATTCTTTTTATATCCTAGATAATTTGAGACATTATGCAAAGCCCTAAATGTTTGAAGACAACTTCTACTTAGTGCTTTTCAATAATGAATCTAGCATATCACAGACAAGATAGAAAACAGAGCCCTGCAATTTTATAGTACAGTGAACATCAGAACAGATTGATAGGAAACACATAGCTGAAGGAGCTTCCAGAAATAAAATACTATTGTCTTATAAAGTACATCAAAGGGGAAAAGGCAGCGATATAAACTTATGTCTACAATTTAAATTAAGCAAGATCACCAAAGTCTTGTTATTTCATGCTATTTATTAAAGATTTAACTCAATGGGCAATAGGAGACACTGGAACCTTTAAAATAGTAAATGATGTAGGTAGTAACATAATCAGATCTGATGTTTATAAAGATTTTTTGGGTATACAAGTTACAAGTCTTCACTCAAAGCAGTATCTATATGTCTTTGCTTATCTAGGTACTTCTCAGGTACAAATGAATGAATCTCAACTTAAAAGTTTAAGTGTTTGTAGCTTACAGTTTTTTCCAAATAAATGCTATTAGAAAATCTTTAAATATAACTTTCTCTGGAATTGTTAATTAGATCAACTATACTCAAATTTTTGCTCTTTTTATTGATCTGAAAAACAGTAGAAGCTGTAATGTGACATGTCATGGATGGTTTTTATATTTAATGAATTTCAAGAGGTTCTCTTCTTTTTGCTATTTTAGAGAGGAAAAAACATAAACTAAGGCATGAAAGCAGGCATATTGATCGCATTCTGAATATCTGGGTACATGATTTTTTTTGCAATAGCTATGATGAGTTCTGCATTTGGCTTATTTAACACAAACAATGAAAAAAACCATATAAAACCGTGTTAACCAGGAGATTGGTGATCAAAACCCTAGGTGGCCAGTGGAACAGCTCTTGACTGTGCCTCAGTTTTATTTACTTCAACTCTAAAAATTTCTCTTAAAAATGCTGGTACAAAGAATATATCTGAATTAAGCAAAAAAGGTCAGATAAGTTGATGTTAGGGGGATGAACCCCAAGACAAGTATTCAAATGTTTTTTTTTCTTTCTCACTATTGTTTCTGACATATTTATAAGATTATTTCTTTGTTGCTTTGTATGTCCCTCCCCCACGGTATAATCCCTGCTTTCACTGTATTTGATGTTGGTATAATTTGTGGAGGGGAAGGGGAAAAACAAATCATTTAAATAGGGATACAGGTGGACCCATTGCATCAACAATGAGACGTTCAAGTCATTATGTTGAAAAACAAACTTTATAACGTTGGTGGGGGGGGAAGGATCGGGTGGGGGGAAAGAGGGGATATGGGAAGGGATGGGAAGGAGAAACAAAGAGGAGGTAACAATGCTTGATAAGAAATGTACTAGTTATCTTGCCCATGTAATTGTAACCCCTCTGTATGGTATTTTCACAATAAAAAAATTAAATTAATTTTAAAAATATATATTTGTTTCTTTAATGGAATTTTTAAATTTAAATATATCTAAAGATAGTATATGAATGTATAGTGTTTCGTATACAAGAACTAGGTAATGATAATAAGTAGGAAGTTTCCAGAACTTTTGAAAAGAATGGAAATTTATGATTCTCTTTTTTGTTGTTGGTGGTGGTTGTCATGGGGCTTGAACTCTGGGCCTGGGCGCTGTCCCTCAGCTCTTCAGCTCAAAGATAGAGCTCTATCACTTGAGCCATGGCGCCACAGGAGGAAGCAATAATGCTTGAAATGTATTCATTACATTGCTCATGAAACAGTAACAGTATTTTCACAATAAAAAACTTATTTAAAAAAAGTAAAGAAAGAAATAGAAAAAATAATGTAAATTTACTTCAGTTTTAAGTAACATGTTAGAGATATAAATATGGACACCATCTTTTCTGGTGTCCAATGGTTGGGAACAAGTACAGGTTGTAAAACATTTCTCCATAAAGAACTAAAGCTGTGGCTCTAGAGGGAGACTCCAGCCTTGAGGAAAAAGGGCAAATGAGAGTAAAAGACGCAGAGTTCAAGCCTCCGTACCAGCAAAACACAAACATTTTCAAGTGATTATGATATGTACATGTACGTGTTTGGAAGGAAACAGATGAGTAAAAGAGTGTGAGTAATAAGGGAGTGAATACACTTACTGTACTTTATATGCATATATGGAAATGCTGTAATGTAACTCATTAAAACAGGAAAAAATAGTGGATTGCACAGCTAAAAGAGCGATGAATTTGATCAAATTACATGGTATGATTTATGGAAGTCTCATAATAAAAATGCGTGTGCAATTAATATACGCGAAAATAGAGCATTTCTTTCATTTCTCTTTCACAATAAGAATCTTGAGTGGGAATTATCAGAGCTATGTAAAAACCCCCCAATCAAAATTATAGCATAACAAGTCTTTCCATAATAGTTTTTCTTGTTGTCAAAAATTGATTTAGATCCTAAGTAGAAAATGGACATTTTCTTACCCAAGTCATACTATTTAGTTTGCAAATTAAAGTAGGAAAAGTAGCCAGGTGCAATTGTTCATGCCATTGGCAGGGCAGGCAAGAAAATCTGTGATACTTTTATATCCAATTGACTTTCAAAAAGCCAAAAACTGAATTGTGGCTCAACTGGTAAAATGCTAGTAGGATAAACAAGTTCAGGGACAACACATAGGCCCAGAGTTCAAGCCCCAAGACTGGCACAAAAAAGAAAAAATCAAGGAAAAGTATATGTTGATTGAGTATTTGTGAGTGAACATTTAAACTGTTGCTCAATATTTTAGGGCTACCACACAGTACAGATTCTGAACAAGGAGTGATTATGCTTTATGCTTTGGCATAAAATATTTTAAAATTCTTACTATTAATTTTTATAATCTGGAAATGTGTCAATAAACTTAAAACATATTTTAGATAATTATCCATAAGCTCTTGATTTAAATGTAATAGAAGAGTATGTTTTTGTTTTTGTTTTTTAATTTTTAAAGCTTGGTGTCTTTTATTTAGATTCTGTTTTGACTTTAACTAAACTTTGAAATTTTAATTAATTTTACTGTAAAGGTGATGTACAGATGGACTACAATTAGGTAATGAGTACATTTCTTGTCAAACAGTGTTAACTCCTCCCTTATTTTCTCCCAATTTCCCTCTTCCTGACTCCTCTCCCATCCAAATTGTAAAATTCATTTCTAACATAATGTCTTGTGAGTATCCCTGTTGCATTGGATCACTGGTGTCCTTTTTTCTCACCATTTTGTTATTCCCCTTCCCTTCCCCAAATCAGATAAATATATATAAAAGATACAGGGTATCAAATTAAAAACAGTGACATCAGGAGTCAAACCAAAGGAAAAAAAGAATGAAAGAAAAAAGAAATAACTTCACCCAGTACATTAACTTTAAAAAAAACATTGTTACCATATCTTAGAATTAATTTCAATTAGCATCATTTTATATGGTTATATCTGCATAGCTATTGAGCTATTGTTATCCTATGCTAGGACTATCTGAGACAGATACTAATTATTACAAATGAGAGAAACCATGGAGCCTATGTTTCTTTGTGTCTTTCTTACTTCACTTAATATGATTTTCCTAAATAAAGACCCAGAAACACAACAAATCAAAGAAAGTCTGGATAAATTGAATCATATTAAACTGCAGAGCTTCTCCATGGCAAAGGACATAGCTAGTAAGATAAATAGAAAGCCCACAGATTGGGAGAGATCTTCACTAGCTATACAACAGACAAAGGCCTCATATCAAAAATATACCTAGAGCTCAATATATTAAACTGCTCAATAACAAATCTTGAAAGAAGCAACAACTCCATTAATAAGTGGGCTAAATAATTAAAAAGAAACTTCTTTGGAGAGGAAATAAGAGTAGCCAATAGACACAATGCTGGCCATAAAAAAAATTGTGAGCCAAAACTACATTGCAATTCCACACTATCTCAGATAGAATGGTCATTATCAAGAAAATTAATAATAAAAGATCCCAGTATGAATGAAGCCTATAGGGAATGCTACTACACTATTAATGGGAATGTAAACTGGTTCAACCACTTTGGAAAGCAGTATGGAGTTTTCTCAAAAGAGCTTTCCTGTGATCCAGCAATCCCTGGGCATTTATCCAAATGATCACAAACAAGGCCACACTAAATCTACCAGCACAGCTATGTTCATTGCAGTATTACTTACTATACTTAAGATTTGGAACTAACCCAGATGCTCCTCAGTAGATGAATGGATCAAGAACGTGTGATATAGCATAGAATTCCATTGTGTGTGTGTGTATATATATTCTATGCTTCCATCAGAAAGAATAGCATATCCCCATTTGTAAGGAAATGGAAAGACATAGCAGATTATGTTATTAGCGTATGATATTAGAATTATTGTACCATGTATTGTGCATATATATATATATATATATATAATACAGAAAGGAAAAATTAGCTGTTGTTTGATGTATGTACAAAACACTTAATTCAGTCTTCATTCTACTACCAGTTAAAGCAACCTCATTGAGTACTGAATGAGGGAAAAGAGAGATAAATGATAAACACATAATTTACTACTCACCTATCTTCCTACACAATGCGTTTTATATGTTCTTTTTGTTTTACCAAACATACATATGCACATACATTTTCCAGCATTTTATTAGCATCACATTAATTGGAAAATGTGATTTTATTTTGACATGTCGATGTAACTATACATTGTTCCCTGATCAGATTTACAATCATCATTCCTCCCTAGTCTTTATTATATAAATGTGTATCCATGAAACATATTCTTGTATAGGCCTTTTTAAAGTTAAAACAAAAGTATTGCTCCTGAGGAATTTAATAATAAGTCTCATTATATTTCTATAGAATTTAAAAATATAATGAAAGAGTAAAATGGTAGGAACATATATTATTTACAGCAAATCCTAGATTAGTTTAGAAAAAGACCTTAGTCTTTGCCCCCAGGTAGAGATACTTATTGAAGAAAAATATGGTTTTCTTAAAACTTTTTCAATTAATTTCTTTGAGTTAAACTATGCTGTGTAATTTAAATCCTGCAGTTAATGTATTCCCAACTATATGATTCCTTGGAGGCTTTCTGTAACAGGAAAGATTAAGAGTTGGTGAGATAACTTGACTTACTTTTTTGGGAACTGAAAAACTGGTTTGACTCGAAGAAAATGTTTTCCTTTGTAAAAGATTTCTATGGAAAAATCATAACAGAAATCACATATTTTAAAAACACATGTTTCTTTTGAAACACTGTGCACTTTCTGTAATCATCTGAAAGTATCATACGCTGGGTAAAGTTCTATGATCTTATATAAACTGGCTGCAGTCCAAACCAAGCTGTTCTTACCTAGGTGAACTTTTATCAAATTCTCTTTCTTGGTAAATGTTTCATAATGTCATTGAGAATAATAAATGAACTCAGTAAAGTACTTAGACCTAAGTATGTAATTAAAAATTATTATGTGCTAAGTATTATTTTGAGATACTTAGAAGTGTTAAGTAAAGCAGAGGTTATAGAGACATGAACACCATGAAGTAATAGTCTAATAAAAAAGGAATAAAATAATTGTTTCTTTCACTAATTCAGTATTTTTTTACTTTTACTTAATGATAAGAATACAATATAAGACTAGTCTAGACCTTGGTGAGCAATAACCCTCCAATGAAATACATAGTAAAACTAAAATTATGCAATACAGGACTATGGAGACATATGGGAGAATTAATTTCACAAGCACAATGATACACATGAGCTGAACCTTGTAATGATAGAAATTTTCCTGGAAGAACTAATTGCATGAAATTGTAATCTCTTTGTACAATTAAATCATCATCATTGTCGTCATCATCATCATCATCATCATCATCATCATCATCATCATCATCATCATCCCAAGAGTCAAGTGAGTAACTCTCAAGAGAGAACAGATGCAAAACGTTTAAAAGAATATATGGCAATCAACAAAATTACTTAATAGGTAAGGACATGTGGAGGTGTTTCACATCAAGATTCTTCAAATGGAGTTAAGAGTACCCTAGTTAAGAAGCTGAGGATTTCATAAAAAAATAATATATCAATAAACTGTATTACTTACTGTTCATGCTATTAAAAATACCTGAGAAAAAGAGCTTATGTGAAAAGAATCTTATATTGGCTTAGTCTAACAATGGTGGGTCGGGGAGAGAGAGGGCAGCTGTAGTGTGACCAGGCATCTTGGCAGAAAGGAAGAGCAGAGCTGTTCAATTTATGGTGGCCAGGTAGAGCACAAGAGGCTAAAATCAAAATACATCATTCAATGACAATGAACACCTTTCTCTAACTTGGTTCTACCTCTTCACTTATACTGTCTCTCACTTATACTATCAAATTATGGGCTCATCAATGGATTAATTCATTGATGAGATCAAAATTCCCAAGATCAAATTACACCTAATATCCTCACCAACTGGAAACCAATTCCATAACAAATGAGCTTTTTGCAGGATTCTTCATATATAAGCCATAAATTATCTCAACTCAATCAAGTTGAAGTCAAGATTAATGATAAAAAATTATAACCTATAATGTGTTTTCAAATATACTGAGGCATAGCACAAAGGTATGCCTTAAAAATGGGGAGAATAGAGAGAGAGGGCCCCCAAAAAGAAGCTATTTATTGTGACTACACAATGATTTAGAGCCTACTCAAAATGAAATGAAACTTACATACTGATTATTGAGTTCTGAACACAGCTTCAGTTTCCTTCCAACGTTGTGTCATTTGATTCTCAACAGGATCGTGCATAGCTGAGGTCATTATGTCCAATTACAATGATTAAAACAAGACAAAAATGAGGCTCAGAGAGGATAAATAATAGGACCAAAACCACATGCAAGCATAGATTAAAGATGGATTTTAATCATAGTGAATCTGGAACCCAATTTTTGCTGTTTATAATCTGACTCAGTAGCAATGATAGGAATAGTGATTAAAAAGTGGGTTTGAAATATACTACAAGATTGTTTTTATAAGTTTCAGCAGAAAATATTCACCAATAAATACATGGACTGTAATTATAAAAGAGGTTTGTAATGTCAAATAAAAAAAAAAGCTGGGTGCTGGTGGCTCACACCTGTAAATCCTAGCTACTCAGAAGGCTGAGATCTGAGGATCTCAGCTAACACTTACCTGAATGACAGTACCAAGCCTAATGCTGTGCTCTGTGCTGTATGTGATAGTAATAATCACAGAGACTGACTAGATGGGGTAAATTGTAATGTTAATTATATTTCCAGAGAAAGAACCTGAGACATAAACTTTAAATAGTCTACTTGTCCAAAAATCATACTGGCTTAATGAATTCTTACAGAACCTACATTCTGAATTCCAGTAAGTATTATGATTTATATATATATGTGTGTGTGTGTGTGTGTGTGTGTGTGTGTGTGTGTGTATACACCCACATAGAGAATGATAAATGATAGTAATGATAGTATATAATTAATGCAAATATTCAGTTAGAATAAGATAACATAATACATTTCAAAATTACCCTAAGACTCAAAGAATAACAACAAGAAGAAGGATATTTTCTGGGTATCTAGTGGCTCGTGCCTATAATCCTAACAATTCAGATGGCTGTGAGCTGGAGAATTGAGTTCCAAAAGTAACCCAGGAAGAAAAGTTCCTAGGCTCTGTCTTCAAAATAACCAACAAAAAGTAGTGGTGGAAGTGTGGCTGAAATTGTAGTGTCAGCCTAGCATATATGAGACCCTGAGTTCAAACCTAAAGATCTGAAGCCAACTAAATTTTTGTCTAAAATAATAATCATGATGGTAGAACCAATAATTAATAGCCATACATACAGATATGTGTTGGATTCCTTGTGATATTCTGATTGAAAACCGAATAGAACAATTATTATCTAAGAATAGACAAATAGGAAAGAAGTATGTTATATTTTGAAAAGATACATAAAAGTACATAAATATGAATTTCAGAGTGGAAAAATGTAAATACTGATAAAACGATTAGCTATATCAACTGACTGTACAACAGGAAATAAGTAAAAGCTCAGGGACTAAGGCTGTAAAAATGCCATCAGTTTCTTCTTTGGGAGTAGTATACATTTATAATGGGAAAATGTAGAAAATTCAAATAACATTAGGAGGTGATAATTATTATAATTAAGAATCTCTATCATTTACTAACTTTGATTTATTTGCTTCTTTATTTCTGTTCTGAGGAAAAGTGTCTAGCATTTGCTAAGCAGTTGCTCTACCATTTCAACCATGCCTTAGCCCCTTTTCTCTTCATTATTCTTCAAACAACATTGAGTCTTAGTTATTGGTTTAGGTTTGTGTTTTTCAAGAATAATCTTAAACTGCAGTCTTCTTGTTCTTAGTCTAACAAGTATGTAGAATTATAGGCATGAGCCACCATGCCCAAATTGATTATTTTCTTTAAATTTATTTTCTCCACATTTTTCTCAGAAAATGGGATAAGAGAATATCTATTTAATTGTGTTCCATGAATTATTAATATATCTAATGTAGTTAGCATAAGAATTTGGCCAATAGTATTTAATCCAATTCAGCTGTGTCCTTTCTCTTCCCGATTATATTTTTTGTTGTTATATTTTGAATGCTTATTTTCAATAAATATTTCTTTAAATGTATAATGAATATTTAATTACTTCACAGAGAAAATAATTGTGTCTACATTTATGATAAGGACTTTATTTTTGGAGATATTATTTCTAGCCTTGTTGACTTGACTGATGAGCCAATTAATCCCTCAATAAAGAAGATTTCACTGTAACTGTGGAGAAATACAAAATATTATCTGAAAGTGATGGGGCCATTTTTCAAGTGCTAGAACTGATTCTAATTATTTGCACTTCTTTTGATTGCTATGATTTTTGTATGATTTGTATTTCCATCTTATTAACATATGACCATTACTATGGTGGGAAAATATATTTTAGACAATTCAAAGCAACAGTTGGGGAAAATTACTCTTTATTTGCAAGTATTTGTTGATCCCTTACAACATTTATCAAAGTGAAGCTAAGCCATCAAAAGGGTACATAAAGATCATGTACACTATTGGCAGTCCTGTTTGTGTTTTTTTGTGACTATCAAGCAAACAACTTCACTTTAAGAACAATAATAAGAAAAAGAGAAGTAGGGAATACACCATTACTCTGAGGTAACACCTGCTACCTAAATCAAATACAAATTATTTGCCAATTACACATTTAAAAAAATAATAGTCCATCAATGGATTTACTAGCATTAAAAACATTACTTCTGTATGCTCTATATCTGAAAAAAGCCCATGTTAGGCTGCATGAATGCATGATAAACAGAATGAGTGTGATATAGAGACAAGATTATTAATATTTCTATAGTGTAGTCTCTGAATCATAACAGAATCCCTAGTCTATAAATGTCACAATACCAATTACAGCCATGTTTCCTTCAAATGAAATGAAGCTAAGGTGTACACTTGCTGGGGTTCCCCACAGAGATAATAGCGAGTTGCTTATAGCTACCTCCCAGTATAAAACACATATGTCTGCTTGTAATATTTCAGGAAGTAGAGGACAACTAGTTTTAATCTTAAGATAATGATGTTAAAACAATCCCATGAAAGAAAAAAACATCTGAATACTTATCTTGGGGTTCATTTCACCTAACATCAACATATCTGACCTTTTCTGCTTGTCTCAGACACAAACTAGCTATTGTAAATAAGGGAAACCATGGGGCCTATGGTTAAGATGATTTCTTTGTTGCTTTGTATGTCGCTCCCCCATGATATAACCCTTGCTTTCACTGTATTTGATGTTGGTATAATTTGTGGAGGGGAAGGGAAAAAACAAATTGCTTAAATAGGGATACAGGTGGACCCATTGCAACAATAAGATATATAAGCCATTATGTCAAAAAATAACTTTACAACTTTTGGGGGGCGGTGCGGATATGGGAAGGGATAGGAAGGGGAAACAAAAGAGGAAGCAACAATGCTTGATAAGAAATGTACTCATTATCTTGCCCGTGTAATTGTAACTTCTCTGTATGGTATTTTCATAATAATAAAAAATTAAAAAAATAAAATTAAATAAAAAGATAATGATTCTCACACTATGGGCTTATAACACTAAGTAAATTTATGTAAAATTTAAGTTATACTGCATCATAGGTTTCATCTCATCAATTAATGCTGTTAATTTAGGACATACAAAGTTTGCTCATTTATAATTAAACAGCTAAATATGTATGTTAAGCTAGAGGAAAGTATGAGAATGATAGGCTTGTTATAGTACAAAAAAATTCTCTGATCCCCTTTGCACAACTGCCCAGTAATAGTTACCAAACAACACAATGAGTGAACAAATAGCAAATGAATATGGAGAGAAAATAGTAAATCATCAGACAACTTGTGTTATATGGGTTGATATCTTCTAGGACTTAAGTATGTATTATTAGTTGTATCTAATAAGATAATAGTTTTCTCCTACTGATTTTAATTACATGGTATTCTACAAAGGGTTGATGTTTTACATAAGAAAAATATGATGATTGGTAACTCTAGAGCCAACTGATGAAGGAAAAAAAGAGAGAGATTCCAGAAAGGAAATAGAGAGACAAAGAAAGACATTACAGGAGGCTGAGTTACAACAGTAATCAAGTAACTAGATGTAGACAAACTGACGTTATGTGGGGAGAAATGTGTGATTTTTCAATGGAGAGTAATGAGACATAAAACAATAATCAAGGTTAATCTTAGCCACCCTAATTGTGTTACTGAACCATCTTTTCTTGTACTGGTATAATGAGGTAAAAATGTGTGCAGAATATTGATTTCAGTGTACAAAAAAATCTCTATGTTTGAATTATTAACATTTCAAATTATGAGAAATTCCCTATCGTCCTATTTTTCAGAATTTTTATTTACAACTACCCAGGCCGTTTAAATAACTTGATTGAATATCACTTACTTTATCTTTGTTCAACTCTTTTATGTCAAGGGAAATCATGCTGCTTTTCAATAGCCCAGGGTGAAAAGTTACATATTACTTTTTGCCCCTTAGGTTAACCTTGAAGCCAGATGTCACCTACTGGATTTGTCTAATCATTTTTCTTTGATTCTTCTTCTGAGGAGAGGAGATAAAGTGATTTCCCTTTTAGAAATTTTTTCTAGCTATTTCTTCCCTGTCATGTTGCTATTTTTCTACTTGATGTATAATATGAATTGAAAGAATTTTCATCAGGCACCTTTTCTGCAACTAAATTGTTCTTTTCTATTAAAGTTTCTAATGTCCATTTCTTTTTAAATTTTATTTTAATTTTATTGTCAGGGTTCTATGCAAAGGGGTTATAGTTCTATAAGTAAGGTAGTGAGTACATTTCTTGTCTAAATTGTTACCTCTCCCTCACTTTTCTCCCTCTTTACCTCCCCTTCCAACCACCCCCCCCCAAGTTGTACAAATCATTTACAACATATTGTCTTGTGGGTATCGCTGGTTGCATATTGTTCTTTAACCTGATACTCCTACTTTTGCTGTACTTTTTCTCTGGTAAATTTTCCTCAGTTTCAGGAAGTCAGTTGCCTTTTTCCTAAATATATTTTTGCTTCCAGGTTGCAGGGCACATGGAAGATTCAAAAGTATTCATATGAGCAAATGTATAAGTTGACAAATGAAATAAGTCCAAGTGGGTTTATAAAGATTCAGCAAATGGTTATTCTATTATGACTTTTCTTTCTATCCTCCTATACATGCCAAAGTGCCTGGGGGTAAAATGCATTTGGATTGGTAGGTAAAAATTATGTATTTACACTTGCCTACTGTAATAAGAAATATTTCTGAAATAATGTCAGTAGAATGTTGGTTGAACTGGAATCTTATCATCATATTTAGAAAATCTGATTCGTTTTCTGGTGATCCTTCTTATTTCCTAATGCTCCACCTCTAATCCAGGTATATTTCATTGAAAGTTCACCCTCATTAAGGTACTATTTCATGTTCATTCTCACCAGATTCTTCTATTACAATTGTTCTATTTCACTCTAATTATCATATAATGTTCATCCAATACATTTTAAAACCCTTGTGGGAAGAAAATATAGTAGTCTCTTTCTATGTTTCTACTATTTACATATCTATCTGCACCCCAAAATTAAGCAATTTTCCTCAAATAGATCCCAGACTCATCCTAATTTTCTGATGAAGATGAAGCTGTTCATAAAAGTGTTTTTTGACATTTCAAAATAATTTTTTCACAGTGAATAAGATGCAACCAGTAATTCTTATGGTCATAAATCTATGTGTATGTTGAAAGATATGTTGAAGTTATAAATGTTCTAAACAGTTGATAAATTAATGATCATGGACAGACCACTATTAGTCAAATGTTTGTAGCCATGTTTTATTCTAAAACAGATCATAATGTCCTCAACTGCATGGTCACATCTCCCATTTTATCCTCACACATTCATTTATACTTCTTTCTTAATTTTTTATTTTGCTATCCCTGTAGTGCATGAGGTGTTCACTTTACCTTGAATTGGTTTCTATTAGCTGTTTTGTGAATATAAGATGAGCATTCTAGTCCCCACTCATGTTTACAGAGGTCTTTGAACACATTTGTTATCTTCAGATCACCATATCTTCCTCAAGCAAATTGGATTCTCATATCTCATATGAATAACTGCTGTTTTCCCCTTGGGACCATACCTAGTCTTGGGCATCTAGTGATGTTTCTACATATGCCAACATTAGATACATCGTATTATTGCCCAGATTGTTTTCTAAATGCCTTAACTAAACCTAGTTTCTTGAAACCAAGCCTTTCCATCTTGATTTTGGCATCTATAGATCTCTAAACATACTGAGGAAATACTATACATTCAATAACTTTTTGTAAAATGTTTCAAGTCTTTCACATGAACTTTAATATTAAATGATGCTAATAGGAGAGTAGGAGTTCAATTTTGGTATATCTGTTCAGAGTTTTTCACCAGATAATTAAACACAGTATAAATTTATTTATCTCTGGGATTCTTTTTTTTTCTTTCTTTCTTTTTTTTTTTTGGTCATGGGTCTTGAACTCGGGCCTGGGCACTATCCCTGAGCTCTTCAGCTAAAGGCTAGTGCTCTACCACTTGAGCCACAATGCCACTTCTAGCTTTTTCTGTTTAGGTGGTGCTGAGGAATCAAACCCAGGTCCTCATGCATTCTAGGCAAGCACTCTACCACTGAGCCACCTTCCCAGCCCCTTATCTCTGGGATTCATTATATCATTTGGACAACTAGAATACTATAATAGAGTAATGACTAAACAATTTCTTAATCATTGTAAAACCTCATACAGTGTATTTGTTTTCCTATGCATGCTTACATGCAGAATCAATGAAGTTTAATCATTTGGATTAGACATGTTTTTGAACACAAATAAAATTACATATGAAACCGCAAAAACCTGCCAAGCTCCATCTGATATATTTCAGGAGAAATTCATGGTCCTGTGAAGGAGATGGGGTCTATGTAAGTAGATTAGATAGCTCACTCTTGAGACCTGGTGATCAGTGGCAAGAAAATGATGGACATTTCATAAATCTGATCTGGTCTAAATCCAGAATCTCACCTGAACCACATGGAACTGAATACGAACCTTCCTTTGATTCAGTTTAATCATCTATAAAATGAAGTTAGAAATATTTATAAAGCTGAACATGAGAAAATATGTAGCCTCTACCTGTAGTGATTGATAAATACCGGAGACTGAATGAGTAAAAACTACTGCTATTACAGAACTACAATTATTGCTGCAAAAACAATAATTAACTGTCAATAAAGGATCAGTATAAAAAGTAAGAAACAAATTATTAATCTGTTAACCACTGAAGAAATGAGGGTTCTATCTTCATTTTTCTGACTAAAGACCAATTTGCAAGTTTTTGGTGTTCAAAGATGATTTTTATTCTGACATTACTCTCATCCCAGCTCAAAAAATGATTATTCAGTGAATCTGTCTAATGGTGCACATATTTGAGCAGAATTTAAGGGAACATGGTTTTATATTAAATAAGTAAAACTGGAAGTAGAACTATTGCTCAAGTAGTAAAGCACTTGCCTTGAGCTGAAGGGCTCAGGGACAGTACCCAGGCCTAGGGGTCAAGCCCCACGACCAACCAAAACAACAACAACAACAAAAGTAAAAATCTATCAGTCTAGCTAAGTGCAGGTAGGCAATATGATTTTACCACAATCTTCATGTTATAAAACACATGCAGTGTGGTTGAAAACTCTCTCTAATGGATACTTCCTGTTCATCTTATTATAAAACTTTCTGATCTGTGAAAAAATATGAAGTACATTTTCCAGAATGATATTAACAGTAATTTTTGGTTGCTAAAATTAGTCACTTAGCATATCAAGGTATTTCCTGATCTAACATCCTATGGTAAAGAGCCTAAAAAAAATAATCCTCACTTGAGATACAAGGTTATCAATGTTCTCACTTAAGTCTCCATGTTCCCATTCAGTCACTTCTTGATATCCACTTTAGAATCAATGAAACCTATTCACACTAGAGAGCTCTCTGTTTAACAAACATGTCATTTTCTTTAATGGCATCGTAATTTGTTATGCATTCTTTTCTTTCTATCAAAGTCCTATTTCTACCTCTTCTCTGTGCAGAGAGATCCTATCCACTTTTCAAAACTACACAGCAGTGTAACTTCCTCTCTGAAGTTCCCATTATTCTCGTTGACAAGATATGCATTTTGTTCGGTCTTTTATAGCATTTATTTTTATTGAGTGTAAATCTATTATTTGTACATAAAATTCCAACAGTGATTATAATAGAGTTAAGAATTACACTTTCTATGTTGAATAGTTTGTGTGGACTAAAATCTTGGAGTGAGTGACTGAATTAGAGATAACCCAACTTTAGAGAGAAAATAGTGTCATATGATTTTTTCCAGGTCTTTCCATGTCCTTACAAATTGTAGATGTCATTCTTTCTGATTAAAGCACAGAATTCCATAGTGTATATATACCAAATTTTCTTGATCTATTCATCTGTTGAGGAGCATCTGAGTTGATTCCATATCTTAGCTATGGTAAATAATGCTGCAATGAACATAGTTGTGCTGGTAGCTCTAGTATAGCCTTTTTGTGCTTTTCTGGGTAAATGCCCATGAGTAGGATTGCTGGATCATAGGGGAGCTCTAGGTTTAGTCTTTTGAGGAACCTCCATACTACTTTCCAGATTGGTTGAACCAGTAAGCTAGACCCAAAGGAACATAGGCTCCATGGTTTCCCTCATTTGAAATAATTAGTATATGTCTAGGAAAGTTCTAGCAGAGGATCACAGTAGATCAATAGCTATGTATACATGACCATATAAAATGAGACTAATTAAAATGAGCTCCAAGACATGGAAGCAGGAGTTTTTTTGTTTTTTGTTGTTAATATACCGTGAAATTATTTCTATTTTGTTTCATTTTTTTTTCCTTTTGGCTTATGCTTTGTTGTCAGTGTTATTTGTGTGTGTGTGTTTTTTTGTACCCGATGTATTGTATATATGTTTATCTGATTTGGGTGAAGAAAAGGGAAATAGTAAAATGGTGAGAAAAAAGGACAAAGGGCAAACCAATGCCACAGCAATGCTCACAAGATACTATGTTGGAAATGAACTTCACAGCTTCGGAGGGAGAGGAGTCAGGGGACAGGAAGAGGGAACTGCTGATTTTTAAACACTGTATTTGTAAATATATTTTATTAATTACACAACTGTTAATGAACTCTCACCTAGAACTTATGCACAATGATGAAGAGGAGTAAGTGGAGGTGTAAGAGGAGGTGTCAAATGGAAGACCAACTCTCTCTATGTTCTAAGAGCTGAGGCAATGGTGCAATTCTCTTCTCCAGAGCTTTCAGCACTGTAGTGATTTAATGATTTGCTTTTCATTCTGTTTCTCCTTCAATTCATAATTGTAAGCTTATAATTGCATTTGTTGTGCATAGCAATGAATATGTCTGTGGACTCATCCTATAAGGTGCAGCAAGATGTTGGTGTATTTGTATGTGTATGTTTTAATCCTTGATACTACAACAATGCATGACATAGCTATGTGGCTTAAAAAACAAAATTACTTCCCACAGTTTTAAGGCCTGTAATTCCAACAAGCAGTCAGCTGCCTTCCTACTTTGTGCTCAGAGTTGTTGCTCCAGGGAAGAAGGAGAGAAAAGAGGGAGTAATGTTGGGCAACTGTTTATGCAAATACACTAATCTCACCAGGTCGTCTTTAGCTTTTGTCACCTCCTTACTCCAAATGAAACCAAATGAAACTCCAAATGAAACCTTACTCCAAATGAAACCATTCTGGCATTCTGGTTTATACAAATGGATTTGGAAGGGGACATATATACTCAGTTAATAACAATGAATCCTTATACAAATTAACTGGTTGAAGTTGTAATTCCCTAAAAAAAATTGATTCATATCTAGAACAAGGATGGATATGTAAACAACATTTCAAGGAAACTACATTCAGAAGCTTACCACATTTTCAACATGCAATTTCCCTCCTTAAGGTGACAGTAATTTTTTTTTCTTCTAAAATTGGAAACAGCTCCTCTTTGCACAATTCATCTTTGTCAGACTTTTGCTTCTGCTCAGATGCTTTGCAGCCACTTTGATTAATTCCAGGGCTTGATGTTCAGAGTTTCAGTTTGATAAAACACAGAATCACTTTGTATAAAGTACACAGGCATTTCTTTTATTTATGATGGCAACAGGCTTTAAAATTACCCTGTCCTTTGCCATTCCAAATATTTATTAAAGTGAGGGCTTTTTTCATGCTACATTATTTTATTGTCATGTTCATGTCACCTGATGATTAAGTAAAATATAAATCTGTTTTTAAAAAGATTTCATATATCAAACATATTCTCATTAGTCATGAGTTGTGAGGTTTTTGAAATCCATTACCTAATGCCACAGGATTAGATGCTTTCTAAAGAAACTTTTTAGTGCGCTTTAAAGGTGTAGAGGCACTAAGGAAGTCTCTTTGGAAATTACCTAAATTCAAAATTAATGCATTACAACAACAGCAGTGTGAGCTGTCTGTAAGATCTCTGATTAGTGGCTCAGTACCATGAAATTGACCCAGACTGCTTTGTGAAAAATAGTTGAATTTGAGCATTACTGAGACCATAATAAATACACGGTATATTTTTTGAAAGTAACCTGAATTATATCCTATATTTTATTTGAGTAAGGCTGATATAGGTCTCATTTTTTTCTTTATGATAGATTTGTGGCTTATTTATCAGATCTTGGACTTGTCAAGATATCACAATCTCATAAAAATTCAAACATCAGTCTGTTGACTGATTTTTATGAGAAATCCCACAGCAGTCAGTATGGGCGAGAGCCTTTGAACTAGCTTTCCTTAAACTGATTCTCTCCATGAATTGCTCCTTGTGAACCAGTTACCAAGGTTTAATGCAATGCCACAGAATGGTGACATGTAGCAAGTATATAATTAACTCCCAATATTGAATATACCTATCTTTTAAATTGTGCTAGATACAAAGCTTTAATCTTTTTTTTAAGTAAAAAAATCATTCTTCTGGGTTAAATAGAGTGGGAGAAGGATAATGTGAACTCTCTGATCAAAGACAAGCATTATAAATGTTGAGCATGTTCCATTATCCACTTAATTGGTTACATGTACTCTCAGTTTTAGAAATGTGTTGTCATCACAGATTTTATAAAATAGCTCCTAGTTTGACAAACCCTCGGGCACAAAAAGATCAGGGGCATATTACATAGCAAGTGAAGAGAAAATGTAATTTTCTTTTTAGTATTAGAAGATTACTTGAATTTATGTAGACTTTACAGATTACACTTTTGAAAAAGTTATCTTTTTTTTAAAAGCTTTGTATATCTACTCTTAGATTAAAAACCAATGTGTACCTGTAATATATTGCTGACATACAAATTATAGTTTCATTTTTATATATTACAATAAAAATTAAATTGAACAAGCTATCAATTTGAAATACCTTATTCATATGACAAAAATACAGAAACACTTGTAGTGGTATATTTGAGGATAACCTGTGTTTATACTACATATTATTGTTATTTCCGTGGAGGTTTTTTTTTAAAATCCTGCTAATGTCCTGATATAAAATCAACAGAAAGATTTCTCCTTTTTTCTTTGGTAAGGCCTGACAGTATGATTATTTATTTAAGATTGAGTTCTTTCTTAGTCTCTCTGTATTTGATTTTTCATGGCTATAGTAAATCACATGATCCAATTTTTAAAAATTCAATTACAATATATTTAGCTCAGTGGCTGTAGATTTAGGGCATGGTGCCATAATCCTCGTGGTTTTGATGAAGACATATATAAGATCACAATGGCAGAAAAAGTGACCATATGACCAGGGAGGAAGTGAAAGCAGGTGTAGGGCTAGCTGGGAGGCAAGCTCAGGCTTTTTAAAGTGTCCCTGGGAACTCGCTTCAGCAGAGCAATACTACCTTGCCAAGGTAATATCTTCAATATCCTAACCACCACTTCCAACTCAGAATTTAAGTCTACTATGTCCACATCATTATACTGAGAACAGAGTTTCCAATGCATGAACATTGAGGGACCACAATTGATTTTATCCAAACGATAAAACCAAACAACAAAAAAAGAAATTTGTCTTTTATATTCTAAATACTTTCTCAGTATTACTTTTTTACTTGTGTAAACCAATGTACAAAATAGAAGGCAATTTCAAATGGAAATATTCAGTGATCATTCTCTTTCATGAGCAGAAAGAGGAGACTCACAAAGTAATATAATGATGTGGTGTTAGAAATCTGCAATGGGAAAGGTCTAAGGAAAATACATTGCTCTAGGAGATGTCAGTGAACTCTGTTTATATATCCTCCTCTCTCAAGAATTAAGGCAGGATTATTTTCCTGTTCACATCCACATGACTACAACCTTTGTCATGTATTTATATTGCAAATAACTCATCTGTTGCCTAGATGACTGAATACTTCAGGGATGCTTGTCAAATTAAGATCATTAACATTATTTGTTACATGAATTCCTGGGCCTCTGCTTTTTACAGTTTTGATCTGAGGGTCGACAGTGTCTTTATTTTCCACTTATCTTTACTAGAGTAGATTTTTATAATGGTTTTTGGTCACCTCTTCACTTCAAAAATAAAGACTTTAGTAACAAATTGCCTTATTATTAATCAAGGCCACTTTGACAGGACAAAGGGCTAATTTAAATGGTATTGAACAATTAAATGGCTTTTAAAAATAAAGGATTTTCATTTCTAAGTTTTAACCTTCCCATCACCCTATTCTATTATTCAGCTGAGTTCTCCCTTGAATCTATTGGATTTCGTCTAATATATTTGTATACACTTACATACCACTCAATGTATTATAAGTTCATAAGCTAAATCTAGCTTCTATGGAAGGGGAAACAATGCATCCTTTCTCTCCTTGGGCCTCACTTGTATCACTGAACATGCCTTTTGTTTTTGTTTATCCCTCCAGTCTTTCCATTTCTTTGCAAATGGTACAAAACCATCCTTCCTAATGGATGAGTAAAATTCTATTGTGTATATGTGCCCCATGTTGGATAGGGGAGGGGTGGGTAAGAAAGTTGAAAGGGTTGATATTGATCAACATATATTGTATTTATACACTACTTGGTTAAATGGCAATTTCTTTGCACAACTCTAAAAAATAATAAAAAAAGAAAACATTTTCTGTAAAAATATCTTCCAATGAGAGATTCATGTTACAATTCTAATTTTTGTAATTGACTAGTTTTAGTCAAAATGTAGCAGTTATTAAAGCCAAGTAAAATTAAAAATTTAGCTTTTCAGTCACACTAGCCACATTCCAACTTTTACTAGTGGATGCTGCTATCCAGTGCCAAAAATACAGAATATTCCCATCCCTGTAGAAAGTTCTAAAAGATAACTTCCTTAGAAAATGAACTTTTATTAATTATTATTATTGCTTGATGGGATTCAATCAAGAGTATTCAATCTATGGATATTGCATAGTAAAGATTCAAGAGTAAAAGAAATACTCAAGATTTTGAATCACGTAACTCACATAAGATATTTGAAATTCTCTGTAAATTGTTATACACACACAAACATATACCAATAAATGATGGATATGTAAAAAAGTGAATCTATCACAACACCTGTCCTTAAGATATTTTTGCTAAGAAAAATAAAACTGCATTGGTTCATCTAAGTAGAACCTGAGAATGCTTTTGAAGAAGCCAAAAAGTATTACACATTCCAAAACAGGGATTATTGATTCTTAGGGAGTGAAGAATTTTCTACAAGTGCAGGAAGATAACAGGCAAACCAGGAAATAGTTTTGACAATTGGAGAAGAATGAGGAAGAATCTATTAAAAACTAAATGAGCATTCAAAACTTCTTTCAACACTCCTACCTGATTTTTCTGATTTTGATTATTCGATTGATACCATTATTCAATCCATTTAAATGTTAATTTTGAAGACCTTATAAATGACTCTCATTTCTTTTTTAAAAAAACTTTATTTTTCTCAAACTCCTACTAAGCTATTTACTCTCAATTTGTGAAAGATAAATTAAAAATTGTGTGCAGAACTGTTAAACTGATGAGCAAACAATTAAATTAAATAAGGAGCTTTGCAGTTAATACCTAGAAAATGTTTTATTTGGATTATTCAGAGGATGTTATGGTAGAATCATTTAACTACAACTGTGACCATTTATGAAGTTGCCCAGAAAACCCTTGTGGATAATATTGGGCAGATTAATCTGTAATTTTATGAGGTAAACATCCATTTAAAATGTTTTCTTTGTATAGTAACAAAGATTAATTTTACATTTACAATAGCAGGTTAAAGAATAAATTTTATTCAAAAGTTTAGTGAGATTGAATTTATACCTCTTAGATGTTAGTTCATAGATAAATTTAAATATTATGCCTTAAAAATACAAGATGGTCTACTTTTAAAAACTTGCTTCAAGATAAATGGTGAAAAAGCTAAGTAGAGAATAAAAAACCAATTGCATATAAATATTCAACATTATTTTAACTCCAAAATTAAGCACAATATTTTTATTTGGATCTTTAGAAAATGTTAAAATACTCAGATTTTACACCCCATTGTTAATCTATATCAGAAGTTCTATCCAATCAATTGAGATTTACTGAGTGAATAGGGGTATGTGTGTGTGTGTGTGTGTGTGTGTGTGTGTGTGTGTGTGTCTGTGTGTGTATAACCATGTGTATGTATGTATATATATATATATATATATGTATGTATAACCATCAGAATAGATTTAAGATGTACAATTTAATTAACCACAATTAATATAGTGATTGCTGTAGCAAAGCCTTAATAGTAAAAGTCTTCAAAATCTTGTCAAGGCATATAATTTCCAAGTTTCTATTTCAACCTTGACTTATGTCTTGAACTCCAATGGTACCTCCACATTTATTTTAACAAATGCCATTATAAATTAAATTACAAGAAAGATGACCATATACTTGAGCTGTGGCAGAAAGAGATGACAAGACATTGTCCATACTAACCCCAAGCAATGCTATTTAACCTAGTCTGGGCTTCTTTCCCAAACTCGTTTCTCTTCCAGCTTTCCTCTCTCTGAAATGGTACTACTGTTTACTAGTCATTTGAATCAGTATCTGTGGATCATTTTGTCTGTCACTCATTCTTGGGCATACTTTCTTCTCTTAGAGTATTATCCATACTGTCTCTAAATCCTTCATTTACCTCCACAAGTGCCACCTTAAAACAAACTGCTGCCATCTCTCTTTCTAGACTATTATCTTTGCAGCCCAAGTGATTCCCAGGCTTATAGATCTTTCTCCTTGCCTGTTAGTTGAGATTTCTTATGTAACCAGAACTGAATATATATGAAATATTTTTACAGAATATTGTAGAAAATAACAAAATTCCTATAGCAAAATCAAAGAAATAGCAAGTATAACATTGACTTTTGTTATAGTAACTTTATATTTTTACTTTTAGGAAAATACAATAGTATACATTTAGTATTTTATTATTCCTATTAGTGTTCCATCCTAATTCCCTCTGAGTTGATTTTATTTTGATATTCATAAGTACCTTCCTTGTTGCTCTGATTCCATGCCCATGACATGTGCTATTAACACTTAGTTTGTGGCTCATTTTTTAAGTTGACTTCTGAAAAAGTTTTTACTTTAATGTAGTGGTATTTATTAATATTATCCTTCATTCTGCAAATATCGTTAACGAGAAATTTAATTTATCCATTATGGTGCTTACATTATTTTATTTAATGAATTTTGTTACCCCAAAATAACAAAGGTATCCTTCTACATTTTCTTTGAAAAGATTGAATTGTATCCTTGTTGTCCTTCATGTGTTTAGATTTCTTTTATATTTTTTAAGTATTTTTTATTGTGAAAATACCTTACAGAGGGGTTACAATTAATTACATGAGCAAGGTAATTAGTACATTTCTTATCAAGCATTGGTTCCTCCTCCTTTGTTTCCCCTATCATCCCTTCCCATCTCCTCCCCCCATTGTCCCCCCTCCCCACCCCGGTACTGTCCCGCCCCGCGCCAAAGTTGTAAAGTTCGTTTTTCAACATAACGTCTTGTACAGTTCATTATTGCAATGGGTCCACCTGTATCCCTATTTATACAATTTGTTTTTTCCCTTCCCCTTCACAAAAGATCAACACCAAATACAATAAAAACAGGGGTTATACCGTGGGGGTGGGACATACAAAGCAACAAAGAAATCATCTTATAAAAATGTTAGAATTTTCTCTATTTTTTTAAATTGCATTTCATTTCAAAGATACTGTACAGAGGGGTTACAATTATATGAGTAAGGTAACGAGTACATTTCCTGTCAAACATTGCTACCCACTCCTTCATTTTTCTCCCACTATCCTTTCCCTTCACCGTTCACAGCCGCTCCTCAAGCTGTAAACTCATTTCCCAGATAGTGACTTGTGGGTATCATTGTTGTATTAGATCATCCTATGTATTTGTTTCACCACTTTGTTATTCCCCTTCCCAAATCAGATAAATGTATGTATAAGAACACAGTGTATCCAAATGATCACAAGCAACACTACCCTAAAGCTACCAGCACAAGTATGTTTGTTGCAGTATTATTCACCATTACTCAGCATTATTCACTAAGATATGGAACCTACCCAGATACCCCTCCATATATGAATGGATCAAGAAAATGTAGTATATGTACACAATGAAATTCTACACTTCTATCAGAAGGAATGACATAGCCCCTTTCATAAGGAAATGGAAAGAGATGGAAAAAATCATATTAAGTGAAGTAAGCCAGACACAAAGAAACATAGGCTCCCTCATTTCTAATAGTTAGTATATGTTTAGGACAGTCTGAGCAGACGATCACAATAGCTCAATAGCAATGTACATCTGACTATATAAAATTATGCTAATTGAGATCAACTCCAAGACATGGATATAATAGGTCTTTTTTTGGTTGTTGAGCTTGTTGTCATCAATGTACTATATCTAGTTCTTTCTTTTTATTTTATTTCATTTTTCTTTCTTCATTATTTTTTTCAGCTTTTTTAATATATAGTTTTATTGTAAAAATACTGAACAGAGGGATTACATTATTTTATTCTTAGTAATCACTGTCTTTGATTCTGGTACATTGTATCTTGTAGATTTTCTTTTGTGTATGATTTGAGAGATTTGGCTTATTTTACTTTTCCACCTAAAGGTGGCCAATTATGTCAACACTAGTTGATTGACATGAAACACTTTATCTGTTAGATATTGCTAAAACTAACCCTATCCCTCACTTTCTCATTTTAACTTCTAGATTTTGTTGATTAGTCACATCACTACACTTCTTTAATAGCTTGAACATTATTTAACATTAGTCTTGAACACCTACTTCCTTAAATCTACTCTTTTAACTTTATCATTCTCTTTACTATTCTTGGTCCTTTACTATCCAAGCACCTTTTTAGCTAACTGAAGTCAGTTTATAAAATAATTAGGTATTGTGTCTTTCATAAAGCTTATATTCTACTTACTGTCTCGTCAAAGAAAACTAGAAAACTAAATTATCTTTTCATATTATTCTGTACTAGGGATAACATTTAGTAGGGTTATGGAAAAAAATGATTTAAGATCATTCTCTTATTTTGTTCATTTACTTTTATCCTTTCAAAACCTACAAAAATGTCATCCAGTGTTTTGGCAGTCAATATTAATAGGATGAAAAAAGACCTATACACATATGTAGGGGGCTAAGAGACACCAAACCTCTAATTCTCTTCTAGAGTTCATGCACTATTCCTAGATCTTTGGCCTGTGCAAGCCTTAATTTTCTTACTTGTTGGCAAACATGTTCCTAACATAAATTTTTAAATATAATTTTCATAACAAGAAAATCTATATTGCAGTAAAATTCATTTTAGGTTTTAATTTGCACAAACTGGTAATTTTACTCTTAAATTTTATTTACTTTTACAATAGTTTCAATATTCTATGAATTTCAACACAAGTTTATGGTATTATTTGTATAAGCACTCAGTTATTTTTGTTAACTTTGACTTTAATTTTTATTAAATATTTTTTGTATCTTTATATGATTGTGCTTGTTTTTCTCCTTTTTTTTGTGATGGAGCTATTTTGTGTCTCACAATGTAGCATATTCAGGCCTTGAACTCATGAGCTTTGTGCCTTAGTGATTGTAGGCATTAATCAGTATGCCTGAGAAATTTATACAGTTTTGATTAGGATATGTAATTCAATTTAAAATAGTTAAGTTTATAGGCTAATAATTATGTTTATGCATTTTAATTGGTATTACTGTCATATAGTAATGTTGACTTTATAAAAATGATTTGGTATCCAGAGTACTCTATTGTCTCTTTTGTTAGTCTAATTTTTTTTATTCAACATAAAGTATTGTCACTCAACAATGCCATTTTAAAAATTCTTCTTTCCACTCTCCATGTTTGCATTTCTTTATTTATTCTAATTAGCATGACAAGATAATACTGAATAGAAACGGGTGACAGAGCAATCTGACCTTCATAGCAATATAGTGTTCTACCACTATAATTACATTCTATAACATTCTAGGGAAAACACAGTATTAGTGTGCAAAAATACACTTAATTTTGATTTGATTTTATGTACTTGATTCAAATACAAATGATTATATTCTCAAGTTAATCAAATGTTTCATGGTATCATTTGGAAGAACCTTTTCCCCCTTATTTAAGTCCTTACCCCCCCTGAACTCTCAAGACTCTATATTGTTCAGTCATCCTTGCATTTTTATGTAAAACCCCATTTAGTTAGATAGCACTTTTTTGGTTTGTTCAAATCATAAAATGTAGAATTTAGAATTCTTACATGATTATCCATGAAAACATTTTAATTTTTATACTGTTACTTATTTTTTCTACAAAAATTAACTCTTCTCATAAATTAAGGCTCTTTAGATATTTATCCGTAGTGAAAGAAAGGTCCTTCCTTTGAAGAATTGACAAATCCTGTGAAAGTATTTCATATTCAAGGTTTCAAGGTTTCAAACATTCAAGTTTTCAAATTTCTTCAAAGTATTATATGATGGTTTGTGGATGGATTTCTCTAATGATAATCTCTCCCCATTCCTGGAGCATCTCCAGGAACAGTGTTTTATGGGCGGGGGGAGGCTGGGAAGGGATGGGAAGCGGAAACAAAGGAGGAGGCTACAATGCTTGATAAGAAATGTACTCATTATCTTGCCCATGTAATTGTAACCCCTCTGTACAGTATTTTCACAATAAAAATAAATAAAAATTATTTAAAAAAATAAATTAATATGTATTTTCATCTTCATTGCTCTTTCATAGGTTCTCATTTCTTTTTTTTTCACTTTTGTTTCTATTTTGTTTCTTCTTCTGTCTACTTCCATTCCTTTTCTTCATTTGTCGTCTTTCCCATAAATGCCTTTTTTCTCATAATTGTTTACCCTTTGTTTTTTGAGATTTAATTTCATACACTCTGATGAATCTTTAATTATATTCCATTTTGTGTAGGTGGTGCTTTAAAGTAATTTAAGTCTAAATTTTTCATAAATCCCATGGTTTATGACACCCATGAATTTCTCAAGTTTGTATTGATTTTTCAGAACCTCATGGCTATACTTGCTGTTGACTTGTATTAGTGTTTTTAATTTTTTTAATGTGGCCTGTGTCAGTACTTTATAGTTTTTGTTACAATCATTTTTCTAACAGATTTTTTTAACTAATTGATTTCTTATTTGAAGTGAGCACCAATTATTTCTAAATAAATGACATTACATTTGAACAGAGTTTGCAAATATACTCTCACCTTATACAGTCATCTTTCTATTTATGCAGGAGTTTGTTTTGTTTACCTCTCCCTGGACATGTGCATTGCTCCATGCTCTTGAGTAGAAGTATTCCAGTCTATGAGGAGAAGAAAGCACTTCCCCACTGTGCATGTTGTATGAAAAACTCAGTTTAACTTTCTTTCTTTGTCCTGGATCCACATTTGGAGGTAGTGTTCATAAAAATCTCACATCTGACAGAAGCACCAGCTTCTGATTGTGATTTTTTAGCCTTTCTTTCACCTTCTGGCACTTCAGGATTCTTTTTTGTGTTATCCAGCTTCACACCATTTTAAGTTCTTACATAGGATTTATTAGTACTAAATATGTGCAGCAAGGGGTTTCTTCATCAATACAGATTTCTGCTGCAAAAGGATGATCTTTTTTGATGACCTTACACACTGATACAGCACCTTACATTGAACTTTCACTAATTACAAATCCAGGGAAGAGAAAGTCTATGAAGACTACATAACTTGGCCTTCGCCTTCTACTCTGGCCATGTTCTATACCACTTTTGCAGGGCAAGAAGGACAGATATGCAAATAGACTGTCTCAAGTGCAAGCATTGACTTTTCAAGCAAAGGTTTTGTGCACAGTTAGGTTATGTCTATCTCTAAGCATTATATTACATTATACCCCAAATGGGCTGCTTCTCATCATTCAAAAGTTGACAGTTTTGAATTACACTTCTATTATCTGTAGTAGCTTCTTAAAAATTTCCATCTCTAAGTTCTTATGTGAAATGTCCCTGATTTTGGTCTTTCCTGCTGCACGGGTTTTCAGAGCCCAACACAACATGCAAAGTGAGATGACCTATTTCCTTTTTCTACTCATCTGGTGCTCTACCACTGCTGACTACTTCCTACAAGGTACTTTATTTAAAGGAAAAAGGATAATTAAGATAAGATAAAAACCTGTCTTCTTACTTCTACAGTTAGATCCTCAATCTGATACAAAAATTATTATTGGCTACTTAGTATTTTTCTGAGTAAGAGGATTAAAAAACTAATTATTCATATAAATTGTATTACTCATCTCTATATTCTCCAATGTCAGATATTTTTATTGTTTTGTTTCATCACAGAGCTTTGTTTCATCCAATAAAGAGCTAGACAAATGGTTTTCAACTGAACTATATCCCCAAAATATCAGGTTTATATGTGAGAATAAAAGCATTTCACACATATGTAAGGTATAAACAATATTACACTATTTGTATTTTCAGCTCCTATATGTATAACTATTTTGTACTTACCAGGTAAGGGGAAACACTGCACAAAATAAACTCAACTGATTTTATTTAGACTTCTTTTTCATTTTATTTTTTTATTGTAAAGATACTGTACAGAGGGGTTACAGTTACATGAGTAAGGTAATGAGTACACTTCCTATGGAGCATTGTTACTCCCTCCTTCGTTTTTTCCCTACCATCACTTCCCTCCCCACCTACCCAACTCCTCCCTGCCCCACAAGCCCCACCAAAGTTGTAAAGTTCATTTTCAACATAGTGTATTTAGACTTCTTGATATGTGCAATTCCTATTAATATTATTTAAAATTAGATTATGGATGAGTTAGAAAACATAGAAAGGAAAAGGAATGAATATTTCATTTCCTTCAATATAGTCAGTGTTAGTGTCTGTGGTTGGTGTTTATAGGAAACTACCATAAATGGGAAAGGACATTAGATAGAGTTAGGAGGTTGGTTCTTTTTTCTGCATTTGAACTGGAGCTGTCAGCACCTCTTCTTAATTGTTCATGTATAACACATTCTTCCTTTGTACTTGTTTTGAGTCTTGCTGAAATGCAAGTGGATTCATTATAACTAATTACAGTCTCAAAGTCCACCGTAAGCGTAACAGCTGAGCAAGTCTACAGAGAGATGCACACTCATCATGCACTGTGACCAAGACACTGAATGATTACTTCGAATGAAAGGTATAAATTGCAGTGCTATCCTCATGAAGTTCAGCCAACTTGAGCAATGAAAAATAATACAGATTATACATCATGAATGCTTTTTTTCCTTTGATTTCCACTGTTTGCTTTTCACTTGGACACTCATCCTTCAGTGTTAACCTTGTCTAGTATACTAAACAAAAATCCACCTCAAAAAATATTCATTGCATACTATAGCTCTTTCTCAACCTCTTATCCAATATCATTCTAATGGATTCAAGTATGATCATAGTTATACTTGGTGAGTATCTACTCTTTGTTTAATTTATAATCTTCCTTTTGCTCCACCAATATGTTAAATTCTACCCACAAAATGTAATGATACCAACATTTACAAACCCTTTTTACATTACAGCCTTTATTTTACATGTTCTCACTAGTATGCAAACAGTGTTGATGAGTTCCTCTTAAAGTTCTTTCTTTTACTGGCTTTCAGGGGATGGTACATTTTTATGGTTTTCATCCTGCTTTATACAATTAGATTTCTCCTTAACAGGGTTGCTTCTTCTTACTTCTTTTCTATAGAATATATTCATTCAGGATTAGATACTAAGTCTTCTTTTGTATTATCTTAGAATTTTCACCTACTCTGAAGACATGTACTATGTTGTATATCTAAAGTTAACAATTTTACACCTGATCACTACATCTCTTCAAATATTTAGTACTATGTTACCAATGGCATATAAGTTATTTTTCATTTTTTCTACTTCTACTATATTCCTATATAATTCTGATAGTCTGATCTCCTAATATTAGAGAAAAAAATCCTTTTATACAAATTGTGCCTATTGCTTTATTTTTTAATATTCAATGATATTCTCTACACCATTGTCAGATTATTGATCATAAACTGTTTCTTAAGTTATGTTATCATACTAGTCAACAGTATTCAGAGACTCAATATGACTTAAAAGGATAAAATGTTTACCCTTGCAGTGATAATATTTTATATTCTTATCCACATGAGCATCTTTTACATTATGTTCATGGATTCATATTCTATAATTTTTCTGCTTTTCACAAAACAGTTTGGTCACTTCATATATGTACAAATCTGCAAATATATAGATAAAATTGACATTGTAGGTAAATATCATTCAAATGCATAATTAATATTGGTTATTATTTTTATTGCTATTAGTATACATTTTTCTGCAGATAAAATATTCAAGTATAAAATAGACACTTCCTGTACTTTTATTAACCTTAACCTTTCCACTACTGATCGTCATCTTTTCCAGCAACAAACAAAGTGTTTATGTTCCTTTCTTACATTTAAAATCATACATTTCCTGAAGGTTAACCACAATAAGATATAAAACGTTTGTGTACAATTCATTGGCTAGCAGTTTACAAATGAGCATCTGTATACCAGGTAAGAATTTTAGGGATCATTAAACTTTGCCTCAGAAATTCTAACTTCTCTGCTGGAATACAGCAGAAACTACAAAGTCTGAGTGCCAGAAGCTAACAGAGCCAAAATTATTCGTCTATGAAAGACAGAACAAGAATTTCTCAGGGAAGCAGAGAACGTCCCTTTGTAGGGTTCTCACAGAATCTACACAGAAAAAGTACTTAGAAGCCCAAAGCCAACAGCTCCATTATAAACAATCACGCCTCATTAGTGTATTGATGTGAGTTTGTGTTATCATGGTGGGATCGTTTTTGTGAAAATGGTTATATGCTAAGACTTTCTACTTCAATTGCAATACAATAATAAAGTAAAAAGTAGGATATTAAGACCTTTTAAAATTTTTTAACAAAACTCAATCTTGAGAGACAAATTTTCCATTGTCAGATGGTGACTCAGAAATTCAATTTGGATAAGCTTAGAAACCACTCTACTCTTGAAAGCAGAAGCAGCTGTTTGTAAGAAAATACAAAGAACCATGCACCTTGCAAGCCAGAGAGGCATTTGTGGAGCAGTATTGTTCTGAATATCATTCACTGCACCAATTAAACGGGAAAGAAGAAATTGGACAATTTAAAAAATATATACTAAGAATATCATAACTCAACGTGTTTTATAAATGTTAGACAGCTAATGGATTAGATTAAAACACTTTAATTAAGGTATAGTCTTCTCTGTTGCCACCCCCTTCCAGAAAGAATAGCTCAGAGAACAAGTAGTTTGTCCCCAGTGAACTGTGAATATCAAAGTCGGGGAAAATTCTTCATTTTAATGAGCAGCATTTTCTGAGCCCAGACCTCTCCCATGACAGGGTGGCTGCAGGAGGCAAAAATGAAACTAGTTGTTTTCCTTTGAGAAATTCAGTTGCTAAATGCAGTGAATACCAGAAATTAAAACCTACACCTGGCGCTGAGATTCTTTATAGCCATTCTGTCTTGCACTTACCCATGGACTGGAAACTATTGTCCAAAGAAAAGCTTAACAATTAATATATATTCAAATATTACTCTTCCTCTGAATATTAAGACTTAAAAATGTTTACATTTCCTTTTTTAAAAAGTTATATTCTACATTTTAGATCAACTCTCTGTAAACCCAAATATTTGAATGCAATATTGTATATACTCCCATTCATTAAAGTTAAGATTTTTATTGTGGATATTCTTTGCAATCTGATATAAAAAATTTACTTACATCACTATAAAATTCTCATGACACTGAGGATTCTTGCTTTGGTTTTGTATACCATTTGATATGATCAAATGATAGTGTATTTATATTTATTTTTATATACTTTTTCTCTTAATATTCTAGGATATAGAAATCAGAAATTGGTCATATGCATTTTTATAATTACTTTAATTCCATAGAATTTGTAGAATATGGAAAGCAATATTGAATCATAAAACTGTTAACTAAATTTCTTTAAATACTCACCTTTTATATGCAAAGAGTAGTACAAAAATTTATGTTTTTGTCAAGAATGGAAACCTTATATAATTATACTTGATTTCTGTAAACATGTCATGAAAATTGGGATGGAAATTAAACATGATTAAATTAAACAAAAAGTATGTTCCAGAGAAATAACCATAATTACCTTGGTTAGTAAAAGGTTCATCTACTATTTCTGGATTTGCTCCAAAATACAAATAACTGTCCAGAACTAGGAGGGCAGTTCACTGCAACTATTATAGAGAATAAAAATACACAATGATTTATAGCTTCTAACACTGAAAAATGTTCTGCCACTGATTACAGCCTGTTTTATTTCAAAGTCTTTGACTTAAACTGACTTTCCACACAGGAGATGCTCTTGCTTAGAAACCAAAGTGATCTTACTTGTATTTAACTTCAGTGTAATTTTTTTAACCTACAATACCTTTACATCTCTCAGCTTACTATTATACATGGTGCTGTGAATTTGAGCAAAGTTCTTTTAATACCCCCTCTATAATTATATTATTCTTCTTTTTGTGGTAACTTTTGATTTTGAAAATGTATCCTTCCAACCTTTTCCTTACTTTCTACACCAAAAGGATAGAAAAATGCTTGCAGATTGAGAGAATTCCTTCTAATGTAGGCTCTCAGGATTCCTCGGTCATCACAAGCATCTTGTTCCCTATTGTCAGAATTGGTCTGCCCCTTTCAGAAGTGTTCCCCTTCCCTTTGCTATATAGACCAACTGTCTCTAAGACAGTTGGTCTTCACCAAGGAAGAGATGTTAACAATAGAGCTTCAATACAAAAGCCAGACAAAATTTTGTCACAAAAGCTCAATATACCTTCATTTTGCAAAACTCACCATAAATTTGAATTTATTCATCCATAACATTGAATCTGGATTTTTTCTGAAAGAATGACCTTAAATAATTTTTTTCATTTTCATGGTAATTTTCCGTAAAGCCCATAACATCCTATAGAATCCTATAGAATCCTAGCACACTACAGTTCTCTCATTCCTACCTCTAAGCATATGCACATGTGCACATGTATGCATTCCTCACACAAACATAGAGAAACATGCACGTGCATGCATATACACAGAGAAGCATCTGACACTTGAATTGGCACTTGAATTAAAATTTTTAGTCACTAAGAGAACAGAAGTATGAGATTCTTCATGGCATTAAAAAACTAGACCTGTGATAAATACCCAGCAAAGTAGGATCTGGTCCTGAGTTTTCACTAGGTTTCCTGAGATACTCATCTAGCTATTTGGTTTCTGTTTTCAAAATTTTAATTATTAAGTGAAGAGTAATAAAAATATATTTTTTACTAAGCATACAAAAGTAATGTGCACATTTAAAAGTTATTTTGGTCCCTGTGTCCACCTTGATCTAAATCTCAAGGATTGAATAGAGAAGGGAAGAATTTAGAAATACAAAGGTACTAAACACCATCCATGTGAATGCTTTACTATTTCCTCCTTTCAATGGCTACTGTGATAACAGGTATACAATGTGGAAAATGTGAGCTGAAAAGTTGTCTTGTGATTGGAGATAATGTAACAATTCAAGTTAATAGATTAAGTGCTATGAAAATGTAGTTGTGGTATAATGTGGAATTCGAACATAAATGAATCCAGTATTTTTCCTTCACTCCTTCTGATTCTTGAATCAAAATTTTAAAACAGTTTATTTCAAAGAAGTAAGATTGGAATTTTAGAAAGGAGAATGAAGAACAAAACAGCTACAAAGAATAGAAAACCAAAATTGATTTATCTAGTTTGCTTCAAGATGGATTATGAAAGAAGAGCATCTCAAATTATATTGAAAGTGAGATCACATTTCTTCTGTGAAATTAATGAGGCAATTAAACTAGATTTGATCATCAATAGCTTTATACATTTAATATTCTAGGAATATATGAAGATGTTTAAAATAGAAAATGTGTCTGTGTGTCTGTGTGTCTGTGTGTGTGGTTCGCAAAATGAACATGTGGATAAACACATGTCAGAATAGAACAGAGGTCATACACAGGACAAATTTAAGGATTCCAAATACATGGGGAGAGGAAAATAATAAAGCATTAACGTTGCCCATAAGAATAAAGGTAGAGTTAAGAGGAAAGTGGATTTCATTCTCAGCTTGGGGGAGGGGAAATATAAAAACCACAAATGTCAAGTTTTACCCAGTGGACAAAAGGAAAAGAAACCACAATGGAGTTTGGATTGAATAAGGTTACAGTAAGGAAACAGCAGGGAAAAGAAAAGAAAAAAGAAAAGAAAAGAACAAACCTTCAAAGAAAATAAAAGGAATCAGAAAACACATTTGTTAGAAGAAATGGTTTTATCTGAACTCCGTAGAAGACAATGGGCGGTGGAGGAGAAAATTTTGAGAAATCGAGACAAGGACTAGAGGGAATGAATATAACAAGGCCCAGTATGACTGGAAGCAAAGTATGAGGGGTGCAGGGGAAAAAGCAGAGAAGTCAGAGATGAGATTAGGGGAAGCGTTAGAACATAGGAATCAATGGGAGGAGGAGAATAGTTAAAGGAGTCCTCAGAAGGATAAATAAATACGGAAAAACAAGGATAAGGTTGGGACATATTGCCAGTAGCATGAAAAGGAGGGTATGAAGAAGGCTCAGATGAGGACTCCAATTAAAGGACAGAAAAGCAGAAGCTTGAACAGTTTTTTTAAAAAAAACTCTAAGAACTACACAGTGTGAAGGAGTTTTTGAAGAAAAAGAAGATCTGACTGCTCATAGCTAAAAAGACTTTTGAGATCTGCCCAAGGTTGTTGGTTGGAAAGCGTATGTGGAGGACACATGTTTTTCTGCAAGCACAATGGAAAAGGCAGGGTTGGCATTACTTTTAGAATGAGAGTATCCTCAACACTGGAGGCCACTGGACACAGACTACAAGATGCTTTTTGTTCAAGAACTTTTCTTCAAAGGCTGCTGTGGATGTTGTAAAGTCCAATACCTCTGACTGCCAAGGACAATTAAAAGATATCACAGAACTTGCTACAGGAGGGAGTTGGCAAGGATGGTTTTCACATGTAGAATAAGAATCTTAACTTAAGATGAGACAGAAATTCAAAGGGCCAAGTAGAAAATATTCCTTTCTCAGAAAATATGACACTATAGGTGATGTGTGTATTTCTTGATGGATCTCACATCAGACTCTTTACAATGTATCTGCTGTAAGCTAAACATGTATAAACAACACAGGAGGAAAAGGATAAAGGAATTTGGGCACATTTCCCAGGGCAGAGCCTTTTGTATGCTCTTTCCTGAAGAAAAACATAGTTCAGGGCTACTGCCCATGTCTCTTGACTAGGTTATTTGAATTCTGGTAACTATGACTAAAATAAACCTGAAGTCTTTGAGTATACGTAAGATCTCTTAAGTCCTCACAAAAAGTAGCATAGAATATTATATGAAAATGTATAGAATATTATATGTACATAATCTTTGAATTGATACTTTAGTAATTATATATAAATATATATACCTCAATGTTATTCCATAACACATATATTTTCATATATGTTTATTTTTGTACTACTCTGAGGCTTGAATTCAGGGCCTGGGTGCTGTCCCTAAGCTTTTTAAATCAAGGCTAGTGCTCTACTACTTGAGCCATAGGTCCACTTTTGTATTTTCAGCAGTTAATTGTAACCACCACAAAAAGACAGTGAAGACTTTTTCCTTGAGTTTAATAGTGATCACTTATGGGCTATAGTGTGTTGACAAATGTATAATAGCCACTTGTGAACATCACTCTGATGTGGGAGGTTTAGGGGTTGGAAGTGAAGCCATCACAGCAGATTTTAGGTTGTCCCTGTGTTACAAGTCTTGTAGTTTTATCATTGACCCCCTGTGAGTCAATGTGAATGGGCTTCCATATAACGCTAATATAGTCTTCAGCTTCAAGATTGATGGTGACAAAATAAATAAATAAATAAATGAATAAATAAACAATATAATATGCTTTGATTATATATTTTCCTTTTATTTTTCCCCATGAAATTGAAATCCTTAAACTCAGAAATTGTTCTGTGAGGAGAAAAGTTAGATTACAGATGCAAGTTATTAGAGCAAAATTTATACGGTTTTTGTAGCTGTTTATCAGAAAGTGTTTATCTTTGTAGTGCCCAGTATGTCAGTAAAAAGCTAAGGAAAAGAAAAAAAACTTCACAAGGTGACATTTCAATGGACAGCATGTTAAATTAAGTCATTAAAAATGGAATCCTCAGTAGGTAGTTCAATCATTATAATTAAACCAAGGAGTGAAGTAAATTTACCCAATTAGAAATGTTGCTGTCACATGTTTTGTGTGTTTTGATGAGTTGCTCATTCCGACAAGGTAGAATCAATAAATAGAAAAAATACATACATCATAGAAGTACTGTTAGTTTTTTTTAAAGTCATTAGTAATATGATATATATGTATATATATAATCAAACTTTGCTCAAAATAAGTTCAGTATTGTGTACAAGGTTTGGTGCAGTCATTGATCCAGAAATAATATTCTGCAAACATTTATTATGCCTTACACATCCTAACCAATGTAAATGAAGTTTCAAAAGGTTATCAATTACTAAATGCTTCATTGCAATATGCATACGGGACATAATGCTTTGTGTAAGTATCACTGACCCAGAAAATCCCACTATGAGAGAGTTTGGTGTCTCCTGAATGGTTTAATTAATATGATGTAGTATATAAAGTTTATCAATTACTGTCAGCTTTGCTGAGGACAGCTTGGTTTTCAGCAATGTGCTGATTGAAAATTAAACATGTTAAATATATTATCAGCCGCTTTCACCCATAGTACTGTAGACTCCAGTACCAGATGAACCAGGCCACAGCTGTTTTCCTTCACCTGAATGAATTCTTCAGCTCTCCAAAAAGATTTCACTTGCAAGAATATAATGGAATTTGATGACTCTCCTGATCCCTGAAGTAGTACCTCTCCAATTACAAAAACATTTTTTTCAGCATTTAAATCCAAGAATAAATGTTACAATAGTCTATTCATTTAAGCTTTTCATTTATAGTGGTATTTATATATGAATGCATTTATTAAGTAAACACTGGGTTAATATTAACTCATTGAGTGCTGTTAATCAAAATCTATATCTTATGCCTATATCATAAATTTCAGAGTTTTAAACTGTTTTTAGTATTGCTGTTAAAATACTCAGATATGTTTTCTCTTACCTTAACACTGGTGTTGGCTTATTGGTCATGCTTTAATCCTAGCTTCTCAGCAGCTGAGATCTGAGGATTATGGTTCAAAGCCAGCCTGGGTAGAAAGGTTCTTGGGTTTCTTATTTTCAATTAACCACCAAAAAACCAGAAGTGGCACTGTGACAGAAGTGGTAGAGTGTCAGTCTTGTACCAAAAATAAAAATCAGGGACAGCATCCAGGCTCTAAGTTTAAGCCCAGAACTAGCACCCACACTCACACACACACACACACTCACACACACACACACACACACACACACACCACACAGAAGAAATCACATTAATGTTGCCACTGAAGTTGAAGTGAGTCATTGCCTTTCTCTGTACCTTCTGATTTCCCACTAACAGGACATTCAGCATTCACAAATGTTCTTTAGTCTACTTCATTTTTCTTTGAGCTATAGGGCAACACCATTCCATAGGAGTGTTTGAAGTCATTAACTGCTTCAGAACGTCTTGTAGAAATTTTGTGTATGTAGTTCATGTATGCCATGACTAAAGCAGATCCAACTGAGAAAAAATATTTGACTTGACTCTAATACAATACTGAGAAAAAATATTTGACTTGACTCTAATACATATCATGAGAATTAGGAGCTCTTCATTATACAAGATAATGGATATTTTAAGTACAAATTCTGTCTACTTGCTTGGATTTAAAACCTAAAATACTATAGTTTAAATATAAACTATAATTTCTAGTATAATATTAAGTACATAAAACATTCTAGTAATAATAATAAAGGTTAAACTACATAATAATTATGAAAGACACAAAACAGAGCAATCTTGGAAAAGCAAAAGTGTCACTCTAAATTATCAATCTTAAGTCATGAATTCAGTAGTAAGCCATTATTACAAATGAAAGTAGGTAAGAAGCAGGAATATTTCTAATCCAATATGTCTGTTTTTCACAGGGGTGTCCAAAAGCAAATGGAATGATGGATATTTTGTTCATAAAATGAGTCTAAAGATATTCTGAACAGACTTGTGGTTACTTACAAGAAAAACATGTGTATTATTACACTCAAAGAATATAGTTTTCTCTATACTAAATGATTAATACTGATCTCTAAAATAAAATTTTAAGATTAGATAAAAATTTAAAAACACATTCACACAACACATTTTAGTGTCAGATTATATGTAATTCAAATTCTAACTCTGATATTCCCTCATTTTTAACCTTTAAGTAAATTACTTAATTCTTTATGAAGAATTATAGGGATAAACATAATGAATATTTTGGTAGGGTTAAATATTTTTAAATGAATCTAACGTCTACCCCAAACAATTGTTAACTAAGAAATTTTGAGGTTGAAAATCTTACTCCAAGCGGGCATCAGTGGCTCATCCCTGTAGTCCTAAATATTCAGGAGGCTGAAATCTGAGGATTGCAGGTCAAAGCCAGCCCTGCCAGGAAATTCCATGAGACTCTTATCTCCAATAAACCACCAGAAAACTGAACGTGGTGGTGCTGTGGTTCAAGTGGTAGAGTGCTTGCCTTGAGCTGAAGAGCTGAGGGACAGCGCCTAGGCCCAGAGTTCAAGCCCCACTACTGACAAAACAAAAACAAAAACAAAAAAAAAGAATCTATGCGAATGGAATTAGTAATAGGATGAAAGTTTCACATGTACTAACTACTCTGAATCTTACAACTAATGCTTTTTCCATACTCTTATTCTATAATTATCTCACCTTAATTTCTTCTCAGAGTCTTAGTCAACATGCTTTATTTTGGTATGTATCTATTATCAATGTAAACAGCTTTCCTGGTGAATGCATTATCATTGGGTTAATAATGTCAACCTTAAAAAAATTCTTAAAAATTTACAATTCAAAGGTGACCATAACACTGGTCTAATTGTATGCATTTGTCTTATTACTTCAGTTACTAAAAAAAAAAAAACGTAGATAAACATTTTTATATTCCCAGACACATAAAATAAACTACTTCAAAACCTCATTCCAATGGTCAGGTAACCAGAGAGTAGAATGACATTTTTTAATGTACTGCAATGATGTGATGTTTAAATAGTAAAGTCTATTGTGCTGACAGAGGATTGGATAAGACCTGGATGTTTGCACAACTGATAGGTGGCTATGATAAACTTTGCGTCAGTGATTGCACTTCTGTATCTTATGCACTAGGGAAGAATGCTGTCCATCATAGTATTGTAGAACACCTTTCCTCATGACCCTAGTGATTGGTTCTTTAGCCCTACTCAAGTACAGCATTAGATGAACATATTATAGGGTACAAAACACCCTTGTCAAAATAGCACTGATTTTTAAAATTTTTATAAATAGATAAATATTTTAAGAGCCATGGTTCTTTTTTCTCTGCTCTCATTTTCTAGAGCTTTTGTTTTTCTTACTTTGCAATATTTTTATGGAAATGTGAAATTCCATAAATTGTAGGTGCAGTTTTCTCATTTTGGTATAATAAAGATAGTTTGATTTTTTCTAATGGATGTGATTATAGAATAACAAATAAATAACCTTCATGAAAAAGAATAATGAAACAGACTTAGATGGCAAATTCTCTACAGTTCCTCTTTTAATAATTATCCCTTATATGGTAAAAAGTAAAAAGAAGGAAAATAGGTAATTGGCTCATATGTGAACATTCTTTTTCTTAAAATTTTATCTATATTTCTTTGAGAGGAAAGAAAAACAGATTTAAGCAAGATATGTTATTGTCTGAACTTCCCTCTCTCAAAAGAAAAACAGGAGATAAAATAATAGAATATAGGAGGCAGACATGGTTAATTACATTTGATCTAGATAGAGTGGAATAGATTATACCTCATTTTTTTAAATAAGTTTTTTTTATTGTGAAAAAACTATACAGTGGGGTTACAATCACATGAGCAAGGTAATGAGTATCTTTCTTATCATGCATTATTGCTTCGTCCTTTGTTTTTCCCCTACCATCCCTTCCCTCCCATCTCTACAACTACATTCCCCGCTAAACCCTCCACCCAACCCAGCCAAAATTGTCATTGTTGCAATGGGTCCACCTGTATCCCTATTTAAACAATTTGTTTTTTTCCCTTCTGCTCCCCAAATTATACAAACATCAAATACAGTGAAAACAGGGGTTATACTGAGGGAGAGGGACATACAATGCAACAAAAAAAATCACATGGTACCTTATAAATACGTTAGAAACAATAACAAGAAACAACAACAACAACAAAACACTTGTGTCCTTATCTTGGGGTTTATTTCGCTTAACATCATCTTATCTAACCTTTTCTGCTTGTCTCAGATATATGCTAGTTATTGCAAATAAGGGAAACCATGTTTCTTTGCACCTGGCTTACTTCACTTAATATAATTTTTTCCAAGTCTTTCCATTTCCTAACAAATGGGACAATGTCATTCTTTCTGATGGAGGCATACAGCATAAATATGTTTATTGCAGCATTATTTACCATAGCTAAGATATGGTACCAATCCAGATGCCCCTCAGTAGATGAATGGATCAAGAAAATGTGGTATATATACCTCATTTTAAAGCATTGAAAATAAGTCCTTTTTATTTGGTAAATTTGTATTGTGAACTTTTTATTTGTAAAAATAGAAATGTTAGCCATTGTGCACAAAAAGAGGTTTTGCTTTATTTTCAAACAATTTGTAACAAGAATAATAATTAGAATACCTATATCAGTACATGGTTAATGTTTGATAGGTGATTCATAGTACATGTGTTCCAGAAGCAAGACAGAAACAGCTTTTGTGATGCTAGGAGCATTAGTAAGGGCCAATTTTATGGAAGGTTTTATGATTCAGCATCTCCCCAGATTTAAAAAGAAACATGTGTAGTTATAATGTCACTGATATTTTCTCTTTAAAATCTTTTTTGTTATCTTTTTATTGTCAAGATGATGTACAGAGGGATTACAGTTACATAAGTAATGTAAAAACTATGTGTCAAACTTGTCACCCCTTCCCTCAATCAGTTCATGAACACAATTCATCTTAATCAATGCTAACCCTTCCAACATTCTCATCCATCCTTTCTTTACCCCACCTCTTCCTTCCTTCTTTTAATGTTGTAACACGCACGTTGAATTCACCCCTCTTTTCATGCCTCTACTCCTTTCCCCTTGATCCTACTTCATCCCTTTTAAATACCTACTTCCTGGTGTTTAATTCTGGTGAATTTTGATTTTTGCCTTTCTCAGGAATTACAGTATTCTCCTTTGAATCTACCATATTTTAATTAATATATTGGCTTACAATTGCATGCCACACATTGTGCATTCCTTCTTTTGATGCTAAAGATGTTTTAAGAGAGGAATGATAATACAGGACCCTTCCTATTGATGCCAACAGTGTTTGAAATGAATATATAGGAATACAGAATATTTCACAGAATTTTGTGCATTTTTTCATAAATGCCATATTCCTACAAAAACATTCTATCTCAGCATTGTTTTCTTCAGCTTTGCCATGATGTTCTGAGAATGGTTTAGGAAATAGAACTTACATTCATGGGGTGTGTACATTACTTAGTTCATGTGTATATGTTTAACTTCTCTAGAATTGATTTTTTTCAGTCTCATGAAATTATAAATGATATTGCCATAGAGTTGGCTAAATTTATTTTATTTAAGCCTGCTCTAAGATTTCTGAGAAAATGACATTATTTTGAAATGTAAAGAAAATGTACATATCTAAAACAGTGCATTCATTCACTGGAAATATTTAATACTGCAAGAATAGAACTAAATTACTTGGCTTCATGGATAGTCACTTAATGGATACTTAAGTTTTAGTTTATTTTATCTCAAACTTTAGTAATAGCTATTAATATTTTAAATGATAATGATAAAGATATAATTGCATAAAATATTTTTAAAATATTAACTTTTGAGATGGAAATGGCTCCAAATAGCCATATTTAGTTAAAAATATTTTCCAGCATTAAAAAGTAACTAAAAAATGTAATTACTTTTATACAATTGAAGGCTTATTGTGCAAGTAATTTAATTTGTGTTCTAAAATGCAAGTACATAAATTAAATGTCTAAGTAATTGCCAAAGTAATTCCATTCAGGCAATTCACGGTGGTAAAATTCAGTCATTCTTTTTGCAACCAAACAGTATGCTGACCATCTATATTGATTAAGACAAATAATCGGGTTCATAGCCACAGCTTATAATTTATTCTATAAACTCTTCTTCTTTTTTTCTAAAGCCATTTCTTTCCATGCTTTCTAGAGTCTAGGCGCCAAGTTGCTGTTCTATTGACAAGCTTCTACTTTTGGACCCTGCTATGATTCACTTGGGTGTGGAATTATTTCCCTTGAAAAGCAACAAGGGAGTGCTAAGATGGTAAAGTAATAATTACTTCCTTCAGCAGCAATAGTTTAGGGAAAAGCCCAAAGACATATGGGCTGAATATTTAGCAGACAGTGATAATGGTGAGGTCATAGATATGACTCTGTGGAATGCTAGCAAAGCAGTATTGCAGAGAAAATTGATTGAAATCTTTGCCCAAAAGAAAAGAGAAAGGCAACTACAAATACCAGAGTTAGGGACTAAAATTAGGAGGCTCCAAAAGGAGCATATTAAGAAGGGTAAGGCTAAAACTAATTGATTTAGAAAATGCCAAGGGGAAACTTAATAGGATTCTAAATGAGAGAATGGAGTATCTAATAAAGCTCAATAAGAGCAAGTTTGCCTCCCATGGCAATAAAGCAGATAGCATCTCGGCCTGCTAACTTGGAAGGAGAACACAATTGAGACTAATTAGGGAAATTAAGGGACAAAAAGGGCCCCATTCTAACCCCAGTGAAATAAGAACCAACATTGTTCTTTATTATTCTTTCATAGACATATAGACCATTAACGCTCATGCACTAAAATTTCTAGACGTGTTTGATTAGGATAAGATCTAATCTATTTGTTTCAACATATTTCTGTACATTTGTAGCATTTCACTGCCCTGCCTGTTAATATAATGTGGAGTTTGAGAGACAGCGTGCAGAAACATAATCAAATATTTTGAAGACAATCAATGGTCTTGGAATCTGAAGTCCCTATATCTAGCCTTAACACTACACACAGATTGTTAAATGATTTTCCTAGCTACCCACATAAAAATCAAAGCTCCTGACTGTTTTCTATTTGAACTTAACAAAACAACCATTAATTTATATTCCCCAAACTACCAAGAGATAGACTTGTAAAGTGATAAGTATTACAACATAAATATCAAAGAAACTCTTTATGCCAGATAAGATAAGAAAAAGAAATGAAAAAACTAATAATGAAATGACTAAATTTAGACACATAAGAGTACTTGCCAACGATTACATAGTAAATACTTTAGTGGACTAATTATTGTATTTTATATTTGTTTATCTAAAAAGAAATACCTTTCTCAAATGTCTTAGGAATAAAATGAAGATGAACACACAAGCAAGACAAAATAACAATGATCAACATTTTTCTCATAGTACATATCTATTTAAAATATCCAATATCTTACTTTAGAACATTCATTTGTTAAAAATTGGTCATGCTTGACATAATATTGCTGATTTTTAAAAAAAATTATTAGTGTGTGGAAAGCTAACATTCTGTGAAAGGGACAGAACTCTGGGTCTGTATATTAAACAAACTTTAGGACACAGATATGCGAAATAATAATTTAAAAAAGACAACAACAAACCACTTGATTCAAGTAGTATACCACCAGCTAAAAAAGCTACACAAGAGTTTTTGTCAATGTGTTTGTAAATAATGAAAGAATTGTAAATAAAATGTAAAAGAAGTGTTTTAGATATATTTATGTAGTTATGATAACATTTATAAACATCTTGGCAAAAACTAAATATTCAAATTTGCTGTGTTTGTCGAAGTGAAAATCACCTTACATAGTACTAATAAAAATTATCAATATGACAATTTGTAGAGTTTTGCTCATTCTATTTTACATCCACTGACTTCATTGGTTTGAAACAGGAAACACATTTAAGGCAATGATTATAATAAATTTTAAAATGTTTGTGTCTAGTCATATTGTTACCACATCAATCATATTATTTAAAATTACAATTAAGCCTTCACTAAAAAGTCAGGAAAATATCAGAGAACTTGACTACTGACATTTTTCACATTAATAGACTCACCAAAACCAAAAAGAAAAAAAAATCCCTTAATGATATATTATTAAATCTTGACCACAGGAGTCTTTCTTTCTTCCCCATTTTAATGTGGAAACATAAAGTCCAATTTACATCAACCTTTAGATAATAGCATCTATATTAATACATGATTCTGACAAAGACTTCTGTGTCCTTTCTTCAAAAAAGCACAGCCATCTATCAAAGAGCCATCAACCACTGGGATATTCTTTGTTTTAACTGATGTCGACAAAGGCTCACAAACTCTTTTGGGCAAAAAAGTCAGTAGAGATGAAAGAGCTTACAGGAGAGCTCTCTATAGCTCTGTGGCTATTTTATTTCAATTTCTCTTTAAGTAACTAGTACTAGATAAGACAGTTCTTTTTGAAAAATATAGAAGGTGCCGTTTATAAAGATTTAATTTTTAAGAACAGTATTTTACAATGAGATAAATAGCTCTGTTTATTTCTTTTCAGTACTGTACTGTATGATTTGGCTTAAGCAGTGTTTAATCATGAATATCTGTCCTTTTATCCACTCAACAAAGATTTTCCTGTTACATCTTGTGGGTGTTCTAATCATAGTTCTAGCTGCTGTTGATGACTTTCAGGGTGAGATGAGAAAAGTCATAAGGGTGGACCTTCCCAACCGAATTTCAGGCCTTTAACATTTCTTGCTATAGTCAGAAGTGTCTTACAGGAGGAATCCATATAAAATGGCAAAAGTTAAGTTTTCAGGTGAAATATTACTTTCTGTACAGAGTCCTCTATCCATTAGTTATTTCATCACATGATAAACTTCAACATTATATTTCTATATGTCTTCGGGATGGAGATGTAGCTCCTTGCATGTTTAAGGCTCTGGGTATAGTCACACACACACACACACACACACACACACACACACACACACACACACACACACACACACACACACACACACACACACACACACACACACACACACACACACACACACACACACACACACACACACACACACACACACACACACACACACACACACACACACACACACGCCTAACCTTATCATCAGTAACAAAAAACTGAAAGAAAATATATTGACAGAATGAGAAACTGTTAGCCATGAAGAAATTCAAAAAGTAGACTGGCAAACCCAAAGTTACAGAAACTAGCTGCTCAAATATCTTCTACCTTGATAGTTCTCTTCCTTTCTTCTCTCCAACCACATTGAAAGGTGCCACCATTTTCTCTCATTAGTACTGGGCAAAACCTAGGAGCCATCTTCCCTTTCCCATAGTCCATGTTTAGTAAGGTACCACTGATGATCTTTTTCTAACAAATGCAAAGTGTATTGCCCCCACCATCCACCATCTCAGATCCAGGTGTCATTTCTTCCTTGGATTATTATAGCAGAATCTCTGACTTGCCCTTGCCACCTCTAATTCATTTTGCCTTTAAGTTGACCATATTTTATTACACTGTATTTCATCTCACATCTGAACTTTTCAATGGTTAGAGAAATGTTCCCTTTTTATACATATTGCCAGAAGAGAAAAAGATTTGCAATAACTTCTCATTGGTTATGTTTTGCTTAGCTGTTCCTTCTAATAAATCTTCAGAAGAAAAAATCTTACTTTCACATCCATACTAATATCTGCTTAGTCACCCTTCAAATGATATTTTTCTCATTCTCTTTCTCTCATTCTCTCTCTTCTTTTTCTCTCTCTCCTCTCAACAATCCCTACTTCTTCCCTTCCACTGACTTCCCATCCTTATGGTGTTTGTTTGGTTTGGTTTGGTTTCAAAATGCAGAAACAGCTTTGGTGAGTTAAGGCCTGGTTAGATGCCTAGACAAATCAAACAAGAAAACCAAAGCAGTAATATAAAGAAGATATGGGGCAGTTGAACAGCATTGATAGTAGTTTGAAGAATATGTGAATTCTGTGGACAAAATTTCATATAACTTGTAAGTCATACTATTAAAGAACAATTAATATACAACTTATTTTCTTTCTTAGAACATTAGAATGATTACTTGGGCAAGCATAAGAGCAAGTTTTACAAAGCAGGAAGGTTATGGATGAAATAAATTATAAAATAACCAAACAAGCATTGTATACTAATAATTACTAGTGTTTAATAATGAGATTGATGTGCAAAATGGAGTTATAAGTAGTGGGCAATCTAAATGGCAAATTGAGTCTTAATTGGCTATTAAAACTAAATACCGGAAGTGGCGCTGTAGCTCAAGAGGTAGAGCGCTCACCTTGAGCTGATAGAGCTGAGGGACAGCGCCCAGGCCCACAGTTCAAGCCCCATGACCGACAAAAAAAAAAAAACAACTAAATATCCAAGTTTTGTCTTCATATAGTTTTCTAGATATCCCATAAACACTTTTTTCTTTGTATAATGAGTATGTACACAAGAAACTGGTTAAAATAGGCAGCAGTGTATTTATCATTAAGATCTTAAGACCACTTTAAGTCCAGTTTCCCAAATTAATGTTTGAATCAGCAAAAATGTCCATGTTTCTCTTATCTATTTTTTGTGTGTGAGGGAGAGAAGAATATCCTTGTATATGGATTCCTGTCATCTATTTGAACTGGGGTAGAGTTACACAGTACCTACCTGTAGGTAATATAGTACATAGTGCCTATTTAAAGTGAAAAAAAAAAGAATGTTCAATAAACTTCAATCCCTAAGTCAAGCACACTGCTCTGTCAGCTAACAAGGTGACTTTCATGCTTTCATTCTTTGTGAAGTTCTGTTCCTCTCCATGTCTAACCCAATTACTTCCTCTGAATTAAGAAAGAAATTGAGTTGGATCTTTAAAGTCTGAACATACCTCCCAAGGGATTTATTTCAAACAGAATGTGATCACCATGTACTTACACATTAAAAATGTTGTTCAAAGAAAATTACCTTTCCGAAAGATGAGTAAAATTCCATTGAGTGTATCACATTTTTGGATCAAGTTGTGCATTGTTTCCATAATGTGGCTATAGTGAGTATTGTGGTAATAAACATGTGTGTACAAGTGTGTGTAATATATTCTGATTTGTAATATTTTGGATAAATGCCAAATGGTTGTATCATTGGATCATAGGGTAGTTCTATGTGTAGTGTCTTGAAGAATCTCCAAAATACCTTCTCTAGCGGTTGAAGTAGAATACCTTGGCACTATCAGCATATTAATGTTTTCGTTTCTCCATATCCTGGTCAGTGATTTTTGTTAGCATTCTTGATAATGTACATTCCGACTAGTTTGAGATAGCACCTAAGTGTTGTTTTGAGTTACATTTCATTTATGGTTGAAATGTTGAGAATTTCCTCAGTTGGAGAGAAATGGAGGGAACTAGAAAAAAATCAAGCTGAGAAACAAAGGGCACATATTTTCTCTCATATAGAAATTATATATATATATATATATATAATTTATCAAAATACATGAAACATATTCTTTTTTTTTTTTTTTTGGTCGGCCGTGGGGCTTGAACTCTGGGCCTGGGCACTGTCCCTCAGCTCGAGCGCTCTACCACTTGAGCTACAGCGCCACTTCCGGTTTTCTGGTGGTTTTATTGGAGATAGGAGTCTCATGGTCTCTCCTGCCCTGGCTGGCTTTGAACCGCGATCCTCAGATCTCAGCCTCCTGAGTAGCTAGGATTACAGGCGTGAGCCACCAGCGCCCGGCTATGAAACATATTCTTGACATAGACATATATGTACAAACATATTAACTAAAATCTGCTATACTCAGAGATTTATAAGTCAACAAAATTAATGTCAGGAAACTTAGATATATGTTGTCAGGAGTGGGGAAAGTCAAGGGAAAAAGGCATACAAATGCAGAGAGGAAGAATGGATAATACAGTTATAACATTTAATGTCCTTATGTGATCATGGAATTAGGTAATGAGGGGATGGATGGGATTGGGAGAGATGAAGGAGAAAGATTGATCTAGATATAACAGACTTATAAATGTTGGATTGAAACCCTTTTGTACAACTAGGTATAGATAATAAAATTTATATAAGAATAATAAAGTAATTCCATTGTTAGAAAAAAATTAGATTCCTAAAGTAATATTTAATCATTTTTTATCTTGCAAATTTACCTTTTCTCCAAAGGGAAAAAATGTTTATGCTACACTAATGTTTACAAAATGATCTCCCTTTTAGGCCCAAGGGTTTTTACTAATTCAATATGGAGCATATTTCCCACTTTATACCACTTGATATCTTAAACAATATTGGCTATGTATAGGCTAAGACTTTCTAATCTGAAATTCTATAGAGTCAGGAATTGTCTGATCAGTGACAAGATGCCACAAATGGAATATTTCTTAAGTTTTTATGGTAAACTGCAGTTAAAACATAAGCTCAATAGGGCAGGAACTTGTTCATCTATATATCCTCATTACTACAGAGCATAATTCAAGAAGAACACATTTCAAAGCCAGGCTGGGCAAAATTTCATGAGACTCTATCTGAACAGAAAAGACACAGCCTAATTGTGTGTATCTACCATCCCAGCTATGGGAGCAAGTATAAATAGAATTGCCACCAAGAATGTCCTGGACAATAAGGCAGATCCTACTTCAAATAACAAGGAGCACAAAAACCCCAGCTTGCGCCCTGTTGTAGCTTATCTGCCTTGCAATTGGAAAGCCCGGAGTTAGTCCATGACCACTTGTTCCTGTACTGAGCTAAGTCAACTTATCACAGATGATGGAATGTATCAGAGCAGAGCTGCTCTTCTGATGGTGTCCAGGAAGAGAAAGATAGAAGGAGCCAGACACAAGATGTTACCTTCAGGACTCCTCCTCAAGGACCCTCTTTCTCCAGCTATTCCACCTTCTAAATTCCACTAACCTCCAAAATAATATACAAATATGAATCCATAAATGATCACTAGTGAGAATAGAGCATGATGTCATTTTTTTTCTAAAAGCCTGTCAACTGGCAAGCATGCATTTAATAGAAGAGCCATTTCAGATTTGAACAGTAGCAGGTCCGTCCTCAAGATATTTCATTCTGTATATACAAACATTCTGAAAGTCAATAAAATAAAATAAATCCAAAACATTTCAAACAAACATTGCTCAAACTACATTATAGTTTGATATTTAAGTTAATAGAATATTATATATTTTGAGTATGATTTTCATAGATCTGAGCATTATATTTTTTTCTTTTTTATTGTTAAGGTGATGTACAGAGGGGTTACAGTTACATAAATAAGGTAATAAGTACATTTCTTGTCAAACTTGTTACTCCTTCCCTCATTATTCTCCTTTTTTCCCTCTTCCCCAGCCCTCCCATCCAAGTTGTACAGACCATTTCCAATATGTTGTCTTGTGTATATCATTGTTGCATTGGTTCCCCCTTTGGCCATTGTCTCCCTATTCTATCAAACACTATGTATTTTAAGTGCGATTTTGTCTAACCTTTTCCCATTGTAAATTCTTAGAACTGAGCTAGAGATGGGAATGGAGGTGTGGCTTACCTGATATAGCATCAGCCTGAGCAAAAATGAAAACTAAGCAACTAAGGTGCTGAGTTCAAGCCCCAGTACCAAAAACTAAAAGTTATATTTATGGTATTTAAATTAAACAAGAATAGTAATTTTAAGTTACTTTAATATTACATATTGATCCAAAATCATAAAAATCTCTAGATTTTTCAGTCCACTCACAAAATTAACAGCAGAACATTACCAGATACTAAGTGATATATTTAAGGTAAAAATCCAGAGCAAAATGGATTTAAAACTTTTGATATGGTAATAATTTTATCATATAAGGGTCAATCATCATGTGCACAATTATGTTTCATATTACAAAAGTTTTTTTGTCTTTGTTTTTAGGAAAAAAACACTTTAATTATAAAGAAATAATCACACTGATGCTGGAAAATGATTTTCCATTTTGAATATGTAAAGTTGTCAAAAGCAAAAACTAGCTTTATTGTAACTATAGTCTACAATGTGAGGAATAAGTTCCTTTTTATTGCAAATGCATTCATTTGTACTCTGCATCATAAAGATCAATCCATTGATTCCCTGCAGTCTAATTGGCTCACATTTTATCTTTCATCACTTGTATTTGTCTATTAGATGTCTAAACTATGTGAAATATTGACAGCAGCTTAGAATTTTTGAGAGTATCTTGGTGTATTAAACGGTATGTTCAGTAATTTCAGGGGAAAAATCTTCTAGGTCTTTTGGATTAGTCTTCTGGAATTGAAATAAAAACAAACTTTCATTCCAATGCTAATTAGATTTATTTTCATATTTCAACAAATGAGAACCAGTTTATTTTGCTTTTTAATTCACAATATTATCTTGGTGCCAATGTGCTGATGGACAGGATGAAGAAGTAATACAATCTTAACATTTTATATATATATATATATATATATATATATATATATATATATATATATATGTATATACCCATATATCCCCCCCTCCGGCCTCCTGAACATTCTGCTATGCAAATGGATTGTGTTAATATGTTTGACTAAGAGTTATGGCTAGAATCGTTCTTAGATCTGTTCTGCTACTGTGCAAATAGATAGAGCCTTAGGTGCCTTTATGCCCCACTAAATATTACTAGTAAAATTCCATGTGTTATTAACATATCATAAAATAATATTTGCTTTCAAGTCCAGTATATTCAAGAAACATAAAAGCTGCACTACTTCATATTTAATTGACCACAGGGTTAGTTCACATTGACAAAATCTGAATTATAGAAGAGTTGAAAAGAAATGCCGCTTGTTCTTGCTAGTGCAGGCCCCTCATAGATTATTAAAGGGAATGGATATGACTGACTTGTTATGAATCTTCCTTTAATAATGTCCTTGAGTTCATGCTACACCATGGATCTACCTTATAAGAAGGTCATTACAGAACAGGTTCTATCATTGACTTAGTAATTAAGACATCCAAATAATGTCTATGACAAATGTGTCTCATTTCCTATTGCTAGTTAATGGAATTAAATCAGTTGTCCCTTGTACTTGATTGACATCTAAGAGTTCTCTTCCCTTAAACAATTTATAACATCTGCTCAGGTTTTGCATTCTGTAATTCAAAGATTTAAAACATATCTATTCCCACCTAGATATCATAAAATAATCACAAATATTATAATTTGTATTGAATGCATAATGCTACTCCATGACATATTTGAAACATTCTAGACTCCTTCATAAGAAGTCACCTTATGTTCACCTGTTCATCAGGAACCTTGTTTTTTACTCAAGGAAATCTTAATCTTCTGTTTAACATTCAGGTTCACTCTTTCACAGCCCTTGCATTTCACTTCTAAAATAACTATGGTGCTTGTCATAAATCACTTTGTTCATTGTGGCACATTAAATAATTGTTATTTAAACATCAACCTGCTACCTGCTGTGTACTGCTGTCTCTGAGTACCAGAAAATTAAACTAATTACACACCCATGTTCGCAAATAGTATTTAAAGTCCAGATCTTCCCTAGGTGGCACCTTAGAGCTCTGAATCAAGACTCCCTCAGAACCCATTTTGTTACTCCAGCTCCTACTTTTCCTAAAATGTTGAGCCTAAAAGAAAAAGGTGACTCTGCCCAAGAAGCACTGGACACTTAAATGGACATGTCTAACAGAAACCTCTTTATACATCTAGAAAATAAAGTAAATAAAAAGAAAGAAAAATAAGAGGTGTGTCTCCTAGACATCTATTGTATCCTAACATTGAAAGTTTCTATATGTTAAATTCCTTGCTGTAGTTAAATTATATTCTCTTTCTTGTAACTTTTGTAACTATAATTTGTCCTTGCTCTGCTAACATTTTAACAGTACTTCACATTTCTTATGACCTGATACTGCCAGGGAAAAGCACATTATTCTAAAACAGGGCATTACAAATTATATAAACTTAGAAAAGTAAGTAAGGGCCAGTTTCTTTCTCTTTCCTCTACCAAGTTAGGAAGAAATTTTGCTTCAGTGTCTAAAGCTCCTGTGTGGTGTTCTTTTAAAGAAAACTTATCACTTATACTCCTGTGAGGGAGCAAAGATATGATAAGATAAAAAGAAATGAAGCTTCAAGTTATCTTTCTAATCCTCATACCTGGGATTACTTTCAAAGAGTGTGTCTGCTCTTATCTCAGGGGAAATTCCTCTTTCCCTGGACTACAAGGATCTAGTAAAGTATTTTAGAAAACATGATATACTGTTTGTGAAGATAACAAAAAGTATCTGTCTTTGAGAGTCTCTTACATAGAATAATATAGCAAATCTATTTATTTATTCTTTTAGCCTGTTTCTAGACTCCTGCTCCTTTCCCTAAGACAAAGTGTCAAGAGAGAACAAAGAAAATTTTCTTCTCCAAGCTCAAAAGATTGTCTGAGGTGGGCTTTTCATCACAGTTTCCAGGCTCCAGTCCAAACTTTTTATTTTCTAAGTTCAGAAGTGGTTCCCAATACAAATACAATTCTCTAATAGAAAGGCCAAGGGCTAATCAGTTTTCCCATTAGCATCTTTTTAAAGTTTACTTTGCCTTTAAATCCTATATAGGAGGAAAGGTCACATAAGTGACCTGAAAACTATGTGTATCAGACAAAAATCACTTTTAATATGCATGAATGTGATATCCAAAGGATTAAAGTTATATATTGGTTTTCTAATCTTAAAAGAAAGATTTGATAAGCAGTAATGAATGAAAAGAGCAACAGTTAAAATCTAAAGTCCTTCCTATTTCCTCAAAAGATGCAGAGTTTGCCTGAGTGTCAAGAATAAAATGTGTGTGTGTGTGTGTGTGTGTGTGTGTGTATGCATGTATACCTCTATACATGTCCAGAAGAATAAAGTGATCTCTTACAATAGGAACACAGCTCTGTTCTAATCAACAGAAAAACATGTAGGAAGTTGAAGCTGATTTTCAATTCTGTATACTAACATTTGTGTTATTTTTATGAATATTAACTCTCAGGTATTTGTATATGTAGAAGCTAGGATTCTAAATATATTTCTTAGCTTAAATATGTTTCACCAACAAACATCCCAATTCCTAGGATCAATTGAAGGCTTTGAGAAAATTGAGAGAAAATGACAAATGTAAATAAAAGATTCTAATTTTCCCTAGTTTTCCTAGAAAAAGCCAGGAAAAGGTGTTTCTTTCTGATAGGCAGAATTAGTAAACCATCGCGTGTCCTTGAAGGGGTAAATTAGATGCAGTTTATTTGTGATATAGCCATCTGAAATATCTTTATCTAGTAACTTAAAACACTCCTCACTGAGTAAGAGGTGGAATTTGACTCACAACACCACAAACAGACAAAATCAATTCTATTTAATACAATCAAGAGATATTGATGTGCTTTTGGTGCATTGTTTAGACTTAATTTTAGTACATTATCCTTGCTGATTTCCCATTAAATGCTATTTTGTTTTACCCTAGGCTGTGGGATTTAAAAAAACTTGCACCTCAATTTATATGCAAATATTGAAGCAAGAATATAAGAATAGTTTTAAACACTATTTTTCTTGAAAAACTTCTAGAAATGCTTATCAAAACTATCTATTCATCTATCCATCTATTTGTCTATCTACCTATCTAGCTAGATAGTTGTCAGTCTATGTATATCTATTTCTCTATCTATGTAATCTATCTGAAAAAGAAACCTGTAGTACCCATAGGGAAATCCCTTTAATACCTTTCCCAAATTCAGGTTAACCAAATAGCTTCTAAAATTACTAATTAACTCAGGTGATCAACTTTAGCCATCCAGGGGACTCTGGGTACTTGTGACCACACACACAGCTAGTTTATTTTAAATTTCTTTTGACTATTCTATGAAAACATAAAACTTATAAAATTGTAATATTAATGGAGTATTATGATATAATTGATGTAATGTTGAAGTCAAGTTAAATATTTCTGTTCTCTCAGTCATTTATGTATTTATCTTAATACTTTAAAATCCTTTATTCTGCTGTTTGGGAATGTACAATGAATTATTGTTATCTTCAATCACCCTAGTACATATTAGTACACCAGAAATTCCAGGTCCCATTTTACTGTTAACAAGCACTAGTCAGTAAACTTTTCTGTTTCTCCCCTCCCCCACTTCTCTTTAATCTCTAATAACTACTCTTATTCTCCACTTCTGTGATATCAACATTTTTTTTTCCGTTGTGGGGCCTGAGCTCTGGGTCTTGGAGATGATCCTCAGCTCTTCAGCTCAAGGCTAGAGCTCTACTAGCTGGTTTTCTGAGTGGTTAATTGAACATAAGAGTCTCACAGACTTCCTGCCTGGTCTGGCTCTGAACCGAAATCCTCAGATTTCAGTCTCCTGAGTAGCTAGGATTACAGGTGTGAGCCACCAGCGCTAGGTATCAACATTTTTATATTTCATCTATAGACTTTGATCATTAAGTAATTTTTATTTTGTGGTTGGCTTATTTTATATAATGACTTCCAGTTCCATCTTGTCACAAATGCAAGAACTACATTTTTAGCACTGAATCACATTTAATTGACTATATGTCTCACATTTTCTTTAGCTATCTAACAGTTCAGGTATATATCAGTGGTTTTCCCTTCTTGGCTATTTTGACTTCCTGCCTGTACAGTGGCTTCATTTCATTAGGGCATACTCGCAGTAGTGGGGCTGTTGAATGCTAGGTTATTTTATCTTTAATATTAACCAATTTATGCCAGTGTGATAATTTTTCTCTTCATAAGGGAGGCTATAATAAATAACAATTTGGTACAATAAAAGTGGCACTATGGAAAGATTCCAAATGTAATTTTGAAGGCTTTGTATCTATTAAGGAAATGTGGAGAGATAGAGAAGCAAAAAAATCATTCTCATAAAAAATGGGATTTCAATATGGACATGAAAGATGATATCATTGAGTGAAAACTATCACAAACCACAAGAGCAACTCAGGAAAGTATGTGCTTTGAGCAAATTGGTTTATGCAACAGACTTTCAAGCACATAAGTTATTAAAAAGACTTTTTAAAAGAAGATTTATCCAGCCACCCTCTCTATCCCTTCATTTATAAATATTCACTCTAGATGTACTGAAGTGAATAATATTCATCGCACATTGTGAGAGTCTCACAGTGCAAAGCGAGACAATATGAAAGCAGGCCATGTGTAATACAGTATTGTGGACTCTAAGGTGGAAATAAAGGATTTCTGGAACTAAGCGGAGTGTGATAACACTTGGAAATGATTTGGAGACCATGTCTCTGTCTCTATCATCCACAATAAGCAGTTAAGATATAGTAACAAGGGTGACACATTCACATTTTATTTTAGGAACATACTGGCAGTTGAAATGGAAAACTCTCCTAAAAAACAAAAACCTCTGTTAAAGCTCATCTACAAGAGAAAAAAGATGACAAAAAGTTAAGTTATATTGGACAATACTTATGTGTCAGTCCTGGTCTAACTTTAAATATATGGATTTTTACACATATGTATATAGCTATGTGTGTATTATAATTTAATTTTCACTGTAATGAACTTATATTATTTGGATTTCTCTAATTTTCAGCTCATTGTTAACATATTTGCAAATTCAGGTGCTTACCAAACTGATTTCATATGATGATTGCCATGTATCTAACATATGTGAATATAAAAATGATTACATAATGATTAAACAAATTACTAAATTATAAAATTTATTTGACAAATCAAATTTAAAAATGATATTTTGCAAAATAATGATCTGTACTTCATGAGTGATAAGTGAAAGAAGGCAGCATTATTTGATCAGGAAATTATATTAGAGAAAACAATTAATTCTTACCTAGCATAGTGTGTATTGCTATAATCAAGCAACTCTGGAAGCAGAGGTAAGATAACCATAGTCAAGACCAGGATCTGAAAAAGCAGAAAGCAAAAGATCTGAAAAACAGAAAAATAAAGAGTTAGAAGGAATCGGGGTGCAAAATGCTCACCTGGCAAGCACCAAACTGTCCCCCAACCCCCAGTATCTCTACTTCCTACCCCCCCCCCACAAATTCTCTTTTTATTGATATGCTTCTGTTTTATCATAGAAAATTTAATTAATCCATATACACCTTACACCATACACTTGTACATATGCATTTTCAAATATGGAGGAACAAATTACATTAAATAAGGATAAAAAGAATATCACAGTGTAGCAGGTTTTCTTTTTACTTCTCTATTCCTGATCCAATCAGAATATCGTTGTGTTTACAAAAACAAAAACAAAACAAAAAAGTGCTCTGAAAATATAGACTTAATGCATAGTCACAGCCAACAGCTTGGTATGTGTATGTGTATATCTGAGCTATTGTTTGTGTTTACAAGTCAATTTTAAGCTTCAGAAAATGGAAATACAAAGGAAGGGATAAAGTGAAGGACACAAGATGGACTGATAGTTGTAGAGATTTATAGTTATTGTGTCGTGATCTACCTACTTGACTTGCATTGCACATATCTCTAACAATCTTGTTAGAGATGTATGTACTTACATGTATTTGTACATTATCTATGGGCATCTCCCTTGATCTTTATTTCGAAGCTCCACAACATTCATTTTCATCGTGGTTAAAATGATGCCTTCCAACACCAGCAATATGTTTTGTATTATTGAATATTCACTGAATATTGAAGTGCATATTATATCCCTTTATGTTATAATCACAATAGGTAATTCACATTTTTGTATACAACTGATTAAATTAAAACTTAATTAAATTAAATTAAAGCTTAATTCATTGATTTAAATCTTCAAATCACAGTGCCCATTAAAAAAATAAATTTAAGGAGTTTAAAGCCTATATTCTTTAAACAACTCCCTTTGAAGATGGTAAATACTTGTGTTTCATTAGACTTCTTTAAAAAAATAATTTGTGTGATAGATGAGAAAATCAAGAGGAACCATAGTGTTTGTCTTAGTCTACTTAAGATGATAAAATGAAATACATGACATATCAACAAAGGAAATTATTTTGTCAGCTTTGGAAGTCTATGATGAAGGTTCTACCCTATTTGGTTTCTGGTTCATAGATGGTGCATTCTAGCTGTGTTCCTACACTATAGAAGAAGCAACTGAGTTTCTTGGGCCTCTTTTATGAAAGGCACTACATGAGTGGTCCACTCTATCCACTGTCCCATCACAAGACCCCATCTCATGTCATCGCTTGATGGTTAAGATTTCAATATGTAGTATTTGAAGCTGGGAAGGAAATTTAAGCATTCAAACCATAGCAGGGGCCAACTGCAGCCTCAGTGAAAAATATATTTATAGTTTACAGCACAGGACTGAAACAAAGAGTCTCAAAGGTAATTGGCCATGACATCCTTTTATTTTATGGTAAATGATGAAACAGAAATTTTACTTTAAGTTTGTACAGAATGCGTATCTCTACCAATTTTTGTTATGTGATAATAGCTGTAGAATACAATTAGTGAATTCTAAGACTGAAAACTCTTATTTATTATTGTTTTCATGGTAATCAAGTCGTAAGAAACATCTGAGGAATTTTGTGGTTATTTTTTCACATGTTGGGCAGCTCAGCATATTAATTATCTCTCTTCAGAAGGAGTACCAATGTGAAAATACTTGGCTAGCTTCTCCTGGATGTTAAAGAAACAGCTCCTGTGGATGTAATGCAGGCTGATGAATACCATTAAGTTATGAGCTCTTTAGATAATCACAAAAATAGATGCCCAGATGCCTCTATATATAATCATGCTATTTTTGCCAAACACCTGATTTGTAGTAAGCACTTTAGCTGAATGGTATTAAGACCACTGGCAAGTATATGAAGACAGCTCTAAGGAATCAATATAATAAATTATGGTTAATTTACTTAGCAGATATAGACATAAACTTTACTTCTAAACCTCCCTATCTCCCTATATTTTCCAAATACATTTTTAAGTCATTCTACTTTATTTGTGGCCACAAAAGTAAAACAATTCTACAGTTATTTGTGGGTCTATTTCTATTGAAATGAAACAATAGATGTATCCCTATGATAAAAGCATATGATTAAGAGTTCTTTTTTCTCTCCTATTGTTTTAGTAAATGAAATTTTGAAATCTGTATTTTATATATGTCCATCCTCTCACAATACGTTCATAAACCAAGGAATTTTTTATCAGACTCTATTATGCAATTTCCTTTATACTGATTTTTTTATTATCTACTAGTTCTGATAGACATTTTTCCTGCCTATAACAAGAGTTTAGTTTCACTTTTTCTTTTTCTCAATTTTATTGTAAAGGTGAGATACAGAGGGATTACAGTTGCATAAGTCAGGTAATAAGTACATTTCTTTTTGAACAGTATTACCCCTCCTAAATTTTCTCCCACGTTTTCCCCTCCCAACTCCCCTCCACCCAGATTGTAAAAGTTAATTTCCAATGTAGTGTGTACTGAGTATCACAGCTGAATTGTTTCACCCTTTGTCCCAACAAGGATCCTAGTCATATGGGATCATGTATATGCATAACTGTCATGTCTTCTCTTTCTTCTCCTCATTCACTTTCTTGTCTTTCTCTCTTGTTTCTAAGATGTTGATTGCTTTCAGTGTATCTCCCTGGGACTTTATACAAATTTATGAGGTATATGTAGTATTTGCTATGTTTGCCTGCTGGATGTTTGCACCTGAGGAAAGGAAGGAGGGAAGGAGAGAAGAAGGGAGGTAAAGAGAGAATCAGTGAGGGAGAAAAAAATGGAAGTGAGAAAGAAGGAAGGGATTTTAAGATTAAGTATAACATTTTCCTAGAATTTCCTTGATTAATATATACAGGACTCTACATTTTTATCATTATATAGTTAATTGTTTCTGTGTAAAACTAATACAGCCTGCTTAATCTTGTCTATTTTATAGATTCAATATCTCTCCCTTACACTTAACATTGGTCATTATTGGAAATGGGAATTATGTGGCTGAGATGAAAAAGGAAACAGAAGGGTTATTTTGTATATTTGATTTAAGTAGGTAAGAGAAATAAAAAGTGTAGAAAAATAGATAGTACATTTAACTCACTTCGTATTGACTATATATAATAGTCTCTCTTTATGCCCTCCCTCATTTTCTTCCCAAAGCAATGACGGCACATACCTAGCTCCAGAGAACTGTTCTGAATTTTCTCTTTGCAAGTAGCCTAGTTACTGCCAGCTACAATCCACTTCTATGCTCATTTTACAGAGAAAAATTGACACATTTCTTGGAGATGTGCATGTGTACTTTAATCATATCCACTGAAACATTTTTACAAGTCTTTTGAATTTGTATAAGCTGATGAGAATTTCCATCTTCAAGAGTATGGAATCTGAACCCTGAGTTCATTATACATGCATGTGAATGTGTGTGCACATGCATATGCTTGTTTTACTTTGAACATATAAAGTATTAAAATTCAAATGTAAGTATACTTTCTACTTTTAGTATCAGGTATTTCCCTATAGTGGCATATATTACAGTAACTCATTATACTAGATTTTTCTGGGTTTTAATTCTTGTGCTTTTATGAAATACTAACAAATGACATAAATTTACAAATTAATTCACAATCCAGTCTACATTTTCATTAAAATCAGCACTGACAAAATGGCCTGTAGTGTTGTGAGCACAACACACTGAGAATGCATTTTAACATGTACAAGGCCCTATGTTTAATCATCAACACCACACAGGGTCTCACACACACACACACACACACACAAACACACACACACACAGTGGCATCTATTTCCCTTTATACACGTGAAATGACAGAATTCTACCTTCAAGGAATGTTTAGGGAATATTCTAAATTACATATATAAGTATTGATTAGATCTGTGATCAGTTAACAATTGCCATATTATTAAATGCAAAATCAAATACAGTGCATTTGGATGACAAAGCCTGCTTTTATTTGGTAGACATCCAGTGTTCTACCTATTCAACCACTTACTTTGACAACTTTATGCCTAAAATCACCAAGATACACTATGCTCATTCTATACTGTGGGGAATTTTTCTGTCTAGTTTCATTCATTAGCTAAGATTACTTTCACTCTCCTTCAAGGCTGCTCAGAGAAACCCTATACCTAGTACATGTCCAGAATCTGATGCATCTTCTAAGCATCAGGAATCTTGTAGCCACCTGGAAGCTGGACAACAGCAGCACAGATCATTAGACGAAACAGACAGCAGCATCTGTAGGAAGAGCTCAATTCTACTTCTCCTAAATATGTGTGCCTTCGACAAAGTCCAAAGTTGTCCCCTAGGATCAGCTATGGGCAAGTCAGTACTTTTCTGGGTGTTTGGGTACAAATGTTAACATCAGAGAATTTCTAGCATAATGTTATTTTGTATGAGATCATGGGCTCTTATTAAAATAGGTTACAATTTGTAGCTAGTATAAATCACCCAAATTCCCCCCTTGAATAAAATCATCATATTATATTGGACTTGAACTCAAAGGTTTCTCTGCCTACATTTTAAAGAGTTATATGAGGAAGAGTAAGACATTGCACGTTTAGGCTTAATTCTTTATTTTTAACTAGCATAGTTATGTTGGAAATATGTAAGTACCAAGGTTTCAGAAGTATCTGCAATTTGAGATGCTATATAAAATGTATTCCATTTAATGAGCTCTGCAATCTATCGACTGTTGAACTATACATCAAGTGCATGTCCCTTCCTTTCAACATTCAATCTGTTTAGCTCCCACTAATAGGTACATTAAAAAGAATCTTGCTACAAATATGAGCACAGACATCATAGCTATATGCATTTCTGCCTATGCTCACAGTTTTTGAAAAGCTCCTAAGAGAAATCTTCACAAAGATAAACTGTAACCCTTTTTGTGCAGTGTTTGCTAATGGAGAAAGACATGACATGCATTTTTTTCAGTACATAGTGGAACAAGAGCATCAGGATTATATTGACTGGCAAAATAACAGAAGGAAATAGAATGATAATATCTGATAGGTGTGGGTAATTGATATGATGTTTGGCTTCCTGGATGTGTCTGAGTGCTCCTTTGGAAAAAGTGTGAAAATAACACTGTTACAAATTGTAAATTGAATCATGATGCTATAATAATAGTACTCTGGAAACAATGACAGATATCATTAAATTGAAAGTAAGCTGATTAGCTTTGAAATATTACAGAAGTCATCTAAAATTATAAATAAATAATAACCCGGAAAGAGGAATTGCAAAGATACATTTTCTATTTTGCTTCTGTTTCAAATGGCATTTTGGCTATGTGTTTATTTTTATTTAAGAAAGGCTGGCTGAACTCCAGAACAAAATCCATTTCAATGTTGTCAAAAAAAAAAAGGTAATTCTTTTAAACGGGCATTTTAAAAATAAAAGTTCACCACTCATGTTTCTCACAGAAAAATCTGATGTAGTCTTGTTTTTATAATGTTTTTGAATAAGTTCCTGAAAATAGACCTTTGCAAATTAGTGTTAAAAGAAAAAAATGGGTTTGAGGAAGGTGCTACTGAGTTACCCAAGTAATGCTAGCTGCAAAGAAGGCTGAGATCTAAGGATGAAGGTTCTAAGCCAACCTGGGTAGCAAAGTCCATGAGACTCTTATCTCTAGCCACCAAAAAACAGAAAGTACAGTTGTAAGTCAAATGGTAGAGTGATACCTTTGAGCACCAAAGCTTAGTGACAATGCTCAGGCCCTGAGTTCATGCCCCACAATGGGAACAAAAACAAAACAACAACAACAAATTGGTTTAATAATAGTGAAATATTAAAAGTCAATATAACTTTTTGAGAGGAAGATGCCCAAAATATTTAGGCCAATGCCAATACTTAGAATTGCTTACAGTCAAAAAAGAAAGTACATTGTTCTTGGTTTGCTTCAAACTTTAATAAACTGGAAAGCAGAGTTTAAATATTCTCATTTAACATAGATTAGAAAAGTGGTTTTACCTCTAATTGTCAAAATTCCACCTCAGTTATCTTTTGTAAGCAAATAGAGAAGAGACATTTAACTGCTGTATTTCTGAGTAAAAGCAAATCTATTTTGTATTTAGATTATTAATAACTATTAGTAGTTGTGAACATATGCTACATACAATTACTAAAACCAAGACATATGATTGAAAGGGAATTTTTGCAACTAGAAGTTCTGAGACCCTAAAAAATTGATTTCAAGTGTCACTTTTAAACAAAAATTCCCCACATCGATTTGTGCATTCTCATGTTCTCCTCTCTCTCACCCCTTCTTTATCTTTCTCTTCCCTCTCCCTCCTTTTATTATCAATCTTAGGCAAAATACATGAATTGAATCAAACGTTATGTGTTTACAGAACTCATAGTGGAATTTTCATCTCTTATTTTAACACTTTGTTGTTGCATACTTGTAAGACATTGTACTTAGGATTTGTACTTTGGGGTGGAAGGTCAAGTATTGTTTTCAATAGAAGGTGTATATGTACTGTTTCAGACAACTCTAAACATGACTAGATCTGTCAGGCCTGTAGCATAGCACATACCAGATGAATGAGGATATTCTACAAATAGTACAATTATATTTCACAGAGAATTTAAAATAAATCCAAGTTAACCTTTACACAGTCTTTATAAACCCAATGTCTCACACTGCCAGTTGGTACACAGGTAAGGCATGAAGTATACAAGTTAATAATTTCCTTCCTTTTGCATAAATTGGCTATGCTATTTTGCTGTATAAGCATAACCTTCAATGGAATGATACCTTTTTAAATGGTTTCTACAATGAAAAAAAATCAAAAGGGAAAATCTAGACTGATATCATATATGATACTAACATTGGCTTCCCTTCAAGGTTGAATAAACAGAAAAAAGAATGAAAACATCTGCAGCAAGTGATCCCAGTATGAAATAGGGCCATCACATTTCATTCCAATCAGAATCACTGTTTATTTTCAATATTAAGACCAGCAGTAGGTAAGACCACTGGCTGAAAATTAAAAGCTAATCTATGGAAAATTATGGCTGAGGGATGTGTAGGGTCTACATTTGAACATTTGTTAAATAAATAATGAAACATTAGAAAGAAACCAAACCTTTCAGACATTCTTGGCTTTTACTTAGACTCTGGTGCCTGAGCCGGGAAGCCGCCATGCTCACAGTAGAACTGTTTTGACTGTCCAGTCGATATGAGATGTGAGCGACTCTTCAGATCATGTTCTTCATCCCTAGCCAGAGCTTTCCTGCTGACACTCAAGTCATTGTTTCAAGGAGCTTTGAGAATCTGTTTGCATAAAACTTGATTTTAAATTATCCACTCCTGTTCTTATAAAGTACAATTTGTCTTTTTTGGACTTCTTTTACATTAAAACTGCTATAAAACTTGTTCCAAATTTACCCTGAGATTTGATGAATTCCCTTCTCATTATTTCATTATAAATGTATTTTAAAATGGGAGGACAGAGACAGAGGTGTTTTAAAATAAATAGATATGTGGCAACTGAAAAGCTGCACATTGAAATGCCTTGGGTTATAAGCTTACCAGAGAGAAGTTCCTCTTATTCCTCAGAGTGTTTCTTTATTGCTGTATTAATATCAGGCAGGGTTATTTCATTATTAATATCCAAGAGAAATGCTGCTGTGTGGGGTATTCCACATCGGGTGTATGACAGGTCTGACCTGGGATCAAACCACAGTTCCCAGAGAAGTCTGGTTTGTGATTAACAACAACAATACCTTGACATCATCTAGCAGGTGCTGAAATGCTCCCACAGTGACCACGAAGGTGAACTAACTGAGCTATGTAACTTCATTATTTCCCGAGCATGCCTTGAGAAAGACTTAAAAGCTCATTTTAAACTGGGTGCTAGTGCTTCAGGTCTGTACTACCAGCTACTCAGGAGACTGAAATCTGAAGCTCTCCATTCTAAAACAGCCAGGGGAAATAAAAGTCCACCACACTCTTACTTCCAATTAATCACCAACAATGTTGAAAGTGGAGCCCTGGCTCAAATGGGAAATCACCGCCTTAAGGATAATATCTAGGCCTTTACTCAAAACAACAACGAATGAAAGACCCCCGGCGTGGGGTGTCCTTCGATCTAAAGAGACCCTTCCCCAAGGAACAACGAGACCACTTGTACGGATGCAAACAGCACGAGGTTTATTCGGGCATGCCTCGGCTCCCAGGTGCACTTAACCACGAGATCCACAAGGTTCGGGTCAAGTGTCTGGGAACCGGTTACACGGGTACCCGGGGCGACAAAGTCTATCGGGAGACTTGCGCGCCGAGTGCTTGAAAGCACCCTCTTTTTATGGACAGCAGAAGCAAGGTTACAGAAGCGAGATGCTTGGTTACAGAATATTGATTGGTTAATTTCAAATTACGCTCAGGGTGGGGATTGGTCAGGTTAAGCTGGCCAGATGGGGCAGGTGGGGTTGGGGGAAAGCTGACGTGTCGGTACTTGCCCCGGCAAGTCTGTGCTGGTCGTCATGCACCGAAACTGTTCGTTCCCTAATTTTGACAAGTGATTTATTACCTCCTGACCTACCCTGCCATTATAGCTAAGTTTTACAGGAAGGGACGGGGGAGGGTCGGCTATTTTTCAGGAATGCCTGGCTTTAGGGCATGTAATGACTTGCCTGTGTCCTGCTTCGCTCTCTTAGGTATGCAGGGGAAGGGGCAGCAGTTTTCCTTAAAGGGCTCAATGGGGGGCTCAATGGGTGAACATATACTGGAGTCTGGGGTCTTTTCATTCCCCCATTTTCTTTTTGCCTGAATGAAATCCTTCATTCAACTGGAGATTCCTCCGTTAATTTAAGTTGATGATATTGTTGGGTTAATACTAGGGCCTGCACGACCGATAGGCGGTCCTTACAAATTGTATTAGGCGATTTACGATGCAGGGGCCCACAGTAAGGATTAACATGAGGAGTATTAGGGGTCCCATTAAGGATGATATTAGGGTAGTAAACCATGGAGTCCACAACCCTTCATACCAAGTTTGTTGAGACTCAAATTCTCGCTGTCTATTGTTTAATCTTTCTTGGAGTTTGTCTAGGGTCCTGATTACCACTCCTGTTTTGTTAGCATAAAAACAACATTCTTCCTTTAAGGCTGCACATAGGCCCCCTTCCTTTAGAAAAAGTAAGTCTAACCCCCTTCGATTTTGGAATGCTGAGTGCTGAGTGCGATTTTACGGAGTTTGTCAGCGCCCAGACAGACTAATGTAGAGGATAACAAACTTTTATCAGCAAAAGGTTATACAATCTTGCTGCAAGGCTTCGTTCTTGGATGGTCACCAGCTGGTCGCCTGATATACCAGCTGTACTTGTAAGCTCCAATTTTAAGACATACTCATACCATTTGCGACATACTTAAACTTTCTGAGGTTTGTCTTAAAGACAATCCTTACTTTTCAAATTTCCCCAATTCTCTTTCCAAGGCTTTCTTTACTTCCTTCTTTCTTTACAATTTCTTTCCCAAGGCTTTCATTACCACCCTCTTTCTTTACAATCCCTTGACCATCTTTGTGGCTGTAGTTTAAAACTGCCCAATTTTTCCTTTGGCTTGCGGAACCTTTATCTTAGAACAGCCTTAAGGCACCACCGTGATGCAGAAGCTTGCTAGATTTTAAGGCTAAGAGTATTACCTCTATTGATAACACACTCAGGTTATTACCATATCAGAGTCAAACTAGGCTGTGAACATAAAGTGGATTTCCAGTTACTATGCACTGAAGTGCCTAAAACAAGCAAGCCAGTGATATCCTTGTCCCCAATATCCACTGTGGGAAGAGAGGGTTTCTGGATATCACCCAAAAGAATGTCTCACAAGATCTTAGATTTAGCAGCTTTCAACCAGGAAGCCGACTCAGGTGATGGAATCAAGCAGGAGTTCCTCCAAGTGACTGTCAGGCCGTCGTTGAACTTTACCCATTAAGGTGTACAGCAGCAGCAGCAGCAACCGCAACAGCAGGGTCTCTCAGTGGCTCCAAGGGACTGTCGTCACACCTCATGCTGGGCTGTAAATTCCTACACAGACTGGTTAAAGATACATTGCCTAGGCTTGGCAGGCTTTGATCCTGCTGGTTTTTAAGATCTTTTAAACAATAGCTCAGGACAATTTACCAAAATCACAACTTTTTACTAACCAGATATTTTTGTAAATAGACACAGAAGGCTTAGTCTTGTAACCATCTCTGACAAATGCAGTCTCCACACCTTGCACACCTACAACAGTTAACACTATTTTTTATGCCCTTATTAAAAATTATTTTATCTATTTTGCCTCATTTTTCCAAAACTGACTCTGGACTCTTGATCTTAAAATGGGGGTAGAAGGGCGAAGGTCCATCTTCTGTAACTTCTTCAAGCTGACTTTAGGGGCGTTGATCTTACCTAGCCAGGAGCCTATAACCTTACAAAGAGGCCATCAGGGTTAGAAGTCATTAAGAACAATATTTAACTTTTGACAACTGCACAGACCTTTTCTCCAGCTATAGCAGTATAGCTTGTCTAGCACTCTGGTTTGTAAAAGCATCTTTCTGGATGACTTAGGAATGTGATCTCTAGTAACCCTAACACAATGCCTGAGTTACCTTTGCAGGCCTTTAGACAGATATCAATAGAAACACACTCTCAGGTTTACAAACTTTTTCCTGAGAAGATGAATTTCATGTAACTGGTGTCAGCTCAATATTACCGCCAATTAGAGCTTTTGGCACATAAAGGGGTTAAGATTTAAACTACCCCCCACATTTTATAACATTAGCTTTTTACTATCACAGAGGACTGGCAAGTTCCTGTCCCTTACAAGGTAGTCATGAACATTAGGCATGCTTCCAAACTATCTTCCTATGACCTCCCGGCTCTGACCAGTTTTGAAGGGCCACACACAAATGACTCCAGGATCTGACATTTCTGCCATCCAAGCAGTGGCTTACTGCCTCTGGATGCTTCACCATTGCTTTTGTCTCAGGAGTGTCTTCTCTACATTGGGATAAATGCCTCATTGGCATTTTCCTTAGCTGGTTGCTGGACTTGAACTCAGGGCCTGAGCACTGTCCCTCAGCTCTACAGCTCAAGGCTAGCACTCTGCCACTTTGAGTCCCAGACTCGGGGCTTGAATGCTGTCCCTTAACTCTTCAGTCCAGGGCTAGTACTCTGCCACTGTGAGTCCCAAAGCATTTCTGCTTGCTCTTTCAGCACTCTGCTGGCTGAGTAGAGGTGACAGTCTCACAGGGACCTTTTTGTGCCCGGGCTGGCTTTGAACCGGTTTGCAGATCAATGAGTCTTACAAAAGGCCATTTTACTCCAATTAAAAGCAACAAGGTGGTCAACATAGAAGTAGCTTTTAAGCATGCTCTTACCTGAAACTTATTAAGATTCAAAATTAAGATTCAAAGTTACATCTGACAACTTGTAAGAATCCTCTGTGCTTTGCTTTGGGCTTGCTGGAAACTTGAAAAACCTATAAGAGCAAACTAGAATAGCAATTATTTTGGTAATCCTAATTTTTCCTTTGTGCACATTGAGGCCAATGTTAAGAACAACTTTACCTTTAAACTTTATATCCAAAAATCCATTCCTAATTTTTAAAGCCTCTTATTAATCATTTTTAATATTTTATACTTTAGTTTTCATTTGCATTTTGAAAAGATCCCTTGAAATCTTGAGGCCAAGTGTCACTCATTGTCTCTTGGCTGCTTGTTTTAAAACAGACACACATTAAAAATTTTAAACTCAAATGACAATTTTCCTTAATGCAAGAATTACAGTCACCTTTACTATATCACAAAGCTAGACTTAACACCGTTATAACTTTTAAAAAGCATCCTAATTGTGGAACATAATTGAAAGTAAGCCACATTATACAAATAACTTTTTTTACCCTCTTTTTAAGGCCTTCCTAATTTTAATGTTAACACATCCAAGGGAAAGTTTTAGCAATACTAATCAGATCATCACATCATTCATTTTAACCATCATGTTTTCAGTGCCTATCTGCAGGGAAAAGAGACAGAACAACGATGGGCCACTTGGCCCCTCCTATGGAATAGGCAGGCACACACCCAATCTGACTCTTTAGGGTTAGATGAACTGCGTTTGTGCCAGTTTGCCTCATCATGCTTGGACTCCTCCCAGGGCCTGTCCCACTGCATGACCAGCTGAACTGCACTTCTGCTTGTTCACCCTTCACCCCTAAAGATAGGTCTTCTGTTGGTTTCTAAGTTTTTCCCCGTCTCTTCTCTTGGTTCTCAAATGAAATACAGTTTTAGATAGAACAGGTAACATCTTTGACAGTGTTAAACTAACCTTTACATTTAAATTTCTAATATTTATCCCCAAATTTTAGCCAAGGGAATTAGACCCCAAACAGCCAATGCATTTTTGTTAAGCCAGATAACTTGATTACAGTATAAACAGACTTATGCATTTTAAAATATTAGTTTTTAAAATACCAGATTTTCTAATTTGCAAGTTAAAGAACCTTTTAAAAAGCCATTTAAAACAATGTGAAGATTTTTAAAAATTTTTGGTAATGTCCAAACTCATAACCTTTTGAAATTTAAATTTAAATCACCCAATTGTTACAGCATGCTGACAATTTTTTTTTATCTTTGAACACGTTCACAGACACACACAAAACACACAGATCTTAAAGTGCGCAAAAATCAAAATCAGTTGTACGTACACTTTCTAAAGGTTTTAAACAAAAAAATTTAAGACAGTATTTCTTTTAGAACTAGGTACCTTTGTTGTGCTTCATTTTCACAGAGCTTGCTTGTTAGCAAGGCTTATGAATCTCTTCTGAGTTGGAGGAGGGCTGAGGGAGGGAGTCACCTAAGACTAAACTGGCCTGATTTTTTTTTTTTTAACCCAATTTTAGACAGAACTAGCTGAAAAGTCCAATCCAGGTACACAGCCTTCTACGCCCTCACCTGTCCTCCAGCAGCCTCCACTGGGAGAAGGTGCAGCCTGAGGCTTGAAGGGAACCAAACTAGCCCAGTAACCCTTCATGCCTCGCGGGGAGGGTGGGCATAGCAGGTCTGTGACTAGGCCCAGCTGGAACTTTTATTCCCTCAGAGATGTTTAAATAAATAAATAACAAAAACACAGATAAACACAAAAACCAAGGATCCACATTTAAAACTGGTACCAATTTTAAAAACAGAACTAGACAAGAACTGAAGGCTGAGTTGGGGACTAATGGGCCCCAGTTTATCCCTACCGGAACTCTGTGCTGTTCCCACTCAGCAAGCTGAATCCAGAGTCTGCTGGGTGAGCCTGCCACACTCACCCAGAACTTTCCTACCCCATAAAACAAACACACTAAAGTTAACAAGACAAACATGTGGCCACAAAGACAGAATCAAGTCTCAGTGAATAGGGCGACATCTCACCACCATTCACTTACCAGGGGACTCAACCCCCCTACTCACCTCCGGAGGATTTTTCTCTTAGAGTCCTGCAGACGTTGACCCGGGGGTCTTCCAAGGCAGAGGCGAATTCCCAGTCATCTTGGGGCAAGGGAAGGAAGTCCCTAGCGGCTGTTCCCTCAGACTGACAGGTTCTCCCCCACGCTCAGACCCCCCGAGCCAAGGCCCGAGGCTGAGATCTGACTGAGGCCACCTGCAGATGGTCAGTGGCAATTTCATAATTGACAAACAAGCAAGTTCCCAAAACCTGACAATCTCGGCTCAGGCTGTGACTTCCAGTGATCTATAGTCAGACTTAAGGGGGTTGTTAGTTGCTGCCCCATCCCTTTAAGGACAACAAAACAGACAACAGAAACAATTAACACTAAACAGAAACACAAAAACAGACAGGCGCCAAACAGAAAAAGCGACTTCAGATGGGAGTGGCCGACCATGGCTAAACTCCCCGGGAAGGAGAGAGAGAGCTGAGGTTGGGAAATTGGAGAGGGAAGGAGTGGGGGAGAGAGCTGAGGGGCAGATGGAAGGGTTAAGGGGGTAGGGATTTGGGGGGCCGGGGTAGATAAGAAGGGTTTCATCCACGGGGGAGGTTCTAAAATAAGAGCTTCCCAAGTAACAATATAAGGGACCTGGTCTGGGTGTCCGTGTGGTCCCGGGTCCATAACTTTGGCCTTGATCTGTAAGGCAATGGTTAGGTTAAAGGTTCCTTCACGTGGCCAGCCACAGTTGAAAGTGGGCCATTCTGATGAACAAAAAGTTATCCATTTTCTTTTTTTAACTTCTACTGAAAGATTGTGAGCTGATGTTTGCACATCCCTCCAGTTCTGTAAAGTAAGGTTAAGTGGTGTCGCGACAGTTTGTCCCATTTTAAAACTGTTAACGAACACAAAAACAATACAGACAACAATACAAACGACAATACAGACAACACTTGGCTTCGCTGCGCGCTGTTGTTAATAAACTGAAAGCAAAACCTGATAGAGACCTGTGTAGTTTTAACTTAAGGTTTAACTTAAGGAATAACACAAGACTATTCACAGTAACACACTCTCCCAAATTTTCCACAGCGAAGGCAAAGACAGCAGATCAACAGAAAAACAAACCACAAGGGCAGAAGCAATGCAAGCAACCAAAACTCTACAACAAACAACATTACAATTATAACTGGTCACGTTACTTTGTCGCTGCGCGGTTTCGACAATCAGCCGAAGGCAAAAACCAGGCGGAGACTGTTTTGAGAGTCTGGATCTCCTAGGCAAATCACGCGTCTAAAAGAGGACTGAGTTCCAGATGGGCCACTTTTTCAGGCCACCCTGATGAGCCACTTTTTCAGGCTCCCTGACGGGCCAATATTTCAGGCCACCCTGACGGGCCAATATTTCAGGCCACCCTGACGGGCCAATATTTCAGGCCACCCTGATGAGCCACTTTTTCAGGCTCCCAGAAGCCCCCAGGACGTCTCCTGGGGACCGCGGTCGGGAGTACGAGCTCGTCAGCTCCTCCACGGGTCCGCCTGATACAGACGAGAACGGCCGAACTCACCAGATTCGCAAGCGCACAGAAATTGACCACACGAGACTTCAGACAGCTTACAGGCAACACACAGACAATACACAGACAATACACAGACGCTGGCCAGCTTACCTCCCGAAAATGGGTCGGTGGTCCCTGGGTGGGGGTCTCTATCCCGGACGAGCCCCCAGAATGAAAGACCCCCGGCGTGGGGTGTCCTTCGATCTAAAGAGACCCTTCCCCAAGGAACAACGAGACCACTTGTACGGATGCAAACAGCACGAGGTTTATTCGGGCATGCCTCGGCTCCCAGGTGCACTTAACCACGAGATCCACAAGGTTCGGGTCAAGTGTCTGGGAACCGGTTACACGGGTACCCGGGGCGACAAAGTCTATCGGGAGACTTGCGCGCCGAGTGCTTGAAAGCACCCTCTTTTTATGGACAGCAGAAGCAAGGTTACAGAAGCGAGATGCTTGGTTACAGAATATTGATTGGTTAATTTCAAATTACGCTCAGGGTGGGGATTGGTCAGGTTAAGCTGGCCAGATGGGGCAGGTGGGGTTGGGGGAAAGCTGACGTGTCGGTACTTGCCCCGGCAAGTCTGTGCTGGTCGTCATGCACCGAAACTGTTCGTTCCCTAATTTTGACAAGTGATTTATTACCTCCTGACCTACCCTGCCATTATAGCTAAGTTTTACAGGAAGGGACGGGAGGGTCGGCTATTTTTCAGGAATGCCTGGCTTTAGGGCATGTAATGACTTGCCTGTGTCCTGCTTCGCTCTCTTAGGTATGCAGGGGAAGGGGCAGCAGTTTTCCTTAAAGGGCTCAATGGGGGGCTCAATGGAGTCTGGGGTCTTTTCACAACAATTAAACAGCAACAACAACAACAACAAAAAACCCACTTCATTTTAAATCATCAATCGAGTGTGCAAATTAATGCAAAAAAATCTATATGAAATTATTATTATTTTTTCTGGTTGTGGAGCCTGAACTCTGGGCCTGGACACTGTCCCACAGCTCTTCAGCTCAAGGCTAGTGCCCTACAACTTGAGTCACAGCACTACTTCCTGCTTTTTCTGCTTATGTGGTGCTGAGGAATTGAACCCAGGGCCTCATGCAGTCAAGGCGAGCACTCTTATCATTGAGCCACCTTCCTAGTCCCATATGAGATAATTTTACATTCAGTCTTCTTTTTTTAATAAGTTTTTTTATTGTGAAAATATTGTAAAGAGGGGTTACAATTACATGAGCAAAGTAATGAGTACATTTCTTATCAAGCATTGTTGTCTCCCCCTTTGTTTTTCTCCTACATGCCCAGGCATTTCCTGTTAATAGTCATTTAAATGAAATCTGGAGTATTGGAATACTTCAGAAGACATTCCAGATTAACCTGATAAAAGAGAATATTTTCTCTTAAAACACAGGTTGAGTTTCTAGGGAGGTCTTTCATTTTCTTATTAATATCAGAGATTTCTCATTTCAGTGAAGTAATGTCTCCCTTTGTTCTTACATAGCTTGTAAAATTTAATATTTTGGCAATCTTCAAATGCTTTTGGCATCCAAGACAGTTATTGGCTATATAAAAGTCTGGAAAGCTGGGCACTAGTGACTTGCATTTATAATTCTAGCTATTAAGGAGGCTGAGATCTGAGGATTATGGTTCAAATCCAGCAAAAGCAGCAAAGTTTAAGAGATTTTTGTTTTCAATAAACTAACAGAAAGTGAGAAGTGGAACAGTGACTCCAATGATAGAGCACTGGCCTTGATCACAAAAGCTCAGAGACAGTACCCAGGCCCTGAGGTTAAACACTAGGACTGGCATGCACACACATACACACACACACACACACACACACACACACACACACACACACACACACACACACACACACACACACACACACACACACACACACACACACACACACACACACACACACACACACACAGTTCCCAAACAATTTGGCATCAATTTGTTTTCTTATGTGACTTACATATTGAAAGGCTCTCTCTGTCTGTCTGTCTTTCTCTCATCTATCTATGCGTCTATCTATCTATCTATCTATCTATCTATCTATCTATCTATCTATCTATCTATCTATCGGTAGTACTGGGGTTTGAACTTCGGATGAAATGCTAACTAGGCAGCTGCCCCAATCTAGGTCAATTCCGGAGATGTGTTCATAATATATACCTTTGCACAGTCATGCTCAGACCCATAGTCCATTTTCTCAGCAATGGGTTACATGAAGTCCAAATTCTAAAGACTTATCAAAGCAATTTGTTTTAAAATTCAGTTTTCTAATATTCTGGTACTATAAATTGAGTCACAGGCAATCACACAAATATTTTTATATCAAATAGTTTCCTATCAAAACTACCAATGCATATTTAGACTCCCCTCTCCCCTTGCAAATATGAGAATGGTATGGCAATGAGGCACACCATGGAACGTATCTTTTAATTTCTAGATTATTCTAATCACTCTACAAAGACACTTAAACAGACTATGTAAAACATTGTAGAAATATTAAACCCCTACACAGATTTCTTTAAAGCAAATTTGGATGGAATATATAAATGAACATGAATAGACTTCAAATGAAATAAATTAGCAAAATACATTTTATTGTCTCACAAACATACAAAATTCAAGCAATAACCAAAGAGCTAGTTTTTTTATTTGCTGTACTTCCAATTTTACATTGCATTTTTATTTACCATACACAGTAAAAAAAATAAAGACAATGGCTGCTTTATTGCTTATCTATTACAAGGATTTAAGAGATTAAAAAAATATGGTACAATGGCTTGATTTGCTAAAATATTCTAGATTTACACTGCATTTCAAAGTATATGCCAGTGAGCCTAAGAATGCTTGACTTAGATAAAAATCACCCCCTGAGTCATCTATCCTAGACTTGACATGACTTGTAATAGATTTAAAGTATTTCTAAGCTAAAACTTAGCTTAGAAATAACAATATCTTCTTGCTAGGAAAACTCTGTAGATTGTCTGTAAATACCTGTGTGCTCTCACACATTTTACTTACTATTTAAAAAATCATCAATGAAAATCCGGCTGAACTCCAGTCTTTAATTTTCCCCATGCTAAGTTTCAGACACCTCATTGAGGTTTGGCTGGTGGGAGTTTGAGAGGAATATGAGATTTTTTATTGTCTTCTACTGGAGAGCAGAGACGGCAGGAATCCATGATATAACCCTCTTGAACTCTTCTCTCACAAAAGGGGCATAGGCTCTCCCTGGTGACCAAACATACTTTCTGATGTCCATGGCTTTGTTTCTCCCTTAGATGTAATAAAACCAGTGCCACCGCATAATGATTATTTGACATTATATTTGCCAGGTAACCATATACATATTTTTAAGCTTTTAAAATATAAGGGAAAAAATTCACATGCAAATTTTAGATGATCCATTTGGTAAATAAGTACTTTTTCTGCATGAATTCTGAAGAGTGAAAATGTCATAGTTTCCTGTTGGTGTAAATGTGTCCTTTCATTTCTGTACCTCGCCTACTGTTTGCTCTCCATGCTGTGACTACTTTTCCTCAACTTTTATTCTGTTGCATTGTTTCAATTCTCCCCAAAAGACTTCTAGTATTTTCTGAAATTTCACATTTTGACCTGCAAATCATCAATCTTACAAGCCTTAATGTGATGGAGAGAAAAAGATGACAAAGAGCTGAAAATTGACTTTCTGAACTAAAATTACTTTCTTAACATATAGTTTTAAAGAGGAAAATTACTATGACAGGTTGATTGCAATTTAAAACATCATCTTTGGTGGATTACAAGTATTTTAAGGCTCATAATTTCCATAATCATTTTCCGTCTCCAAAATGCTTCAGATTTAATTTAAAATAACATCTGTATTAATTTCATCATTTAGAATGAAAGTTGATTGTTTTTTGGAGCTAGTAATTCTCTGAAGTGTTGCATATCAAACTGTGCTCTCTACAGAATTTAAATCATAAAATAAAATGTGCATGTTTTCCCCTGTAGGAATTCTATTTGAATCAAGCCTATCTTTAATTCTTGTCATAATGTGTCATTAATAATTTATTAACATTTATTGTAGTTTATATCTTACACCTTAATACACCTTAAGCTCTTTGAAATATGTATAAATTATAATTTGAATATTATTTTATACAGCTTCTCCAGATCTAGATTCATCTGACACACATTTAAATACTGTCTTTCTTGTACTGAGCATTCTGGGATACTACTTACAGGAATAGGGTTCAAATTGGGGAAACAAAGTCAAACTACTAAGTGTATTAATTGAAGTGGAATGTCCTATCCTATGAATCCTATGCTTATCTATTTGCTTTAATTAAAATATGTCAGCATTTAAAACCCTTGGGTGCGTCAGTGGGAATGTAGGGGAGTATCTGTGAGTGATTTTAGTTTCAAATCAAGAGAGTGGAAACATTTAGTCATTGCAATCAATAATGACAATAGTTTTTGCTAGAAAAGACTCATAGAGTCAAAATTAATTTTCAAGGGTTACAATGCTTTCATTTTTCAAAACAGGAAAATGGAAATGTGCATCAAATACATGATTTTTTTATTACTTTTTTTTTTAATTGTATTTTATTTTATTTGAGAACATACTGTACAGGGGGGCTACAATTACATGGGCAGGATAATGCATACATTTCTTACCAAGCATTGCAGCCTCCTCCTTTGTTTACCCTTCACTTCCCTTCCCCGCCTCCCCCCTCCCCCCACCCAATTTTACCCCCCTCCCCCCACCCAATTATACCCCCCTCCCCCCCCCCACACCGACATTGTAAAGCTGGTTTTGACATGACATTTTGTACTTCTCATTGTTGATTCAGGTGGACCTGTTGCAACAATGATTTTTTTATTTCTAAAATATCAAATGCTTAGCTATAGAATACATGCAAGTAACAATTCCTCCCTCTTTTGATATGACACGCAGACATCTCAAGACACCATTCAAACAAGGGAATAAATACTGAGGTTAAAACATTAGTTTGACAATCTGTCTTTACATAGCATACTGCTTTACTGATTTCAGAGCTGCAGGATTGTCTGTATATTGATTGCACAGAGAGAGAGAATTACACTTTCCATAATATTTTCTGAACACATATATTTATACAATGTGTGTATTGTGTGAATAAATATATATATATAATTTAGAAGTTCTTTTTGTTGTTAATAAATTTTTATTGTGTTCTTTTGAATGTCTGCTGCATGTTAGTTACACAATGAGGACCATCTGCTCTTTGAGTACCAACTTCTTGGAATTGTAGCATTCTGTGATAAGATTTCAAATCATTACGAAACTAGTTAGAAGAATAAGTACACAAAATCATTCAGCAACTGGTTAGAAGAATGAGTACACACTCTTCTTCTAAAAGGATTTTAGAAACTTTACTGTAAGTGCAGAAAGATTCTGCTAAGTATGATCTCAGAATACAGCATACAATGAGGAGATTATTCAAAATATATATCAAATAATCTAGAACTGGAGATATAAGATCCTATTGTTTATCACCTAAATTTCTCTTATTGGCAACTTATTCCAATATTCTAAGTATCACTTATTTTTTAAAAGTAAAAAATAAATCAGGGGAACCTGAAAAATAAAAAAAAACCCATGTCCTACAACATGTATAGTTAAAGAATAGTATTAATATTTTACCTTTATTTAAAGAAAATATCCAATAAGTGAAATCATCTCTACTTATTGCTTTTGATACAAGACACAATAGCACTATTAAACCTAAAAGAAGTTCAATTCAAATTATAAATTAAATAAACATCTTCCATGGTGTTGCAGGTATCTTCATTGCATTTTGATTTGCATACAAGGAGTGGTATGCCAGAATTGTGTGATAGTTCTATTTTTAATGTTTTGATGAATGTCCATACTTCTTATAATATTAAAAATTTTGAACAGGTTTATTTTAAACAGTTCGAGAGGCACTATAAAGTTTTACTTTGGTTTAATTTGCCTTTTGGTTTCTTAAACCAGATATAAATTCTCTTAAGTACATATTTACATGTGTGTCATATATTCAAATATGTGCATTTGCTTGTAATTCACAGAAATGGTTATACTTACATTACTTACTTCCTTTTATTAATGAATATCATATGGGCATTTAAAAGCTGTTAAGAATTATTTTTGTAACACTATTTTCTTCTTCCAATGAAAAAGACATGTCTTAATCCACTTGTCATAATTGTATTGCAATTATCTTTATGTTGTATCAAGTGATTTGAAACCTGATTGTAAGAGAAGTCATATCCACTTGAAACACTTACACATGAGCATTCTCTAAGATAAAATACACATAACAAGATAATCATAAACTGAGAAAAGTGTGAATGTTTGAGAGGTTGAAATAACTAGTCTTCAGGGATTGTGAAGTTCTTTTTCTGCAAGACAACACATCTTGCAAATATCAGATATTAAGCTAAAGCTAGACAGCTGAAAAATGTAAATACATCAGTAATTGTCTATCACATCTACTAAATGTCCTAATTAGTACCTATAATTTTGTAGGGATAAACTATTTGTTGAAAAATCCTCTCTAATAATTATATGTGATCAAGAATAATGGATGTCTTCATAGCTTCAACTACAAAATAAATACTATATCAAAAAAAACCTTCCAAATAGTCTCACTTATATCTTATTGATAATTATGTGGCATTTCCTCAGATATTACACTGGCAGATAGTTCCACCATGGTTTCAGCTTAAGTGGGCTAAAGACTTAAAGAGAAACTTCTCTGAAGAAAAAAGAAGGATGGCCAATAGATACATGAAGAAATGCTCAACCTCTCTAGCCATAAAAGAAATGCAAGTCAAAACAACATTGAGATATCACCTCACCCCAGTTAGAATGGCTATAATCAAGAAATCTAATAACAACAGATACTGGGGGGGATGTGGACAGAAGGAAACCATATCCAAAATTTTAATGAGTTTCTTGAAATAGTTTCAACCATTTCTACAAATAAGATTATATGGGAAACAAAGGAGGAGGCTACAATGCTTGATAAGAAATGTACTCATTATCTTGCCCATGTAATTGTAACCCCTCTGTACAGTATTTTCACAATAAAAAAAATGATACCCAAAAAAAGATTATATGGGAAAAAGAAAAATATGTGATAGTTATTTATTTTCATCATAACTAACCATCAACCAAATAAAAATAAGCATGGCCAAACAAATTCAACTATAAAATTTCCTGTATAAGAAAAAAATTGAGGAATGGTTTATGAATTCCTAGTTTCTCCAGAACTTTCATCAGAAAGGGGTGTTGGATGTTGTCAAATGCTTTTTCTGCATCTATTGAGATAATCATGTGGTGCTTGTCCTTGCTCCTATTGTGTTGAATTTCATTAATTGACTTGGGTATATTGAAACAGCTTTACATCCCTGGAATGAATCCTGTTTGATCATAGTGTATAAATTTTTATGAGTTTTTAAATTTTTTGCTGAGTTTTTTTAAATTAATTGACCAACATTTTATTGAGAAATTTTCATCTCTGTTCAGCAAAGAAATGGGTCTATAGTTCTCTTTCTTTGATGAATTCCTGTCTAGTTTGGGAATGAGGGTTATGTTGGCTTCATAGAATGAGTTTGTTAGTAAAATTTTGCTTTCAGTTTCATTGAAGAACTTGAGGAGTATTGGAGTGAGTTCTCCTTTGAAAGCCTTGTAGAATTCATCTATGAATTCACCTGGTCCTGAACTTGTCTTGGAAAAGAGGTCTCTTATTGCCATTTCTCTTTCATTCCTTGATATGGATCTATTTAGTTTGTTTAAATCTTCTTGGTTTAGTTTGAGTGTATCAATATTTGTGAGGATTTCTTCCAGATTTTTTAATTTGTTAGCATAAAGATTTGCAAATTATTCCCTTATAATGTTCTGAATCGTGGGTGTTTCTGTGGTGATGTAGCCATTCTCATCTCTGATTTTGTTTATTTGAGTGTATTCTCTTCTTTTTTAGTAAGATTTGATAAGGGTCTGCAATTTGTTAATTTTTTCAAAGAACCAACTCTTTGTTTTGTTGATTCTTTGGTTACATGTTTTCTCTCATTTGTAGTAACTAGAATATGTCTATGATATTCTTAGCAGGGGATCAGAACAGCCCAATCACTAAGAACGTAGGACCTTATAGAATGAATCATATCAAAATGAAATCCAAGAATTGGAGACAAGTGGTTCTTATTATGCATGCAGTTATTTCTACTATTTTTTCTGTTTTAGTTTTCTGTATACTTTGTCTTGTATATAAGCTTATCTGATCTGTATAAGGGAAAGGGAACCACAGAAACAGAAGACAAAACATGAACTAAAGCAGCAATGATACTCATTAGACTCTATGTTGGAAATGAAATTTACAACTTGGGAGGGAGGCAAGTGGGAAGTGGCAAGTGGGAGAAAATATGGGAAGTGATAACAGTGTCTGAAATGGAATATACTCATTACCTTACTTATGTAACTGTAACCCCCCGTTTGCCTTTACAGTAAATTTTTTAAAAGAAAAAAAAAATTAAAAAAAGAAAAGAAAATCATCCTTAACTAGAAGCATCCAGTACTGGACACCCATCCTTTAGAAATGTGTGATGAGGCCATAATAAAATCCATCACTACAGAGCTGAGACTATAATATCTACTCTTGCAACATGATACCTTAGAGGGCAAACAGAAGAAAGAAGTTTCAGTTTTAGCTTTCCTGACAGTTAATGAGAAATTGGTGATATTTTGTGTGAAATGTAATCACATTTAATTGATTAATTTCACTTTTCAACATGAGTCCCATCTAATTTGGCTAGGAGAATGCAAAGCATTATTTCGAACATTGACTTGGCTACTGTTCATTAAAAAACAGATTTCAAGTATCTCTGACAAAAAGGGGATAGATTCACATAAAAAGTGAGAATGTTAAATCAATGGTTTGACTATCACTTGAATATTATAAAAATATGATTCATCATGGCATGGGAAATTTTATGTTATCTTTTCTTTGGTAATCTATTTCACATAAAGTCATGAAAGCCAGGAGAGTGTCTTTAGCTATTCTCTCAAAAGGCTGTTTAGCTAAATATCTATAACAAGTAAAAGTGCACTAGTCTACAATTAAAGAACTTCCTTCCAAGTCAGGCCTTTTTACCGTAATATTATGTACAATTTTATGTCTGGACATACAAGTTTCAACAGAGCATCTTAATGATTCAATCTTGGTAGCACATTCAGTTTCTGTCCAAATTTAATCTAGCTGGCCTTAGAATGATTTTAAGAGTAAATCTAGCACTTATACCTGCAAGGTTTTTTTCTTTCTTCAAACCTAATTAAATACACAAAAAATATTAAGTTCAGTTGATGTAGTTTACTGTGCATTATTGCCCCATAAACTAACACAATGTAGCCAAGGTAGTGAGAATTCAAATTGATGCTTCCATTAAAGCATAGTTCTAAAACAAGTGAGTCTGTCATTGAGGTAATCGAAAGAGAGTGAAAGAAGGGAGTTCACAGACAAATGGATACAATATTCATCTGAATGAGAATGGGATCCTGTTCTGTATTACTTCATCAGCCACTTCTAGGAGTTTCTATAGCTTTTATTACTACTAAATTACTTGTTTCTTCTGGGTGTGTTGTATTGATTTTGTGGTTAAATAAGCATATGGTCATTACTGTGATATATAGAGTTATAAACTGATCCATTTCATAGATAGGAATAACTTCACAACTGTTAGCGGAAATATTACTTCTCATTTCTTATGATAGGTTAACTTATTATGAATGTTTCCAAGGTCTGCATGACCCCAAATTCGATGCTCTACACTAAACATATGGACATTGAGCACAACATTCCTTATTAAAAGTATGGTTATTTCTCACCTGATTTTTTAAATAGTTCTCTTTGTCTAGCTGGCTAAATCTCCAAGCCACTATGAAAAATTTGAAAACCAGCCATAGTAAAGAGTTCATAATTTCATTAGATCCAAAATAATCTTCCACAGTGAATCTTAACCAAGATCATTAGTGCTACACATATTAAATATTCTCTTACTATCTCAATATTGATTATTCCTGTCTAGGGGACATGTTTCTCTTGAGACCTAGAGCATGCCACTATGAGACTCATCACAACATAGCAACACAGAATAGAGATAATGTCTCAAAACCTATTTTGAACTAATGTTCAAAAACTATGTGTGCATTTGAAGCTGTTACAAATCATGTTTCAATTATATTCTTTGGTTGTATTGTTTTATTTCTAAAACTGATTTTAGAAAAATTACATGCTAGAATCTGAAATGTGATACAATTTTACCTACTGTATGTGTAATGTAGCATGATATAAAATGTTATAGTGTTTATGTTGACTAAATTTATGTATTTCAGTTTATACCCACATATGTATGTAATATATATACACATACATAGAGAAAGTGAGTGAGAGAGAGAGTGTGTATGTGTGTTTTGGTAGAGTAACTAAAGCCTGTGTACAATTACACTCCTTTCTCATATTCTCTATCATGTTGGCCAGCCAGTGGGTTTGGAGTGCATAGTCTTTTTTTTTTCATATTTGGGAACTAGTACTTTTTTCTAACTCTACCAGATATTTCTACTGTCACTAAGAAAATTTGAACATAGTATTTATTTCACTGGCAAAATCCATCCTGGGAAATAAAACTGTGTGTGTATGTGTAAACAAAAGTAAAATAAAAAGAAGTCCTTTTTTATCACACTAGTTTATGGCACTTTAATTCCACCCTATTTTAACCTTCAAAAATAGAACTCCATGCAGGTGAGGAAAGCTCCCACCGGGCTGTAGGAAATGAAGCTGAGGCCTGTAAGTTCCATACCTCAGAGAAAGTACTTAGAGCCCCACAGAGCCTGGCACATGTCCAGTGCCACCATTAACAAGCACTATGGAGCAAAGTAAGTTTTGGCAATGCTCACCAAAGGTGGATGATCATTCATTAGAATCATGATTTTATTAATATCTAGGAAAATAAAGCACTCACAATTAGAATGAATAAAATAGGCTAATCATATAATCAGTCTTTCCTTAAATATAACACTACATGAAGTGTCATATAATACTGTCTGTCTTTCTATTTACATACGCTCCCAATTTTATTTCAGTATGTGATTTCCAAACCTTTCTGAATTAGTGCACATGACTTAGAAACTTACAATAAAATCATGTAAGCCCTCATTGAACATTTGAATGCAATTTTAATCACACTTACATACAAAAAGGGACCTATGCATACCATTTAACACAAATAAGAATAATTTATAAGGATTGTTTTTATATTGTAGAAGGACCCAGAAAAAATTTCATTGGGTTAACAAAAAATAGCTATTAATTATCCATTTATACTCAAAACTATATTAAATAGCATGCATATTCATTACAGATTTTTAAATTAACTACCTGTAAAGCATATATTTTCCTGACTTAATTTTTGACCCTCAGTCTGTTTTTCATTTTGTAGTTTAGCTTAAAGTTTATATTTCTCTTGAATTTTCTGCTTCTTTGAGTTTCATGTTTAAATTATTCTCTTAATAATATTAGCTACTGAGGGATATTACAGAACTTTGTCTCCTGGTTTCTATGGGGTTGGATCAGAAGCCAGACTTATAATCAGAACCAGTAAGGACAAATGGAAAAATAAAACACCTATCTACAAGAATGAATGTCTACAAATAGAAGGAAAAGGACAAAAGAAAGAGAAAGCAGAAGGGAATACTATAGAGATTACTTGTGTGTGCATTTTCACTATGTATGATTGATGTCACCTGTAGTCAAAAAAATTGTTAAAGGGCTTGCGTTTTAGATTTTGTGCTGTTCTTCACATTATGATGAAATGCTGTGGCACTCTGTTCTCCTTCCTGGGACAAGGAGTACAACTTTGTCCTGAGGTTTTGCATGGGACCCTGCCATCCAATACTCACTTCATAGCTATTTTGTAAATCAGACAGACAGTTGGGACAATACATTGCTAGCATCTTAAATATCCTGATTTTACTTAATCATGCCTAAAGGATAGTGGCAGTTAGCCTTGAGATATTCCAAGACAAATCCCTGAAGTATTTTCTTTAAATGAACTAACTGAAAGTTCTTGATTTAAAGAAAAAAATTAATAAATTACATGATGAAGTTGCAAATATCTATAGTAAGTTATTGTTTTTTCTATCTTACTGTGCATATTTTATAAAGTAAACATTATTAGAGGAAAACAAATTGTGTGGGGCGTAGCATGACCCTGTCTTTGTGAGTTTTCACATATCCAGCTGTCTTGGTGTATACCCTCCACGGACACTACTGAAAAGTACACAGATAAGGTGAGATGTGTTGGAATGTTTTGGGGAAGTCTTCGGATCCTTAATATACTTAGTGTCCCAGTTTGAATGTGTCACAGGTTTTTTTTAACACTAAGAGAGTCTGTGCAGTGGCTGGGAAGGTGGCTCAGTGGTAGAGTGCTTGCCTTGCATGCATGAGGCCATGGGTTCGATTCCTCAGTACCACATAAGCAGAAAAAGCCACAAGTGGCATTGTCTCTTAAGTGGTAAAGCTCTAGCCTTGAGCTGAGGAGCTCAGGATCAGTGCCCAGGGCCAGAATTTAGGCCCCTACAGCCGAAAAAGGAAAAAAAAAAAGAAATACCTGTAGACTCAATCTTGTAGTTCAATACAAGTGTATACAATTTAAAGGAAGCAGGTGAAGAGAAGAAAGGTGTGGGTGAAAGGAAATGAAGGAGGGTATACAAAATGCTGGGTTCTCATGCACTATAGTCAACTGAATGTCTGATTCTGATAGTGCCAATGGCAAAGAGCAAATGAACAGCCAGTAACATAGGATCCCACGATTATTTATTTGTTTAATTTTTATCTTAACGTAGTTATCCAAAGCAGTTTCAATTCAACATGTCAATTTAAGAGTCCAGCGGATCTTGATCGATGTAACCCCTTCTCTCCTTCCTCCAGGACTGAATTCTTTGGGAGGGACTTGGCAGGTCCTTAACTTGACAGGTCTTCAAAGTTAATCTGCAAAGGACATTTTAGCAGATGGTCCAACTCTGGGTAGAGGCCAATACCTCCATTCAAATGTGTTTCAAGGCTAGAAAGTATATCTCAGCTAAGGGAGTTTGGTTAATGGACTTCCTGGTGAGAGTGCTCATCGGGATGGACAGTGGAACGGCTAGTTAGGACACTGATCAAGGTCATAGCTTTCTTTTCATCTTGAATGTGGTACATTGGTAGTTTTCTCAAGAAAACTCCCCAGGTACTTAAAATCAGAGAAAAAGAGAGATTAAAGGATTTGCTGCATAGTAACACAAGACTGCCAAATTGGAGTAAGCATTCTGCTGCTCCCGCGCTATGCCGTTCCGTCCTGGGTATGCATTTATAGCATACTCTACTCCCCCGAGCTAGTCCAGCATTCTAATTTATCCTTTTTTTTCCTACTAGCTCCTTTTCTTCTTCCATCAAAAATATTTGTGACTTCATCGTTTTCTTTTTCTATTTAGTACATGTTTAATATGTTAATAAGTATTGCTGTGTGGTGGAATATAAATGGATTTCTTTTAAACTTTAGGTAAATTCATTGAAATTGAAAAACTTTTACAATCCTATCAATTAATAGTTTTGATTAAAAGAAGAAAAAATGAAAATATCAGTGCAGTTGTTCAGGCACAATGAAACTCGGAAACACTTGTAAAGCAAAACTAGATGGTCACCTATATAAAATAACACATTTGTATTTAATTTAATTGTATTTAATTAACTAAAAGTTATAATATGCATGACCATTGTACTTCTTGTTTTCTGACTCAACAGTGAGAATGACTTGGAGGAAAATACACATGGAGATAATTTCTATAAAAGAATGGGTGCTTTGGACAATAACACATTTTATAATCAATAGCATCTCAGCAAGTCTGCTATCTCTACTGACAAAATATAGAGTAATTTTAAATATTTAAGCTAAACAGGAAAATATGATTGATTAAAGCAAGTTTGCTAAATTGAAATAATGGCCATTACCAGTGACTGTGAAACAATGAATCTTTGCCTAAAGCAGTGAATGCAATAAGGCTTTTCATAACTTTTTGTATGCATAGTAAAGACTAAATTTGTTGCAGCATCCACAGAGATTTAAATTAATTTCAGAAAGAAAATTATTACATTAATTTGTTTTCATCGAATATAATTTAGAATTAGTTATTCAGTAAGGGTTTTCCCAGTAGCCGTTAATAAAATGACAGAGAAGGGCTATGGGGAGAGAATCTTAATTGTTCAGCATTGCATTTCTGTTTGACTCATTTTAGAACTTAGTTATTAGTGTGAAACAGCTCCAGTAAACTGGTGTTTGTAAACTAGAGTCCCTGAAACCCAGCCCTGCATTCATATTATTATCAGTACTTTTAAAAGAAACACACACATGCACACCCATACACCCCCCACCCACACACACACACAGATGTTTTCACCAGGCATTTTTGCAGGAGCATTCATGTTATTCTCCAAAGCATGACATACAAAGAACTGACTTCAAATGTCATCTCATTCCTGTTCTCTAAATTATAATTCTTAAAGGCACCTTATGAGTCCCTAAGCATCTTCATAGATATAAAGGAGGTACTGGGGAACGTATCATTAACATATCACCTAACTTCTGCTCAATATTTTAGTTCCCCAAAACTAATTCAAAGAGTCAATACTCAACAAAGTGAGTCTATATAAACCTGTTCAAAGAGACTGGTACTATCAGCACACCTGTATTGTAACCGTGTTATATTTTAGGCCCTTTGCTAAGGTGTTAATTGAGTCATTGAAGATTAAACCAACCCAATCCCTTTCAAATTATTGATAATATAAAATATAAAAAGTGGTAATTTGGGGGATGGACTCTGGGTGGCAGAGAAAAGAGTAAAGCAAAATGAACCCTGCTCATACATCAGGAACGGAATTTTAAGTAGCCTTAAAAAATATGATAGCTTTTGCAAAATTTACCGAGGATAGTATTGTTTTAAATATTGGAACATTAACTAATATGTAGAGACCAAAATGTGGTAACTATGCAATATGCCGTGTGTGTGTGTGTGTGTGTGTGTGTGTGTGTATGTTTGTGTGTGTGTGTGTATGTGTGTGTGATGCTTGATGAACCCAAGCCTTGTCTCCATTAGGTAAGTTTTCAACCATAAAACTACATTCCAGGCCCATTGAAGCCCCATGTCATTACTTGTTTTTTGTTTGGTTAGGGTTCAGTTTGGTTAGGAGCTTGTGTTATTTTGATACTGTAACCCAGACTGGCTGACAACACATTATGAAATTCAAGATCACCTGGAACTCTTGCTCCTCTAACATGCTGTAGCTAAATACGCATGACCACACCTGACTCATTGCATTTGTGCTGGGCCCTGTGAATCTCCTAGAGAAAATGTGCCTGACATCATTCCCTAACACCATATGACTTCAACATATTTACTTTTTTAATCTTAAAAATGTGGTGTTTCATAAACTACCCCTGGAGAAACTTGAAAAAGCATTGTAACTAAAACACAACAAGCAGTGTTTTCCTCCTCTATTGATAGAAGCAGGTGTAGTCTAGGTACTGGGACATCATGAAATATTAATAGCTAGTCTTTATATATATCATAAAAATCTTCATTTATTGGGCTAACACACAGTTAAGTGGCAAAGCACTTGCTTAGCAAGTGTAATGTTCTGGGTTTGATCACCAATACCAAAAAAGAAAAGACAAAAAAATCTTTATGTATCTTTTTATTCATAATCTCTAAAATTTTTTGAATATTTTATCTGTGGCCATTGTACTCAATTTTAACCATTGTAACCATTTAGCAGAGTATTTCAAAGGTGCATAGCATTCAGTCAGTTGTGATAGTACATCTTCTAATCTCAGCTACTGAGGAGGTGGGATAGGAAGATTGCATTATCTAAAGCAGCCTTGTTCAGAAACCTGTACAAAATACAAAGAAAAAGGATGAAGGTGTGTCTTGAGTAATAGAATTTGCCTAGTACCCCCAAACACCTATTATATATGTGTGTTTGCACACACATGTATATGACATTCAGTTATTCTTAAATATTAGAAGTTCATTTTTTTAAATTTTTTATTGTGAAAATACTGTACAGAGGGGTTACAATTACATGGGCAAGGTAATGAGTATGGTTACATATTATAGTTTGAACTTAAAAGTTCACATATGGCTAGAATATTTAGAGAAGGTTAGATTTTGTCATCCTTGTGTATTTTTTGTGCACTAAAAATCTAGTACATATCACTTATATGTATGGTGATTCATTTAAGAAAGGTCCTTCTGAACTAAAGTAACATATATTTACTTATCCATGTAAAATAACAAAAAAAACCTTAATAACAAGAATTTGCAGTCAGGTACCAGTGGCTCACATCTGTAATCCTAGCTACTTAGGATGCTGAGATCTGAGGATTATGGTTCAAAGCCAGCTCAGGTAGGAAAGTGTGTGAGACTCTTATCTCCAATAAACCACTCAGAAAACCTGAAATGGCACTGTGGCTCAAGTGATAGAATGTTAGACTTGATCTGAAGTGCCGAGGGACAGCACCCAGGCCCAGAGTTCAAGCCCCATGACTAACAAGACAAACAAATAAATAACAAGATTTTTCAAGGTCATATAAATTTACTGATGTCAAATGATTTCATATAAATTAGTACAGACTAGGCATGGGCTGTCTTTGGTGACATTGTTCCTGTTCTTAAATAACTGTACTAATTATGATTTCTTTTTTTTTTTTTTTTTTTTTTTTTTTTTTTTTGGTTACCACTGGAGAATCGTTGCTTTATTGTTTTCTTTTTGTTCTGGTCCTAGGTCTTGACTTCAGGACCTGGGCATTGTCCTAGAGCTTTTATGCTCAAGGATAGCACTCTAGCACTTAGAGCCACGGCTCTTCTTTGGTGGTTAACTGAAGACAAGAGTCTCATGTACTTTCCTGACCTCGCTGGCTTCAAACCCTGATCCTTAGATTCTTCTTTTTTTAATGTGTGCCAATCCTGGGACTTGAACTCAGGGCCTAGGCACTATCTCTGATATTTTATGTTCAAGACTAATTCTCTACCACTTAAGCCCAACTACAGCTCTGGCTTTCTTGGTAGTTAATTGAAGACATGCATCTCTCCAACTTAACTGTCCTGAATGACTTCAAACCACAATCCCCAAATTCAGCCTCCTGAATTGCTAGGATTCCAGACATAAGCCACTGGTGCTCAGCTGCTTCTGATTTCCTTCCTTCCTTCCTTTCTTCCTTCCTTCCTTCCTTCCTTCCTTCCTTCCTTCCTTCCTTCCTTCCTTCTTTCCTTCCTTCCTTCCTGTCTTTCTGTCTTTCATTCTGCCTTTCTTTCTTTCTCTCTTTCTTTCGTTCTGTCTTTCTTTCTTCTTTCTTTCTTTCTTCCCTCCCTCCCTTCCTTCTTCCCTCCCTCCCTCCCTCCCTCCCTCTCTCTCTTTCTTTCTCTCTCTCTCTTTCTTTCTTTCTTTCTTTTCTTTCTTTCTTTCTTTCTTTCTCTCTGTCTCTCTGTCTCTTTCTTTCTTTCTCTCTGTCTCTCTCTCTCTTTCTTTCTTTCTTTCTTTCTTTCTTTCTTTTCTTTCTTTCTTTCTTTCTTTCTTTCTTTCTTTCTTTCTTTCTTTCTTTCTTTCTTTCTTTCTTTCTTTCTTTCTTTCTTTCTTTCTTTCTTTCTTTCTTTCTGTAGTTTGTGGGGCTTGCACTCAAGGCCTGGGTGCTGTCTGTCCCTGAGCTTTTTCACTCAAGGCATTGCTCTATAACTTTGAGGAACAGCACCACTTCTTTCTAATTTCTTAACTTGAAATTTAGATCAGACATTACTTGAAGTAACCGTAGAATTTTCTTTCCTTATCTCTTGTAGAACCTCTCCTTAACAATTACACATATTTATACACAATATAATGAGATTATACTGAGACTATAAACTCCAAAGTACTCCTTGGTTTTTGAACAAAAGAAAACAGAATACCCAATGTAGCGTGTGTTAAAAGTATTATAATATTACCAGTTTTACCATTTCACACATTGATGTGGTAGATGATACTGTTCCATTAACTGGAAACCTAACAATTTTTATTGGTGTAAATTCAGTTTTATAAATATTCATTAGCTGTGCATTAAGAGTATTAGAGATCACATGTAGCATTTAGCAATATTAAAAATGCATGCAGTATTAGAGTATCTATTAATATTTTTTAGACTAACTCAGCTATTTCAAATAATTTTTAGATACAGGCAAACTGCCAACTGACATAAAATTGGAATTCCCCCAATAAAACAAAACTACAAATCTACTTAGCTAATTAAAGAAACTTATGTTAGGCTGTAAGTTTAATTCAGAAGCTGAAGATCACACCCATAATTTAAAAATAAGTCATAATAGATAATTTAAAGGTCTATATTATGTTTCCATACAGAAATTTTAGTCTATCAATGCATAGGCTAAACTATTGTCTCTTTAAACTTGAAGTTCACTTTGCTATATCAAAATATAGCATTACTTCTAATTTATGTATAATTGGACATTTTATTTATGTTCTGTTTTTTATAGTATGGAATGAATTATTTCCTTTTTTAACTATTCATCAAAGCTAAGTATGTCTTTATCTATGTTGTAATTACTATGAATTTCTTTAGAAATTTTAGTCAAATAGTGACTTAGGCTGAGAAAGGCAGTACATACTTGGAGTAAAATTTTGTTTTAATTATTTTATTTGAGAGTCTAAGAAAATCAAAAGCATATAATAATTTCATCTTCATAGGTGTTTAATAACAAAAAGAAATTTTTCATGTGTTTCATGTATATCTATATTAAATTTTGCCATAGGATATGAGTAAATATGCAAATGCTTCATCATATGCACTGTATTTAAATCTCACATTTATATTTTCCCAAATAATTATGCTTGTTTCTAGAATTTCAACCAGACCTATTTACTCCACAGAGATAGTTACAGATAGTGACACAAATTAACCTTGAATCATTCTGCTATATAAATGAGTTAAATTAGATTCAGACCTAGATTGAATTTGTCAAAACATAAAGCAAACAAATATATACCTGTCTTTTAAGACAAGTTCCTCTCATTTGCTAATCTGCATCTATGCAGGACATCTTTCTTATGAACAAAAGACACCAGCCCTGACAAATAGGTTGGGTAGTACTTTGTTAGCACAGTGTGGTCCTGCCTCAAGACTCAAAAGAGGTAGAAATTTTTTTTCTACTTTTTTCTGGTAGAGATAAGTGAAGGTTAATGGGTTTTGGTCAAAAGTATTTAAAGTAATTAAAAAATACATTTGAGGATATTCTACCTGACCTATTAGTTGTCCTATTAGACTTAAAGTGAGAAGAACAAAAACTTGAAGTCATAACCCACCTCTCAGCAGTCTCTGAGTGTGAAGCTTCTATAGAAGGAAATCTTTAAAAGCCTGCAGCATTAGACAATAATACCCCCTACCTAAAAAATTTTAATGATGTAGAAACTGATTGAAGCAGAAAGAGAAGAATGGAATCACCACAGCACTTATGCTTCTATTTTTAAAAAGACAGAGTATGGTTTAGAGTGAGAAAACCTGTTAAGTCTTCCACATCAACCATGAGTTACAAGTCCAGGCTATCACCACACCAATGTTATTGTAGATAATTTATTCAGATTTATGTAGGAGACATTTTATCATTGCCTACTGTAAATATACTGAATTTCATCTTTTAAAAACTTAAACTTTTATGAAAAAGGTCTTTCCCTTGTTAAAGCTACATATACAAAGTCAAGTTATAATTACCTGAATTATAAAGCCACAGCTAGCAAGATATCACTCATATATAACTAAGAGTCAATCAGTCAGTTAAGCCAAATAAATAGTCTTAGATTCATGGCCTTGGACCAAGAGTGACATAATCAATGGAAAATGGGAAAGGTATGAGGATTATTAATTGTTGTTCAATCATATACTTACAAGTGTATTTTCCAACATAATAAAAATGGCATCCAGTACATTCTGAAGCACAGATAAACCTACCTTCAATCCACAGGAGAAATTAAACATGTATAAAACTTATGACTATTTTCTGATATTTTAGATGAAGTAACTTGTTCACTACATAAAATATACAGAGTGATTTGAGCATTATCCAAATTTTAGAAAGAGCCTTAAGTAGTGCTACAGTACTTCCTTTTGGAAAATTCATTATTTTGGTGCTAAAGAGGTGATAGGGCAGATATTACATTGGGTTACTATATTCTTCAGACTTAACAGGGACTATTTCTAAATAATTTCCAGTGTCTGTTATTACACATGGACACTGACACACACATACCCCATAAAATATGAAATATATCACTTTGTTAAAATAATAGCCCTCTCTGTGTGTGGTATATGCCATTGACTATGTTTTTTTTTCATTCTGGAAGTTAAATTCATCATGAACCTCTCAACAGATAAGCCTGCTTGACTCATCTTTCTGTACCAGCTTTTAAATACCATGTATGTTTGTTATATGTGATTTCAATAATCCTTTAAGATACCACATTGCCACAAACACACATCATTGGACCTCAATCTTCTGTTTCTCATACCTATGAAATTTTTAATTTGCACAATGTAACTCAATATACTTTTGGGTTTTTAATAATAAAAGTAATGCATGTGTGCTAAAATGAACTAATAAAACGGTTCACAAATAATCCATTCTAATCAACTAACCCTATTCTCCAGAACAATGATCATTAATGGTTGGTGAATATATATATCTAGGCAGTTTTCTGTATACATTAAAGGTACATCATGGTACATGAGAAACATGAGGGATATAATTTCTTAAATAGCTTCATATTTTAAAATATATTTTCTGACTTGCTCTCTTGCTTCTTATTATATATTATGTGTCGTTCCATTTGGTTTATTATTCCTTATTTATCATATGGTACTATAAAATATTTTACATAACCATATTTTATTCAATAATTCTCATAGGCACATTGTCATTTTTAAATATTTTCCAAGGAAACTCCAAGCACATGCATACACATATAGAGCAATATTGAAGTAGAATATATTTTGAGAAGTCAGACAGACTGATTATTAAGGAATAAAACATGTTCCTCATGAATAGATGGTGTCAAATTGTTCTCCAAACAAATATATTTGTGATTTAAATTTGTAATAATGATATATTTGAAAGTTATATTCTTCATATCCTTGACAATACTGAATATCAAAGTGTTTTATATGTATATGTGTGCTGGGCTATAGAATACAGGGCCAGTTATTGCTAGTATCTGGATAATAGGATTCAGAAATGTATCTCTCTCTCTCTCTCTCTATCTCCCTCTCTCTCCCTCTCTCCTCTCTCTTCTTTCTTTCCTCTCTCCCCACTGCTTTCTCCTCTTTCCTCTGTCTTGTGTTTGAACTCATGGCCTGCGCACTGACCCTTCAGTTCGTGTCTCAAGGCCAATGTTGTGCTACTTGAGCCACAGCGCCACTTCTAATTATTTGATAATTAACTGGAGATTAGAGTCTCTTTGTGTTTTCTGTCTGGGATAGCTCTGAATTGTGATCCTCATATCTCTGCCTCCTGAAATTGACAAAAACCTGTTTTCTCCAAATTCAGAGAATCTACAGTTTTTCATGATTCTTTACCTACAAATTTTATCCCATAATATGCCATGGGAAACATGATATTAGGTCTTGGGGTTTTGTCACTGAGTTAAAACCATATATATATTACCTCTTCTAAAATCTCCCTCATCACCAATTCATATCTGAAAGCTTTTGAGGCTCGTAGTCCTTGAATTCAACACTCTGTGTTACTATTATTCATCTATGATTTCTCCTTATATTTCTAAGTCATAGTTTCCTATCAAATCGGATCATTTTATCCATCCATTCCTACACTGAATATTTAGCATATATTATATATCAGCTTGGGCTTGCTTTTTAATTAACTAGGTGCTACTGTTTTGCATATGAGAACTCCCTGAACTTTCATGGAAAAAAATCTATAGTATCTTGATATCATGCAAACAGATTACCATTACTTCCAAATACACATAAGGAAAGGACACTGCTATACTACACCTTTATCTTTTATGAAAGTGTGCTTTTCTGAAGTGGGATTGCACTTAGGGTTTTTCTCATCACTTTTTTTAGGAGAAGGGCAAATTTCAGAAAAATGGAAAAGAAGCATCTATTGGATAATTTGATATCTCTTTGATTACACAATAATGACACCTGGGCAAAGACAGAGGCAAAATGACATGCAATATTCTCAGCAAGTGGCAGTGTGACTCTGTCACTCTTCCAATCATGGGGGGAATTTTATGCCATCTCAGACAATGTCATTTGATTTCAAGAGTTAGGTCTCATTAGACTTTCCATTTTGTAAATCTTATTTGATGAAATAAGTATTTGTAATTCAGTGTTTGATGCTGTATTTCTAAAATTTTGGAATAGCTTCACAGAGTAATTGTGAGATTTTCAGATTTTACTGTAATTCCTCCTTACTCTTTCTCTTTCTTACTTTCTCTCTCTCTTCCTCTCTCTCTCCCTCTCTCTCTCCATTCATGCCTCCCTTTCTATCTGTCTCCTTTTGCACAAGGGCTTAAATAACCACAAATAAATATGATTGATTTAGAAACCTAATTTGTATTAGCGAAAATATTCTCATGAATGAATGCCTCGAACCTCTCCACTTTCTAGTGACTTATTAAATGCCATTTAACCTCTGTCGGGGGCAGAGTCAAAGTCAAGTTCTTAAATACTGTTTTGTAAAAGAAACACTTTGCAAAGCTTATCTTCAAGATAAATTCATAGATCTCTCTGCAGGCATTGTGAATAATAGTTCAAAATTATATACCCTGGTATTTTTAACTAGTTATATTTATGAATTCTAATTTTGAAGAATGATTCCAAAGCTTCATCAAGATTGGAAAGTAAGATGGAAGGGTTCTTTTTTCTCTGCAACCTTTGCAAGTATTTGTTGTGTCTTTTGTCTTTTTTTTGTTTATTTGTTTGTTTTGGTAACAATCCTGGGCCTTGAACTCAGAACCTAGGCTTGAACTTGAGCTAGCCCTCGACCACTTGAGCTACAGACCCACTTTTGGCTCTTTTGATAGTGTATTGGAGATCAGAGCTTGGTGGACTTTCTAGCCTAATTGATCTTCAAATCTTAGCGTTTTAGGATTCTGAGAATGACTCACCAGTACCCAGTGCTGTGTGTGTCCATCGTCATGGTCATTCTGATATTTAAGTATAGAGTTTCGTAATCTTCAAATTTGAGTTCTTCCTTCGCTATTTGAATCCCTTTGGTTATTTCCCTTATCTTACTGCTCTGGCTAGGAACCCTAGTAAAATACTGGCTAGAGTGAAAAGAGTAGATAGAGTGGACACACTTGTCTCAATCCATTTGTCATTACCTATAGATTTTTCATATATAGTCTTTCTCATGTAGGGGTACATTGCTTCTATTCTTAGTTTCTTTGAAGGTTTCATTATATAGAGACACTGAATTAGATCAGAGGCCTTGTTTACATCAATTGAAATTGACAGATGATTCTTATCTTTAATGCTGTTTATATGTTTGATTACATTTATTGATTTACACATGTTGAAACATCATTGTATGAAAGTCATCCTTAAATACATTATTTTGTACAATAAAAGAAAGAAGAAAGAAATTACCCTTGAGAAACATAAGGAACCATCAGGGAAGAGAAAGTAGTGACATATGTAAGGATAGTCAAAAATGACAGTACGATAGTCAGCCTTTGTGAGGAGAAAGATACTCTTTCCCTGAACCAAAAATGGTATAATAAGAGGTGAATTAAGAAGTGGAAAAAAATCATATTAAGTGAAGTGATCCAGAACCAAAGAAATACAGGTCCCATGGTTTCCCTTATTTGCAATAATTAGTATATGTCTAGAATAATTTTATCATGTGAGCAGAAAAGCTCAAAAGCTAGGTACATATGACCATATAAGATGATGCTAAGCAAAATGAACCTCAAGAGGTCTTTCTTTACTGTTGTCGTTTTTAATGAACTATGTGATTTTTTGGTTTCCTTTGTATGTTCTTCCCCCTGTGGTATATCTCCTGTTGTCACTTTACTTGATTTGGTACCTTGCATCTTGTATATAAATTTATCTAATTTGGGGAGGGATTGGGGAATAACAAAACACTGAAACAAGGACACAAGATGACCCATTGCAACAATGACACCCACAAGACATTATGTTGGAAATGAACATTACAACTTCAAGGGTGGGGAGAGGAGTGAGGGAAGTGGAGGGGGGTCGGGATAGTGGGAGAACAACAAAGGAGGGGGTGCCAATGCTTGATAAGAAATGTGCTCATTGCCTTACGCATGTAACTGAAACCCCGCTGTACAGCATCTTTACAATGAAATAAACTTAAAAAAAAACAAGTGAAAAGTAAAAGAAACATCATTCATTGCCCTGCAATGAATCCAATTTGATCATGGTTTATGATCTTTGTATGTGTTTTTGGATTTACATTGTAAGGATTTTCTTACAATGTTTGCATCTCTGTTTATCAAAGAGGTTGGTTTACTGGGCAGTTGTTTCTTTGAACATTTGTTTTTGGGGGATTTAATTTTTTAAGTTCCAGGTATATTTTAGATACCTTTTCTGTTGTATGGCTAGTGAAGATCTTCTCCCAATCCGTGGGCTTTCTATTATCTTGCTAGCTATGTCATTTGCCATGCAGAAGCTCTACAACTTCATGCAATCCCATTTGTCCAACCTTTCTTTGATTTGTTATGTTTCTGGGTCTTTATTAAGAAAATTTCAGCCTGTGCCAAGGAGACCTAGGGTTTCTCCGATTCCATCCTGTAATGTTTTCAGAGTGTCTGCTTTGACTGCGAGGTCTTTGATCCATTTGGAGTTGATTCTGGTACAAGGTGATAAGTGAGCTAAAGACTTAAAGAGAAACTTCTCTGAAGAGGAAAGAAGGATGGCCAATAGACACATGAAGAAATGCTCAACCTCCCTAGCCATAAAAGAAATGCAAATCAAAACAACATTGAGATACCACCTCACCCCAGTTAGAATGGCTAAAATCAAGAACTCTAATAACAACAGATGCTGGAGGGGATGTGGACAGAAGGGAACCTTACTGCATTGTTGGTGGGAGTAAATTTGTTCAACCACTTTGGAAAGCAGTATAGAGGTTCCTCAGAAGACTCCATATAGAGCTCCCCTATAACCCAGCAATCCCACTTTTGGGCATTTACCCAAATGATCACAAACAAGACAACACTAAAGCTACCAGCACGACTATGTTTATTGCAGCATTATTTACCATAGCTAAGATATGGAACCAATTCAGATGCCCCTCAGTAGATGAATGGAGCAAGAAAATGTGGTATATATACAAAATGGAATTCTATGCCTCCAACAGAAAGAATGGCATTGCCCCATTTGTTAGGAAATGGAAAGACTTGAAAAACATTATATTAAGTGAAGTAAGCCAGGCACAAAGAAGCATAGATCCCATGGTTTCCCTTATTTGCAATATCTAGTATTTGTCTGAGTCAAGCAGAAAAGGTCAGATAAGGTGATGTTAGGGAAATGAACCCCAAGATAAGTATTCAAATTTTTTTTTGTTTTTTGAAAGGAATTTCATGCAATTGTTTCTATCATATTTGTAAAATGATTTCTTTGTTGCTTTGTATGTCCCTCCCCCACAGTATAACCCCTGCTTTCACTGTATTTGATGTTGGAATAATTTGTGGAGGGAAAGGGAAAAAAACGCATTGTTTAAATAGGGATACAGGTGGACCCATTGCAACAATGAGATGTACAAGTCGTTATCTCGAAAACGAACTTTACAACTTTTTGGTGGGGGGTGGAGGGAAGGATCGGGTGGGAGGAGGGGAGGAGTATGGGAAGTGATGGGAAGGGGCAACAACGAGGAGGCAACAATGCTTGATAAGAAATGCACTCATTATCTTCCCCATGTAATTGTAACTCCTATGTTCGGTATTCTCACAATAAAAAAAAAAAGAGGTTGGTTTATAGTTGTCATTTTTGTTGTTGTTGTATCCTTATTTCCTTATTGGAAGGTGTATAACACTAGCTTATTAATTTTCCTCCCCTTTTATTTCCTGAAAAAATTTGAGAGATCTTGGTGTTAGTTCTTCTTTAAATGCCTGGTAGAATTCTGCAATGAATCCATTGAGTCCTGGGCTTTTCTACATAGGGAGACAATTAATACACCAATTTTCTTCCTTCATTTTTTTTACTTCTTCCCTTTTTCCTTCCTTCCTTTCTTTATTAATTTCTTTTTGTGGTATAAAAGTTTGAATTCAGGACCTCCTCAATGTTTGTTTCTTGCTATTCTACAACTTGAGCCATGCCTTCTGAAGAGCTTTTTGCTGGTTGTTTCTGAGTTGACCTCAAAACATGGCCCTCCAGGCCTCAGCTACCATAGTAACTAGGATCATAGATATGAATTTGTCTTATATCCTAAAACATGATCTAGTTTGAGAAAATTCCATGGGTTTTGAAGAAGAATGTATATTGTATACTTGCTAGATAAAATACTCTGTGGTCCTGCTAAATACTTCTAAGTAATAATTAGGAAGAAGAACATTTGGATTATAATGAGGATCCTTAGTTGTTTTTTTTTTTTTTAAATTGGTTGCCTTGGGGATTAAACCCATATATTTCCACTTAGCTATCCGGTACTCAGCCATTGAGTTATATCACCTGGCCCCCATTTGATTTTAAAAGTATGGCAATTTAGGATTTGTGAAAGTAGGTATGTTATTCCAGAAGTTGGTTCACAATGTTTTCCTTATGTAAGGATGATCATGCCGCTTTGAATTTTTATATACATACTACAGATAAGTAAATGAGTTTTAAAATATATGTTTTATTAAGATTTCAGACAAACTACCAATCCAATTGAATTGATTTTTCCAGGAAACATATATCAGAATATATTATAATACTACTGATTCACTAGTGAACCAAGCTTAGGCAATAAAAGACTTAGGACACTTGGCATATGAATATACGTGAAATTTTAAATAAATATTCAAGACTGATGTTAATATACTTTTTTTCCTAGAGAAGGAAGAAAGATCTCAGGTGCAGAATATGAACCTAATTTTAATGTTTAAGTGATTTTAGGAAAAGATATCAAATGCATTTTATTGGGGAAAGTCTAAAGTAATTACTCAGTCAAGCATATGGAAATGAGGGATTATATGTTAATCGAATAGCAATCTCATGCATGTGCCAGGAAAGTAACTGGTAAAAATTATTTTTTATGAATTATTGAAAACGGAGTTTCAGTGCCAGCCTTAATAAAGAGATGAATGAAGAAACTGCATTGAGAGAAAGTTAGCAATTTAAATGGTACTGAAAAGGCTTTTATAAACTTGGTACCCAAATAAAGTTCTTTTGTTATAATTGAATAATAGAAAATTTAGAGTTTATTATAAACTGAAAATGGAAATCAAAGGCAAGCTATCACCATCTCCCATGGGCTCTCGTGATTTTCTAATCCATCCTCCCATGTCCATTCTTCCCTCCATCCAAGTCATTATCTTAACTCTAAGGAAATATCTCTTTTAACCAATTATATATTGGATTAAAACCATTTAGTGTTTTGAGATTGCCCAGAACTCATTTCCAAGGACATGAATATGATGGCAGCTGTTAACATCTCTAGCTGTTCACAGAGCATTTCCATTCTCAATCAACGGCTCCTCCTTTTCTGTTGGTGCCTCAACTCTTTCCAAATGCTTCTTTAAGCAATAGCCTATGCATGTTCATTCATGTTCAGATCTGCCATTTACTTGGTCTAACCTACCTCACCCTTAATTCATGACTGGACTGAATATTTCTCAGAGAGAATTCTTGTAAATAGTTCCCTTAAAATAGATCTCCTTCATTACCTTTCATAGAATTTTTCCTTCTTATCATAGAACAGACTGATATGCAATTGGAGATATTTATTTAAGCATAAAATGAGGGCTGAGTAATCTCATAGTTAGCTTTCAGTTTATGACCTGCCCCAAAGTTCTAATATTGAATCTGTTTTAAAACCAGCCCTTGATGTACACATTTTTGACTATATTTCTCACATTTATGTTGTTATTCTTTTTATTTTTCAATTAAAATCTATAATTTTCTTTCATGTTAATCTCTATGCTATATAATTTAAACTCAAATATTTTAGTTACTTTAAAAACATGCTGTACACAACTATGTTTATTGCAGCATTATTTACCATAGCTAAGATATGGAACCAACCCAGATGCCCCTCAGTAGATGAATGGATCAAGAAAATGTGGTATATATACACAATGGAATTCTATGCCTCCATCAGAAAGAATGACATTTCCCCATTTGTTAGGAAATGGAAAGGTTTGGAAAAAATTATATTAAGTGAAGTAAGCCAGGCCCAAAGAAGCATAGGTCCCATGGTTTCCCTTATTTACAATATCTAGTATAGGTATGAGTCAAGCGGAAAAGGTCAGATAATGTGATGTCAGGAAAATGAACCCTTAAATATGTATTTTAATGTTTTCGTTTCTTTCATGCATGTGTTTCTAACGCATTTATAAGATTATTTCTTTGTTGCTTTGTATGTCCCTCCCCCACAGTGTAACCCCCGCCTTCACTATATTTGATGTCAGTATAACATGTGGAGGAGATGGGGACAAACAAGTCGTTTAAGGATTCAGGTGGACCTGTTGCAACAATGAGAAGTACAAAATGTCATGTCAAAACCAGCTTTACAATGTCGGTGTGGGGGGGGGAGGGGGATATAATTGGGTGGGGGGAGGGGGGTAAAATTGGGTGGGGGGAGGGGGGAGGCGGGGAAGGGAAGTGAAGGGTAAACAAAGGAGGAGGCTGCAATGCTTGGTAAGAAATGTATGCATTATCCTGCCCATGTAATTGTAGCCCCTCTGTACAGTATGTTCTCAAATAAAATAAAATACAATTAAAAAAAAACATGCTGTAGTTCAGGTTTAATTGGATTCTAATTCTTTTAATTGTTGATATACTGTATCCCATAGTCATTTATTTGTTGCTTATGTGGATAAGATGATATTTGTGCCTTTATCTCCTGTACTTTTTCCCCTGTGAAAATCTTTACTCCCTGAGTTGTAGAATTATACCTACTGAAAAGTTTTGTAAATGGTTTATCTCAAGAACCCAATGATTTTTAAGAAAATCTTTTTACATGAATTGCTCATTTTGGCATCTTTTTTCTCTCTAGTTCACACACATTAAATTTCAATATGTGAATAGCTCAGCTTTTAATTTCCATCCAAAGCCAGATGAAGTTTTGCCTCAGTGCTTCCCAGGGGAGTCTTTAAGTAAAGTTCCTGTGTCCTAGTGAAGAAGAACTCCTGGGGGTTGAGCCCCCCCGTTCCTGCTCCCTGTCTTGTTCCGAAAGACCAGTTTCATCCCTACGTAGACATTAACACATAGGTCTTTGCCAAGGCCTAGATCTGCAGCTGCCCCTCTGCATACCTAAGGCACCAACTAATATGCTTTCACCTCTACCTCATAGTTCACATCTTTATTGTTCATTTATAGGTATTTTTCTTCCTTTTTTGAGTATCTCTATGCATGCAAAAATAAGTATTTACCATGGTTTATCCAAAATTCCTATACATTATGACTTGGCCTCAGCTCAATCTGCCACATTGTAGATTTCTGAAATAACCTTTATGGGGCAGGTGATATTTCCTGCACATCTGGGGATACCTCTGTGAAGAAAAAGACAAATTGGATTTTCTTTTTTGTTTTTTTCCTCCTAATAACTCAGGCAACAGGGATTATGCAGAAACCCCCATTTCTTTCCATAAAGAGTTTTTAACAGGAGTTATACAGTGGGAGAGGGACATACAAAGTAACAAAAAATCACGGGGTACCTTATAAATACGTGAGAAACAATAGCAAGAAAGAAAAAACCACTTATGTCCTTACCTTGAGGTTCATTTTGCTTAACATCATCTTATCTGACCTTTTCTGCTTGACTCAGATATATACTAGCTATTGCAAATAAGGGAAACCATGGGACCTATGTTTCTTTGGGCCTGGCTTACTTCACTTAATATATTGTTTTCCAAGTCTTTCCATTTCCTAAAAAATGGGGCAATGTTATTCTTTCTGATGGAGGCATATAATTCCATTGTGTATATATACCACCTTTTCTTGATCCATTCATCTATTGAGGGGCATCTGGGTTGGTTCTATATCTTAACTATAGGAAAAAAAACCAATTGTTTAAATAGGGTTACAGGTTGACCCATTGCAACAATGAGATGTAGAAGACACTATGTCAAAAAACGAAATTTACAATTTAGGAAGGGGGAGAGAGAAGTGTAGTTTTGAAGGGGGGGAAGGGATGGTAGGGGAAAAACAAAGGAGGAGACCACAATTCTTTTTTAAAAAATAAATTTTGATTGTGAAAATACAGTACAGAGGGGTTATAATCACATGAGCAAGGTAATGAATACATTTTTATCAAGTATTGTTCTCCACTCACCCTCCATCCACCCTCCCCTCCATCCTTCCATCCACCCCCCAGCCTAAATTGTAAAGTTCATTTTTTCAACATAGCATCTTGTATATCTCATTGTTGCCATGGGTCAACCTGTATCCCTATTTATTTGTTTTTCCTTTCCCTTCCACAAATTATACCAACATCAAATACAGTGAAAACAGGGGTTATACCATGGGGGAGGGACATACAAAGCAACAAAAAAAATCACATGGTACCTTATAAATACCTTAGAGACAATAGCAAGAAAGAAAAAAAACCACTTATGTCCTTATCTTGGGGTTCATTTCGCTTAACATCAACTTATCTGACCTTTTCTGCTTGCCTCAGATATATACTAGCTATTACAAATAAAGGAAACCATGGGACCTATGTTTCTTTGGGCCTGGCTTACTTCACTTAATATAATTTTTTCAAAGCCTTTCCATTTCCTAACAAATGGGGCAATGTCATTCTTTCTGATGGAGGCATAGAATTCCATTGTGTATATATACCACCTTTTCTTGATCCATTCATCTACTGAGGGGCATCTGGGTTGGTTCCATATCTTAGCTATGGTAAATAATGCTGCAATAAACATAGTTGTGCTGGTAGCTTTAGTATGGTCTTGTTTGTCATCATTCGGGTAAATGCCCAAAAGTGGGATTGCTGGGTCCTAGGGGAGCTGTATGTGTACTCATTACCTTGTTCATGTAATTGTAACCCATCTGTACAATATTTTCACAATAAAAAAAACTTATTTAAAAAAAGAATTTTTAAAAAGTGTCAGTAAGAATGGAACACTTCTATGTGACTTTCTTGGAAAAAATCTTTAAAATCATGGACAAAATGAGACATCAGTTCTAAATGGAAAATAAGTGTCTATAGGTTTCAGATGCTGAGTCCCTTTCAACCAAAAGAAATATATAAAATAAGCAAACAAATCATCTCCAGTATGACATAATATGGGCTAACAGGCTATCCCTACTTTTCCCTACATCTCTAAAATAGGAGGAATGCTTTCTTTTAAATGCTATGTTTTGAAGGCAGTCTTTGATTCATATGGCCCTTGTCAACAGCTTTAGATATGTTTGCTATTTTTCCTCACAATGAAAGTTCATTCAGCTACTTGGGCATGGGCAATTTTGCCTATAGTCTGCAACCCTGTAACAAGTCTTGTATCTTCTCTTTTCATATACATATAACTTTGTCCACACACACACACACACACACACACACACACACACACACACACACACACACACACACACACACACACACACACACACACACACAACTTGCACATACCAACCATACATTCAAAGTAAGTTAAGGAGAGATAATTCCTATATTGCTGTAGTAGGAAGAGCAATCCTGTTTTCATGTGGATTCTGACATTAACAAAGAGAGAGCATAGAATGCAACAGCAGACATCATTTGGGAATGGACTTGCAGTGTCTTTTTGCAAGGAGAACTTAGGGTAAAAAAACAATAGTCCTGGCCTGATTATTGGTTGACAAAATTACAGGAAATAGGCAATGTGTGATAAGCTGACCCAGCTTTAGTTTTTGAAAACATTGTGACAATCTGTGTCATACACATGACATAAACGTGCTATGCTCTGGTGTACACATTTCCCAAATGTTGACAGCAAACCATGTGGAAAATAGTGGTTTTAAGTAGCATCTTGACAGGAGCTTTTCCTTATTCCTGAATTGAATCTCCACTGGATGCTACTTTGAGGTGGAGTACAGTGAAAGACAGGAAATTAAGTTACAAATGAAGCTGTAGAGATAGAAAAAGGAAGAGAAATTAATATATTCACTCACCATAACCGATGTATTATTATTCATAAAAAATAAGGGGGACATCATTTAATGAATTCCTATGTGTAGAGCCTCACACTAGGTCGTTTATGATAAGACAATACATATTTGTAAACATAACTGTAGTTTCCCCTTTACAGTCTGGTCTCTGTAAAATGAAAGCCACTAGACTCTGGAAGATTCATATCACATTCTGTTGAAATACCTAGGAGATAAAAGTACAAAAAATATACCTGATTACAGTATATTTTTCCTTTCTTTTGGTGCATATTTATTCCTTATTCATGTGAAGAGTAAGAACTACCTTTGAAAATGTTTGAAAAGAAAAATGCCATAATTCTATCAAAGAATCATCTCATCTACATAAACTATGTCTTTGTAAAATTAAAGATAAGAACCTATTAAAAGAAAACGTGTCAGGGAGTCTGATTTTCTTTAAGCCTACTTTTGTTGCTTCTGTTGATGCATATGTGAAATCGACAGATACAGAGACCATTTGCAGGGTTCACATGTGGTTCTTGGAAAATCTAGGTCATCTCTCAATATCAGGATGCTAAAGTGCGTATAAAGCAGGTCAGCTATCCCACATTGCTGATTTACAGCACCATGACAGCCTGCTATTTGCATTTTAAGAGTTAAATTGTATCTGATAATCCTAGCTTTTAAGCAGCTAGAGCTGACATTGCTTAATTTACTTGTAACCCTTATAACAGACTTTTAGCAAAGGGTATTGGTCTTTGTACTGGATTGAAAACTGAAAGTCCCATAGGAAATTGACTAAAACTATTATCATAGTTAAGGTTGCCTATCATTCTAATTATAATTCACATCCAATAATGAACACCTTGTTCAATAATATTTAATTCAAATCATGATGCTCAGTATAAAATTACATATCGAGAGAATTCATTAGAAGTTTCAAAAGTAAGCTGAGTAAATGTGCCTCGGAGAATGTATTTGATGAATTTGTAAAAAGTATTTAAATTAGATCTGTAAAGTATTATGAAAAATCCACAAGGGATGCACAATTAGGCGAATAAGCTCTTCAAGGCCAGGAGCTTGTGGGCATTCACTGTAAAATGCTTTCTGATATATTGTTTATGCAAAGTAGATAGATGGGAGGGGAGTAATAATACACAACAAACCCGACATGCATCAGAGATGATGCCAAAAGTAATTGAGTAAAAAGTTAGTAATACCCTCATAATTAGTTCTCTAGCCTTTGCGTACATATTACTCATGTGTCACTGAAGTATTTTAATGTGGGACAAATGGTTCTTTAATTTATGCATGTTTTATAAAGTCCATAATGTATGAGCTTCATGAAAAGCTCATTTGTTATGAGGTCTCTTTCTTATAGTAGTATGTATGTGAGACAACTCTGATTGTACAGATACATAACCTAAACTGGAAAATCTCTAGTCACATCTTAATAGATATAAAATAGTTTCTATCTTTATAGGACCAATATAATTTTAAATATAAGTAGGGCTGGGAAGGTGGCTCACTGGTAGAGTGCTTGCCTTGGATGCATTAGGCCCTGGGTTCAATTCCTCAGCACCACATAAGCAGAAAATGACAGAAGTGGTTCTGTGGCTCAAGTGGTACAACAGCTGAAGAGCTGAGGAACAGTGCCCAGGCCCAGAGTTCAGACCCCACAACCAGCCAAAAAATATTAAAAATAAGTAAATGTACCTATATCAACAAAGAAAGCAATTCGTCTTGGGACTGACTTGATGTGTATCATTAAAAAGTAAATTTTCTAAAGCAGCAGCTGGCAAACTGTTGATATAAAGGGTCACAGAGTAAATATATTAGGTTTTCAAAACCATGTGGTCTCTGATTTATCTACAAAACGGTGAAGTCATAAAGCAAAAGCAGTTATAGACAACACCTAAACAAATATAACGATGCTCTAACAAACTTCTCATTATTAAAATATAAAAATAAGTGACAGTTTAGGTTTGTTCCTGAGTTGTCGTCTGATAATCCTTGGTATAAAGTAAAGAAGCAAAATTACATGGAAAAATAAAATAAATGAATGTTTTTTTTTCCTAGAATGAACAAGGGGAAGTGAGTGAAATATATATCAAGGATGTAACCTCTGAGATAAGATGTGAATAGTTGGGAAAAAGAACAAGACCATGTGAGAAGACATTGATACTGAGAGCAGTTTGTGAAAGAGATCTAGATTTTTTTCTAGATCTAGATTTCTAGAAGTAAGCAGCTAAACCTAGGACTGTATTCTTTTCACCTTACAATGAGGAAGCGAATGGCACGAGGAAGCAAAGTGACTTGCCTATTGGTTAAGTTCATACTTCAATCTTTGTTCTAATTCAAAAAAAAATCTATCTCCCATTTCACTGCACTTCCTCATTGTATGTAACATAGACATAATATACACATAATCCTTTTCCTCTTATGAGTTTACAGCCAATTACAAGCACTTTCGGCCTTATATTTGGAGAGTACAATAAAATTTAAACATGGCTTGAACAAACCTTCATAATTCCCTTACGTGACAAAGACCAGGAATAAGATTCATGGGGGAATGTTCACAGGAAATTTCCTAACACACATTTGTTACATCCCAAACCACCAGCTCCTATACACTTAATATATCACAGAGCAACTTTATAGAGGGACAAAACCTTGTTGGTTATTTTAGAATGAACCTTGAGCCCTAATGTCTGGGATGTGATTTATTGATTGCTATAAGGCAGAGAAAATGAGAGATTTACAGGACTGGAGTGAAAAGAGAAAAGTAGGTATCTATTGGCTGGCTAGCAGCAGAATTGACTCACTACAAGAAATATCTGCTTTTTACTTATGAATAAGTATGCTTTATAAGCATGATGAAGTGTGTTATATTTTGCCTTCTTGTCTTAACTTGATCAAATAACAGCTTTTCAGTATACTGATTTTTCTTTAAAGGTATAAATGCCATTTTATAGTTTCAAAACCCTTCTATGGACTCTTTTATAAAATGCTAGGTAAGGGTTTCTTTTAAAATATGATGAAAATAAAATAAAAATGTAAAAATGACAACAAGAAACAAAATTATTCATAGATATTTGTTTTCTGTAAGAGTAAGCTGATGCTTTAATGATTCCTTTAGCCTACACATTAAAAAGTAAACATTATAACTTGAAAGAATCAAGACAAACTGATTTCCATAATTGAATAAAATTGAAAAGAAGACAAGAAAGGCTTTTTTCCCCCACTTTTATAAATACCAACTGGCATAAATGCCTATCTTGAATGAAGTTAGCTTGACTTTAAAGCTAGGTTTTGATACAAACTAGATAAAAGCCATAAATTCTGGGAATTGTCATTTGCTAGTTAATTCTACTCTGAAATGAGATATGTCTTAGCTGTTGGGAACGAGAAGGGCTATTAGGTAGACATTAACAAGCAATTTCCACTTCAATTTTGCAGATAAAAATGTTTTATTAAAGACAGTGTCCGTAGATATTTAGAAGTGTTACTAAAACCAAATGTCAGGTTTAAAGGGAATTTTCTATAAATTGATTTCTTCTATCCACTAACCTTTATTTTTATATGAATTTTATCATATATATGTATGATATAATCATAATTCTTGAGATGATAAATAGAAAAAAGTAAATATGTGAAGTATTAACTTGTAATTAATTTTAAAACATACTGAAATTTATTTTTAAATGAGTATTTTCTTCAAAATAAGAGGAAAATACTCTGAAAGTTTTAATATGTACAAAATACTAATGCATAGTGAAATGTTAATGCTATAATATTTAAGTTTATATTAAAGAAAATTATATTTGTGATATTTATTATATAAGAGAAAATAATTTTATTCCATTTTGTACATAGCAGTTTAGACCAAATATGTGGTTTGGACTGGTAGTAAATAAACTTATTTCAAATGTAAACTTTTCTTTATGAAGATTACTTAATTAACCTATAAGCTATCTAGTAATCACTCTGAGATATTTTTTGATCAAGGAATGTGACCTCTTTAAATATCACTGCATTGTCCAAAATTTCTGCCAGATTCAATAATGTTTGTAGGAAGCCTGTCTTTGGAAAGCCTAAAGATTAAAAAAGTTTCTAAATATCATATTTAATTTTCTCCCAAGACTTATAAGTTACTTGGAATTTGTAAGAGATAGTCCTTTAATATCCATGAAAGGATCTTTCATGACTTCAAACACTTTAGCATTAACCTGTGTTTTTAAAAAAAATACATGAATAGACTTCTCTCAATAGGATTTGTATGCATTTTTTATTCTTTATGTTTCTGTCCTAGGTTTATTTAATTGGGTAAAAGGAGCTTCTACCATAACGGAAGAATTAGCAGAGAAAGGAGCCACCTGTTAAAGGAAGGACTCATGACCTGCTCAACCGTAAGTAAGACTTATGTGCCTAGCACATAGTCAACATCAAACACATCTGTCACACAATGAGTAAGGTGATAAACAATAGAAGAACTTCATGACCTATCTCCAGGAGACTAAGGCCTCATTGAAATCCATTCAGGCTCACTTGGTTGCTATGTGTTTACTTGCTTATTTATTTTTGCTTTTGTTGGGTTCGCTATCCAGTGATAGCTAACAAACTATCATGGTTGATCATGAATAATAATGTCAACTTTAGTAATAACGATGATGTCATTAATATACTCCATATTTGCTTGAAATTGATATTGGCCTTCAACCTTCTCATCAAGTTGTCAACAAATGTCATGGAAAATGCTTAAGAAACTACCTTGAAAAATATTTCTTTAGGTGATTTACAGTTTTTTGCATGTGCCTCTCTTTTTTGATTATGGAGTCAATGTAAATTATATAGAGTTTGTAGAAAGCTGGTGAACAAAATAATGGGATGTTTAATCCCCACACCAAGAAATATTCTGGGATGATTGGATTTACTTGTCTGTTTCTCCCATAAAAAATCTGTACTGTCAATAAAGCAATATCCTATTTCCCTAATTTCTATATATTGTCATGCCCAGTGAATCTTCTCTTTAATTAATTAGATCAATTTAAATTAGGTACCTGCCTCAGTATCAGGAACCTAGGTGGCTCCACTGAAGTAAATACCTAAACACTTATATCTTATGCCATCTCTAAAATATGCTCTCACTAAGAGAATGAGCCAGAAGTGAACATTTGCCACTTCTAATTTCAAGCCTTAAAAAGTTCTGACAATGTCTACTATTGCCCTCTGGAGCATCCAGAGCTGCCTCACTGGGAAAGTACGCCAAATCATACCCACGAATAGGTAAGATTTAAGAAGGACCAACTTCACCATGATGTCATCTGAGGAGTTTCAGGCACTAAAAACACTTAATTCTACGCAAACAAACTACTGTAGTTTGGGGGTGTGAGAAAAGATTTAGTCACTGAAACAAATGAAGAAAGACTAGGAGGAGAAAAGAGAGAGAGGGAAGGAGAGGCAGAATAAAAAAAGAAAGAAGTGAGAGAGATAATGATAAAAGAAAAAGAGGAGAAGCAAGAAGAAAGGATGGAGGGAGAAGGAGCAAGTATCTATACAAGAGCAAGTAAATTGGATGTAGTGACTGAGAGAATGGATAAAAATGAACCTAGGTTTTTGAAAGTGGTGGTGTGGGTCCATGGGAAAAGGGGCAGACAAATCAAGAGGGGACATAGGGGAGAAGGATGCAATCAAGAATGCCATATATAGCCTTCAAAATAAGAAGAACTAAGACAAGTGTGGGTAGAGGAGAGATGGGTGAGGATGTGGAAAGGAGTGACATTGATCAAGATACACTGTATTCAAAAATCTGCTTTGTTAAATGGCAATATATGGCATATATATATGAGAGAGAGAACGAAAGAGTGAGAGAGCAAGAGAGCGAGAGAGTGAGAGCGAGAGAGAGAGAGCGAGAGACAGAGACAGAGACAGAGAGAGAGACAGAGAGAAAGACAGAGACAGAGAGAGAGAGACAGAGAGAGAGACAGAGAGAGAGACAGAGAGAGAGACAGAGAGAGAGACAGAGAGAAAGAAATTGAAGGACCTAAGTCCTGAACAGTTCTCCAGATCATGTGAAGGCTTTTGAACTCAAAAGCAAATGAAAGGTGTGAAGGAAAAGAAACATAAGCATTTTTATGTTTTATGAAATACAATTTTAGTTATTACAATGAGAAGGGATGGAATAGGGCCAAAGGTAAACGTAGAGAGACAAATATAAGATATTGAAAAATTTTAGGTAAGAGATGACAGTAACTTGGACTAGGGTTAGAGTTATGCAGGTGGAATGGGGTAGACAGATATGAAGCAGATGTTTTAGAGAAAGAATCAATGATTGTTTAAACTCTTTGGAAAGCAACAAAAAAGTGCTTCTCGGTTATATTGATTTCTTTGGTAAGTCTCTTACTTACTTCTTTAGTATAAACTTATGTTTATATCCAAAATAATGAAACTGAATTCTAAAACTGCACCTGGAAGCAAATCGCTTTCCTTGTCTTGACTCTTTTTTTTCTGTTTTTGATTACCTCAGTTCAACAGTTTCCAATCATTGATCCAATATAACTGATGATGATGGTGATGATGATGGTGATCATATGTGAGAGAGAAAGATACAAAGTAACTTTTTATATGAAACAATGTAAAAGAAAATGACTTAGGTTGGACAACATGGTGTAGTATCTACAAACATTTAGAAGCCCAAAGAGGCAGGAAGATCATGAGTTTAAGACTACATAGTGTGAGCCTGCATATAAAAAACAATAAGGAAAAAATACAAATGAAAATGAATAAAACATTTAAAATAATGTTTTTACTTCTCTACAAAAGAACAGAGCCGGAAAACCACAGCTGTTCTTGACCTAATACTTAAAAGAATGCAAAGCTAAAGCCCAGCTCCCTTTGCCTGAATCAAGCTGATAAATTAGAATAGTCATGCCTGAGTTCATTTAAGAAACTTTTTTTTCAAAATTAAAGGAATATAAGTAGAAATAATTTATTTTGAGATTTTCTTCTGGGAACGAAAGAAGGCAAACAATAATTTTTTAAAAAGGGAAGGGACATGTGGGGGGCAGGGAGAAACTCCTAGGGAATCATTTATAAAAATAAAAATGGAAATTAGAAAACATGTTTAGAGAGCAAAACTCTGTGGGGAACCATACCACCTAAAAGCAGGAAACGAGGAAAAGCAAATCCAACAGCTTTCTCACAAGCATTGGGGGGCGGGGGGTACCAGTCCACCCAGAAGGAATGAAGTTTGGAGGAAATGAATATACTTGAGTCCATAGTGCACCTGTTTCTGAGGGAAAGGGGGGGGGGCGCAAATAAAGACAAGGTAAGGAGAATGAGGATTTCCTCTTCTGATGTGAACAGATTTGCTGCCTAGTGAAACTCCTTTTGGCACCTTGTCAAAAAATACATTTTCTCATAGAGTTGAGATTTCATTTTTGTTTTTGAAGACAGTGATATAATGCCACATCAAAGCTTTTATGTTCAATTTGCTGTTTCGAGGAAGTGCTCAGTGGCAAACAGGGGGTTATGGCTTCCCTGTGTCACCTACTAGGGTCTGGCTCTGGGCTGATGTTCAGCAAAGACACCTTCTAAAGGATAAGAGGAAAAAGAGTTACGTTGTTCTGGCAATGGTGAACTGTCATCCCAGAAAAACCGTTTTGGAAGAGGGGACATGTGCTGCTCATAGGAAAGAGAACTCATGCTAAACTCAGTTCAACTGGAAGAGAGCACTGGGAGCCAACTCTCAACTCAGCTGAAGGCTGAGAGGGCATTTCCTGATCTAGGAGGTGGGGAATATTCAAAAGAAAGCATGTGTTCCTCTCTTTTCATGCCTTTCATGCTTCTGGAGAAATAAAATGATAGAGCACGCTGTAAAATCAGCACCTAGTCTACTGAAGACATGAATTATGGCATTTTTAAATGAGTTGGCATTTAAAGTGGGAAATAACTTTAATTAGGCACACCAGTGGCATGGCAAATCTTCTCTATTTGATAACTCTGGACAGAACCATGAGACAAATCTTTTGATCTTTCCAGTTATTTTCACTAAACAAATAATAATGTATCTAATCTAACACAAATTTGAATTGCTTATCGGATTCAATATTCCTCTCCACCTCCAACTCTGGTCCAATTCACACTCTTAGTTATGTGTATTATACCAGTTTCTAAGGTATGGTGTTTTAGGGGTTTGGGTGGTTGTTTGTGGTTTGGTTTGGGTTTTGGTTTGGTTTTGGTTTGGTTTGGTTTTAGTCTATCTTGTTCCCCTTCTCTTCCTCTTCCTCTCACTTTCTGGGGCTACTTCTAACTGATTTAGGAAAGGAACAATGGCAACCTTTCCAGACTTCTCATTTATTGGCTTGGACAATGTGTCCACCGTGGGTGGCTGGCTGAGTGATTGTGACTCCTCTGCATTCTTTGATTATAAGGTATACCCCATACATGCCCTTCCAGCTAGAGAATTCCTAAATGATCTTTTTAAACAGGTCCCTCTCAGAGCAACCCAAACACAGCTGCCTTCCATGGTGTCCACTGTATCTAAATAAATTTAGGATGTGTGGATGGCTGCTAATCCTGTCTTTCTTTTTTCTGTTGTGCTCATGTGAGAAAACCCAGCATGCCTTTTTCCTACTCAGCAAGCCTGCCTTCTTTATGGGTTTATTTCACACAGTTTGGGTCAAGAATAATCAACAATACTACTACCACTACTATAAATTTTAAAGTAGTAAGGAAACATCAAAAACAAAAATTCAGCTCTTGTGCTTGTTATGTGCAGCTCTGTTCACGCCAAGAAGTTCTCAGTCTCTCCTACACCATTATCAACTGTGTTTAAATAATTAAGTAATTGGCTGAGTGGAACTCTGCCCTTAATTTTGTGAAATATCTGCCTCACCAAAAGGTAAATGATACCCCAAAAGCAAATTAAAACTTGTGATAACCCTTCCAAGTGAAAAATGGTAATGTACTTAATGTAAATGACGATGTAACAGTTTTAATTTTTTGAAATTTAACATGTCTTTAGCAGAGGTTGGACAGTATTACGGTCATAGTGAATTGATTCTGAACTCGGCTCAGTCACAGGCAATCTTGTTGGAACCACATATCTGTACCCACTGACTGTAGGAGTTTGTCCAGGGAGCACCAGCCTGTAAGCCCCACAGAATGCTGGGTAAACAAGGTGACCCTCCAAGGTGACCCTCCATTAGTCTCCCACTTAAGCTTTGTTCTGAGCCCTTTAAAAACAGGAAAGTCAGAATTTACCTACTTGATGTAGGGAAAGTACGGTTGCTTCTTTTAACAAATATTTCCACTTAGATGCTTCCTAGTCTAGAAGTTTCTCACATTTAACTGAAGATGAAGGAGTATCTATACCTATCACTACTTATTATTATCTGAAGAAATCCCCTGTACCTCTTTTCTTCAGTCACCCCCTTCACTGCTTTAGTTTGAAACATAGGATGGACTAGATCACCAGATCAATTATTTGTAAGCCAACTTTAGACCCTCAGCACAAACAAAAGAACACACAATAAATGCCCCCCTTAATGTCTCTGATAGGCTATAAAATATATTAAGCATGCACAAAAGGGAGTGTGATCAGCATAGCTTATAGTCTTCAATCGTTTCAAGGCATGGGTGAAATGCCAAGCAGGTGGGTGGGAACATGCAGGATGTGAAGATCTGAATTTGAGAAATGGCACGGATAAGTGGCAAAGATCAGACTACAAAGCAAAACTGAGACTGACTGAAAGTGGCGAAGGAAGAGCCTCTGTGCTTTCGTTTGTGAGAAAGTAACGTGAAGACACCAATGGATTAGGAAGACACCTGAGAGCTGTGCCAGGGAAGACCGCGTTTCTCACTGTGTGTCTCACACAGTCATTTGTACAGCTTATTAAAATAAACATAAAAACAAATTGGCTCTCAGCTGAAAGAGCTTCAGGTGACTGCGATGCCTGGTTAGGCTGAGAACCACAGTACAGAGCTGGCAAGTCAGGAGATTTGGACCTTGTTTGTCTTTTTACTGTTGCCTCCCAGGGACACTGAACAATTCCTGGCCAATGATAGATATTCAATAATTATTGATCAAATTAAAGTGAATGGATTTGGTGCCTGGAGGCTTGAGGCATGACCATCAATTAAGAGGTTATGACAAGTACATAGGGAGACAAAGGTTAAAGACATCAAATTGAGTTAGCAGGAATATTGGAGAAGTGGCTAAAGGACAGAAAATATCTCCATTCTTCAAATGTGTTACTCCAAAGAAAGAAAATTGATGTAAGAATTATGACAGAAATAGAAACAGCAGACTATTTTGAACCAGAAATGTTTTAAAGGTGAAAGTAGTCAAGAGTATAAGTGAGATCATTTGCGGTTAGCAACGATTACCTCGAAAACAAAATATAGATGTTCTCAGAACTAAGGTTTTTTTAAGTTATCAAAGATTGAGTCTGAAGAACAATAAGTAATTAAATAAAATATCAGCTTTCTCTTTGCTATCTATACACAAAGATAGTTCATTGTGCAAGAAATAATGTGTTGTACTCTTGAAATACTCTTGCTGGTTTCATCCTATTAACTCAATTGTGGAAATGGTGAATATTTTCCCCACTTTTTGGATTGAGCATTATTTTTATTAAGATGAATTGGATAGTTTAGACACTTCCTGTTATAGTTAAGAGTGTGTCAGTTCACTTAATAGACTGTAGTTTTTAGGTCAAAGAAGGAAGCCAGTTAGGAAAGGAGAATGGGGATGAGTCTTCCTTGCTTTAGGAAAAAAATAAAGATAACTCAAGTCATGTTCACAGAGAGATAATGGAGTAAATAATGATTTGATCCAAGTAGCCCATTCCAGAAGGACTACAGGGAGTGAATAATGAGAAAAAGCTCTGCTGTGTCAAGAAGGTTATATCAGAAGACCAACACAGGAAGCCAGGAGGGAGAGTAAGATTATACAATTTGCTCCATTTACTTGTGAAGAGCAAGGTGGAGATGGAAGGTTCCATCTCTAAGGGATAGTCAAACCAGATTGTTGAAATAAACTATGTTTCAGATTGTCAGGCGTGGTATCCACAGAGAAGTAAAATTTGAATTGCTAAAGGGCAAAGGTAGTAGTAGAAGGGATAGAAAATTGTGTGTGAGGGAAACCTAAGAATTGATGAAAATGTGAATAAACTTTATTAAAAAAAATCCTTGCAAGACACTAAAACAAAAATCCAGTAGTTCAAACAAGGCTAATCCCAGGGACCCCTCCCCTTCCAGTTAGGTAGAGAATACCCTTATGAATAAGCCGAAAATGGCTCTGTCTTTTCCACAAGGAAGGTTCACAGGAATTGGATCCCAGAGTGTTCAGCTTCTTTGGAACTCATTTCACTTTCCTGATCTTATATCGAGGGGACAAGCAGTCAGGAGGGCTCACTGTAACTGCATTTGTTTCACCTGGAAAGCCAATGCCATCTAACAAATCCAAATTATACAGCATGCATACAGAGGTAAATCTTCTACATTCCATATAAGCAACACAATTACCACAGATTTAGAGAATCATTTAAATGATTTTAGTCATTTAGATGGCATTTACATTCTGACATTCCCATACCTTCTTTTTTGTTTGTTTTTTTTGTATTGTAAAAATGCTGTACTGAGAGGTTACAGTTACATGAGCAAGGTAATGAACACATTTCCTATTGAGCATTGTTGCCTCCTCCTTTGTTTTCCCCTACCATCCCTTCCCTCCCACCTCCACAACTCCTCCCCTCAAGCCACCGATATTGTAAAGTTTGTTTTCAATGTAGTGTTTTTTACATCTCATTGTTACAATGGATCAACCTGTATACTTATACTGGAGTAGTTCCATTCACACTGGATGCAGTTTCTATGATCAATCTTCTCAGCAATCAAATAGCATATCACTCCTCCAGTTTTTCACTATACCTTCTTCAACCATAAAGGGAAACATGGTTGGATAACTAATTTCTCCTAGGTTGGCTTATTCAGTCCATAGTTCCTCCAAAGTAAAAGTATAGACCAGTCTCTGTATTTCTTTGTCATATACTGGGATAAAAACGAAATTTATAGCCAGGCGCCGGTGGCTCATGCCTGTAATCCTAGCTACTCAGGAGGCTGAGATCTGAGGATACGGTTCAAAGTCAGCCCAGGCAGAAAAGTCCATGAGACTTTCATCTCCAATAAACCACTAGAAAACCGGAAGTGGCTCTGTGGCTCAAGCAGTAAAGCACTCGCTGAAGAGCGCAGGGACAGCACCCAAGCCCAGAGTTCAAACCCCAAAACCTACCAAAAAAAATTATGGGATTAAATCTCAAACACTAGTTTGTTTTTTTAAAAGAGAGTGCTTATGTTGGGTGTTGGTGGCTCATACCTCTAATCCTAGCTACTCAGAAGGTTGAGATCTGAGACTTGTGGCTCTAAGCCAGGCTGGGTAGGAAAATTGGTGAGACTTTGATCTCTAATTAGCCACCATAAAACCGGAAGTAGAGCTGGGGCTCAAAGTGGTAGAGCACTAGTCTTGATCAAAGGAGCTCAGAGAGTGTTCAGGCCTTGTAATTTGGGAGTTTGGAGTGCAAGTTCATTATCAGGGCTTGTCCTTGTTGGTCAGGAACTGGCTTGTCTTCATATCCCTGAAATGCTGGGAGCCCCCAGAGAAAATGGCTGATGCCATGTCCACTTTCAGAGTGCACCAGGTCAAGGTCCTTGGTCAGTTCTAGTCCCAGTAGTTGGGACATCGGAAAAGATTATCCTCAATGGTGCCTATATTATTAAAGTCATTGTCTGCATTGTGGATAATCACAAAACACACAAGCCTCCTTGCTTCCTGCTCCTCCATTTTTGAATTCATCTACCTAATCAAATTTATCTTTGCAGAATGCAAATTAACCATTTCCCAGATGCTCTTCCCCTTCATCCGAACCCCTTGATCCTTCTTTTGCTGTACCCAGCTGTTCTTCTACCTGTGTCTTCTCACTAAAGTTTTAACACTTACACGAATGTCAATTTCTGTAAGAGCTTTCCTGAGCTTCATTCCTCCTTTTTAACTATTTTGTATCAGATACCTTCCAATGCAATCAATCATCTCTCATCGATCACCGATGCAATCATCTCTCATCCATCACTCTCTAGTTACTTCCACCGTGGGCCTCCCCACCGAAGAGTACCTAAGCTGTTTGATACTATAGAATTGTTTTATTTATTTATTTCTAGCACCAAGCCTCGTCTTTTTGTAAATGTTCAATCACTGGATTATTACTAAACATAGAGTTCAGGTGAACATACACAGGTTTGAAGAGACCTGAGGAAGACAGCATGGTATTTCAGGATATGTAGGGAAAATGCATCATTTATTGATGGTAGTCATTGCCATTTTCATCTGTGACATCAATCACCCTGGTTATTATAGTTTAGAGTAACGATGGACCTTCCCTAAAGAAATACCATGTTGACATACCCCTCTGTTACAATGTTTTATCCAAATCTTCCCTAAATAGCTTTGGTGAGTCCAAACTGTCCCTGTTGTAAGGTCCTAAGCGTCTCTGTCATGCTGAGTGGTGGTCCTTGTGCTAGGGAGGGACCGGAGCGAATGAATGACAGTTAGGTGACTCCCTAAGGCCTACCCTTGCAAATGACAGAGCTTGACAATAATGTTTACAACACCCCAGCATCCTCCCTATTCTACCTCACAAGTTATCATTTTCCACGAGCGCTGGATGTTAAGGAGGACTAGGCAGAATTTCTGGTTCACTCAATTCCCATGAAAAATCTGTACCATCATCTTAAGTAATTTTAGTTAGGATATTTTCAAATTACTTTTTCAAAAGGCATCACTGTTCCTTTTTAAAACCTGGTCCTATTTTACTTACTGGCCCTATTCAATTATCTGGATACTATCTATCTCTATCTTACCTCACTCTAAAATAGGTTATAACAAATCCTATATTTCTAAGTTAAAAACTAAATCTGTGTCTGGTTACTTATTTGTAATATTGACTGTCTGAATAATTGTGGTATGAATGTATTCAATAGAAAAAGAGTTATCTTTGCAAGGTAAGTTAATAATACTGCATTGTGGAATGTTTAATAAATTTAATTTATTCATACAATTACTCTCCCTCTTAACAGGGATAATTTGAAAATCAATAGCAGCTCCGTTTTTAAACCTGGGAATTTTCAGATCATCTCATTTAATTGTGACATTGAAAAATATGTCAAATCAGGATGAGTTTACATTTTATAAAGTAAATAGTGTGCACGTGACCTGGATAGTAAGTGACATAGCTCTCAAATATTTCTAATTAACTTTCTTCTGATATTTTCATTCTTTATTCTCCAAATATGCAATCACTATTCTCCTCTTGCCAGTATAACGGTATCTTTTAGCTCAGGTATATTTTCTCCACCTCTGCTGCCTCAGCTAGGAGAACCAGGCTGTTTTGTTATAAACTTTTATTGGCAGGGGTTCATAATTCAGCTGTAAAATTTCATGCTGGGTTGCAATTCAGTGCCAAAGCCCTATGCCCTGAAGAGCTTATGTTACTACAGAAACAATTGTAAAAATCCATTTTTTTCCTTTTTAGTAGACCAGAAAAATGGTACAGTAAGAAACACTATCCTTCATTTTTATTTTAAAGAAAGATACTTTCCTAAAATAAACATTAGTAGATGAAATTATCTACTTGATACTTAACTGTACCCTTCAGCCACCAAGATAACTAGTATGTGATAGCAATAGCAAATGTACACTTACAACAGGTACGACTTGCGCCATAATGCCCAGAGTGCAGGACCAGTCACCTGCATTTATTTTCTAAGAGAGATTATATCCAATGTGTGGCTGCCATCATTGAGGTTGACAAGAAGTCCAATAACAGTTAATTTAGGGTGCCCTCTCTTCACCCTTGGGCTGTAGTAGAACTCTGAGCTTTATGCAGTCTAGAAAAGAGCAAAGGGTCCAGCGAAAGAGCTAGGTGCATGATGACATTTGAGTCTGGCTCAGCAGCCAGGGGTAGCTATATCCCAATGCCCTCTCCTCGGGCACCATTGTAGAGCAGAAGATGGACCTGGCAGAGCCCCGAGTCCACAGTGGGCTTGGTGGGATGTACAGAGGTAACACCAGCCCCGTGGCACCCCACCCCTGCCACTCCGTTCCCACTTCCCTGTCATCCCAATTCCAATCTGAGAGGCACCTGCAGTATCTCGATAGCAGTCTATTTTTTGGAGCATTGAAGTTTGCTACAGAATTCCTGTCTGTTCTAAACCACAAAACCCACTGGGTTTTTAAATTTTATTTTCTTTTTCTCTTACAAAGAAGAAAGTGTGATAAAGGCTAAAGATCCTGATTTCAGTCTTCCTATTTATTCTACCCTGGACAGGAAATAATATTCCTTTTTAGTAAAGTCATCCCCCACCCCCCCACACACACATCCCTGTTGCACTATACATCTCAGCACAGGGTGAGGATTTATGAGATGCAGCAGTGGTTTTATTTTTATTTTATTTTATTTTTTATTGTGAAAATACCGTACAGAGGGGTTACAAGTACATGAGCAAGGTAATGAGTACATTTCTTATCAAGTATTGTTGCCTCCTCCTTTGTTTCCCCTTCCCATCCCTTACCATCTCCCCTCCCCTAATAAGGACCGGTGGACCCATGGTAACCATGAGATGTACAAGACGTTATTCGGCAGTGGTTTTAAATCTGCAGCTACTTAGCTGAATTGTGCTCTCATTTTCTTCATGTATGAAAAGTGTTTAGGATTATCTCAGTTTATAAAATAAAGTGAATACTCTTAAGACCTAAAACCTATGGGTTTATGAAATACAGTGAATACAGTATAGCCCAATCATTTCATTCATATCTTCAAATGTAAGATAATCAGAAATGATTGAGCTCTATCCACCTATAAATTTGAAAGAGACACAATCTGTATTGCTTATTGTCTGAGTAATCTTCATGAAGCTTTCCTTACCAAAACCAAGTCAGCCAAGAGATTCATGAAATTCTCTAAGACATGTTAGAAAACTTAAAGATATAAGTAGTTAATAAGATACATTATTGCTTGGAAGAAGCAATGATTTTAGCAACATTAACATTTATTAACATTTAATAATATTTTATTGTTCATGTTAGGGCACGGTTACCATTCTAAGATGTGTTAAACACATGAGCTGCTCTAAGAGGTATGTGAAACTAAATACTGACCTTCTCAAATGCTTTGCTGTGACCCTTTTCTATAGAAGACAGTAACTTCTATACATGTAGCAAGTCAGTCAGCAGGTCTATACCCCTTAGTGTAAATGTGCATGATCCCTTCTCTTTTAGACTGGACTGCCAACTTGTAAATAAGATCCTCTTGGAGTCTTTCTTGATTTGGATACTATTTCCCACTTCATTTGTCAGTGTCCCTGTCAAAGCTATGTTCATTTCCAAAAGAGCTAGAAAGACAGCTAGAGAGAGCAGACTCAATAAAGTGTGAGATGGTTCTCAAAAGCTGAGAGATGGGGCATGGCAGACATTAATTAACTTCAGTGTATCAGGTTGAGTCTTCAAGCTTTTATTTCATGATAACTGATAACTGATCATGGACTGCTTTAACCTGCCCCCCCCATCCTGCACCTATACGCCAGAAATGTGCTTGCTGAGAGAAAACAACATGGGGTAAAGTCGTGGAAGTAGGTATGAAGCGGATGACCATTGTCTGACAGATAAGGGCATGTTATATGTCATGGAAAATCTTTATTCCCTCCCCCCCATCATTCAGTTCTCTCCATAGATTGATTTATCTCTGTATTGAATATTTCCATCTTCTATCTAGAAATGATGCCCTATCTAAATGGTGCTTAGAATGACCGAGGAAATGTGCTTTGTGGATGTTGTTGATTACTTCCTCCACATCCTCTTCCTGGATGTGTCCTCAGAAGCAAAATTGAAGAATTCACTGGCTTTGGCTGGGCTGGTGGCTCATGCCTGTAATCTTACCTACTCAGGAAGCTGAGATCTGAGGAAAGTCTGTGAGACCCTTATCTCCAATAAACCACTCAGAAAACCGGAAGTGGCACAGTGGCTCAAGTGGTAGAGCACTAGCCTTGAGCTGAAGAGCTGAGGGGGCAGTGCCCAGGCCCAGAGTTCAAGCCCCATGACCACCACCACCAACAACAACAAACACCTCTGTCTCTCTTGTTATGGGCCAGCGAGATCATTTGAAGGAGATAGAAGGACATCAGCCCACAGAGGTCAGCCCTTCTACCTGAAGCTTACTCTCTTCTTGGCCACTAATCACTTGAATGCTGGTAGCAGGAATATGTTAATACTATTATGATTCTATTGTATTATTTGTGGGTTCCCTGTAACCTATCCACCATTTGCCAATATTATTTTACATAAGACTTCTCTCCAGTTATCTTATTTACTTGTGTCATTTGTACCTTCTGAGATTTCAATTGATGCCAGGATCATGAGGCTTTCTGGAGGAATGCTATGATTAGTCACATCTTGATGGAGTTAGGAGTGGATGGGAAAGCAGTCTGGAATAATTTGGGAGGGGGAAAACTGCGAGAAAATGAAGAAGGGGGTGACGCTGTTCAAAAGGAAAAGTACTCATTACTTGATGCATGTCATTGTCACCCCTCTGTACATCATCTTTACAATATTTTTTATTGTGAAAATACCGTACAGAGGGGTGAAATTACATGGGCAAGATAATGGGTACATTTCTTACCAAGCATTGTAGCTTCATCTTTGTTTCCCCTTCCCATCCCTTCCCATACCGCCCCCCCCCCCCGCAAAGTTGTAAAGTTCGTTTTCGACATAAAGACTTGTACATCTCGTTGTTGCAATGGGTCTTTTTAAAGAAACAACCGGAAAAACAAGATTGTTTCCAATCAAAGGGAAAAACAGATATGAACAAAGACTTATGTCGAAATTTAACTATTTTAACCAGAATTAATATTGTAAGGTATATAATAGGCCTTGGACACTATGTGGTCTTTAGAATATATTTGCCTATAAGCCTGTCTTTTTGTAGTGAAAGTATCAAAGGGATTCCTTACCACGGTATGATGATACATTGAGCAACCTACAAAATGACCACCAGGTGGCGCTCATGCAGCGATTATGAAGCACCAACAATCTGAAGGGTAGAGAAGCCGAATTGGAAATATTACTGTCAAACAGATGTTCTTGTCTTTGATGCTGTATCTAAGTTAAGGTAGGACTGATGAGGTCGGAAAGGCTAATAAATTTATTATATGGTGGAAAAGTTATTTCTCCTTGCCCATGAGACAGAAAAGCCATTATTTTTAAAGCATCATGCTAGCTGTGCTTTGTTCTTGGTGACACAAAATTCCCCTAATCCTCCTCAGACTTTTGTTATTCTTTGTGTGATGTGTGTCTCTGGTTATGAGTAAAAAAAAGAGATTATAGTTTGTGGCTGTATGCTGACTGCCTAAAAGCTCAGTAAATTTAAATAAATCTGTTACAGGGGAAATTCTCTCAGACACTGATCATCCAACAGAGAGTAAAAAATGTAGACAGAGCATTAATGCAAAAAGGTAAATGATGTGCGAGAATGGCAGTGCCTGTAAACAAAGCAGACAGTTTGACAAAAGTGTTTTTCCCCCGTTTTGATCAAATAGACTAGAGCATCCTTGCATCTATCCTGTCAAAGGGCTGAATCTGTTTTCCATCTTCCTTTATCCCTCACCCAATCTCCACCATCCTTTTATCCCTGTCTCCTCTCTGGAATGAAATAGGTTGTTAGTAGGCTAAAGTTGTAAGATGATGAGGAATGAGACAAAAATGCCTCTGCTCTGGTTTTTTTCCCCCATCTTCTTCCTGATTACAAGGTCAAAGGTCCATGGAAAAATTCTGCTTGTAGGTAAAAAGGTGTCAAAGCGAGACACAACTTGCATTGACCACCCAGGCTGCATATTGCATGACTTGGTAATCAGAATACAGGGCTGGCCACCAGAAACCTGCTTACTTATTCTGTATCAGATGACAGATTGATCTACATGCTTATAGGCATGAGAATTTATAGGCAAAAAGAGATAACAAGGGGAGAAGAAAAGGGAATTTCACATCTGTAACCTCAGTAATTAACACGAGAGCTGGTTTACTATCACTTTTTTTTAACAAAGAGAACAAATTTTGATATGCAGAGGTTCAAATGATTTACACAATAGGCAACACATTGATGCTAATTAAAATCTCCAATGAGTGAAACAGAAATTGAGACAAGTACCAAATTGAATATGTGTGTTGTATTTCTTTTTTTCCCTGAGTCCTCTTTCTGATATAAAGGTATTTAGAAAATAGTTTTCAGCCAAAATGCATTTCATTTAAGCCATAATCTCCACAATGGTCTGTTTGGCAAGCAGTCACACTAATCATGTCTCCTGGGCAAGTTCATTTCTAGGGCCAACAAAACAAAACAAAACAAAACAAAAGCTAGAGTTCCAACTAAGATGCCAACACATGGCTGAATACTTTGTTCTTTCTCTCTTGAAGTTCTCAATAACTTTTTGAAAAAAAAAAAAGGTCTCTGTGATTTTCATGATGTATAGACCTTGCAAGTTATAATGGGATCATCTGATCATGTTTTTCTCTTGAGATTATGACTGGATAAACACAGGCACATCTTGTCCCTTCTTAGACCACTTTGTTACCCTGATAGACTATGCCCAAAGCATCTGGTCACCAGGTATTTCCTCATAAAGGTTTTCTAGAATGCAATAACAAGGTTGAAGGTGTTCCAAGTCAGTCTTCCATGGGTGAGTTCTGCTGTAGGTAAGAGGGCATCAAGAGAGAACAAAGCCCATTCCTCACCCAGGCGGCATCCTCTATGATTTGGTAATCAGAGTACAGGGCAGACCACCAGAAAGTTGGTTACTTATTCCATATCAGATGATAGGTTGAAGGCCAAAGGAGATAAGAAGTACTGTTCTTCTTCACAGCTACTTCCTTTGCAGGTAGAGTAGGCATTGTGTGTGAAGTACTTGTCGAGTCTAAGGTGATTTTTCATGAGTATTATTTTTTTTTCTACCGTGGCTTCCTTCAGCGTTCTCTATAAGAAGTAAATATTCAAATCCTGCCACCCAAAGCCAGTCTATGTTCTAGACTTCCCTCAGAGAAAGACCTTCCATGATCTTGTCCCTCCACACTGAGAGAATCTTTTTAATCCCCCTTTGTACCACCCGCAATTACCAGGGACTGATGGCAGCTACCATGCTCCCAGCTGAGGACGGAAACCCCATGGAAATCGCATCCTTGCCCAAGGCTAACAGAGTTCCCTGGCAGGTCCTGGTGGATTTGTGAAACATTAAATATGTTACACATTCTTTGTACATTAAAAAAACCCAATCGAAGAAATCTCTATTAAGTATCTGTTTCTAGAGGACATTACTCTCCACACTGAACAAAGCTTTAGCTATAGTTTAGTTTCTGTAGATTCTGTCCAAAGCAAATCATACTAAATGTATCTGAATGTAAACTCAACCTAGACCAGAGCAAAAGGCAATGCTATTGCACATCGCTCACCAGTTACATATAAGGTGTCCATTAGAAGAATGAGTACCTTAGCAGCACATAGAAGAGTAGAAGAGCCTGAAGTGGCTAATGCTCACACCGGATGGTGCAGAGAGAAGCTATTAGACCTCTTCCAAATGGTTCTGGAAGACTATGTAAAGGAGGTGGAATTGCATGAGCTATTTGGATGATGAAAGAGAGATAACTTGGCACATGGGCCGAGGGAACATTCCAAGAATATGGCACAGCTTGGAAAAGGCTTGTGTAGAATGACTGGGTGATGGAGATATTAAGCCAGTTGGCTTGAACTGAGTGGGGGCTCATTCCAAGGAAGGATTTCAAATTTGATTCAAAACAAAATAATGACTTTCTGCAGCATTATTATGGCAACTAACAATAAATGTCGGAATCCAATGTATGCTGTACAAATCAAGAGCTAGCTCATGGAATTCCTAGGCAAGGAGAGAGTGAGAAACAGTGGCTAGCCTTAGGAGTAAACACACTAACCCCATAGAACAACAAGAAGACTGAAGGGACCAGAGAGTTTGACTTGTATTCATTCCCGAGAGGAATGAAACCATGGAGCCATTCTTGGCATGCCTATTGCTAGACTTGCTATTGAGTTTATGACCTCTGAAGTTGTGAGCAGAGAGTCCAGTGGCTCATGCCTCTGAAGAGAAATTTATTTTATATCATTGCCATGTAATTAACTCCCAAACCTGAGGAAGATTCTATGTATCTGTTGTCATAGATTTAAAAATTCAAAGACTATTTGCTCTTCCTAGGAAGCTTTGGTTGAATGTAGGAGAGAGTCTCTGGCCATCAGAAAAATTAAGTGAGAGGTGAAAAAAAATGTTAGCTGTCAGAAAGAGACACTGACATGTGCAATCAGTGAATCTGACAAGAAGTATGGAGCACGTCAGAATTATCACGGCTTCATAAATCTAACAATGATCTTCAGGAAGAGATAGTCTATGGGAGATGTCTTAACGAATGGGTAGACTTTAGATCATTAAGTAGGAAGGAAGAACTTATGAAGAGGCACAAAACCTCAGAGGAAAGTCACCATGGCCAGTAAGACTAAAGCTTCTTAGTGGAGTACAAGACTGGTAGGGGAGGCAGGAAGGAACGCCATCCTTTCATTTGCAGTGAGAATGTGAGTTCCATTTCTCTATTGTGGGAAAGTTGAAGTAGTCAGAGAGTACTCTTCCCCCTCCCCCCCCAAACTCAGGAAACACAAGTTCCTATTTTGAAAACTTTTGGTTAGTTTTTTTTTTTAAATTCCTTCGCAGAATACAATGTTGAATTGCCAGTGCCTAGAAGGGGTAAATCATCTACCCTATGTGATTATTTTAATAGCACCATCTGAAGAGCTACCTGCTAATTTGTCTTTGTGAAAGGCCATCAGCAGATTCTCCAGCTCTGCTACTGCTACCAGAGCAGGCACCTGTGGAAGGACTCTGCAGTGCGTCATTTGGCACCTCCCACGGCTTTGACCATCTGCTGCACCTTACAACATAGTCTGGCAATTCAGGAGACGGCACAGGTAGCCCCACAATATATCCATATGTTCTTCATCCCTTCCTTGTTTGAGAAACAGAACTGCCATCATCAAGGCTCCACCAGGAATCCTAGCTTCTATGACTTGCTTTGTTTGCTGAAGACCAGACATGAACATGTATTTTTAAAAGGGAGGAAAATATCCAGTGAACCTTAATCTTACCAAAATCACTCATAGGAGATCCTCTGTCTGTCTGTCTGCTTGTCTGTAGGTCTGTATGTATTGCATAAACATGCAGGCACGTGCATACGCGCGAGTCGCGCGCACACACACACACACACACACACACACACACACACACACACACACACACACACACACACACACACACACACACACACACACACACACACCTCTCAGAATATTGGAAAAAAAGACTCGGACTTCAAAGGGGAAAAAAGCCAGCTCAGAGCTGGATTGGGAGACCTGGTTCTCTCATGTAGTAGATGCACAAGCAGATATGATTAGCATCACCAATTTCTCTGTGTTGTGTATGAGATTTTGCAACCTAAAGCCTTGTTCCTCAAGGTGCTTGGCCAGCTCTGTCCTGTGGTGATGGTATGATTTTCAAGAGGTGGTATCCTAGATCTCCTAAGTCAGAAACATGTTTTCCCAGAACCCTCATCTGGTACATATGTTTATTAAATTGTAAAATGCACTAACCCAACTAAAGGATGAAAAAGTTTCTGGCTATGCACTTAAGACAAGTAATCTTGATGCAATGAGTGAAATTGAGCTTCTGCTACTCACCTCAGACTTTTAAATAATAATAAATGCTCCTTTTTCCCCATTATTTTAAATGTGGGTATTGAGCCTTGAACTCAGGTCCAGGGTTCTCTCCCTCCGTTTTTCACTCAATGATGAGACTCTGTGTGAGCCACAGCTCTGCTTCTAGCTTTTTGCTGGTAAATTGAGCTGAAAGTCTCACATGCTTTCCTCCCCAAATGAACTTCAAACCAATGTTCCTCAAATTTCGGTCTCCAGAGTAGCTAAGATTGCAGGTGTGAGGTACTGGTGCTTAAAACCAATATTCTTCAAATTTTGGTCTCCAGAGTAGCTAGGATTGCAGGTATGAGGTACTAGCACTTAAAATTATCCATTCAAGATGGTTTTGTTGTTGTTGTTTGTTTGTTTATTTCCAGTCTGAGATCCATATTGAGTTGACTGCTTCTGGATTCAGGACATTTGAGTTTCTGCTCATCAGTTTAACAAGTCTGTGAGGGCTGGTGATGATTGACGTGGGAAGTTTGTTAGTGACTGCTGTCTCTTATGGCTCAGTCCTGTGATCATGTGTCTTCCATGTCTTGCAAGCTAGCATCTGCCCTTCTTCTACTGCCTGATACTGCATTGGTATTAAGTCCTCTTTGCCAGGGAACAGTCTCTTTTTGCTTGAAGAGAGAGGTGAAAATTATTCCTCTATTCTCACAATTGCATGTCATGCAATGTCATTTACCCTTCCCTCAGGCAGGGCTAGTTCTGGACAGGACCTCTTAAACACTTTATGCCTAATATTATGTGAGTCGGAGTTGCTCATATGGAAAGGCAATAGATAGTTTAAAACTCAAACAAGAAGAACAAAAGAAATGCCTGTTAGGCCTTCAAAATGTCCACCCGAGATTCATTTCTTAAGACAGAAAAATGACTAACAGGAACCATATTTTTAAAATCATTTAAAATGTACATGTTTAGCCAAGAAAATGAAAGAAGACTTAGGGAAAATTAATTCCATTTCTTATGAAGTGATTAAAAATAGGATAACAAATTGTCAATTAATGAAGCACACAGACTGGAGAGGTGATATAGATAATAAAAAAAGAGGATTATTCAGGGAATTATTTTTAACTGAATTGGCATAGGATGATTTTTTTAGCATCTGTCATTTTGTACTAATCATGTAATGTTGAAACATAATTTGCTTGATGGGAGCGTCACACACAGGTTGGGCCTTTGGGTAGCCTAGTAATACAAGCCAAAGGGCAAATCAATCAGTCTGTTTTTCGAAATTCTCACCATAGGATCTGCAGATAGAAGCATAGGAACAGACGGGTTATTGGGGGAGATTTTGTTTTTGAATGTGTGTGTGTCCACTAATCATTCAAAATATTTTATGCATTCTGTGTATGCATTTAATAGTTTCCATATGATCAAAAATTATGGGTGTTGTTTTATCCTACTTACCTTAGGGGAGTGTCCATTAAGGTACAAGCTCTCCCACAATCACTATGTGCATTTGAATATGTAACTACTAAACTTAACTACAATCTCTCCCCTCGTAGAGCTTACATTTTAGTGAACTAAACAGGCAAATAAGTAACCCTGAGGATGATTGCCTTACCATTCTGTCAGAAGTAATTGGCAAAAGAAAAATTAGACTCACAGAAAAATACGTTAACATCTGGAGAATAATGAAATGAGGAGCCACCAGCATCAGTGAGATCATGCCAAATTCAAATGATGGCTGCTCTTGGTTGGCTTCCAGAAGGAACTATTAAAAGAACATATTAGTCCTAACCCAGTGTGTCTTCTATGATGGGCTGTGTCATGCTCAGCTCTTCGGAGATGGACAGATGCCAGGGTATTTCACGGGAACCTAATTGTCTTTCCCTGCCAGGAAATCACTATGGCATGACAAAATCCCAAGGATCAAAGTGCCTGAGAGGAGGATTCATGAAGCAAGTGTATGTCTCCTTCGGGGTTATATCATAGATCACCCAAAATGCCCTCTGGTTGGTCATGACCCCTGCAGAGCACTTCACTGGGTCTTGATCCTTTAGGCAAGTTATTCATGCCTTTGAGCCTCACTTTCCTAATCTGAGCAATAGAAGTTCTAGTACGTCAATATAAGATGTGTAAAGAGGTGAAGTTATACTTACATGAACACCCATGAGCACAATGTCAGTGCTATGAAGAGTGTTGCCTTGATGTTTATGCCTTCATGAAAGCCACATTTATCTCACAAGTAAACCCAAACGTTTGTGCTTGCTCCCTTCACGTACTTGTGTTCTTGGCATCTCGATCCCTTAGGCTGCCTTTCTTGTGCATATTTGGAAGTTTGTTCTTCACATGATGGGTGATCATTTCAAATATCACTCACTACCACCTGCCAACCCCCCCAAGACCCACGTCATCAGCATACCCGTGATTATCTTACAGCAGTTCCTGTTTGTAAAATCACTGCACTGTTAATATTTTGTCCTTATTTAGGAGTCCGTGTGGAAAGCTGGAATCGGAGAGGGTGGAGATCGGGAATAGCAAGAGCTATTTTCATAAACACAATACATTATAAACAAAGCAATGCCTAAGTGTGTTAAAGTGGGTAAATTCTTGGAGTCAGCTTTTTATAGTATCAAATGAGGGGGAGAATGTGAATATAAGAGAGTCTGTACATTGCAATGTACAGTCTACTAAATTAATATTGAAATTATTTCTAAAGATGAGGTCAAACGAGGCAGAAAACTTATGTGTATGCTTGGGAATTTGCATGTAAATGTGAATTTTTGTGCATGTTTAGTTTTACATGTGTGTGTGTCAGTGTGTATTAAAGCCTGTGAATCTATTGATCTATTGCTTTTCTTCTACATGTTTTCCGGAAAGCATTGCTTGTAAAATTATTTACTTGTGCATAAAATGTTGTTTTCTAATCTGCAGCCTCTTACTTCAAGGATGTGAGAAGTCACAAATTACTCTCAGCATCTCTTTCCTCTGAGCACCTGCATAAGGCAATGCAGAGATATGTTGGGAACCTATTAAGTTCCAGAAATCATTCCTCTGAGAACACATCCCTCACTAGACTTAGTGGAATGGACTGATATGAATACAAATACTAAAAATGGAGACAGAGAAGAGGATACTGAGTCTTGAAATATGGAAACAAACTTTTAGGGCATTTTAGTCTAAGCTTCTGTCTAACATACACCAGTTCAGGCCTTCCTAGTACTGTGTGTGCATAGCCTGGCCTCAGCCTGTCGATGTAGAGCTGGGACTGTGCACACTGGCATGGACTGATCACCTTGGAAGGGAAGCATGGCCATGTGCCACGGGAGACTCTCAGGCTCTCTCTAACTGCCAGGCACAAAGCCTTTTCCAGCTCCAGAAAGCATACATGGTAACAAGTTTCTCCAGAGCCAGGAGCTAAACTAGATTCTTCCATCGTCTAACTATTTGATCTTCAGCCATACGTTACAGCCGCTTCTAGAACTTCTGCCTTAGGCCCTTTGATAAGTCTCTTGCATGTTTGCAGGTGGATTTCTAGATAATACCACCTGGTTACAGGCAACACTGAAATCTTTAGTGACAGTGCATGGATAATGAAATCTTGGGCTCCGGAACTGAATGGATCATTTTACCTGTGATGAAGACAATGGACTGAGAAGTCAGGGGAAGAGAAAGGAAGCAGAACCCAATAGCTGGAACCTATTAGCAGTATAAGCTGGCCATCACTTAGTTATTTTTGTGGTTGTTTGTTTGTTTTGATAGTACTTGGGTTTGAAGTCAAGTCATCGCATTTTTTTTAGGCAAGTCCTCTACCACTTGAGATACGCCCTGAGTCCTTTTGCACTTTTCTGCTTCTTTGTCCAGTAGGGTTTTACACTTTTGTACAGACCAACTACCTCTGCATCCCAAATTGCTGGGATTCTAGGAATGTAACTAACACACCTAGCTGGGTTTTCAGGTGACTGACTAAGTTTGCCAATGCTGGATTTGAGCTATGAACCTCTCAACCAGCTGGGATTCTGAGCAGAAAGCACTGAACCTGGCTGCTCCCATTTAATTTGAATTAATTGTTCACTAGTTCTGTTTGGTGCATTAGTTAGTTACGTCACCCCAAACCCCCCACACTGAAATTAAAAGTATCCTTTATATCCCTTCTGATGGATCCAAGAGGTTACTCGATCTTACCAACCCGCCAACATGTTTTTATACAATCTGAATTTAGCAGTATTTAATTCAGTTGCAACTGACCTCGCCTATAGGTCCACAGCCCCTCCTCTGAGCTGCTCTGTGTCCTTTTCATTCTCTCAAACTCCATCCAATGTCCTGGGGGAAGAAATGTCTTTCTGAGATCACTGAGGGACTCCCCCATTGCAGGGGGTCACGGTGCTATGGCACCACGTGCAATGAACACCCAACTCCACACAGCGGTCTTTTGTCTTGCCCAAGTGTGGCGATTCACCCAGTAGCTGTGGCTCCCCGTCTGCTGCCTAACCACATCAGTCTGTGCACTATGGCTCTCTTGCGTGCCTTGTCTTTCCCGAGCCAATCAAGTTTTTGGAATCACTAGTCCTCCGAAGACCTCATCCTATCAAAGCTCTGTTCCAAGTTTAAGATGTTTTTAGTGTGACTGGCTCTCAGAACTCATCCTCACCCTCTCTCATGGGATATAGAAAAGGCTTCTAGCTCAACGCTGTCCCAAATCACTATGCTCACTTTTCAGGATTTGCTCCTCATGCTTCACCAGACTTCTACCTACCTCTGCATAACGCTGACCCTGCAGTACCTGCTCCTCACCTGCCTCACTCTATGAACAGGTGACTTAGGTCATCAGTTCCTCTATCTCTTCCTGTTGTCTTTACTTGGTAAGGTGGATACCATTCATTCATGGCTTCCTTTCTCCCTCAGCCTTACTTCTTGGTTGCCTTTATGGTTGCTTCCTTATCTTTCTGCTTATAGAAATGTTCTAGAGCTCTATGTTTGTACTTGTTGTCTATGTGAAATCATTTTCTATGTGATATGATCCAGTGTCTCTGATTTAAATTACAAATGAAGCTGATAACTCCCAACTTTCTACTTATACTCTAAACTCTGAAAGTCAGATTCATATAACCAGTCATCCCATTAGAAAGCAAATTGGCATCCCTTGGACTCATCGCACGCACAAGCCAATCATCTTTCTTCTCTCTGTCTTGAACCCTTTATCCCAACATTTCTAAACATTTTTATCTATCTCCAAGCTCCCATCTACTTCGGCTGGATTGCAGTAGCCTTTTACTTAGATAATTCTGCATCTTCTGTTGGTATTTCTCAGTCTGTTCCATAATAGCCAGAGTGATCATTTCAATACAAGAAAATCATTTTGCTCCTCTGTTTAGGATTTCAGTAGATCCCAATCTCTTTACCATGACCTGCAAAGCTCTAAAAACCTAAATAACTAAATAACTGTACCCATGCCTTCCTCTTGTTAAGTAAGTATTTCCCACCAAATATTCTGCATTATTTCTTCTCCTTCTCTGGGCAGCTATCATACTGATATTCTAGACTGCTATTATAACATGAGAACCTCCTCTCTCCACATCTTTGTCTTATCATACTCTCTTCTACTTTAGTCAGCAAGCTTCTCAAATACTCCCATTACTGAAGTCTTTTCTAATCACGCATGTGAAATAGCAACTCCACTTTCTATGCTTCCAGATACCAACCCTGGCTTTAGTTTTCTCCAAAGAGATAATTACTTCTGATGTTACTTCTATTTATGTATCTGCCCTCTGAAGCAGGAGCTGTGGTGCATGCTAATAATCCCAGCTATATGCTTAAGTAGTAAAAGGAAGATAAGACTGTTAGTTGACTTGAAATCAGCCTGAGAAAATGCATAAGACACTATTGAAAACTAACAAGGAAAAGATAGGTTGAAGGCATGGTTCAAATGGTAAGGTATTCACCTAATAAGGGTATCTGGAGAGTGCAGCAGACACTGTCTGAAAAATGACAAGACAAAGTGGCTAGGGGCATGGTTCAAATGGTAGAGTATGCACCTAACAAGAGTGAGGCCCTGAGCTCTGAATCTCAGAACCAACATAAATTCCACAAGAAAGGATACATGAGCTAAAAAAGACTTCTTTTCCTACATGCCTTCTTGTGCTCAAGTTTGCCTCAGTATCACACAGAGTACAGGATAAAGAGACCCTTGAGGATAACACTTGAATATATGGTACCATAGAGTTTTTCTGGTAAAAATAAAGATCTATGGAAAATTAAAACAACCTGATAAAATGGTATTAAAAATAAATGTATGTCGGAAGGAAGAAAATAGAGACCTGCATCTTGTTTCTGGTAAATCCTTTTTGTCTAGTTCTATTTGTCCTTTATTTCTCATCTGCAGATGTAACTGTGTTGGAGAGAATTGTCTGTGAGATCTTTTTACATCTAAGATTTGGTTTATGCTAGCAGGTAGCTGAGAAGAAAAGAAAGAAGAAATGGAAGAGGAGAAGGGAGGAGACAAAAGAGGAGGGTAGGAAAAGAAAGGAAGAGGGAGAAAAGGGAAGAGGGAAAGGGAAAGAGGGGAGGGAATAGAAGAAAAAAGGATAAAGGGGAAAGGAGAGAGGAAGAGAGAAAGATGGAGAGAGAGGGATGAAAGCAGATGATAAGAAGGTAGGTGACAGTTCACCGACTAAGATAACAAAAATGAGGTAAATTGGAATACAGAGAAACTCAGTAGAAAAGATTATTTTGACATGGTTGCATCATGTGCAAAGAACCTGATATTACATTCTAGAAAGAATAATTGATGTATACTGAATTCTATGTTCCTTGTTTTGTTCTTTGCTATTTTTTTCATTTGTTTGTTGTACTAATACCACATCTTTTGCCTAAGTCTGGAACTCGTGTTTTCGAAAAATCACAGATGGAATACTATCTTTTGTAGGCCATATGGAATGTCATTATTTCTTTGTAGATAATTACTTAAATATAAACTGCTTTAAGTTTTGTTGGAATTGTTTAATATCTTTCTTTTCTAGACATTTAAATATTCTACTGGAGCTGCATCTATTCATTTGGCGTTACTACTTATGTGGAATCTAGTTTAGTAATCTCTTAAGAAAATTATTTAACAAGCACTCAAATGATCTGGAATATTTTCTGATATATTGAAGCATGTTCGTATGCTAGAGATAAGGCCTCTTTCTCTTGATCTGTTTTTAAAGTTAAATGTAGAGATAGCATTTCTCATCTGTTATGTGCCTTGTAGTTTTCTTTATTTTACTGAAGTTCTAATTAACCACTAAAAAACCAGTAGTGGAGCTGGGGCTCAAAGTAGAGGACTAAACTTAACAAATGAACTCAGGAACAGCACCCAGGCCCTGAGTTCAAGCCCCACAACTGAAAAACCAACCAACAACAACAAAAACATACCTACAGTGTTAAGCTAACACATAAAACTATAGCCTTATTAACTGACAGCACTGTAAAAGAGGTCCAAGATCTCACAAAAAATCTGGTAGACACAGGAGTTCAGACACTTAGAAGAATCTGGAAGACTGACCTGGCATGATGATGTTTGCCTTCAGAGCTAAAGCCAGCCATCGAGGAAAGAACAGAAACATGAAAGTTCATGTAGCCTTTTCTGAAGCTTCTCACCCAGTCTATGACAAAGCACAATACAAGGCTCAGGTAAAATCCAACACAATTGTTAGGAGCTTTTTCTTAGAAGCCAGGTGAATGGAACCTACCAATGGCATGCCTTTATTGATTATTTTCTGAAACCTGAAACAGAGATGGTAGCTGAAAATAGTGACCATCAAGTACATTCCCTCCAAAGGCAGCCATTCTGTTTAAATGACACAGCAGAATCCAGGTAAAATGTAAAGTCCGTTCAGCACAAGGGCTGTGGGTAGAATATGAGACACAAGACTGAGATGACTGCTAATTTATGGAGGTTTAAAATCACTGAATGGGTAAAGATCCATCGCTGTGGTTCACTAAAGGACAGCGAACTATATTTGAACTGAAGACTCACTTCTCTTGACCTAAAAATGTCATGGTAATAAATGACTCACAGGGAAGTGGTAAATCATGATCATTAAACAAACAAATCATTGTGCACAATCACTTTCTACTGTGAAGAACTTAAGCCATCCTCACCATTTGAGACAAAAATCAACAGTCCTTCAGAGGCAGCAAAGCTGAAGGGGCTTCACATGGCCTTCTCTCCTATCTCATCCCTAGCTAGCTCACTACTTTTGTATTTGTAATATGTGTTTTTTATGTAGGGCTTCTTGGCTTAGCTTGACATCAGTGGTGGTTATACTTTAAGAAATGCAGTACCTGTGCCAAGGAGTCCTAGGGTTTCTCCTATTCCATTCTGTAATGTTTTCAGAGTGTCTGCTTTGACTCTGAGGTCTTTGATCCATTTGGAGTTGCGGGGGTGGGATATGGGACGGGATGGAAAGGGAAAACAAAGAAGGAGGCAACAATGCTTGCTTGATAAGAAATGCACTCATTACCTTGCCCATGTAATTGTAACCCCTCTGTATGGTATTTTCACAAAAACAAAAAAAGAAATGCAATGCCATATACTCTTAGTACAAGTGGAGTTTTATATTTTGCTTTAGAGACACTGAGGAAAAGTATGTCTGAATTAACCTTATGCAGATAATGGCTAGCTATGTACAGTGCTAGAATTGCCCGAGTTATCAATGAAAGAATAGAGCCCTCCCTAAGATCCCAACTGAAATAAAAATCAAATGCCATGCACACCTGGAAATAGCCAAACATAGCTTTGCATTACACTTCAAAGGCAGATAGTGGGAAAGAATGATGTAGTACCTTCTATCAGCAGTTTTCTAGATTATAATCACTTTCTATAGCACCATACGATCAGCATCACAGCCTTTCATTTCATATTGATGAGTGGGACAGGGCCACCATCTTCCCAAAGAAATACCACGTGAACACTCTCTGCATTGTTCTGTTGCTTTATTTCAGTGCTGTGTGACCTGCAGCAAGAATCGCACTGCCCTTGCTAGAGCAGGTATGTGTGGGGTCTCTCACTGCTGATGATTATTTAGGTTCTTTGAGGCAAGACTCACAATCTCAGATAAACTGTGACCCTTAATTACAAGGGCTAGGTGAATATGATCCTTGCCTTACAAGTACCTTATTTTCCAATGTTCAGAGCCCACAGTCAATGATCAGGCATTATTGGAAACACAAAGGTCACTACTGATATCTTAAAAGCTCTTAAAGCAAACATGTTATTGCCTTCTGTATATACTGTACATTAAAACCTCAGAATTCACTTCAGGGGACTCTCACCATCATTTCTGTTCCTTTTGTTCGTTTGTTTGTTTACAAGGAAAATATCCTCATCCAAATATCCAATAAACCAAAAAGGCAATTCAAAAGGAAAATGTGGGTTTAAAATTGCAAAACCAAACAATCCATTTTGCCCCTATGTCCTTGAACTCCATCCTCTACCCCAATGTCAAATATGAAGACATCCTTTTGTTGGCCTAAGTATTTGACCTAAGAATAAGAATCCAGTCATTATTTTATCATTTAATATTAATTATAATGGTATTAGTCATGATGAACTAATGCTGCATTCCCAATGTATTCCCAAAGGACTTTGATTATAATTTGCCATTTTATTCATGTTCAATGATTTTAAAGTGTTGCTGAATTAACAAGATCCACTTAGCCTTAATCACTACTTACGTCATCAGTTTAGAGCACTGGCAGGCCCGCCTTACAAAGACCATTTGTGACAGAATGGTATCAGTGGCATCATGGACACAGCTAACATCCACACTCAGTTCTGTGGGTTAACAGTGCTAGCCAGGCTTGCATTTACCCAGCACAGGCTACATGGGAGCCAGCTTTTAAGAAGAGGGGAGAGGAGGTTGTGGCTACAATGGAGACCTTTCAGTTACTCAGTCACTTTCACCGGCCTCTGCAGTTGCATAATAGAACAATCTTTCTTTTGGGCACTTGATAGTAATTTTGAAACACACTAGTAATAACCCTATCTCTATTTCCCTCATGTCTTAAAAAGTAGAGATATTCCTTTGGTGGCATGTTTTTAGTGTTTTTAGTGGAACACTTCATATCTAATTATCATGTTGTTCTCATTAATTCTTATCCACCCTACTATATTTTCTTTCTATGAGTTCACTTATTTCTCTTTTTTCAAGGTTTTGTTTTATTTTCTGCATTCTCCTTGGACTCTTTTATATCCAACCAATATGCTTTCTTTCATTCAATAGTTTCATTTCAATAGTTTGAAGCTCACACCGAGTTTTCTTGTCTCATTTTGTCATGTCTTTTGTACTTATGACAGTGGCCACAGAGCTCCCCTATAACCCAGCAATCTCACTTTTGAGCGTTTACCCAAAGGATCACAAACAAGGCTATACTAAAGCTACCAGAACAACTATGTTTATTGCAGCATTATTCTCCATAGCTAAGATATGGAACCTACCTAGATGCCCCTCAATAGATGAATGGATCATGAAATGGATCAAGGAATTCTATGTCTCTATCAGAAATAATGGCACCACGCCATTTGTGAGGAAATGGAAAGACTTAGAAAAAATTAATAATAAGTGAAGTAAGCCAATCCCAAAGAACATAGGTCCCATGGTTTCCCTTATTTGCAATAACTAGTATATGTCTAAGACACAAAGAAAAGGCCAAAGCTATGTACATATAATGATATAAGATGATGCTAAGCAAAATGAACCCCAAGATAGGGACACAAGAGGTTTTATCCTTGTTGCTATTAATACTTATACTGTACTGTGTGATTTTTTGTTTCTTTTGTATGTTCTTCCCCCATGGTATAACACCTGTTTTCACTATATTTGATTCGGGTACCCTGCAACTTGTATATACATTTTTCTAATTTGGGGAGGGGAAGGGAAATAACAAAATGCTGAAATAAAGATACAGATTGACCCATTGTAGCAATGAGATGTACAAGACACTGTGTCGAAAGTGAACTTACAACTTAAGGGCAGGAGGGAAAAGTTGGAGAGGGAAGAGATGGTAGGAGAAATAAAGGAGGGGATAACAATGCTCAATAGGAAATGTACTCATTACCGTCTTCATGTAACTGTAACCCCTCTGTATAGTATCATTACAATAAAAATATATATTAAAAAGAAATTGAAAAATATAATGGTATGGTGGCTCATGCCTATAATTTTAGCTACTCAGGAGGCTAAGATCTGAGGATCACAGTTCAAAGCCAGAATTGGCAGGAAAGTCTATGAGACTTTATTAATCACCAATAGTATAATAGTCTATGAGACTATTAACCACCAAAAAGACTGGACATGGAGCTGTGTGTAAGTGGTAGAGCACCAACCTTAAGTGAGAAAGCTAAGGAACAGCACCCAGGCCCTGAGATTGAGTTCAAGCACTACTGCCAGTGTGCCTGCACACATGTACTTGCATGCATGCGCACACACACACACACACACACACACACACACACACACACACACACACACACACACATACACACCCATTAATTAAAAATTATCTAAGATGCCTAAAGTCATTATTTATCTGGGGATCTTAATAATAACATGATTTTTTTATTAGGAGAGCATTATAGTCCTACAATATGTTCAACACCAGTATCAGGTATTATGGTAGATCCAAAATACTAAGAGAGTCAGCCTCTGCTAATTTAAATGCACCGAACTGCATTTGGAAAGTAGTTATGTTCAAAATTTAATAGATGCTATCAGACAGAAATCCCCAGATTTTATCAAGCATGAACTCAATGAAAGGAGTAGTCACCAATATTGTGTAACATCCAAAAAGATTTCTAGAGTTTCAAGCAGGAAATCTATATGTGGGCCTTTTAACTAGTTGACATTGTAACTCAGAATTTTCCATCCATTCTATCTTCTAGTTTCTGACTCAAGGATTTAATTCAAAGGAAAAAAAATGAATTAAGATGGCCTGCAGCAACGTTCTCTCTTTTATCTGTCCAATCCATATTGTGCTATTTAAATTTACTAGTCTTATACCAAGAACTTGCTTAGCAACGGGACTGTTCCTTTTAATATTACTCTGAAAGCTGATAATGAACGACTTGAGCAAGGGATTTGAGTTTTTGTGGTCATCAAAAGAAAAGGATAATACATTCAATCACAACATGAAAATACACATATAATCCTTTCTTAAAGCAATGGCATTTTCATACTGGCATAGTAAATGTTTGATAACTAATCATTTTACAGTGTAATTCTATGCTATACATATATACACATACACATAATATAAGCATGTACTAAATTTTGTTGCTAAGAAACAGAATTGACACTGAATCCTGTGGTTTAAATTATGTACTTATTAATAACTGATATTAGGTACTACTGAAAGCTAACTATAGTTCCAAGTGTTTTGTTGGTATTTGTTATTTCTCTCACTGATTAAATGATGCAGAATATTTTCCTCATTGTACATTTGAGCAAGTGAAACAGTAAGTGATTTCACCAGCTTAATGTTACATAAAAATTAATGAGGCCAAGATTTTACTCTATATTCAGTATGACTCCTACTTTGAACTCTGACACCAGATGGTCTGGTTATTTTTTCAAATATCATAAATTAAGTTAGCTTATATGTTTAATAGGCATATGCTTTTTTGGTTTCCCTTCTGTCATTCAGAAGTTTCCTATAAAGTATTTCATAAACATTGATTTCCTAGACTCTGTAGAAGAAGAAGTATATTTCTGTGATCTTTTCTTTCATAGTTCCAAAGTTACTAGAGATATTCCTTTGAAATGCTCTGCTAATGGATTTGCAATATATTCACTCTGTGGATTCAACTTCCTGTCTCAAGAAAACATTGTTTATCTAGAAGTAATTTGAAGATACTCTTTAAATAAAATAAACATCACTAGATTTCCAGGTTTGGGTTCTATAACCTGTGTTGCTTCCTTTCAACGAAGTCCTCCTGGTAGAAATTATTGAATGGCAGGGGACAGATCCCTAGATTTCCCTTCTTCCATCTCTTCCCAGGATCTGACTACTGAGATTATCCTTCTTTCTCAACTCTGTAAAGCTGCCTTTCTGCCTCCTTGGACCTCTCGACTGCTGATCCTTTGATAGAATCTTCCTATATCTTGCAACATTTCCTCTGGTTTTACAACCTCCATTAATTCTTTTGGCCCTGCCCTATCCAGATGGCTAGCTGGCTCCTCACTTTCTCTTTGCTTTTCTTCATCGTTAGGCCTTCTATCTCAGTGGCCTGATGTTTGAACAGCACAGCTCTTAGCAAACATGAAGTTCTTCATTTTATTCAAGCAGAAATCATAGCTGCATTTCTAAGGAGTGTTCGCATGTCATTGTGATGAAGTAGCATGAACAAGATCCTAATTAATTTTAGCTCTAAATGCAACAGCCCTCTCAATGGTGTTCACATTGATCCAACATATTCTATCCCAGTTATAACAACAACTTGACCTTGGAAAAAGTTGGTAGAACAAAAATGATTTTTAAATCAGCATTTGACTGATGTTATGATTATCATCTCATAAAGAGCAAATGCCAATGGTAATAAGATTTAAAGCTTTTGTGCCACAGGAGGGAGTCAGCTTAGGAAGACAGTCATCTCCGGAGAGCCATGCTTGTCTCTGAAAGGTGAGAGGAGGTGCCTTCAACAGCAAACCTGTACACGTGTGTATTGGGTGTTGTGGATATGGGTTCCCACTTTCAGGGGAGCCTTTGAAACGCACCCGAATGCTTACCAAGTTCATGAATAAATATGGACTATGTGTGTCTAAGATGCACTGGAGGAATATATGGACATATCAAAATAGTACACCCTTGTATAATTAATACTAATAAAATTTAGAAAGCCAGTTAGAAATCCCTAACATAATTCTTGGGTTATTTTTAAGAGCATTAGTGTACGATAATCAACTCTTTGTATCACTTCAATGATAATCATCTAAAGTGACTTGGATCACTTCTTGTACCAGTATATTCTCTTCAGGGGACAATTTTCACAAGTGTGTATTAGTACAGTTCTGACAGAAGTTATTCAAGATGTAATTATGTCATTAACATACTGTCCATTTACTAAGGTATCACATTGAAATAATGACAACATGATGCTGATTACTTTTAGAGAAAGAAGCTAGTATTATATGAAGTATAGTTTATTTTCAGTGAATCTTACAAACAACATTTTACAACTCTAGTCTTTTAGTTAGTGAATATAATTTATATTTCTGATCATTCAGAGTGAATGAAAATGAGAAACTGTGGAATTAATGAATTATATTTCTGATCATTCAGAGTGAATGAAAATGAGAAGCTGTGGAATTAATGAATTTATATTTCTGATCATTCAGAGTGAATGAAAATGAGAAGCTGTGGAATTAATAAATACCATGATCAAAATAATTCCAACACCAATACAGATGGTACATAAGAAGGTAGACATTATAGAGTGATATACACCATCATATTATCAACACTTGGAGAGAAAGTAGTCTCTTTGTCCTGCTGCTAATAATAATTCTGGTAACTTTCAGGGTACAACACTTCACCCAGATTTCTCCACAGCCCCTATTTCCCTACCTTCTGTAATGTTCTTAGCCAGGGAAAACTTCTTGCTATATTATGCTCTGATCTTTCAGATTTAGAATTTTTTTTGTTTTATCTTGTTCTGGTATAAATACAAATAACAGTAACTAACTGAAAACAACTTTGATTCAACTGGAAGATACTGAGAGACACTTTGCCTTTCTGAACAATTAAGGTTAGTATGTTTTTGCAATAAGAGCATATTCAAGTAAGACTCAGAAGTGAAAATTAACATTTAACACCAATTTTCTTGCAACTTAATGAATCATCTTAATTTGGTTGTTTTGTGTCACTGACTCACAAATTAAAGTCTAAATGAGTTACTACATATCAACATGAAAAGTGTGCTTCAGGTATGGAATGCATGTACTTTGGGGTCAAAAGTGAAGGAAATATACATGTATACATGTGTACATATATATGCATATACACACTCATACACACACACATGCTCATACTTTATTTTTTCATTTTTGGTACCAGTTATGCAGCATGAACTTAGGATCTGGGAGCTGTCCCTGAACATTTTCGCCCAAGGCTAGCGCTCTGCCACTTGAGCCACAGCTCCATTTCTGTCTTTTTAAATTTTATTTTCTTATAAAGATGATGTACAGAGGGGTTACAGTTACATCAGTAAGGTGATGAGTACATTTCTTGTTGAGAATTTTTACCCCCTCCTTTGCTTTTTTCCTATTATCCCTTCCCACCCTCACCTCCTCCCATTCCTCCCCCTGCCCCAGAGTTGTAAAGTTCATTTCCAACACAGTGTCTTATGAGTATTATTGTTGCAATGGGTCATCCTGTGGCTATCTGGAGACAAGAATCTCCTAAGCAGTCCAGTTTAGAATGGCTTGGAACTGTGATCCTCAGATCTGAGCCTCCTGAGTAGCTAGTGTAATAGGTGTGAGCCACTTGTACCCAGCATCTCACTCACACATACACGCACATGCACACACACACACACACACACACACACACACACACACACACACACACATTATAATAGTCATATCATTAAATTGTAATTGTCCTTGCAATAAGCAAAGAAATTTGACTTCCAATCCAAATTGATGAAGAAGCCTGAAAGAGATGCAAAGACAAAAAAAGATCAAAAACTAAGAAAAATGGCTTATCATTCCGACACTATATGTCACTCCTGATTCATAGGACAATTGAACAAGTCTCAGTATTCTCATCCACAAAATGAGATATATAGTCATCATTCTTACATCAAAGATGTTTAAATATAGTAATTCTTGAAGTTGATTTCAAAATATAATTTTTTTACAAAGTGAATGAGAAACTTTAATAAGTGTAGAATCAACACAAAAGCAAATACAAAGCAAATTCTGCATGACATATTTGGCTGTGAAATAAATTTTTCTTAGCATTTTTGAGGAGGCATTGACAATATTCTGGACTTCTATTTATTTCCTATTAACAGAAAACAACATAAAACTTGCCAAATATATTTAAAAATTACTTCCAAACTAAATAAGATAAAAGGGAATTAGAATTATATTGGATAATTTAAAGGCAATAATATTGATCTCCACTTCCTCTAGTAATAGTCATCAAATATTTTGTACAAAACAATTAAGACTTACAATTTTCTTATTTGAAGATGGATTAATAATTGATAGTATAATGAGACCTGTATAATCAACATCATTAACTGGTTCTTAGGAGGAATTTAATCCCTCAGTCTTTTAACTTAATCACTAGAAAATTCTTTCATCTTTTATTGACTTGCATTTCTACTGTTCTTGTTTTCATTTTTAATTAATACATCTTCCTCCTTTTTGCCAACTTATATATAAAGTTTAAAAATAATCTAATTTTTATGATTGTATAAAACTAAAAACATACAGAGAATGTTTTTCATTTAGTAAGAAGTCATCTAAATAAGAAAAATGCATGTATTTTTGTGAGAGGGACAGAATTATTTCCAATAATATGTAGAAAGGATTTTCAAAGTTAAAGGTTTATATAGGCATCCATACATATGTATGTATGTATGTATGTATATATATGTGCATATATACATGTATCTATACAAAAACAGTTATAGATATGTTTATAGACATATATGTAGATATTTATTAATACTGACAATCTTAACATCAATATTTCACTTGATAAAACAGACTTTAGGCCAGGTGCAATTTCTCATGCCTGTAATTCAAGTTACTTAAAAGACAGAAATGAAGAAGATGACAATGGGAGACCAGCCCAGGCAAAATTTAAGACCTGATCCCAATCAATAGACCAGATTTTGTGTTATTACTGTAAGTCAATAATGCAAAGTGTTAGTTATTTGAAAAGCCTTTAAACTCTCTCTTGATTTTAAATATTTATTCCTAAGCCTGTTTTTATATATCAAATATTTCATGATACAAGCATTTGACATGAATCATCAGCATACTCATATTAAAACCATGTAGCTACTCAGTAGAAAGATTTGTATCCAGTACAATGTAATAATTGTATTTCTTTTATTAGTAATTATATATTTTAATAATTGTCAGATGTTTAACTATTTGATTCTGTTTCACCAAATTAAACTATCAGTACAATTTTGTCATCAGATAATTCTGAACTACGCTGTAGAAGTTTCTTTCTGTCCTCTGAAATCTTACTTTGAGTGTTATATTTATATCAGACAGTAATTAGTTAACAAACACCACAAACAAATTACCCTGTACTAGCTGGAGTATAAAAATCCTCTCATTATTGTGGTTTAAAGCCAGTGCAGATAGGAAAGTCTGTGAGACTCTTACCTCCAATAAGTCACCAGAAAACAGGAAGTGGCTCTGTGGCTCAAGTGAAAGAGTGCTTCTTTGGGCTTTGAGCTGAGGGAGAACACCCTGCCCCAGAGTTCAAGCCCCATGACACACACACACACACACACACGCACACACGCACACACACACACACACACACACACACACATCTCTCATTTTATCTGACTTTTAGAAAGAAAGCTTCCTACTTAAAAGGTTTTTGAATGTGGGAAAGGATTCATAATACACAAAACGCTAGGTTATTTCACAGCACTGTTTCTTATACTTTCTGTAGTTTGATCAACAAATCACAAATATTGAAATTCTTCTAAATTTTCTGTACTCCCAAACATTCCAGTCACAGTTCATAAGTAATTTTCAAAAGCAGTCATATCTAACCTTTTATTATAGTACCACTTAGCAAGTACATTCCTCTCTTTATGATTTGCCTCTTCATTCATCTTAATGTCTTTAATGACCATTTTAATTAAGCCAAACAATTCAGCATGGCCACAGTTCTGGATTACACCAAGAGGAATATAGGTGTATAATAAAATTACATCTGTTTGTGACTTAGACAATCGCAGCTGTTTAATCCTTATCAGTGACATCAGCACAGACCCAATTAGCACAGTGTGCAGCCACTTCATAATTCAAAAGAATGTGATCATTCAGCTGGAAGCACATTTGACAGAAACTCCATAGTCATGAAAGTAAAAGCTCGCAAGCTCACCCACTAGGATGGAGGAGCTGTCATTCTATCATCAGAGCAGCTGAATACTAATGTCAAGGTCAGAATGGTGTAATTTTAAGCTGCCAAAATATTGCTGGAATTGATACACCCGAAGATGTTTAAGAATGTAAAGAAAGAGAACTTTGGAAAACTTTCTCAAGGTATAGTTTGATAGGACTTCTTACTGCTGAGAGACAAATCCTCACTTCTATCTTCATTTAACAGCACAATATTTTGCTAGTTCTCAACCTAAGATTTCAATATTCTGCTTTCCTTTCATCCTTTGTAATATTACATTTGTATCTTGGCTAAGAAGTTTAACTATTGTAAAAATAATCTATTCCCTGGAGATTGCAATTTTAAAATGCTGTTGCATTTTAATTCAGGTACAATGTTAAAAAAAGTGTCATTGCAACCACACAATTTTACTTCGCGGAGTGTAGAGAATAATAATATGAGAAAACAAATTCAAATTATATTGAATTTCCAAGACAATAGCCTGTTCTAATTGAACAATAATTGTTACATTATCACTAAATAACCAAACTTTTGTGTTTTATCCAAGTTCTTTCATGTATGTAAAATTTATACTATTGTTTCTTGCCATTGTTTTAGGAGAGACCTTTGTGGTTCAGGTTCTGATTAGTTCTTGACTCTCAAAAATTTGATAGCATTTAAAATGAGAGGAAACTTCTTCTTAGACCTTACATTCCAACACAATGGCCATTTATTGCAATACCTCTGAAAATGGTATACAAAAATACCCTCCAGATGACTCACTCTCTTCTTGTTTTTAATTTTGAAACCAATGTAATTATAGAAAGGCACTATACATAACATTTTATTTTTGTATTTATTGAACATTTCCAGACTCCATTCATTCAAACAGAATAAAACCCTCACACTCATAGTTGCCCTGATCTGGTTCATTTTACAACATAAATATGTCAATGAGCTATGCCAAACAAGAGCTCAGTAGGATTGCTTTCCATATTCCAGATACATTTTGAAAGATGTCTAAAATGACATGTTTGCTGTAAAATATACATGGCCGGGTGAACTTGCCTAGACTTATCTTGCACCTCAGTAACTCTAAAGGGAAAGTGAAATCTTTTCCTCTGCATCAGGCATGTTTTAAAAATATTTAAATATTGCTTTTAAAAATTCCTTAGCCTTCATAAACATCCTGCATACTTGTAACAAGTTTCTAATTTTACTTTATACTAGAGGCTGCATCTCAGGGCTAAGGGATAAAACAAAATCTTTGTTTTTTGCAATGCTTCCTGGTGGATATTTTATCCAATCAATTCAATTTACTTGAGATTATGCCTATATTTGACTCTTAAAACCATTTATCAACTTCCTCTGGTACTTTAACTCTTCTCAAATGATAACATAAACCAAACTAGAAGCGCACTTAAAGTTAAGCAATCTTTTAATATTTGAATACAAAATATTAGGGCGAGAGAGATGCTTTATTTTAAATGACTAAAGACCTGACCTTAGAAATCATAGGTAAAGGCTAGCGTGAGCCAAATTACTGATGGAAAAGCCAGTGCCAAGGCCTAAAGGACTGATGTAACTAAAAGTTACCTTCTTATAGAAAGAATTTGAAAAAGAGGGCACAGAATAGGGAGTCGGAAGAAATGGAGGTGGAAGTTCAGTGCAAGGATTAAACTGAAATTAATGGAGAAGTAGCAATTGTCTAGAATATCTAATCACATAGTCGAATAAGCATTCTCTGTCTTGTCTTTTCATGTATTTGTGTTAGACCTGAATGGTGGTAATTAGATAATCAACATATATATATATATATATATATATATATATATATATATATATATATATATCTGCCACACCCTTCTTGTGGTTCCCCTGAACAGGTCGTTTTTTTAATAAGGAAAAATAGAGGTTTTTCCTTTAATATTAAGATGGAAGCTACAGTAGCAGGATTACATGAAACACAATACATGGTCTCAAAGAAAAGAAAAGTAGCCATTATGTAAGCTGTAAGTGGCAATATGGCCATTACCCTTTCCTGGGTCTGGATAATCCACTTGATTGACAAAGCGAACAGGCTAGATCTCCTGCGGTGAGTCGCCATATGGTATGAGTTTGTCCTCTCCAGAGAAGGCAGGAAGGAACCACCAGGCTGAACTGGCTCTCCTCCTGATGTTGCTTCCCCCAACAGGGTCTTGGGAAAACATTTTTTCAGAGGAAGATCCAAGGCTCAGCCTGTTTCTTCAGGTTTGGGGCTGTGGTTCTATGTGTTTGCCAGGCCTGAGGACTCAGGATTATTCATTCATTCATTCATTCATTCATTTAGTTAGTAAGTTAGTTAGTTAGTTAGTAAGTTATTTAGTTAGTTAGTTTTGCCATCTTGAACTCAGGGCCTGGACTCTGTCCCTGAGCCCTTTCTGTACTCAAGGCTAGCACTCTATCACTTGAGCCACAGTGCCACTTTCAGCTTTTTTTTTCTATTTTTTTGAATCATTTATAAGAGTCTCACAGAGTTTCCTTCCAGGGCTGGAAGTCACAATACACAGATCTCAACACATGAGCCACCAGAGCCTCACTTGACTCAGGAATTTAAACTCAAGATTTCAATATTTGACAACCTCAGTTGTGGTGCAAGAGTATTTGGTGGAATTATTTAACCTTAGCAAGTGCCTGCCTGCCTGCCTGCCTTCCTCCCTTCCTTCTTCCTTCCTGACTTCCTTCCTTCTTTCCTTCCTTCCTGTCTTTCTTCCTTCCTTTCTGTCTTTCTTTCTTTCCTTCCTTCCTGTCTTTTTCTCTTTCTCTGTCTCTCCTCCCTTCCTTTCTTTCTCTCTTTTGCTTTATTTCTCTCCTCTCTCTTCTTTTTTTTTCTTTTTTCTCCTCTCTCTCTGTTCTCTCTCTCCTACCTTTGGCAATATGGAAGGTTATACCCAGAGCCTTATACTTGCTAAGCTGGCATTCCAAAAATTGATACCTCAGCCTTTTTGTTCTTATTTATTTTTCACTAGAATATTGTGTTTATGCCTTAGCTGGACTGAACTGTAATCTTCCTAGTTATGCTCACCACCCAGCTGAAATGACAGAGAGGGACTAATAGGCTCAGTTTTTATGGGATGGGATGCAATCTAATGTATTCTTTCCCAGGATAGCCTCAAACCCAGTCCCATCTGATCTCTAATTCCCAAGTAGATAGGATTACAGACATGAACCACAGCATCTGACTGGCTTTTATCATAAAAAAATAAGTGTACTCATCTTAAAGTTCACAGCAAGTATGAAGAGAAATGAAGCTGGAGTTGTCTCACATAGTAGGCGGTCACCGCATCAGCCTTTCTTCCTTCTTCCTTCTCTCTTTCCTCACTACTTTTATTTCTTCTTCATCTTCTTCCCTTTAACCATTTCATTTTACAGTTGCAGCCCAGCAAGGCAGAGCATTGCATGTAGGGGAGAAAGTAATATGTGTGTCGCTGGATTCCCCAAGCAAATCAAGATAAAATAGAATCATCTGTGATTATAAGACTAGAAGATTGGTGTGAAGATTAAATGGAAATGTTGCAAGGAAATCATTTAGTGCATAGTAAATGCCTAATGAATATCAGCTAGTGGCAACTATGATGTAGACTAATTTTAGAATTGAAGTAGAGTGGATGGCTAATTGCACAGGAATTGGATGAAATAATATAAGCAAAGCACTTAGCATATAGTATGTGCTCAGTAACAATTAGGTGATATTAGCTGACACTGGCTGGAGTTTTACTTCATGGGAGGAATTGGTAAAGTCATTGAATGCTGAGTTTTCTGCTGTTAATTCTCATACAAAAGAATGCATTTGATGGTAGCTGAGGAAATGGTTTTATCTTCCACTTGCTATGAAGTTACATGATCTTTATACTAATAGAGAATGAAGGGAAGTTCAAAGAAAGAACGATGATCTATTATCTCAACAGGTGATTGTGTGTGTGTGTGTGAGAGAGAGAGAGGGGATGGGGGAAGGGAGAGGGAGAAGGAAGAGGGTTTGATCCAGGTCCTCAGCATTGTCTCTAAGCTTTTTCATTCAAGTCTAGTGCTCTACCACTGAGCCACAACTACATATCCAGGGGTTTTTTTTTTGCTGATTAATTATAAATAAGAGTCTCAGATACTTTCCTGTCCAGGCTTGCTTTGAACTAGAACCCTCATATCTCAGCTTCTTGAGTAACTAGGATTATAGGTATGAGCCACTGGTGCTTGACAACATGTGATTATTCTATTCTCCACAAACAGGAGAAGGATAATACTTTAGTTTATCCTAGATCTAAATCTCAGTAAGGTTTGTTTTATCCTGAATGTTTTTCTAATATACTGACTTAGGTGAGATTTCCTAATCTTGCGTTATTCAACATCTAAATATTAAATTTAATACTTTACAGATTTAAAAATATTTTATGTATACCAGTTAGTTCTACAATAAGCATTGAGATCTATACATTGTGTTATAGCTTTGATGTAAGAGTTCTTATAAAATTTTTATAAGAACTTACATGGAAAATGACAAATATAATGGGATGCTGATGGTCTTATTTTAAATGTTTGCTTTCAGGGCTGTGACTTAACCCATTAACCTGAAATTTGAAAGGGCAAGGTTCCTATCAAGTTTTCAGGAAACACATAAAAATTGTCACTGTGAATATAATAAACAATCTCTTTAGGTGGTAGCCTTCATCTTCAACTCCAAACCTCAAGCACACTTGGCAAAATTGCTTATAAATGTAGAATATTCCATAGAAAAGTTTTCAGAAAGCTGGTATGGGGTGTTTAAATGTTCTCGTCATCTTCTTAACAAAGGAATTCAGTTCAACTGGACAGCGCCGCACAAATCATGCTTTTCTAAAGCCCTCCCCCCAAAAGGGAGGCTACTAAGCCCTGAGAAAAAGTCTTTAATACTCCATGATTTGATTTGGGATCCAAATAAATTAAGAACAAGGCCCTCTTTTACTGAAGCAGTGACCCATTTTATAGCAGTGGATTGTGGCTTGTTCGCCTAGTTATAAGAAAGTGACTTATACTAACTTATGGAGACCAGAAGACCCCCATTTCTAATGTGGGCACAGTTGTAGTAGTTGGAAAAAAATGGATTTTTTTCATTCAAGCCTGATGTTTCCTCCTTGAATCATAAAACTTGAGAAATGCATGTTGACGGTCTGAGTTCACATGTGGGCCTGGGCTGAGCATCACCATAATTGTCAGTGACAGACATTCTGTTAGGAAGATAAGTTCTCACCGAATTTGTGTGAAGCAGTCCCCAAAGAAGGCCACAGGAACCGTTAAATCCTGTGCAATGTTGCTTTCCAATCACATGCATATGCCAAATGGCAGAAGGGAAATATGGGGAAATGACACGTACAATTGAAAAAAAGAAGCATAACTCACCAAAACCAAGGCAGGTTCTGCTTTTCTGGGAGTTGTTTTGGTCATTGACCCCCTTCGTTTTTTGTTTTTTGTTTTTTTAAATCTAAATGGACTACTTTATTCTTCTTCTTGTGAGTGGTCCTATGCATCACAGCAGGGACACATTAAAAGGGTTGGGCTACAGGTGCTGCAGCACAAAGCAGAGAATTGACAGGCACCCAAGTCATTCAATACTTTCTATGCCTAATTTGATTTGCTTATTTTATGTCAATCAGGTTTAGAATTTATTGACAGTGCTTCTTTTAAGAATTAAACAAAACATACTTGCAACACTTAAGACAGTGTCCAATATAAATGTGGATGCTCATGTAATTCTCAGAATGACTCTATGAGTTGTGACAGTTTTTCACCTTTTTAAAGATGAAAATGTTGAAGCATAATGATTAAGATGGGAGCTGTGGTCTGAACAGAAGCTTTTTGGGTTCCTGAGATGCAATGCTACATAAGAAATGTCGGTGTATTATTTACCATGGCTAAGATATGGACCCAACCCAGATGCCCCTCACCAGATGAATGGATCAAGAAAATGTGGTATATATAGACACAATGGAATTCTATGCCTCTGTCAGAAAGAATGACATTGCCCCATTGCCCCATTTATTGGGAAATGGAAAGACTAGGAAAAAATTATATTAAGTGAAGTAAGCCAAGCCCAAAGAAACATAGGCCCCATGGTTTCCCTTATTTGCAATATCTAGTATATGTATGAGACAAGCAGAAAAGGTCAGATAAGTTGATGTTAGGCAAATTGAACCCCAAGATAAGATTCAAATGTTTTTTCTTTCATGTGATTGCTTCTAACATATTTATAAGATGATTTCTTTGTTGCTTTGTATGTCCCTCCCCCACGATACAACCCCTGCTTTCACTGTATTTGATGTCGGTATAATTTGTGGAGGGGAAGGGCAAAAACAAATAGTTTAACTAGGGATACAGGTGAACCCATTACAACGATGAGATGTACAAGAAGTTATGTTGAAAATGACCTTTACAACTTTGGGGGGGGGGGATATGAAGGGATGGGAAGGGGAAACAAAGGAGGAGGCAACAATGCTTGATAATGGGAAGGCAGCTCAGTGGTAGAGTGCTTGCCTTGCATGCCTGAGGCCCTGGGTTTGATTCCTCAGCACCACATAAGCAAAAAGAAAAAAGCCGGAAGTAGCGCTGTGGCTCAGGTGGTAGAGCGCTAGCCTTGAGCTGAAGAGCCCAGGCCCAGAGTTCAGGCCCCAACCCGGACCCCCCCCCCAAAAAAAAGAAAAGAGATGTACTCATTATCTTGCCCATGTAATTGTAACTCCTCTGTACAGTATTTTCACAATTTAAAAAAAAACATGAAAAAGAAATGTCGGTGTAGTTAAATATTAGGAAGTTAAAGCACTTGATAAGGTGAGCATTTGAACAATGTCACCAGTTACTTTTTTGTTGATACTCTTCTTGTTTCACACTGTGGGCTCGCCCATCTACATTCATGCAAAGACACTTGCTGGACACTGATGTAATACTGGATAATTATTACCAGATTTGGTAATCAAAGAAGCCCCCCCCCAAAAAAATTCATTTCTCCTTCATTGTAAGATGCAGAAATGAATGAAAATGTGGAAAAAATTCTTCAGTGAACAACTTCCCTTTCCCTAGGCACATAGCTATTTTCTAAAATTATTTGTAATTGTGCGTCTAGTATTGATGTTACAGACAATTGTTTGTTTTTAAGCTTCCACTCAGAACCGCTGCTTCCCTTACCCCTCTCTGCTTAATTCATCTTGACAGCTTTACTGAAAATGTGAAACTTACAAGTGCCCCTCTCTTCCGACTTTGCCCCTCAGGGAGGAGGAGGCTTGGAGACTGCCTCCCATGTGCGCTGGAACTCCCCTTGACCTGTATCTGCATTCGAGCCTGTGATGAAAATTCATGAGCTGCTTGTCTTTGAAAGTGAGCTGGCCTTCCAGTCCTTTCATGTGAGCACAGCAAGAGGATCCTTCCCTGAACTAGGGCTAGAAGACATCACCGGCGGGATGCCTGCAGGAAGTGGTACTCTTTGCCTAGGAAGGGCAGCACCTAAACATGGCAGCCCTGTTCAGGCCCTGCTCTGCCCCTGCTCAGGCCCTGCTCAGGCGTTGGAAGGCACTGTTCCTGCTCTGCTCTGGATGCTGCTCCCAGTACCTCAGCCATGGGAGATCCAGGAGAGTGCCAGGAATAGATATTACCTATGCCTTCCTCCACTGCCTGGTAGAAAGAGCTTTTTCCTAATCCTATCATGTTAATGAGATTTGTTCTATCACTGGAACAAATTCCCAAGTTAATGAATTTATAAAGGAAAAAGGATTGTTTTAGAGCACAGTTCTGTCGGTTGCCATCCATGATTTGTTGGTCTTGTTGATTTTAGGCTTGTGACAAAGCAGCATATCATAAATAAGCACATGACAGAGGAAACCTGCTCAAGTTATGATCTGGTGGCAAAAGAGAAAGGAAGGAAGAAACTGGGGTGTTGTTTTCATTGTCAAGGGCTCCCCCAATCACCTAAAGACCTTCCGCTAGGTTCTACCTTTTTTGTTTTGTTTTTTGGGGGGTCCGTTCGTGGGGCCTGAACTCTGGCCTGGGCGCTGTCCCTCAGCTCTTCAGCTCAAGGCTAGCGCTCTACCATTTGAGCCACAGTGCCACTCTGGCTTTTTTCTTTTTGCTTATGTGGTGCTGAGGAATCGAACCCAGCACCTCAGGCATGGAAGGCAAGCGCTCTACCACTGAGCCAACTTCCCAGCTCCTAGGCTCTACCTTTTAAAACCTTCACTGTCTCCCAGTAATGCCATGCCAAAGGGCCAGCTTATCACATAAGCACTTTTGGAGAGCATGTATCCAAACCATAGCTGATGCCTTTAATACTTGGGGATATGAAGGCAAATGAATTAGACATGACCCCTGCTCTCACATAGTTTTCAATCTTAAAAAGCAAAGAAGGAGAATACAATTTTCTTACTAAGATTTCAATTCCATTTCCAAAAAGCAATAGGAAAATGTTCCAATAGGGAAATTGTCCATATTTATTTATATACATCGTCACATCTCTTCTTACTCAATATTCTTCTTTCTCTGGTTAATTTCAACTCTCAGCGGTCACCTGTAATAGTCAGAAGAGCCATGGAGGGTTTGTGGTTCATGACTGATGACACACTGTAAGACTGAAAATATAGAACTCCTTTGGCACAGCTCATTTTCGGTCATATATTCCCTTCTAGTGTCTCCTTATTCTCCCCAAACATTATCTAACAAAAGTGCACTTCAATTTTTAAATAATTATCATTCACCTCTCCATTTGAGGCATATAAAATTCTAAAACAATGACACAAATTGTGCTAACAATGTATGTAAGTGCTTTGAAATGGATTCCTAACCAAAGTGATAATTTTGTAATCAAAACTGATTCTTAATCTGAATAAAGAGTAAGGTTTTTAAGGTCATGGATTATCAGTGGCTGGTTAATAATATAAAGATACTCTATGTAGATCTCAAAACTTGGTGATTTTGAATAAAGTCACAGGCATGTAGACTTTAGCAACTTCTTGTTGACAAACCAAGGACCAATAGCAGCAGGAGGTTTGTGGCTCTGAGTTCAAGATGACTGCAGAAGCTCCCGCAAGACATCTGCATCTCAGCCACTGAGAACAGGACACTACAGAACAAGCCATCTGTGAGTAATCTATATCAGGTCGACTTGCATACTACTAGCCACAGATTTCTTTTTGAAGATGGGACCATGTTGTCAAAGGAAAGTTTAGAAATGTAGTGATGTAAAGTGTAACTAGAACTTCAATTTTATAGAGAAAGGAAAGAACATGTATAGCAAGGCAGCAAGCCATGTGACAAGGCAAACTCCTAGATCCAAAGTCTGTTCCATTTGATAAACACAGTTACAAGAAGTTTCCCAAATGAATTCCAGGAAGCTGGCACATGTAGTGTCAGGGGTTGTCAACAGGAGAGGGGAAGATGGATCAAGAGAGGAAGGGTTGGAGAAAGCATCATGATGTGTGTGTGTGTGTGTGTGTGTGTGTGTGTGTGTGTGTGTGTGTGTGAAAATTGAACTAGGAAAATTAAGGGTGAGAGAGCTGGGAAAGAATTATGAAAGAGATGAAATTAAGATGCATTGTTCTTATAAGCTACCTTGTTAGAACGAAAACCCTCTGTATAGATACTTTAAGATACTTTTTTTTAAAAAAAATAAAAAAGGCAAAATTACAAAAAATGAAGAGGGGGAAGAAGTTTCCGACCCACCCCCCCCCCAAAAAAAAGATGCATTGTGTCTAAGGCTCAAGATTGTAGGGTGAATTTTTAGTTCCTGTCTTAAGAATAGAGATCATTTGTTTAGACTATTTATTTAGAATAGCTCTCTAGAAATGAAAATGTTACAACTATATTTTTGGTCAGCCCAACTGTCTCTTACTTATTGTTTTGGTTTGATTAGAACAATTGGAATGTCTGGTAAAATAAAACATTTCCTGTGTAATAGAATTCTTTCCTTTTTATTTTATGGATTGTTTCTAGAAAGGAAATTTCAAGTGTATGCGTGTGTGTGTGTGTGTGTGTGTGTGCGCGCGCGTGCCAGCACTCTTTACATTGTGGTCATCTCTGGCCTCCTGCTTTTCTAATGGTTCACCAACATATTTTTGTGTGTTTGTAAATAAATTATTAAATTTTTCCTGATTCCACAAACAAATCTAATTTAGGATGAGAGAACAATATCTGTTTCTTTGAAAACTCTGCCAGAAAGATTGTTATACTTGAAGCTAAACTTTTCAATAATTTATTCCCTCTCTAGTCTTCCTGAGAATCTCACTTGCTCAAATTACTGCTTGGGTGCACGGATGGCCTTGTACCAGGTCACACCTGATGGCAGTTGTTTATATAGAGAACACAATCCTGATCAATCTCTGACACTTACTACTGACTTCCTGCTGCTCAAAAAATGTGGATTCTAATAGCATTTGTGTGTTTTCTTTTCCCTTAAGGTTTCTGATTCCTTCTCTACACATACATGGCAAATTAGAATGAACACTGCAGACAACATAATGGAAGTAGAGTGGGCAGGCTGAGCATAGTCTACGATACTTTATGGCACTGTCTATATAAAAAATCTCTTATCTATCAAAAAACATATAACTTTTAAAATACAGTTATATACAGCCTTATTCATACATCTGCCTTTGCATATTACAAATTTAAAAATTCCAGTCCTATCTGGATCACATTAATCACATTTCTAGGCTTGTATTTCAGTATTACAGAATTAATAATGCTCGCAAAAGTTTTGTAATCATAAGTCAGGGTGATTTTTATTTGGAAACACAAACTCGGCATATTAAAGTCCTCTTTAAGCTACATCAAAAGTTTTCAGACCTCTTTAACCTATGTTTTTAACCTCCCAGTTCTTACAGGATCTGGCCTATCTTATTGTGTGACTGTTTGTTACCTTTTTCTCTGTACCATAGCCATATTGGAGCTACCATTCAGTCTACCTGGAATTTTCAACTACCCCTTAACTTTCAGCTCGCTAAGAACAAACCAGCCAGAAACTCAAAGCTCAATTCTACTATTTAAGCTACCTGTTAGTACAGAGACAAGCTACAGAGGCCAAGTCAAGGAAAGTTATGATTTTAATTCCTTTTGTATTATCACATTCATTACTTCTCAAAAAGAAATACA